>NC_064638.1:980199035-980821202 GCF_023864345.2 Schistocerca serialis cubense
ATTAAAGAGACCTTTGGAGAAAAGAGAACCAATTGTATGAATATCAAGAGCTCAGATGGAAACACAGTTTTAAGCAAACAAGGGAAAGCAGAAAGGTGGAAGGAGTATATAGAGGGTCTATACAAGGGCGATGTACTTGAGAACAATATTATGGAAATGGAAGAGGATGTATATGAAGATGAAATGGGAGATATGATACTGCGTGAAGAGTTTGACAGAGCACTGAAAGACTTGAGTCGAACAAGGCCCCGGGAGTAGAGACAACATTCCATTAGAACTACTGACAGCCTTGGGAGAGCAGTCCTGACAAAACTCTACCATCTGGAGAGCAAGATGTATGAGACAGGCGAAATACCCTCAGACTTTAAGAAGATAATAATAATTCTAATCCCAAAGAAAGCAGGTGTTGACAGATGTGAAAATTACCGAACTACCAGTTTAATAAGTCACGACTGCAAAATACTAACTCCAATTCTTTACAGACGAATGAAAAAACTAGTAGAAGCCGACCTCGGGGAAGATCTGTTTGGATTCCGTACAAATATTGGAAAACGTGAAGCAATACTGACCCTACGACTTATCTTAGAAGCTAGATTAAGGAAAGGCAAACCTACGTTTCTAGCCTTTGTAGACTTAGAGAAAGCTTTTGACAATGTTGACTGGAATACTCTCTTTCAGATTCTGATGGTGGCAGGGGTAAAATACAGGGAGCGAGAGGGTATTTACAATTTGTTCAGAAACCAGATGGCAGTTATAAGAGTTGAGGGACATGAAAGGAAAGCAGTGGTTGGGAAGGGAGTGAGACAGGGTTTTAGCCTTTCCCCGATGTTATTCAATCTGCATATTGAGCAAGCAGTGAAGGAAACAAAAGAAAAATTCGGAGTAGGTATTAAAATCCATGGAGAAGAAATAAAAACTTTGAGGTTTGCCTATGACATTGTAATTCTGTCAGAGACAGCAAAGCACTTGGAAGAGCAGTTGAACGGAATGGATAATGTCTTGAATGGAGGATATAAGATGAACATCAACAAAAGCAAAACGAGGATAATGGAATGTAGTCGAATTAAGTCGGGTGACGCTGAGGGAATTAGATTAGGAAATGAGACACTTAAAGTAGTAAAGGAGTTTGCTATTTGGGGAGTAAAATAACTGATGATGGTCGAAGTAGAGAGGATGTAAAATGTAGACAGGAAATGGCAAGGAAAGCGTTTCTGAAGAATAGGAGTTTGTTAACATCGAGTATAGATTTAAGTGTCAGGAAGTTGTTTCAGAAAGTATTGGTATGGCGTGTAGCCATGTATAGAAGTCAAACATGGACGATAAATAGTTTGGACAAGAAGAGAATAGAAGCGTTCGAAATGTGGTGCTACAGAAGAATGCTGAAAATTAGATGGGTAGATCACATAACTAATGAGGAGGTGTTGATTAGAATTGGAGAGAAGAGGAGTTTGTGGCACAACTTGACTAGAAGAAGGGATCGGTTGGTAGGACATGTTCTGAGGCATCAAGGGATCACAAATTTAGCATTGGAGGGCAGCGTGGAGGGTAAAAATCATAGAGGGAGACCAAGAGCTGAATACACTAAGCAGATTCAAAAGGATGTAGGTTGCAGTAGGTACTGGGAGATGAAGAAGCTTGCACAGGATAGAGTAGCATAGAGAGCTGCATCAAACCAGTCTCAGGACTGAAGACCACAACAGCAACAAGAAGTCCCTACTGTGTGTCTGGTAGGTAACATTTGGGTTCCATAAGAACCTGTTTGCGGTATTTCGGATGCGACAGCAGGTCGGTGAAACTGACGCTTCGCCGTCGATTATCACCGCGAGTGCACGGCACCGGTAGCAGCGATATGATTCATTTGGTAGCGGTAGAGGAGATTGTGGCGGCAGATTGGCGCGGCGAGTGTGTCCGAGTTCCCGGGGCGTAATGTATGATCGACCGTCCCCGCAGGCGCACTGGCCTGCCCGCTTGCCCTCATCTTCCCCACCTTCCACCCCCACACCACTTTTTTCGTGCCGCCCATGCGGCCGCGATGGCTCAAGGCCGTCTGCAGTGTGTGTGACATATGAGGCCGTGAGCGCGCCAGGAGCTGCCGGATTAGTAATGCGAGCACAACCGCGCGTCCACACCGCTGAAAGTTCAATTTATATTTCGGATCCCTTTTTACGGTGACATTATCTAAATGAATTCTGTCGGATCTATCTGATTTGCAGACTGTTCTGCGTGTACACCAGTGTGTGTGTGTGTGTGTGTGTGTGTGTGTGTGTGTGTGAGGTCACGACGATGCATGCTGATTCTGTTTAATCGATGTTTTCCTTTTTTGCGGTTACCTTCTGATAGATTTTCGGTCGGTATCGCACCGCTCACGAGCCACAGACGACCAACAGTAACTAGCTGACGATTAAAACGAAGGCCTAAATTCTACTTAACCGATGGGAAAAGTTCAAATCCCTCCCCTAAACCTCCCAGAGTATAAAAAATAAAATTAAACTTTGTGGTTAGATGCAACTTCGAAAACTCTTGATGCTGCTGTAAATCGTGCACAGTAACGATTGTCGTCATTCGATTAGAAAATGTTAATACGTATTAATCCAGACCACAATCTTAACATGCATACACAACAAAAACACACACACACACAAAGGAATAAACATGTTTGGGTAAAGCATGTGTACCCCAACAATAAAACGAAAATAGATACACTCTTTCGGAGTTGCAGCTTGTTACCAGCAAATATCCAATAAATTTATGGAACTACGAGTATTAATCCTGTCCCACACGTTTCCAATTGGTACTACCTACACATTATTCCCACTTAGAAACAACCCTGATCTTATCTGTTAGTGAAAATAAGGTCTTTACAGGGTGTTCGGAAATTCCTGTTACATAGCTCTAGGACTTGTAGAGGAAGCCATGTCCGAAAAGGTACCTTTCCGTTCTACGACGGTTTCAGTTCAGATCTGTAACGCGTCTACGTCTGCTTAGGAAAAGAGAAAAGCCTCAGAGTTGGTTGGTTCGAATGGGTCTGAGCACTATAGGACTTAACATCTATGGTCATCAGACCCCTAGAACTTAGAACTACTTAAACCTAAATGACCTAAGGACATCACACAACACCCAGTCATCACGAGGCAGAGAAAATCTCTGACCCCGCCGGGAATCGAACCCGGGAACCCGGGGGTGGGAAGCGAGAACCCTACCGCACGACCACGAGCTGCGGACCCAGAGTTGGATGTCCTGGTATGCAATAGGGTGGACCGGATGACGTGTACTACGCCAGACGGTTACCTGATGTCACTTAACGTCTGCCTTGCTGCGAGACCTGTTCAATGCCTGTGCGTCTCCGATACAGTAAACATGGTTCGGTACACGTTTTTGGAATGGACAGACACGTTCCTTGCGTATGGCGAAGCACGAGGTAACAGCCGAGCTGCTAATCGGCTGTATTACGAACGTTTTCCGCAACGTAGCACATCGTCACAAAAACTTTTTGTCCCAGTTACGCAGTGGCTCCGAGAAACAGGTCTCTTCACCGTAAGGAGGCAGGAGTGTGATGCTCTACGGCAGCGCCGCACCCTCGAATTTGATGAAGACGTTCTGCATCGCGATGAATAGAAGCCTCCTACGAGTACTCCAACAATTGAGTGTGCAGTAAGTGTTAGTCACATTATCGTCGGGTACATTCTGCATGAGCAGCAATTACATAAATACCATTTGCAAAGGGTACACGCTAGAGGTCCAGCAGATTTTCCACAACGCGTTGCTCACTCCTCGTGGTTCCTGCATCGCTGCATCGACGCACCCCTGTTTCCAGATCGCGTTCTGTCCACAGATGAATGTAGTTTCACTAGGGACCGTATTCTGAGTTCGCGAAACAGCCGCGTCTCGCCGACGAAAATCCACGAACCCTGGATGTCCAGCGATTTCAGCACCGGTATTGTATTACTTGTGAGCCGATATTCTGGACGGTCATGTGAATGGTCCCTACCTCACTCCATTCAAGCTAACTGGTCCTGCATAACTGTTCTTTCTACAAAACGTATTGGACCCGTTATTGGAAGCTGTGCCACTGAATTTTTGTCAAGAGACGTGGTTTTAGCATGATGGTCCACCTCACTTCTCATGTGCTGATCGGAGACTTTTCAACAGACGATATAGTGAAAGATGGATCAATCGAGTTGGTTCAGCCGTGTGGCCACCGCGATCGCAGGATTTAACTTCTAGGGGTCGTATGCATTCATTTCCGAGACTTTTGTAGAGACACAGGAAGATCTGCTGGCACGGGTTCTGGAGTTGTGGCCGCTGCACTAGAAATTGAAGAGACACCAGATGGGAGTATGTACCATAACATGCTTCGTAGGTACAATGTCTATAGTAAAGTTGATGGTCACCACGTCGAGATACTGTTGTAACGCATCAGTACAGTTCTGTACGTACGATTTGCTTGGTTCTTCTTTGTTTTGGAATAATGTAAACATATAATGTTTAATTATTAACACAAATAATGTGCCTAAGTGATAAATGGATCTTTCGACATGTTTCCTTTCGAATTGTTACCTAACGATTGTACTGCGTCAAGCCTAATTCAATTTTTAAAGCAAAAGTGGATGAATCAAACATCTGAACTGAAACCGTCGTAGAGCGTAAAATGTATGTTTCTGTACATGAGTTCCTATTCAAAATATTATGCACTCACTTCCGTCTACAATCATAGAAGTTTGTAACGGGAATCTCCAAACACCGTGTATAATCGATACGGTCTGGGGGAGGTAATACCCCTCAGGGGCTCAGCATTCATTTACTGAGTACAGCCTTGACGACCCTGGGGTTTCTCAGCTGGACTGGTAAGCGTCGCCAGTCCCCTGTTACTGTAAGCTCTGGCCGTGCTTCAACGACCACTGTGGAATGTTGTGTGTCACAGGGAATGGGGGTCTTGGCTTGACCGCCCAGATCTCGAGGACGGAGTAAATCTCTATAAAAATCCCCTCAGTCACAAGATGTGCTGCGCATTAATGACATGCATGGCTGCTGAGGTTGAATACTCGTTAACGGGCAACCTCTGGGGAACCTGTCGCTCCTCAGTTGTATAAGGCTTACCTAGGCATGCGGGGCTCTGTCGAGGTGGACTTTTATTTCCCTAGCTGCTCGTGGGACCTGCATGGACCCTTCGAAATCTTCTCTTCCTCCTCCAAGCAGAAAGGGTGGGCTGCTGGTAGGTAACAACACCCAGTCAAACAAGAGGGCTCATCTAGCCAGTCCTACAGACTTTGGATTTACTCAGACTCTGCCAGTATTGAGTAACAGAATGGATGCTGGTGGCCACAATGTGTTTCTTATAATTAAACAGGAAGAAGAGAGCTTGAAGAAAGTTTCACCTTTTTGGATACAAAAAGAGTTAGAGGAAATCGCTGGAAGCTTAAAATCTGTCAAGCACTTGTGAAATGAGACCTTGTTGGTAGAAACATTCAATTCCCAATAAGGGATGAACACCCAGAAAGCTCAGTGCCTCGGGGAGTGTGCAATAGAAAGTGAATTCCACAACACCTTAAATTATAGTAAAGGTGTTGCGACCTGGAGGGATCTGGTTGACATTCCCCGAGAATGAAGCTGACTGGTCCCAGGAAGGCATCGTTGATGTACAGAAATAATGAAAAGGGTGGATGGCGATCTCGTGAAATTGGACTCATTTCTGCTGATTTTCTGCAGCACAAACCTTCCAGAGCATGTTAAGGATTGTTTCCTCCCCCTCAGCATGCGATCTTACGTTCCTAACCCGATGCACTGTTTTACATGCCACTACTTTCGACACACCACCTCGGATTGCAAGGGAGCAGCCACTTGTGGCAAATGTGGTAAGGCCGCCCATGAAGGTGTGGATTGTGCATCTCCTGCAAAGTATGTAAACTTCCCTGGCAATCAGCCTGCAGTGTCTTCCTTGTAGAAAGGAAGATGCAGAAAATCAAAAGCCACCAATGTTTGCTACCTCCTTTGCATCCACTCTTAAACAACCAGTGCAGAAGACTGATGCTGCTAGCCAGACAGACGTTGCTAGTGTCAGCATTAGCACCTGCGTTTGCCAGTGAACTTGTGCCACTGCAATTCAGTCAAAGCTACTGCCAAAACATCAGACAAGTCTGTTGTCTCTAACATTGTGGAGCTCCCTGTACCTCCAAAGGTTCAGTCTGTTCCACCACCCAGTGGGAGCATTCACCACTGATGGAGTCTGGAAGTATACAATCTGATGATGTCGACATCTTACCATCTGAAGTCTCTCTTGACTCTTTGCACAACTAATGGAGCTCGATGTCAGACTGGGGCAATCATCTCGCCCCAAGACTGAGCCTGCACCAATTATGGGCTCCCAACATAAAGACAAGGTGAAAGTGCAACCCCCATGGTAGATGGCTTCCATATTGCAGTGGAACAGTAATGGGTTTGGGACACATCTGGAGGAACTGAAACTGCTAGGAGAGGAATGCCCTCTGTGCTTGTGTTTTTGTACACATTTTAAAGCCCCTGACATCCCTGTGCTACGTGGGGTTTACCACAAGGATGACTCATACAAATTAACTTCATTTCTCTCTTCCAGTCCCATTTTTTCCCATTCTCCACATATGTGTTGCAGAATGTTTTGGATGCTCCTGCATTTTTATAGGTGCAGTAGTGAACGTTATATTTACGAAGATGCTCTTTGGGTGAGCCACCCTTTGATCACAGCACTAATCTGAAAAGTACGATAAGTAATGACATTGCATGCTTTAAATCTCTCGAGTCCAACTAATTAGTCTAGCAGTTGCTAGTTACGACTCCATCTCCATATTCCTTTTTTTTTTTTATAGTTTGGGTGCCTTGTACCGTAAACACACTGATACTTTTGTACCTTTACAACGAAGAGCTCATTGTCCACATAATTGGTGTTGCCAGGTCGAAAAATAGGTACTGGGTAGGCGTCAGCTGACGGATGGAAATGTTCTGCTTTGCCTAGCTCAATTTCGACATTGATACCGTCTTCTAGGCTGGTTCGGCCTGTGAAGAAAAAGATAGGACACAGACACAAGAATAGCATTGTATGGTATCTCTATATATCCTTAGGGTATATCTTCATGCTCCTTCTTATCCGTCGCTTTTATGTCATTAGCTTGGAACGAGCCTCAGTTACACGTCCTCTGTTTACCGTTAAATGACTTAACAAAAGCCGGACAAGCCAGATTTGTATACAGGGTGTCCCAGAAATGTTGCGACAAACTTCGAGGTGTTGCAGACGGTGTTTTGAGGAACAACTCGATGACAGAAACTGATGTCCTGAAACAACAACGCTACAGAGCGTCGAAGTTACGGGCACCGGCGCCCGCCATTGGTCCACCCACTCGACAGCAAACGCCGCTACGTACACTGACGGACTATAGGCGGAACATATCGCTGCGTTTGTTATTCAGTGATGGCGACTGATTGCCGATATGGCCAGTGGAGAAGATGGAGCTGGCTGCTGCGTAGACAGATCTTGTCCGCTGTGACTGAGGTGCTCTGTTGCCACCGCGAATTACGGTTCCTCCGGGGATTCTCATTCGAGTTCCCGAAGCATCTCCGTGACACTTGCCTGTTGTACGAACCTACCGGTAACAAATCTAGCAGCCTGCCTTTGAACTGCTTCGATGTCCTTCTTCAATCCGACCTGGTACGGGTCCCGAACACACGAGCAGTATTCAAGAATAAGTCGCACAAGCATCCTATATGCGGTCTTCTCTACGAATGAACCACACTTTCCTAAAATTCTCCCAGTAAACCAAAGTCGACCATTTACCTTCCCTGCCGCAGTCCTCACACGCTCGTTCCATTTCATATTGTTTTGCAACGTTACGCTCATATATCTAAACGACCGTGTCAAGCAGTACAGTACTAATGCTGTATCCGAACATTACAGGTTTATTTTTCCTACTAAAACTCATTAAATTACAGTTTTCCACAAACAGAGCTAGCTGCGATTCATCACACCAACTAGAAATTTTCTCAAAGTCATCTTGTATTTCCCTACAGTCACTCAACTTCGCCTCCTTACCATACACCCCAGCATCATCAGCGAACAATCAACAGATTACTGTCCATCCCGTCTGCTAAATCATTCATGTATATAGAGAACAACAGCCGCGCGGGATTAGCCGAGCGGCCTTGGGCGCTTCAGTCATGGACTGTGCGGTTGGTCCCGGCGGAGGTTCGAGTCCTCCCTCGGGCATGGGTGTGTTTGTTTGTCCTTAGGATAATTTAGGTTAAGTAGTGTGTAAGCTTAGGGACTGTTGACCTTAGTACTTAACTCCCATAAGATTTCACACACATTTGAACATCTGAGAACAACAGCGGTCCTACCACACTTCCCTGGGGCACTCCTGACGATGCCCTTATGTCTGATAAAAACTTGCCGTCGAGGACAACATACTGTGTCCTATTACTTAAGAAGTCCTCGAGCTACTCACATAGGGGCCTATCTGTGAAGTTATTCCATATGCTCGTACCTTCGGTAACAGCCTGCAATGGCGCACCGTGTCAAAATCTAGAAATATGGAAACTCCCTGTTGACCTTCATCCATTTTTCGGAGTATATGTGAGGAAAGGGCAAGCTGAGTTACACACGAACGATGCTTTCTATAACCATGAATATTCGTAGACACAAGCTGACTCCAAAAAATTTACTGTATTCGAACTGAGAATATGTTGAAGGATTCTGCATCAAACCGATTTTGCGTGTCCGTTCTTTTACCCTTCTTATATACAGGAGTCGCCTGCGATTTTTCCCAGGCGCTTGGGGCTCCTGATAAGATAGAGATTCGCGATACATGCGAACTAGGTGGCCAGTGCCGTAGAGTACTCTTTGTAAAACCGAATTGAGATTCCCTCCGGACCTGGTGACTTATTTGCTCTCAAACCTCCCAGTTGTTTCTCTACTCCAGCAATGCTTATTACTGTGTCATCCATTGGGAGTCTGTCTGATGGTCAAACGACCATGTTCATACGACTCTCCTGCACGACCAATGTCTTGAGCACGAAATTCAAAACTTCGGCTTTCATTTTGCTGCATTTGGGCGGACACGACAGTAAAACGCCGAACATGTCTGGATAAAGCTCGACACGGGGCAACCGCATACATAATCAATGATAAAGGTCAACACTGAAACGTTGTGATCACGAGAGAGCGACTAACTAAACACCGCGTGGAAAACTGCTCATATGACCATACAGGTAGCTGGCATTCCTGCAAAGAAATAGGCCGGGGTGCAATATGCTGCGCCCAGTCTGTGCAGCAGCGATGTGAATTCCAGCGCTGTGTGGTAGGGCTGGGAAAAACCGACTGGTTAAAACCGATACCCGTATTTTAGTTATGAATAACCGATATTTTTAAGTATTTGGTCTCAGATATAACCGATGTTTCTTATAAATTACAGTTTTTTCAAAGAAAATGCCTGTTTTGCATGCTGCACATCGAAATTAAATTTCGAAAATGGCCACTACAAGAAACGTGATGTTTCTTATATTTTACTAATAACCGATTAATAAATTGTTTTATCAACCACAGTAATAGTGCTAAAATTTTTCATTTTTAAACAAATCTTTCTTAAAAGAGGAGTATTGTGTATTGTGTATTGTAACGACGAGAGGCTTCGCCCCGTCGTAGCCCTCAGTGGTTCACAACCGCACAACAAGCCACAGCAGTCCATCCACCTGTAATGTCTCTTGCAGCGGTCTCTCCGCGATATTTTCAGAAATTTTATAAATTATAGAACTCAGTACATATCTCGAAATATCTCTTCTTATCTTACCGATTCCTAAACTTTAATATACGATTATTATCAATGCAAAGTAGTTTCAAGCCCTATTATTCCTTGGAGCGTTCATTTACTCCATGGAATAGCTTCTCTGCTATCTGTTTTCTCTTATGAAAAGAATGAAGGAGTGCTTGCCGATTAGCCGTGAAAGAAGGAGGATATATATGTGTGTATTGTTGAGCTAGTCACCGTCTTGATGAGATTCTGTATGAGAAGGAATTTAATACATGAACTAAACTAAGGTGAATGTTCGCGTATTATTTAACTGATTATTATTGACAGTGTCTGCTTACTACGCTGTGTTGCACGGGATCAGTGGGGAACGTCTGATTTACACTGGACGAACCTGCCGTTTTGTGTGCTCAAGATATCCAGTTACTTCAAAAAAATAGGCTAACACGGTCTTACCAGCAGATCTCCGGTCTTCCCCATGTGATCACCGAAAGTTAATAATTATTACAAATGTTTTCAGGAGATCGACTGACAATTTTCGTCGCACCGAGACTTCGAAATTGCTTCACTGCCTTATGGAATTTAAGTTAAGCTCAATTTAATCAGGGTAGAACAGTATTGAACTGTGTGAATGTGATAATCCTGCTTTGTGAATGAAAATTCCCTTAATATACGCATGTTTTTTACTATCCTGATCAGTGAAGCTAAATCAGGCCGGTGTGAGAGAGGTTTTCAAATTTTAGATCCCACAAAAAAAAAAATTAAACATCCCACCACTGTCCCACACCGAACCCAGGGTTATTGTGAGGTTCAGTCCCTAGTGGACCGCCCGCCCCCGTGAACGTCTCATACCAGACGAGTGTAACCCCAAATGTTTGCGTGGTAGAGTAATGGTAGTGTGTGCGTACGTGGAGACAGTGTTTGCGCAGCAATCGCCGACAGATTGTAACAGGAGGAATAAAATGAACCAGCCCGTATTCGCCGAGGCAGATGGAAAACTGCCTTAAAAACCATCCACAGGCTGTCCGGCACACCGGACCTCGACAACTATGCGCCGGGCGGTTTCGTGTCGGGGACCGGCACGCCTTCCCGCTCTGGAAGCAGCGCGTTAGACTGCGCGGCTAGCTAGGCGTGCAAAAGATGAATAACTTTTATTCGTAAAATTTGTATTGGTTTGAAATACTGCTTTATTATAGAAAATGGAAGAAGCAATCAGTGGTACTTTAATAATAGTACCGACAGAGACGTGTAACAAACACATAACATAAGTATTGTTACAGTATTGCTGAGACGATAATGTCCCTGTAGCGTGTGTCGTGGGTTGAGGTATGCGTGTACGTGCGGTGAGCAAGCGTTACCCCAACTGGTCTATACAGTAGTTCCTTGCTGTCGCCGCTGGACATCCGTTGAATGCCGAATGGCACCAACCCTAGACTGGAACTATTTTTGTGAAGTGACCTAGCAATGAAGTACAATGCTTCATGTGCCTTATAAGATTAAGGATTTGTCTGCCATTTCTATGAAATAATAAAAGAGGAAGAAAATTAAGGTAGCAGTAATAAATTATAAACGTTACAATTGATTCTTAGAATACAATAAAAAAATAGCTGATCTATTGCCTGCATGCTTACAACCCTTGAAGGCGACCAATTAGCACGAAAAATAGTTCTTCAATGTCACTGTTCACCCTTTAGCACTGACTATTCGTAATGGCCAGTTGCATGATATTCGATTAAAACATGATTTTTGAGCAGAGTTTCAAAAAATACAGGTAGTCAACCACTTATCGCTTTTCGATAAAGTATCGGAAGGACTAAGTCGTCTTATTTTTCCTATTTTATTTAATACTTTGATTCTATGTAACTTGGAATTGAGTGAGTCAAAATTTTCAGTCTTTCTTCGGTTTCTATGTTTATTTCAGCAAATAGTAGGAATAAAAAACAGGAAATCGGTTGTTTCACAAAACGGTTATTTTGAGCTGTTTTAACAGTCAAGTTAAATTGGTGTGTGAAGCAAGCGATACGACCGAAAACCGGTTGTTTCAGCGTTAATCGCCATCCATTCTGTGTGGCCACCGTCCGTTAAAATGTTGCTGTCCAATTACTGCAGTGTTTTTTTCAGCTACCCACTGGAAAAGTCGCACATGCGCCCGTAGGCTAAGACCAGTGTCGTGCTGTACACGCCTTGGCAGCATGACAGTTCTAGAACGTATTGTCGCATACACTTTACATATGACATGTTTTATTAACGCTCCCACCGTTTAAGGCTGAGACGCGCTCACAGCTGCCATCAGCTTCGCCCCCAGAGCCTCGCGCTCCGTTCTAGGAATTCTCTGCGGGAGAGGGCAGCTCATTTAGAACGGCGGACCAGAGACAGCTGCTGCTCTGTCGGCAGCGGCGACACGGCGCCTCCCGCCTGCTAACCGACTCCCCCCCCCCCCCCCCCCCTGTCCTGTCAGCGGACAAAGACGACCAGCAGGCGGTCTGCAGATGGTGGCAGCAGGTGGCAACAACACATTTGTGCCCTCTTTCGGCCGTTACATCTATTAAAGCAAGTCCTTCCTGTAAAGGGTGCCCCTAAAGCGAAGCGATACTCTGAATGCTGCTTGGTAGACGTGGTATATTACGCGTAATGTTATTAATCACAAACTGTATGGTGCGTTTTTAGTGGAGTGAGGTTCGGGTTGGGAGTTGTGCAAGTACGGGGGCACTGTAACAGGTAATTTAGAAAATACAAAATTCTTCCTTATAACAGAACAGAAAGCCGCGTGGAACTAGCCGAGCGGTCCAAGGCGCTGCAGTCATGGACTGTGCAGCTGATCCCGGCGGGGGTTCGAGTCCTCCCTCGGGCATGGGTGTATGTGTTTGTCCTTAGGATAATTTAGGTTAAGTAGTGTGTAAGCTTAGGGACTCATGACCTTAGCAGTTAAGTCCCATAAGATTTCACACACATTTGAACATTTTTTTGAACAGAATACAAAGACTGAAATGGTGCAGCTAACAGGGAGCTGCGGCCGGTAAGGTGCTGGGAAGTAAAAGTTTACATTTGCACCAGACACCATATTTATTTGAAAACATCAGTTACAATTAATTACCATAAAAATTCAGGTATTTCTCATTGCTTCTTACTACGAAATGCTTGTTTATGACAACTGAGTGAATGACTTGCAGCTGAAAGAATTTAAGGAATATTGAAACACTGACACTGCTAGTTAGTAAGCTCTAATAATTTAGCAAAAGCTTCTGTATTCAAATAGAATTTAATCAAATGAGTAACAATTTAAAAACATTGAGATCTTACTTGCAGGAGGTACATAAATGTGAAATTTAATTACTTGTTTTCTGCACTACCCTTGGTTTGACCAGTATCAGACAAACAATAATAAAACAGAGAAAGAAAATTGGCATTAGACATACTGATGAGAAGCAACATTACAGAATGCTTGAGAATTGGCTCAGATCAACCAGCAAGCCGTCATAGCCAAAGGCTATAAAGATAAGTCGCTGCAGTATAACTTAAAAGTACAATTAAGAACATGGGTCACAGCTACAGCACGAACAATTGTGCTCACAATACCGAACTTCAAACAAAGGCCATACTTCGCATTCAAGAATATCGTTTCAATAATCATAAATTCTGAGCAAATGCCCACGTTACACACACACACACACACACACACACACACACACACACACGCACACAAAATTAAATCGCAACTATTGGACAAGAAAAATTTACACTGAAGAAAAATTTTCAATTTAAGCAATATTTAAACAAATGAACTACAGTTTATAAAAAAGGTATCAGTGCTTTAGAGCCCTAAAGACTCAACTGGCTTATGCTTAACAAAACCATTTCATCTCACCCAGCACACAAATATATGGCCAACACAGATCAGTTGAATGGGCTCAAAAAAACAACATTAGCAAACTTGAGCTTACCCATGCACTACACATATGTGGCAGGCACCTGTAAAACAGATACCCTCCAAAAGGCAACTGCTGCATTTGGACGTCGGCGAAAGAACCCAGTAACGTCTCTACCGGTACACAACCCTTGGAAATGTGTAAGCTTAACTGATGAGCACAGCCACGTCACGTGACCAAGCAACATGTTCGCCAAACAAATCTATATGCGTCCGATGCTCCACTCTGTCCGCATACCCATGAACCAAGCACCAAATGCGAAACAAGTCCGTGTTGGCTCTCAGGTGTCGTGTTTCTCAGACAAGTGAGCTTAGCAATCCAAGACACGATCGAAAGCATAGAGAAATGTTCGTCTGTTTTCAGCATCACGGAACGAGCACTGGCAGCTGTTCAGGAAATTCCCTTCTACAGTTAGTGACGAGACGGAACTGACTATGAGTCAACGCAGTTCGGTGTAAGTCGCCACGGCCGATCACGCGCTCGCTCTCGCGAAACGACAGGAATCAGGATTCTTAGCGCCCGCCAAAGATGTAGCCTCGCTCTATCGATGAGGAGTCGATGGTGCGCACTATTCGAATACAATAACCGTCGTACAGATCTGAGTATGCAGCTCCGTATTGTGGCGTCCCTGCACTCTAACCGTATGCTGATATTGTCGATGCCGTAGAGCTGCTACTGCCACAGCTCTCGCAGTGGAGTTGAGACACGATGCGCGATGACGTAGGTCCCCGTTGGTGAAAGGAAGACAGAAACGCGAACTCGTACGATGGATGCTTCTTCTGATTTAAGATTGAATGATTCATTGCCCGGATATGCAGTAGTTGTTAAATCTTATCTCATCCGCATCGTACACACCACCAATTGCGTGGAAACGTAATTATCAGTCATCTCGTACGTTGATGGCTCGTTGCTATGGAGTTGTTGGACCTGTATGAAGCCAGATCCACAGATACTCTTTGATCACGTCTGAGTGAACCTACGCCGTAATGTTAAAAAAATGTTCAAATGTTTTCTTTTCAATTAATGAAGTAGGTATTTTGATATTCAGATTAAATTGTCCCTGCTGAACAGTCGTTGGTTAGCTATCATTGATTAAATCACTTAATAATGTAGTCCACGCTTGATATTTCACTTGGAACGAACAGTTTATTGTTCCTTGGCCACTAAATACTTTATAACCTTCGCACCACACGCACACGCAGTTAGTTGGTAAAGTGAGTTCTATTAAAATTAAGTTTCTTGACAATCACGACAACTTGACTCTTCAGCGTGATTGTATTATCTTCGTGAAGTCGTGTAATTGTGTACTACTCGAGACTAATTGAGTGTAGTCCTTCCATATACTATCCACTCTTCTTTTAGTTCCAACTATTTGAAAGTCAAGTCCAATATTCACTAGTTTCGTCAATAAAGTTCAATTAACCCGTAATGCACGGTTAAACGCGTCTATCAGTTCCTGTCTCTGCTTAGAAAATCAGTTTCCGAAGTTCGTGAATCGCGTCACGCAAGAAACACTTCTGAACGCGAAACAATCTCGTCGCGTTCCGTACTCTCAATAACTAAGACAAGAAATGTTCTTGCACGTCTTTACAGGACGAGAGCCAGCAAGCGACTTCTTCTGTGAAAGAGTATTGTAGGCGCATTGAATTTCTTCGTTGCGCTTACAACTCTCTTCCACATAAAAGTTATCTCTGACTAACATCACCTTGGACTTCGCTTTCAAGATATTAATTGCAATTATCACTTGGATATTTGTCCATTAATTTAACCTGAGGTTTCTTCCTCCTCTTTTCATAACAAAAACTCTCAGTGATGTATAATGTTGTTGTTATCAAAACTTCTTGGTGTTAGCTTATCGGCAAATATCTCGTATTTGCCAAGATAACTCTTCCCTACTTCATACTATGATAGTCTGTCTTAATTGACTTTAAGGGGGTCGTTGGTGTGTTATAGTATACTTTTTTGAAAGCATGGTCTAAACGAGACAGTGCAGTTAAAATACCTTTGGTGTAATAAACAGAATCAAAATAAAACCTTTGCTCCAGCACACAGAATTGGACGCAACAGTGACAATTACAATGAATGTCCTTGGCCACAGACACGAAATACAGTAGATATAAGTTCTGCAGCTGACCATGAGATACTGAAACTACTCTCAGACTTAATTAAAATCATTTACATGTAACTGAATGCTGGTCTACTTCTGCTCTCATCAACTGGCTGCTTGAAACGTTACAATCACATTATTCAAAACGGCCTATGCATCTATCTCAATAAAATTATGACAATAGAACATGCAAACAGATCACTCGCAAAGAGCAAGTTTCTTTGTAAAAATGGCATCAACAAATCAGTCACGCTCGCAGAATAATGCAAACAAGACCACTTTCTGTATAATGCTAGTACCAGTCACGCTCACAGCGTGTAATCAGCAAAATCCAAATGGCCCTGGCTTTCAGAGAACACACCCGCACGTACTACATGCCATCAAACAACAACCACAATGTGTCACGCGATAATGACGGGACTTCCGTGCGTAATACCTGCACCCTCAGCTCTCCGCGTCCCGCACTGACAGTCGACGATTTGGCGGAGGGTGTGCGACTGTGATAACGGCGCTGCCGTCCAGGAGAAGCACAGCGTTCGAAATGGAGCAGGTGACTGCCGCGCCCTCGTCTCTCGCTGTCCCACCAAGGCCGGGAGTGGCGCCAGCAGCACAGCAAATGGTGCTGACAGTGTCCCCAGGTCAAGCGCAAGTACGAGAACAGCGCTAGGAAGGCTGGTGAGCAGGGCACGAATGTGTACGTGCAACGAATTATAAAGTTACGCCACAAAATGATGTTAACAAGAAATCCTGCAGCCGTGTCAAGGACGGAAAAAAGCACACGGTCAACAGTGGACGTACAGAATACTCAATGGAATGTGCAAAGAAAATAAATCGATTGGAAACAGGGAGTCGTGATCTCACTATTTACAAAGATCTACATAAGTAAAGGCGCCAACTTCAAAGATGCAATTTTGTTCTCACGTGGCGTACAAAACCAGTAAGTCGTTAGGAAAATATGTTCAGTGTACCTTCTAGAACGAATAACGCTGGTCAACTGTCGACTTAGTTTTCGTCACATGTGTGCTTTATGAGAAGTACTGTGAGGGGAAAGGTAATCTACATTATTCACTGTGGAGAACGGTAAATCAGATATAGTCTACCACGAAAGCAGATAAGGGATTTTTTGCGATGTAGGAAAGTTTCTGAGCATATAATTGCCAGAGAACGAATACTGTATGATGAGGTCCAGAACCGAATAACGAAATGAAGAATGTGGTCCTACAAGGAAGGTGTCTCTCACATTATCTTTTAATTATCGTCACAGAAGAGTTTTTGGAAGTAGGTAATAAGGTTAGTCATTAGACATTTCCATATCCCTCGGATGACATTTGCGTCCCTCGGTATAAAATGGAACGTGTCAGTAGCTTTACAAATAACCCAGACTTTCTCAATGGCCGTACACCTACATACCGGCCATTTTCATAACATGATTTTTATTTTTATTTAATCTAAAAAAGTTAATAAATAGAACCCAGCCGCAAACCGATGATATCTCTTCAGCTATATCTGGAGGAGAAGGCGTTCTGAAGCAATGGTTTAGCTGTTGTTATCTGCTAACCACTTTAACCAGGTTGGTGCCTAAAGAGTTTTCAATCTGCATATTTTGCTCATTTGCGCCCAACAGTAATATTAACTGTGAAACAGTGAGGCTATTTTTATTTCGAATGTTAAATATATGAATGACACTACTATTTTTAAACTGTGGCCTGATCTTCACAAGAAATTTCGTGAAAGAGTAATTGTATTGTGAGGCTGCTACTAGTATGCGATGTCTCAGAAACATCTGCTTACGTGAGATTCGTACTTAGGTAGCGTTGTCTTTTTGTCTCTTCAGATAAATAATGCCTCAGATTTTTTCTAAGCAATTAATGTACGAGGGTCTTTCAATAAACAACGCAACACTTTTTTTTCCAAAAAGCAGTTTGGTTATATATAGGATTACAATACAACATATTATTCCCCACTTTTTGGCTACAAAATCTGTTTTTCAACATAATCTCCGTTCAGTGCGACAGCTTGCGTCACCTTACTAGGAGGGCCTGTATGCGTGCGTGTGTAAACTTATTTGTCCGTCGCTGACAGAAGACCGCGAACCTTCTTTCCTTCCCGTCTGGACAAGCTGTGCGGTGACTAGAGCACATGTAAAGCTTACTGGGACAGGGTAAATGTTAGCTACACTGAAGTCGATAATTCGATTGTAATATTGGCATTTTAATTTGATATTCTCCACAACTGACAAAATTTACAAAAAAATGTGAATTTCTATGTCCATCCACGCACTCCTGAGAATGGCAGATTAACAATTTGCAATTACGTGCCCCTATTACCGGCAGCTGCGTTGATAAATACTCCGCACCTCACAAGGACAACTACCAGATCAAGAATATTAGTTAAGTTGTTGTAAGTGGTTAAGCGTTGGTGAAAATCTCGCTTCTGAGCACACAGAGAGCTCTAACCGCAGAACTCTGCACGGGAACACGCGTTGGTGCAGTGCTGCGATACAGACCGTATATCTCCCTCCGAAGACGATAGCCAAGACGCCATCTCCAAGTCCGTACCGCTCGATGGCTGAAGACGAAGTCCTCTCTGTCCACAATTCTCCCGTCTCACACGCGTACGAAAACGCGGTGGAAGAATACGTTTCGGGCAATGTCGAACGCTCTATCATCGCCGAAATCCCTGCAACGGCGTTTCTGGGATCTACCCAATGGCCGAGTAGGTCATAACGCCCCTAGGCAAACGAAATTCCCGTCATCGCCACGTGTTGCCCAGCACAGGTGGCTCTGGATGCCGGGCTATCCCCAAAAGCGCCGTATTGTCCAGCGTTTCCGGTGACCGCTGCCTGCTGCCCACGGCGGCCCGGTGACCTACGGCCAGCTGCAGTCTTTATATTCGTCAATTCTCAACTTCCGACACTTTTCACCAACGCTTTAAGTTAGTGACTTAATCATGCAGACGTGCAGGGAATACTGCTCTAGAGTGCCTCATATTTATCATGATTCAATAGAGTCATGATCTGATGCCCTTGCCAGTCCCTTTGTTACATATAAATACTAATATTGGTAAGCTGACGTGTAAGTGCCCATGTCCTGGCACCTTGCACGTGGACCACTCTACTGGTCGAAGTCGGAGCCATAGTCTTGTTGCATCAATAACCCCATCACGTATTGCCTTCCGTGTAGTCCATCATTCATGGACCAAATTCATTGCTCCTCATGGTCTTCCGTCAGCCGGCGAGGAACCCAGCGGGGCGGGCACACACCTTTGAGTACCGCAACTGGTGGACGACTAAGTCAGCAGAGACGTCGAATTGTGTAGCGGGATGTTTGATGGCAATCTGCCGATTACCTAGAGTGAGAGTACCCGCGTGTTCCAAAACTGGGAGTCAAAGCTGTGTTGCGGCCGGCCGGAATGCGGAACGTCGGACAGGTTTGCGCGACCTCAGTGCGATGATGGCAGACGCCTCGCCCAACGACTCACCGTGCTTTTTTTCAATCCCAGGTGTCCGTAGGCATCGTGCAAGCCGCTACGCATATCTGCGATGCTATGGTTTTCCGCCAAAAGGAACTCTGTGACAGCTCTCTGCTTAGAACGCACCTCCGTTACAGACGCCATTTTAAAGGTAATGTATAGCGCGGCCACTTATCGGAACTTCACGAAACTATAGCCCATAACAAATTCCATACGTTTTTAATAGAAACTGGCCGAGAAAGAACATATGTTTCAATTCTTATTGAACACCCCTCGTATAGAGAAACTTCCTTTTTGGTGTTTCAGACTTAACCTTTTATTCTTTTCTTCACATTCCCGAAATTTTGAAGAGTTGCGACACATTTCAGAGCCTTAGTGACCCATCAAATTGACGTCTGCGCTAGACCCTTGTTACATGCAGCGTGCTGCAATTGAATTCTTCGTTACAGAATAATCCTTGGTGAACTTTTGTCTCCACTATATGGTAATGTTGCAGTTAGTAGAAGTACTGTTGGGCGAAGGGCAAAGAGTGTTAAAGCATAATTAAGTGCAGAAGCTGAGCTCCATGAACGACAACGTTCTGGACGTCCATTGAAAGCCACTGCTACTAACATGGTGAATAGCATGGATGCCATTAACCGTGCAGACTCGTGCATCATAACGCGACATTTGATTCTACTGCTTTCGGTGAGCGATGGAAAAGCGTGTGGAATACTCTTTGTTACTCAAATGCATGCTCAAAATTGGTTCCACCAATGCTCGTAACGGACCACAAGACTGATGGAACAGTTTGAGGGCAATAGGATTGTTTTAGGTGAGGAAACCCGGTGCATCACTTTTGGTCGGAAATAAGAAATAAGCAATCACTGCAGTGACATCATCCACATTTACTAAAAAATAACAAATTTCAGCTTCCTCTGCCGACAAAGTCAAGACGACAGTCTTTCAGGATGGTGATGATGTCATTCTTATGGACCTGTTGCTGAAAGGATCAACAATTAATTCAGCGGTGTGCGTGAAGGCTCTGAAAAAGCTCAAGAACCGTCTCCGATACATGGTGATGTGTGATTGGGAGGGGAGGGGGGTCGTAAAGTGGTGACAGGACGGGCATCGATCATTCATATCCGGGCATCCCCTACCAGCAAGAACTGAACACAGATGACGCAGCTTTCGCGTAGCGATTAAGGGGAAAACTGAGAGCAAGGATCAACAAACATTCGCGAATACCCTGCAGCAGTTAAGATGTGATTTTATGGGGATTCTTTTGTGTGATTGGAAATCATGCTTATCCTACAAACTATGTACCGTTTGCAGTCAACGGTTAACTATTGCAAATTTTCCAGGACACTATCCTCCGAATACGAAGATTGGATGTTTTGTTCTTGAAGATACCAAGTAATAGGAAATTTATGTAGTTGAATTAGTTGATGCAACAGCCAAAGATGGTCGCAACGAATACTTCTTTTTTGTAATGACGTTCAACGGTACTGTGATTCCCTTCTTATTTATAGGCTATTCCCGATTTTTCAGTGATGTATATTAACTTCGTTGTTAGTGTAAGAACAGAAAGAAAATCGGTAGTCTGGTACGAAAACTGGCGATTGACTCTAAATAATGAAAAGTGTGATTTCGTCCACATGAGAGCTAAAAGGAATCCGTTAAACTCTGGTTACACGATATATCAGTCTAATCTAAAGGCCGTAATTTCAACTATATACCTGGGAAATTGAATTGGAAAGAACACGTAGAAAATGTTGTGGAGAAGACAAACCAAAAACTGCGTTTATTGACAGAATACTTACAAAATGTAACAGATTTGCTAAAGCGACTGCCTACACTACATTTGTCCGTCCTCTTTTGGAGTACTGCTGAGCGGTCTGGGATCCTTACCAGACAGGATTAACGGAGTACATCGAAAAAGTTCAACGTATTTGGTATTTTGTATTGTCGCGAAATAGGGGAGAGAGTGTCACGGTCATGATACACGATTTGGAGTGGACATAATTAAAACAGAGGCCTTTTTCGTTGAGGAGGAATCTTCTCATAGAATTTCAATATTAACTTTCTCCTCCGAATGCGAAAATATTTTGTTGACGCCGACCTACGCAGTGAGGAACGATCATCATAATAAAATTATGCTAATCAGAGCTCGCACGAAAAGATATAGGTGTTCGTTTTTTTCCGTGCGTTGTTCGAGAGTGGAATAATAGAGAATTGTTGTGAAGGTGGTACGCTGAACACTCTGCCAGGCACTTAAGTGTGATTTGCGGAGTATCCATGTAGATGTAGATGTAGATGCCGATTCGCTGCGCTGTTCAGCTATAAGCGCCTATGGGTGCACGCAGATAACTCTGGTTAGCCTGCCAGTCAAGGTGCCATTACGGATAGATCGTCATGCGCGCTCCGTTATTTCTGTACCATATTTCTGTTTTTATATCCATTCATAATGAAGTGGTGAACTTCTCCTCCATGATTATGTTTTAATGTGCTAAAGATACATTACACATATTTATTACCTATTTTAACCTTAATGAGTGTCTCAAGCGGTTGATACGGTAAGGGAGAAAAGTAATTTTTTAAGATAGTGGAATGTGATTTGCCATGGGTTTTTGCAGCAACATATGTGAAGAAATTACTCGTTTATATGCATATCGAAGATGTAATTCTTGATAAGTTAATGACCTGATTTGTCCTCAGTTTCTAACTTCATAAACCACTGTTTCAGAAAGTTTAAGGCGCGAAAAGAAAATCATTTGCTATGTTTCAGTACAACCTGATCCTTATTGAAAAGACACTGGGTTACAAGATTACTCTGAAATTGGGACGAAAGGAACACTCATATTGGCATGACTCGTTAACCTTTCCTCTTTCCGAAAAGCGTCGTCGTTGTCGATGCTTATAGCGTTTAATAACTGAGAAGAAATTTATTCGTCAGTTTTGTTGGAATTTCAGGGGAATCCTATAACGCAGTGTATCGTTAATAACGAACAGTTGAGACTGAAACTTGTCAAAGGATATTCCTTCTACACCTCAGTTATATTCGCCATTTGAAAAAGTACAGAAAATATCGTACGATCTATCCATTCCTACCCCTGTACAGAGTGAGGGAGTGAATATTTTTTTATTCCTGAGTGTATACTGACTTTGACGAATAGTTGGCAAGTTTCTGCAAGTTGTCAATGTGTTGACAGCTTCAGAGTTACGAAGGACTTTTATTCGTTCAGTTCTACTCTGCAGCAAAAATGCAGTATTGTTCTATTAGAAGTATACATTAAAAGATCCTTATGGTGAAGAGGTTCATCTCTTCACTCTGAATGGGAACAGGAACAGAAATATGGTACACTATTTGCTATGAATTATTTTCATACACTTTTCATGTGAGAAACAGAGAGAAAATTCTTTGGTAAGCTTCCTTTCTAGTCGTTCACCATTAAAAATACGGTGGGTTACAGGATTCTGTCAAAAATGATACAGAATTGGCGCTTTATTTTTGTCTGAATTGTTAACCATTTCTTACGTGAAGCAACTTGATCAGTTATGAGGAATGCCCACATTTCTCTTTTTAACAGATTAAATTTTGATTTGTTTGCCAAAACACGAACTCATCTTGCAATAGCTATTGCGACAGAGTCTTGAAATAGAGTAACAAGTGGTAGGCGACCAGGGTGCTCAATACCTTACAGAAAATGCCATTGTGTCTGTAACATAAGGTAAGGAATGTCACGTTTATTTCTATATTATCGAAGTCTACTTCAATAGCTGTCAAATACTCGAAAAAATTAAAGTACTGGATTGAAAATATAAAATAAAAACCATAGCTTCTGCTACATCGGCGCAGATAAGAACGTTCCGTATGTTAACAGTATAGCAAACTACTCTCTTCTTTGCACGGTAGAACTTGCCAAAATCTTGTATCAGCATCCGAAAGGTCTAGGAGATATGAGGTACGTTACGAAAATTTCGTTCTCACGCATGTTGGAAGTATACGTGCTACATAAATTCCATTTTTCTCCAGACAGTAGTCGGGTAGAGAACTCCTCCGCAGTCCAAAGAAAAAATCAATATTCTGGCTAAATGCCATTCTCAGAACATATGGTGTAGTATGAACCAAATGAAAAATCATAGTGACCAATATTTTTCACGAAAAATTTCTTTGAATTTCGTGCGGCACTTCAATGAGAACATCACAATAAGTATGACCATTATCAAACTTTTGGGTACTTCATCATGAAGATGACATACGAAAATATAAGTAACGTGAAAATCAATTTTTTTTCACTGATTAATTTCTGTAAAATCGTTTGAGGGCGTGCCCCTCGATTCTGTCAGCTCAGGGCGTCGCCAACCGGAGCGCCGAAAGCTGTTCTACATATCTGCCTGGTAAATTATATGGCAAAGAAGTGGTCTGCTCACCGTCAGGAAGACTGAAAGAAGAACGAAGTAGGAGTTCCGCGCTTGTGCAACTCGTATTTTCAAGTAAAAATGAGAAATAACCCAATGAACTTTTGCACAAACAACCAGTGAAATGCGAGCTGCTGAGAGTACTGGAGTCTTGAAATGTGAAACTGACACCTCATGCTAAAGAAAAAAAACCTCTTACATCTGCATTCTCAGCATGGGACAACAGCCAGGAAGCGAAAGGTAGTCAATACGAGATGACTCCCAGGAAACGAATAGGCTACCAGGGAGGCGATGATAACGATTCAAAGTTTTCTGTTCTTAACCCAAGCTTTGTTCGAGGAGCGCCTATATGCTTGTGGCCAATGTAACGAACGAGAAAGTGCCTCGAAGCATGAGATTAGAGGAGAACACAGCAAAAAATTCCCTGATATAGCGTAAAATGCACATAAACAATTTACTAGGTTGGTGACGAGTCTGAATGGTCGTTTACTATTGGTTGATGTTGCACGGTACACTGTCTTGTAGGGGAGACAGTACACAGGGGCTCATGCTGCGACAAGCAGCTTTTCACAGGCAGCGTGCTGACGTGTTGCAGTGTAAGACACTTGTTGGTACAAATTACTTTTGGTATATGTTGAAAGGTTGAAAAACTGCGACTAGCCAATTTATTATATTATAGGCTGGTTTTTCCATCTTCAGTTTTGTAACAAATTTCCGCCATTAAACTGCAAATTACTATTCATTTATTTCACCCAATAATGATTCTGGCTTTGAGCTATTCTCACGTGCAAGTTGAAATGTCACAAAATGTCCAACCTGCCTGAATTATAGGAGCTAGTTATATACCAATATAACGACTGATCGGTTAGCACTTTTATACATACATTTATTTAGATAATTTTTCCAAAGACTCCTGTAAATTTATTGTAATATTTAGTACCTATTCGGAGAATGTCTAACAATTACGTTGACACATACACATTCGAGGCGTTACGGAGTGTACAGTGACAGTAACATAAGGATGAAACGCATATCTCTAAAAGGTGACTAATTCTTAAAATAAATTACGAAAACGAATGACAAGCTACACAACTCGATATTAGCCCATAAACTCAAGTTGTCATGACCAAATGAATAAGGAAATAGCCCGCTTTTCTTCATAGGATGTAATGGCGACGTTGGTCTGTGCCCAGTTCTCGTTTGACGCGGCACGTATTTTTTCTCATGGTGGAGGTGCAATAAACACGAATTCACCGATTACGTTTGCACTGGACGAAATTTGTATGTTTCTCGTCTGAAGCTTGGAATGCAGCACGAAACGTATTCCACATATGTAATGCAACACATTTGCAATTATGCACTTTGCCTCAATTAATTTTCGTTTTAAAACCTCGACCGTCTCATAAAACACAGCTTCGTTTAAGGTCGTCTGATGCAGATAATCGGTCTTGTCGCTTTGTCAGTGCTACTTAACAACAGCAAGACTGTGTACTCATCTTCCGTCCTAACAATGGCTTACGACTAGCCTTACACTCCTGCACGCTTCAGTAGCGCCATTCTCTCACGGGACGTGAAAACGCACAAGGACGAGCAGCTGATGACAACACAGCGTGGAATCCCACGTTCCACTACTCGGCGGAGGTGAAATGAAGAATATGGTATGTCAGTTCTTTGCCTCGTAGAGAGACATGTAGCCACTGAGATGCGACATCTTTTTCCGCCATAAGGAGAACGTACGAGCCACCATGTTGTATGGCGTTCAACGTCCTATTTGGTGGGTTTTCGTTTTTGGAGAGTACGGATATGACAAAGAAGTGTCAGGAAGACTGCAAGAACAACAAAGTAGGAATTCCGCACCTGCGCAACTCTTATTTTCAAGTATAAAAGAGAAACAACCAAATGAACTTTGCATACAAGATGCACGACAGCCAGTTAAATGCGAGCTTCTGAAATATGCTATAGGAAAAATAACTCTTACATCTTTAAACTTGGAATGTTAGATTGCTTAATCGGACAGGTAGATTAGAAAATTGAGAAATGGAAATGGATCGGTTGATGTTAGATATAGCGGGAACTAGTGAAGGTCGGTTGTAGGAGGAACAGGACCTCTTGTCAGGTGAATGTATGTTTATAAAAACAAAATCAAACAAGGGTAATGTAGCGGTTGGTTTAGTAAAACAAAATCAAACAAGGGTAATGTAGCGGTTGGTTTAGTATTGAATAAGAAAATAGGAATTCGGGTAAGCTGCTATGAACAGCAGATAGCCAAGATAGACAAGAAGGCCACACCCACCATAGTAGTACAAATTTGTATGCCAATTAGCTCCGCAGGCGATTAAGAGACTGACGAAATGTATTATTCAGATAGTTAAGGGAGAAGAAAATTTAATAATGATGGGGGACTGGAATTCGATAGTAGAAAAAAAAAAAGAGAAGGAAAAATAGTAGGTGAATGTGGACTGGGGGAAAGGAATGGGAGAGGAGGCCGCCTGGCAGAGTTTTGAACAGAGCATCATTTAATCATGACTAATACTTCGTTCAAGAATCATAAAATAAGGTTGTACACGTGGAAAAGACCTGGAGAACCCGGGACATTTCAGACTGATTATACAACGATAAGACAGAGATTACGGAACCAGATTTTACATTGTAAGACATTTCTAGGGGCCGATGTGCATTCTGACCACAATTTGTTGGTTATAAACAGTAGATTAAAACTGAAGAAACTGGAAAAAGGTAGGTACTTCAGGAGATGGGACCCGGATATGTTTAAAGAACAAGACGTTACTGAGAGTTTCAGAATGAGCATTAGGCGACGATTGAGTAGAACAGGAATATAGTAGAAGACGAATGGTTAGCTTTAAGAGATGAACTAGTGAAGAAAGAAGAGGATGAAATAGGCAGATAGACAAGGTCTAGTAGTAATCCTTGGATAACAAGAGATTTTGAATTTCAGTAATGAAACGGGTAAATATAAGAGTGCAGCAAATGACATGAAGCGCAAAATGGCTAAGCAGGAATGGCTAGAGGACAAATGTAATAATTTAGAAGCATATTTCCTTAGAGGAGATGTGCATACCGCCTACAGGAAAATTAAAGAGCCCTCTGGAGAAAAGAGAGGCAAAGAGTTAAAGAATTTGTACGTGTTTTGTTGTTTTACATTTTTGTAAATGACCATTATATTTGTACTGAGTTTTGTAATTTTCCTAGATCGTCTGAAGAGGCCTTTCAATACAGGCAAAACGCGTCGCAAATGAAGAACTAATAAATCCATCTTCATTGTAACTGCTCTCTATAGCTACTCTCTATACCTATGGACTTGGAAGAACAGTTGAACGGAATGAGCATTGTCTTGAAAACAGGATGTAAGATGAGCAGCAACAAAACAAGAATAATGGAATGTACTCGAATTAAATCAGTTGATACTAAGGCACTTAGATTAGGAAACGAAACACTTAAAGTAGTAGATGAGTTGCGCTTTTTGGGCAGCAAACTAAATGATGATGGCCGATGTAGATAGGATATAAAATATGGACTGTCAATGGCAAGTAAAACTTTTCTGTAGAAGAGAAAACTGTTATCATCGAATACAGATATAAGTGTTTGGAAGCCTTTTCTGAAAGCATTTGTTTGTAGCGCAGCCATGTATGGAAATGAAGCAGTGTAGACAATAAGTGAATAAAAGCTTTGGAAATTTGGTGTTACAGAATAATGATGAGGATTAGATGGGTCGATCTCGTATTAATAAGGAGGTACTAAATAGAACTGGGGAAACAGGAAATTTGTGGCACAACTTTACCAAAGGAAGGGATCGTTTGATAGGATACTCTCTCACACTCTGAGACATCAAGGGCTCACCAGTGTAGTGCTGGAGGGAAGTACGGGGGAGGGGGGGAGGGGGGGAGGCGGGAGGGGAATTGTTGAGGGAGATCAAGAGATGAATACGGCAAGCGGATTCAGAAGGATTTATTTTGTAGTAGTTATTCGGAGTTGCAGTAGTTATTTAGTGTCGCACAGGATAGAGTAGCATGGAGTAACAGATTACGTGGTAATCAGGAAAGGATCAGCCTATTGAGGATGTGTCGAAAACGTCGTTTTAGTTACGATTTGTTACAATAAAATGGCAGGAAACTACATGCCTGTGGGTAAATTCTTTCTAAAATTGATGTTTTTAGTGTTATAACTTCTTTTCTGCGAAAGTATACCGTATTAGTGTTACAGCACAGTGACGATTTATCGAAAAAGCGTGATTTGGGTACAACTTGCGCATTAAATATCAGAGAATGATATACGGAAGCGCAACTGCTATGTCGAGGCCGCCCGTTGTGACCGAGCGGTTCTAGGCGCTACAGTCTGGAACCGCGCTTCCGCTACAGTCGAAGGTTCGAATCCTGCCTCGGGCATGGATGTGTGTGTTGTCCTTAGGCTAGTTAGGTTTTAGTAGTTCTACGTTCTAGGGGACTGATGACCTCCGAAGTTAAGTCCCATAGTGCTCAGAGCCATTTGAACCATTTTTTGCTATGTCGAAGTTGTACAGCAATTGACATCGTCGTGACCTCTTGAAGCGTGACTACTTGTGGCGCACTGCGGCCTTTACTGCCGCCGTCTGTTACAACAAATTCGGGCCAAAATGGTGAACCTTCGTCTACGGACGCTCGACAGTCTTCAATGGACGCACTCTGTCTAATGAACCTAGCATCAAGTATTCCACACATACCGTATGTACTTCCAGTACCATTGCTGATGGTTCGAGGGTGTTAACGGCAATTGGAACCTACGCCAGTACCGGCTTGCTCTACAAAATCGTTATGAATCGCTGACCCTTTCAACAGACAGAGGAGACCTCGGTGTGGTCCACGTCCACGACAGAACGGGCGGCTCTGTTTGTCCGCTCACACATCGAACCGTGGCACCACCGAATAGTAACGTTGTAGGTTTTGTCGCTGGAGTCCCTGGCTCCGTTCTCCCTTAGGTACAACTTCCTCTTTCAAGAGCTGGCATGCCATCTGGTAGTTGCGTCTGTACCCACAATGACTGCAGATGGCGCAACATTGGTTCAAATGGCTCTGAGCACTATGCGACTTAATTTCTGAATTCATCAGTCGCCTAGAACTTAGAACTAATTGAACCTAACTAACCTGAGGACATCATACGCATCCATGCCCGTGGCAAGATTCGAACCTGCGACCGGAGCGATCGGTCGGTTCCAGACTGCAGCTCCTAGAACCGCACGGCCACTCTGGCCGGCCGCGCAACATTATTTTAGAAAATGGCTGATGACGAAATGAGAGTGGGAGCTGCTGCTTGTGCAGTCATTACTGCAGTAATATCTCATCGCCGTCGACGAAGAAATTTACTTTGGCATAATAGAAGGTGGTGGAGTAGACCTTGGATTTTAAGAAGCGACGACGGCGGTCGGGAATGGCACAATCTATTACACGATGAACTGAGATTGGAAGACAGGGAATCATAGAAAAATTGTCTGAGAATGGGCGAGACGATATTCTTGACGTTGCTTCATTTAGTAGGCCCATTGATAACAAAGCAAAACACAGTTATGAGGGAATCTATCTCAGCTTCAAAAAGGTGAGCAGGTATCTTTATATAAGCTTAGTATTACAAGACTGCTGTAACCTTGTAACCTGTAATTAATTCCGTAATTTTCTTTAGGTTAGTTCTAACACTGAGATTTCTAGCTACTGGAAAATGCTACAGAAGCCTAATGTTTTCGTTTAGGATACCTGTTGTAACCGCCCTGCACGTAATATTGTTAAATAAAAATGCAAAATGGAGCCAAGCGTAACCTCCCCACAAAAATAAAAAAAATGATAACTGACCATAAACCTCACAATAATATTGATCAAATAATGAACCATGAATCAAATGTAACCTCCTAACAGAAATAATAATATTTGGTAAATTTTATAAGGACAGCAGCGCTGACCTTCGACCCTGTATTCTGAATAAAAAAGCAAAAATTCTTACCTCAATAAAAGACTGCAAATATATCTGCTCTTAATTATACATTCTTCGACACAGCTTCGTGCAATGCTAGCGTATATATATTTTTTGATTCCTGGAAGTAATGATAATGCATTGGAGATTGAAATGAATGCTTTTCTTTAAAGGAGTTACTTTACATTATAAAAATTATTATTGGGGCATTTTTTTCTGAACAAATTAAATTACAACTAACATACATTATTGATTATGCGCAAGGCTGCTTCTTTACCTTCTATTTGGCAGCGATGGTGAGTCAATTGGACTTGCCATGAGCAACAAATTTTTCATAATTAATTAACTTTACAATCACAGAATATATACATATATATATAGGTGCAGAACATGAAATAAAATATAGTGCACATGCACTGAGTACAGACATATCAAGCAACGACAAAATGTATACACAATGAGTACAAAACATATTAACAAATGGCAAAAGTGCACACGCACTGTAGTTCAGAACATATCAAGTAAAGACAAAAATGCAGTGAATACAAATCATATTAACAAAATGACGAAAGTGCACACGCACTGTAATACAGAACATATCTGGGAATCACAAAAAAAATGTATACAAATGAGTACAAATGGCATAAAGTGAACACGCACTGTAAAACTCTCTAATATTTTTACAACAAATAAACATAATGAGTACAAATCATATTGACAAATGACAAAAGTGCACACGCACTGTAGTTCAGAACATATCAAGTAAAGATAAAATGTATACACAATGAGTACAAAACATATTAACAAATGGCAAAAGTGCACATGCACTGTAAAACTCTTTAGCATTTTTTTTACAACAAATAAACATAATGAGTACAAATCATATTGACAAATGACAAAAGTGCACACGCACTGAAGTTCATAACATATCAGCAAATCACAAAAATGTATATGCAATGAATACAAATCATGTTAACAAAATGACGAAAGTGCACACGCACTGTAATACAGAACATATCTGGGAATCACAAAAAAAATGTATACGTAATGAGTACAAATCATATTAACAAATGGCATAGAGTGCACACGCACTGTATATGTCTTTATCATTTTACAAGAATTAGGAAAGGAATGGGAACGATTGCGTCATGGTTGTAGCACTTTAGGTTGCACGCAGCTGCACAGAAAGTCCATATCTTTCTACAGAAGCACAACACCAAGTAAGACAATCTGAAGCTCTTTTCCTTGAAGTCTTAATCAGTGTAGCCAAGACACTGAAATGTCGTAATAATATTCCACGCCATCATTTCGGTAGTACACTAGGTGCACCAAACAGTGGGACCATAATAGCATCTCCATCGCTCAAGATGGTGGACAGCATGTCGTGTCAACACCATGTTCTTGTAAAGTAGACCAACGTAGAATTAGTGCAAAAACCATATATAGTGCTCCATGATCATGAGGGTAGACAGGACAAATGGATATTGCAGTAATTTCTAGTAGTTAGGTTAGAAGGTGAAGGACATTAGGCCACATAGTAGTCTTCATTGAGAATTACACTAGTCTAACAACTGATTTGAGTAATTGGTGGCACTCATCGCCCAGTTACTGAACATTTCTGTACCATGTGTATAGTATTAAAGAATAATGTTCATAAATTATCTGATTATAGTAATTATTGGCACTCATTGCCCAGTTACAAACCATCAGAAGTCATCATTCAAAACAGAAGCTAATTAATGGCATAGTACTAACATAATTCACTTAATTATAGTAATCATTGGCATCATAGGTCATCTTATTACAGTAATCAGTGGCATTCATTGGCCAGCTACAAAGCATTTTTTTTGTATTTTTCAGAAGTCATTATTCAAAATGAGTTAATTATTGGCATACCATTTATACATAATTAATCTAATTATAGTAATCATTGGCATCATAGGTCATCTTATTACAATAATCAATGGCATTCATTGGCCTGTTACAAAGCATTTTTTTGTATTCTTTAGAAGTCATTATTCAAAATGAGTTAATTATTGACATAGCATTTATACATAATTAATCTAATTATAGTAATCATTGGCATCATAGGTCATCTTATTGCAATAATCAGTGGCATTCATTGGCAGTTACAAAACTTTTTTTTATGTATTATTCAGAAGTCATTATTGAAGTGACATACTATTCAGAGCTGATCAGTATTACTCAGAACTCTCTTAAACTAGTAGCATTATTTGGGACTGGTAACTACTTTGTTTGCTTTTGAGTTATTGCTGCAAATGAAGATGTGTAACGTCATTCGTCATGAGTCAGCTGTAGCAAGGTTATGAAACAAGTAGAGTATATGTGATCACATTCATAAACGACATAGGTTTAATAAACAACTATTTATACCACATTAATTTCATGAATAATTTCTCCTGAAAAATATACAAAATGGATTATGAAACTGAAAGAAGAAACGCATATTATGCTGAAAAGTAGTGAACTTTGAATTAACAGGTAGTGAAATGTGTATAAAAATATATATGTTCTCTAGCTGTCCTTTCCAAAACCTTCAGTCATCATACCATGCGATATAAGACACACTGTCAAAACGAACTGCAACAAATACTTAAATAACTACATAGCATCTCTTAACTAACAGTAAATATATAAACTTCATCATTATTTTCATCTGCAAAGAAAAACTTCATTATTCATATCACCATAACTCCATTATTAGCATCACCTGTAGCATATTCTTCATCATTATTCATCATCATTCATTATCCTATGCAAAAAAAAATCACTTCATTATTCATTATACAACTATTCCTTATTTCTAGCATATTTCATCACTAAAACTAAGATGTGTAGTTCTGTCTGACAGCCTGCAACAATTGCCTCGTATTCTGAAAGAAAAAATTAGTTAAGACTGCTATCATACGATGTGTATAGTATATTCTTGTTAATGCTTGTTAATTCTGATCCATTTACTCTTCATCACGAGGTATTGCATCCTCTTTCGTTCATTCCGAAGGTGAAATTCCCATTTCTGTTTAATTTATTTCGTTTACACGTTATTTCTTTCTGAAAATGATGAACAAGGATTAATGTCTTGCATTTAATTCATATATCCATTAGATAAAAATTGGTTTATAGTAACATAATTGAGCATACAGCAAAGCATGAGAGAAAACGTAATATGTCAAAAACATCGACAGTGTTCAGAAGCAAAAATGTACACAGTGTATCACAATGTAGCAGCAAAAAAAAAAAAAAAAAAAAAAAGAGATAGTAAAGTAGTCACCATGTTGAGATATCATAAGGCAAAATGTTAAAGTCAACTGGTGTTTGTTATATCTTAAATATTTCATAGTGCATACAAACAAAACAGGAAAACAATCATACATACATTAAAAAATGGAAAATACGCACGGTCTGATGTGTAACGACAAAAAATGTGATCTTCTTTGTGTACAGCTTGTATGTTGTGTAGTTAATGGAGGCGAGAATTGAAGACTTCAATGGAGAGAAAATTTGATAAAATTAATATATCACTAGATATAATTGCATAGTTATTCGTAAGATACGTAATTTTATCTGGAAAATGTGCACTGTCTGATGTGTAACGACGAGAAAAGCGACCTGCTAACCTTACCTTGCCGGGCACTTGCCAAGAAAAAATACGACAATCATCAGTAAGTAGTCACATAAATATTATTCCATAAGTGGCCATAAAATGTATAAGTTCATCTGGAAAAATATCCACGGTCTGATGTGTAACGACAAGAAAAGCGACCTGCTAACCTTACCTTGCCGGGCACTTGCCAAGAAAAAATACGACAATCATCAGTAAGTGTTCATGTGAATATAATTGCATAAGCGGTCATAAAAAATTAGGAAATGGCATTACAGTGTGATAAATCATAAAGTATCTTCATTCAATAAAAGGTCTGACGTTCGACACGTGGTGGTTCCCTTTGGTTTTTCTGGTTCTCAAAGTTTCGACGTGTACTACATTTGGGTGAGGAATGCTGCGAATCCGATATGGACCAGCGTATAGAAGCTCAAATTTATTGCATCTACTCTTTCCTTTGTTGGATAAATAGTGTGTACGTACTAATATCTTCTGTCTAGTGTGAAAGTCACGGCGTGTACAAACCTGTTTTTGCTGTCTTCTCCGGCGCTCTGCGGCACGTTTGATGTTGTTCAGCGCAATGTCAATTATTTCATGGTGTCGTAGTCGACGAGACGTAGGAAATGTTACTAATTCTTTAATTTTGTTAGGTGGTTCAACATTTTTCAGTATTACAGACGGAGATAGCATAGTAGATTCATTTGGTATGGAATTAATTACATCTTGTAATGAGAGTATGTGTGTGTCCCAATCAATAAGTTTTTTATGGCAGTAAATTCTACACAGTTTACCAATTTCTTTCATTAACCGTTCACAAGGGTTCGAAGAAGCATGGTACCTGGATACATAGATCGGAGAAATGTTTCTAGCTCGTAACATACGTGTTCATATAGCAGATCGAAACTGTGATCCATTGTCAGAAATTACTTTCAACACATCCCCTACATGAAATAGAAAATGTTTTACAAATGCTTTCGAAACAGTTTTAGCAGTAGCTTTGCGTAACGGAGTGAAGGTAACAAATTTTGAAGTGAGTTCCACAGCGACAAAGATGTTGCAAAAACCTCTATTAGTTCTAGGAATCGGACCAAAAATGTCTACAGCGGCCATGTGTCTTAATTTAACAGGAACAATGGGATGTAAGGGAGGAATATGTGAAGTCGTGTCTGATTTAGCTTTCTGGCAGATTTTACATGACGCTAAAACTCATCGAATACGTTTCTGCATGTTGGTAAAATAACAGTTCTGTCTCAGTATAAGAAAACATATTCTGGCTCCGTAATGTGCGTAACTTAAATGAGGATACCAGATTAATTTGTTAACAAGTTCGTCAGGAATGCATAATAACCAATTGTTGCTGTCAGGATGAGAGCGGCGAAACAGAACGTCATTGCGTACAGTGTAATGGTTTCTAATGGTAACATTATTCCTATCTTGCCAAAGGTGTTTAATTTCTTTCCACACGTTGTCTTTACTCTGCTCTTGTCCTATGTCTTGTAATGACGACGAAATGAAATTTTCAAATGCAACTTGTTGAATGTACATGACGCTGAAATTTGCTTTGCAGAAGTTGGTTGCGATGTCTTGCTGATTGTTGTTAAGAGAACGGGATCGTACGTCTGCTACAATATTTTGTGTACCGGGAATGTGAACAACTGTAAAATTAAATTCCTGTAAATAAAGTTTCCATCTACTTAATCTGTCGTGTGTAAATTTAGCCGAAAGTAAAAATTGTATCGCTCTATGGGCTGTATAAACTGTAGTGTGTCTTCCATAAAGAAAATGCCTAAATCTGGTAAAATCCCATACAACACATACTGTTTCAAGTTCTGTAACAGAATAATTTCGTTCAGCAGGTGACAGAATGCGACTTGCAAAAGCGATGTTTTTAATTACTGTACAACCATCTTCTTCAAATTCCTGAAAAATATGTACGCCTAAAGCGGTGTTGGAACTGTCGGTGGCAATGAAAAAATTTCTGGTAAGATCTGGGTGCGATAAAAGTGGTGCATTCAACAAAGCATGTTTCAAATAACATTCTCGTGAACAAGATTCTGCGTGTCAAAAGTATTGCTTGCGTTACTGGAATATGCAACCTGTACTGTGTCTAGTCAAATTCCATCTGACGTGTCATTATTTGCGGGAGGATGCTATGGCATTTCCACTATTTGTACTGTTCTATTATTTCTTCCTGACGTCTTAAGTTCTGGATGATACCTACTGTCTGGTTCATTCATGATAATATGTTGTTGCTGATGTTCTTGCTGCTGATAAGACCGACTGTTATTAAATGTACGCTGAAAATTGTGCTCATTATTTTTACGTCTGTCATGATAGTCATTTCTATACGGCGCATTGTGATAGGAATTGAAGTAGTGTGTCTTCTGTACGTACTTATTTCCTTGTTGCTTTGTGTTACTATTTGTTGGAGCTGACGCTATATGCGTACGCGGCGAAACATTAAAGCTTGGTTGACCTTGTAGACTGCATTGTTGGTTAGGTATGCTAACCGGCTGGTTTTGTTGCTATTGCGGTGGAAAACGTCTATTGTTACCAAAATGCGTTTGCTGTTGCTGATAATTTTACACATACTGATGATTACAATTTTATCTGTTATTAAAATTACGGCGATAGTTGTCATTTCGGGAGTGTCTAAAGAGAACTGTCACTTTCGGTAAAATTTGTCAATCGGGCTTTCTTTATACATTCTTAATCCTAGATAGGGCGATAGTTGAAGAGCTGTTCTGATAGATATAATGGATAGTAGAAGAGAAGGCAGCAGTGCAGAAAACTAAAGATCAAACAGCACTACTACGGCTCGGGGCCCTGTGCACGCTACGGCACATATTCAGTAAAGCGTAATGAATCCCCTGAGGTCCATTACGCGCTGCAAATAAATTTTAGCTTTTGCGTTACAGGCAATGCCGTTGAAAATTCAGAAGCAAATTGCTGTATCCATGCTAATTCTAATTTCTGCACTACAGGCAATGCTGTTGAAAATACAAAGGCAAATTGTCGTATCCAGTTCAATGCGTGTACCTGTGCTTTGTCATTTTTAAATACCTTAGGTTTTCTTACGGATAAAAATTGCTCGTAATCAACGTTATCGTCACTGAATGTGTGAACAGGTTCAGAACTGCATAAGAATCTGTTTGTCTGTGTCTTTTCGGATTTTAAGTCGCGTAGTTTCTGTAAATTACTTAAGTTATACTGGCTGTGCGAGTGTGAGAAATGTTCAGAATGTGCCATATGCTGTGACGTGTTATTAACTCAAATATTTTTTATCTCTGTCACTTCTTGCTGTAAAGTTGACAATTTTCTACGTAATGTATTATTAGATGAATCTATCTCACTGATTGTCTGCTGTAGATTTTGGAATTCAGGTGTTTGATTAAACGGAATCGGTGAAGTATCGTCTGATTTGTTGTCATTATTACTTTCAATAACGTCAATACGACTGGCCAGTTGATCATATTTTTCAGTCAGTATTTTTACCTGATCATCGTTTTTAGTGTCAGAAGCATTAATTTGTTTTTGTATTTTACGTGTGGTTTCGTTCAATTTTTTAACGTCAGCTTTAATGACATCGGAATCCTGTGTTAGTTCTAATTGTTCGAGTCTGTCGGTCACTGTCTGAAAGTCTACTGTGTGTGTATCTGTTTTTGATTTTAGATCGGAAATTTCATCACGCAATTCGGTGTTCAACTGTTTGATAGTGTTAATTTCGTCTGATACTGTAGCAATATTGTTGTCTACGTACGTTTTTGCTTTCGCAAACAATTTACGTTTATCTTCCTGTCTCTGTACGGTAATTGTTTCCATGACTTGTCGTTTTACTTTATTTTGTTCCTGTATAAATTTACGGAAACGCGTTTCACTGTTTTGCAGGTGGTGATTAAAACGTTCGTCAATTTGACTGTTCTGTTGGTCGAATTTCGCGTCTATTTTTGCATCCAGTGTGCGCGAAAGTTCTACTGTCATTAATTTAAACTCGTCGCGTAACTGTGTTGCTTTTTCGGAGCATTGTTTACCGACTGCACTAATTTCGCCTCTAAGTGGTTCTGTTGTAGCTGTTTGCATATCCCTTAATTCTTGAGCAACAGATCTAATTTCTTCACAACTTTTCCTGGCACAAGCCTCAATTTCCTCACGTAACTGTTCTTTAGTATCATGACACTGCGCGGCAGCGGCTGTAATCTGTTCACTAAGCTGCCTGCAATGGTTGTCTAATTTTTCATTAAGGTTGTCATGTTTTTCATTAAGTTGTTTGATCTGTTCACTAAGTTGTTTCGAATTGTTGTCTAATTTTTCATTAAGTTGTTTGTGATTGTTCTCTTGTCTTTAATACTGTTGTTTGGAATTTTCATTAAGTTGTTTGAAATTTGCACTATGTTGTAGCAATAGTGCCATAATTTGATCCAACCCAATATTACCTACTCTATTGTCTGTGGTGTTTGATGGCGTACCTGCAATTGTCACGTTTTTTGTAACCATTTGGTCATTCTGTGGTTCTCGAAAAGGTTTCCCAATCGGATGTGCACTGTTAGTCACTACCTCGGAATCAAATAAATCTGCCGTACTTTGAGTACACTGTTCATTTTCGTTAGAAAAATTTGTCTGTTCATTACGTAAATTTTGTAAACCGGGCGTGTCGAACTGCGCAGCGTTCATTGCAACAGAACGTCCCGCGTCATCAATTGTCGTTAAATGAACAGAAGACACAAATGAATTTATTTGTTCATCATTATGATCAAAATCAATATTAGTGGTCGGTACGCACTGATTGTCTGTAAATGGAGTATTGTCACCAATACACTGAGTATCGCAAATATTATCTGTCAAATTATTAGAGTCGGTTATTTCGCTCATTATACATCGCGATGTACTATTAACAGTTCTTCGCGGCATTTTTCACAAAACAAAACTATTCACAAATGAAACAAAGACAATGCAAAATGCAACAAACACAATTATAACAAAGAGCAACAAATTGCCGATGATCTGTGGCAGAAAGAGTGACAAATTAGTAAATGCGTTGCACCAAATGCTAATTACATTTAAGTAAATAAGAGCAGATATATGACTACTTATCAGAAGATTCACAAAGAAATACGATCCTGGTCCGGATGTCACCAAGTGTAACCTCCCTGCACGTAATATTGTTAAATAAAAATGCAAAATGGAGCCAAGCGTAACCTCCCCACAAAAATAAAAAAAATGATAACTGCCCATAAACCTCACAATAATATTGATTAAATAATAAACCATGAATCAAATGTAACCTCCTAACAGAAATAATAATATTTGGTAAATTTTATGAGGACAGCAGCGCTGACCTTCGGCCCTGTATTCTGAATAAAAAGGCAAAAATTCTTACCTCAATAAAAGACTGCAAATATATCTGCTCTTAATTATACATTCTTCGACACAGCTTCGTGCAATGCTGGCGTATATAGATTTTTTGATTCTTGGAAGTAATGATAATGCATTGGAGATTGAAATGAATGCTTTTCTTTAAAAGAGTTACTTTATATTATAAAAATTATTATTCGGGCATTTTTTTTGAACAAATTAAATTACAATTAACATACATTATTGATTATGCTCAAGGCTGCTTCTTTACCTTCTACAACAATACTCATCCTCCAGAACCCTGACCAGAGTCGCGCGCAGAGCACACAGCCGATGCATGCCGGCTCCCGCAGACTACTACTGTCCACTCGCTACTGTATCCGACCGACTACTACTGTCGACTCGCTTCTACTTTATCCGACTGACTACTCCTGTCGACTCGCGCAGGCTAGCGCAGACTCGCGACAAGCAACAACTAACAATAAACTACTCTCTGGTCAGAGATTCTGTCATGCTTCGCCCATCGCCGGCGAAGCATACTCCTTACACTGTAAGTACGATATCCTCAATTATTCCCGAAACTTGTGATGCAATCCTGAAGGATTCATACATCAAGGTATGTTGACGTTGTTAAATTTTATGAGAACATAACCAAAATAACTTAATGTAATAACACATTTCAATAAGCCGCAAAGTACAATAAAGGAACCATTTTTGTTCACATGTGTTACTTTCAGCAAGAAACATAATTCGGGGTTGGGTTGTATTTTGGGTGCCTCTGCCACAACTTTTTGATGCAGTTTTATTTGTTGTGTTTAGACAGCATTCCCTTTATTCTGCTAAATTCATTAGAAGTAACAACAAATTCATTAGAGTGGCAAATTTCCAAAAAATACTTTGCGGGATGGATGTATCTCTGATCCAACCTTCAGCTATGCCTGTGTCCAGGTATTATCACACATTTCTTTAGTTTGGCCGTTATTTCAAAATGTATACGTACGCTGTATACCGAGCAAGGTGGCGCAGTTGTTAGCACACGGGACTCGCATTCGGGAGGACGACGGTTCAAACCCGCGTCAGGCCATCCTGATTTAGGTTTTCCGTGATTTCCGTAAATCACTTCAGGCAATTGCCGGGATGCTTCCTTTGAAAGTGCACAGCCGACTTCCTTCCCTATCCTTCCATAATCTGATGGGACCGATGACTTCGCAGTCTGGTCCCCTCCCCGAATCAACCAACCAACCTACAATGTAAAGGTTTATGTTAAGAATTGAGCCTAACAGTTTACAAGCTGAAACTCTTTCTCCTCCAAATGTGGAATTTTCAGACAAAATCAGTGTACTTCATAATTCATCGTTTTAAGTTGTTAGGGGAAAATGTGCTTCAGACTGTAAGGTCATACTTATTTTATTTTCTGTCTTTCAGATGTAATCGACAGGAAATGAATGGAAACGTATATCAAAACAGTTCCAAGACATGTGGAACTTTCCAAATTGTCTTGGTGCTTTAGACGGGAAGTATGTAGAATCCCGACCGCCAAGATGTATGGGATCATACTGCGACAGTTACGAAGGAGGGAAGAACATTGTGTTACTGGTTCTTGTTGGTGCACAGTATAAATTTACATGTGTGGATGTAGGTTGCAATGGGAGGATCAGTGGTGGAGGAGTGTTCCAGAAGAGTCCACTCTGCAAATTTCTTACTGGTGTTGAAAATTTAATGAAGATTCCTGCACCAGAGATGTTATCAGGAACTCAAACTGCAGTGCCTCTTGTAGCTGATGAAGTGCTTTCCTTGTGAGAGCATATAAAGAAGCCATATAAGGGAAATCTCAAGCAGGAACCAAAAATATTTAATTACCATTTGAGCATGGCAAGGATAACTTATGAAAATGCTTTTGGAATACTGAATAATAGGTTCAGAATTCTCCTTAAGAAAATGGAGCCACCTGTTGATACTGCAGAGAAAATCACACTGTCTTCTTGTGTGCTACATAATTGTTTACTGGACACATTTGGGAAGAGTTAAGTTGGACAACTGGAAAAGAAAGACACATATCGTTGTGTTACCATTCCAGGAGAATCGCAGCAAATTAATTTGAGGGGCTAGGAAGATTAGGTCAACACAAGTCAATTGAAGAAGCTATAAAAGTGAGGGACACTCTACAGGAATATTTCAACAGTACTGAGTATTTACAGTGGCAGTGGGCATCTGTAAAAAAATTTCAGTACTGGTAGTGCCCAATCTTGAAAATAAGTAATATAAATTATGACTGAAAAGTTAATATGGTATGCAGGACATGATATTCATAAAATAACTTAGCTGGTATTAGCAATAAATTTTGTAATTTAAATTTGCTATAATTACAGTTCACATTCGAGGTATTCAGTATGTATTTTATAGACACTAAGCAATTACATTTTAATGAAACTAAACAAATAAACAATCCTGGTACTCAAAATAAAGAACTAAACAGTCTCGTTACTCAAAATAAAACAAAAAATAAACGGTCTCGTTATTCATTACTGCCCAGCTCTTCCTCTTATACAGTACGAAGGATGTTAAAATATCTCTCTCTTAGCTTTCATTACCAGAGCTTTGCTTTTTATTTGCAGTGGAGAAGCAGGTACACATGAACCAAAGACTTCAACATCAGGTGGAGCAGTTCTTAGTTTATTTACGCTGGTCAATATATTGTCAGCTCTTTTCAAAATAGCATTTTCTTCTTCATTGGAAGCACTCTTCCTTTTTGTCCTCCTCATCATACCTCGTCCACGTGGACTGCTGTAAGATGAGGATGATGATGATGATGCTAAGAAACTTCCTGGCAGATTAAAACTGTGTGCCGGACCGAGACTCGAACTCAGGACCTTTGCCTTTCGCAGGCAAGTGCTCTACCAACTGAGCTCCCCAAGCACCACTCACGCCCCACCGAGCGAGGTGGCGCAGTGGTTAGCACACTGGACTCGCATTCGGGAGGACGACGGTTCAATCCCGTCTCCGGCCATCCTGATTTAGGTTTTCCGTGATTTCCCTAAATCGCTTCAGGCAAATGCCGGGATGGTTCCTTTGAAAGGGCACGGCCGATTTCCTTCCCCATCCTTCCCTAACCCGAGCTTGCGCTCCGTCTCTAATGACCTCGTTGTCGACGGGACGTTAAACACTAATCTCCTCCTCCTCCTCCTCCTCCTCCTCCACGCCCCATCCTCACGACCTATTCTTGAGTACTGCTCGAGCGTTTAGAATCCCTATCAGCTCGGATTGAGGGAGGACATAGAAGCAATTCAGAGGCGGGCTGCTAGATTTGTTACTGGCGGGTTACTCACGCCCCGTCCTCACAGCTTTACTTCTGCCAGTACCTCGCCTCCTACCTTCCAAACTTTACAAAAGCTCTCCTGCGAACCTTGCAGAACTAGCACTTCTGAAAGAAAGGATATTACGGAGACATGGCTTAGCCACAGCCTGGGGGATGTTTCCAGAATGAGATTTTCACTCTGCAGCGGAGTGTGCGCTGATATGAAACTTACTGGCAGATTAAAACTGTGTGCAAATTAAAACTGTGCCAGAAGTAAAGCTGTGAGGACGGGCTGTGAGTCGTGCTTGAGTAGCTCAGTTGGTAGAGCACTTGCCCGCGAAAGGCAAAGGTCCCGAGTTCGAGTCTCGGTCCGGCACACAGTTTTAATCTGCCAGGAAGTTTCATGTCAGCGCACACTCCGCTGCAGAGTGAAAATCTCATTATGATGATGTTGTTTGAAATGGCTGGCCATCGTGTGCAACTTCACATTTCTCTATAGTTAAGAAATCCTCACTAACGTCAATGGGAGACTCCGGGGTATCATTGACAAGACAGTTATACTGAAAAATAATGATAACAAAAGTACACAGTTTTCAGCGTGTGCTTTATACTTCTTGTGATTGAATATTTGTGGCCAGTACGATACACTGCAAGATCATGGACCATGATCTCACCTTAACAAAGTATTTAATTTTAAGTTACAAAAGGGAAAAAAAAATATGGACACTAATGAGGTTAAAATCCACAGTCTTCGAGTTGTAAACTAAACTCATCAGACAACTGAACTATTGATATAAATTGCATATTTGTAGGTATAAATGTAACTTGTGAAGTTCGCCAAGACAAACCAGTTATCAGGTTAGTTTTTAGCACTTACGATACTAACCACAGAGGAAACTGAAGGGTAAAAAATTACTTACTGTGACGTAACTGTTTTTAATATAGTCACCATTTCTTGTACGAATTCTGTGCTGCAAGTTCCTTTCCGTGCCTGAACTTGGTCTCGCAAAAACATAAGTTTCTTAAAGTACTACAGCGTGAGTTCATACACGTCAGCAGATCTCATTCTCGAAGCTCTTAATTTATTAAGTTCTGACACAAACGTCGTGTGTAAACTTTTCATCTTCGCTATGCTTTCAGCATGAGACGAAAACCAAACCTCCTTCAATGAATCAACTATTTTGTCAAGTGAGTATTTCCTGGCGTGTTTCTTATGGTATGTGGGTGATTTTGTGTCATAAAGACATGTATCGTGTCTGTATGCCTCAATAAGAATTTCTATAGCTTCCTTAGACCACTCCATTGTCACACAGTGCACTACGCATAGCAAAAATAAACAGACATATGCACCCAAATGGCAGCCATATGGCGCAGAATGCAGCTTCAATTGGTTGCGTACCTTTCTCTAGCATTGCGCTGGCAAGCTACAAGATGGCACGCAAGGTACCATCACACGAAGCAATTTACTCGCTACGCCCGTTATGGCGCATGAATTGTCTTCGTCTGTACAGGGCTTTACGCCACCACTGGAGTACCAGACACGGACGAGCACCGTCTCACTGTCTCAGATGTGGCGCAGCAGAAGACGTATGGCACTCGTTGCGACAAATTTAGGTGTACCTGTTACGAGTGACCTCGGAACATATCGCACCTCGGCTTCCACTTTTTACGGATGAACTGTATTTCCCGCGCACCAAAACCAAGGGGTTCGTGGGCACGCGGTGAGTATTTTACGATGGATCTAAATATGTATTGGGCTTTTGGAACTAATTATAAGATCTTCATTTTAAGATTTTCGGAACCCGAAGAACAAGCAATTTTTAATTACCTAGGGAGTGCCCTACGTGACCCTCTCCTCCACGCGTCAGGATCATCAACAGGTAGGAGAAGATACCCATTAACGGAGCTGACGAGAACAAGACCAGCTTCCGGTGAAATAATCTACGACATGCGTGAATACACACCTGGATGATCAAGCGTAGGTAGAGCAGCGGCGCAGGCTTCTTCAACTCGCAACATACCACTACTTCCGTTTCCCCACATGTGTTGCGTCGGCGTAGGATAGTCCCGGAACTATTTGTTTTGATTTCTTAGTGCACGTTGCGGTACTAGTAGCACGAATTCTAGGTGTGGTATAAAAGTAAAATAAAAGCATCCCGCTATTGATTTCCCCTCACTACTCCTAATCCTTTGACGGCGAGGGGGACAGGCCTCGGGTTACGACCCCTGCCTACTCTACCGCCCTCCACCCCTGCCCCCCCCCCCACCCAACCCCCCGCCCCCATCCTGAAAAATGTTCGACACTACACTCCATGTACCAGTCAGAGCCATCTATACTTAAAAGTTACACTAAATTAAATAGAAACTTCGAAGCAGGAGGTACCAGATTTGCACCCACTTTCTTCAATTTTTTTTTCGCCTTTCGTTTTCTGAGAGGTTCTGTGTCTTTTCTTACACATTTAATAGAAGTATAACTCGAAAAGTCGGTGTTACGTGTGATAAGAAATGGATCTGATGTAGTTCTTGGTACAAAGGCCAACAACTGGAATGTTTCCCCACGGTCAGAAATCTTAGTGTGCTGCCAGTCTGTGTCTGAAAGCAAACACAAGTTACATACTGGAAGTTTATCCTGTTACGAACGTTTCAGCAAAACATGTATACCAAGGGAGGAGGGACGCCCCCTGGCTCTCAGGGAAAGGTTAAAATGTAGTGTAGTCAGATGTTTTTGTTTGTAGAAAGTGACTTAAAAGTCGGTATAATGCAAGTATTATCAGTGTCGGAACTGGTACTTATTACAGTTGTCTACATGTCGCCATTCGTCTGCCAAAATATTAAAATTACAGCATACCTGCAGGTCTAAGCTGATTGATTCGAATGAAATTACCGAACGAATCTCGATCTTGAAATCTTAATGATGAAGCACTTTATTTTAATGTGTTGATAGTCAATGCAGCATCAAGAATGTGGATATTAAACGTGCGCAGACTCAGCCGTTATACCTTAACTACCATTCAATTTAAAACCGAAAATACACTCCTGGAAATTGAAATAAGAACACCGTGAATTCATTGTCCCAGGAAGGGGAAACTTTATTGACACATTCCTGGGGTCAGATACATCACATGATCACACTGACAGAACCACAGGCACATAGACACAGGCAACAGAGCATGCACAATGTCGGCACTAGTACAGTGTATATCCACCTTTCGCAGCAATGCAAGCTGCTATTCTCCCATGGAGACGATCGTAGAGATGCTGGATGTAGTCCTGTGGAACGGCTTGCCATGCCATTTCCACCTGGCGCCTCAGTTGGACCAGCGTTCGTGCTGGACGTGCAGACCGCGTGAGACGACGCTTCATCCAGTCCCAAACATGCTCAATGGGGGACAGATCCGGAGATCTTGCTGGCCAGGGTAGTTGACTTACACCTTCTAGAGCACGTTGGGTGGCACGGGATACATGCGGACGTGCATTGTCCTGTTGGAACAGCAAGTTCCCTTGCCGGTCTAGGAATGGTAGAACGATGGGTTCGATGACGGTTTGGATGTACCGTGCACTATTCAGTGTCCCCTCGACGATCACCAGTGGTGTACGGCCAGTGTAGGAGATCGCTCCCCACACCATGATGCCGGGTGTTGGCCCTGTGTGCCTCGGTCGTATGCAGTCCTGATTGTGGCGCTCACCTGCACGGCGCCAAACACGCATACGACCATCATTGGCACCAAGGCAGAAGCGACTCTCATCGCTGAAGACGACACGTCTCCATTCGTCCCTCCATTCACGCCTGTCGCGACACCACTGGAGGCGGGCTGCACGATGTTGGGGCGTGAGCGGAAGACGGCCTAACGGTGTGCGGGACCGTAGCCCAGCTTCATGGAGACGGTTGCGAATGGTCCTCGCCGATACCCCAGGAGCAACAGTGTCCCTAATTTGCTGGGAAGTGGCGGTGCGGTCCCCTACGGCACTGCGTAGGATCCTACGGTCTTGGCGTGCATCCGTGCGCCGCTGCGGTCCGGTCCCAGGTCGACGGGCACGTGCACCTTCCGCCGACCACTGGCGACAACATCGATGTACTGTGGAGACCTCACGCCCCACGTGTTGAGCAATTCGGCGGTACGTCCACCCGGCCTCCCGCATGCCCACTATACGCCCTCGCTCAAAGTCCGTCAACTGCACATACGGTTCACGTCCACGCTGTCGCGGCGTGCTACCAGTGTTAAAGACTGCGATGGAGCTCCATATGCCACGGCAAACTGGCTGACACTGACGGCGGCGGTGCACAAATGCTGCGCAGCTAGCGCCATTCGACGGCCAACACCGCGGTTCCTGGTGTGTCCGCTGTGCCGTGCGTGTGATCATTGCTTGTACAGCCCTCTCGCAGAGTCCGGAGCAAGTATGGTGGGTCTGACACACCGGTGTCAATGTGTTCTTTTTTCCATTTCCAGGAGTGTAGGATGGAAATGCAACTGAGTTAACGAATAAGTTCTAATAGTACGTATCTCAGATCGCTGTACAGCTTAATGTAGTGTTCCTCTACCAGCAGTTCCCTGTTAATCCATCGACGAATCCAGAGCTCCCTTCGTAATTTTCTACGTTGTTCTTTGACAATGGATAGAGGTAGCGTAGCTATTTTATGCGCGTCGATTTTCGTAAAGAAACTGTATGGTTTGTGTCCCAAATAAAGCCGACAACGGCCGCTGGAGAACGCTGAGAGCGCAAATCACGTTCACCGGCTCGTCCCGTGTGCCGACGGCTCTGTGTCTCGTGAGGTCGGATGTGCCGTCTTTGTCGACGTCGACGTTAGATGCCTCGCGACGCGTGAGGACGGCTTAAAGGCGTCGGCACGAAGGGCGACTTGGGACTCTGAGAGGCTTGTGACGTCACTACCTGCTGTTGAGGAGCTATTTCGTCACCTGAAACACAAAATAAGTTCTGTGATATTTCGGCTACGTGCCACGTAAAGCAGAACCAAATAGGAAGCAAGAACGCTCCACATGTCACAAGCAGAACTCTTGAGACTCGTAGAACGCAAGACGCCATATTATTTTGTTCAGTTCTAGGTCGAATTCGGTGGGTTTAATGTTATATCTTACACACCACGAATATATACTGTTTCTAAGTGACAGCACATCGAATGTCTCGAGAACGAGTAGTAATTGGTACCATTTGACGTAATAAAACTGTGGGAAACGTCGTATTCTGTCGTTAAAGAATTTTCATATTTAGTTATTTCGCTTTATAACTCGAGTCTTATCAAAGTAAGCACTTTTAAGGTAACGGCCATTAAGGATTCTAGAAAAACCTGTCGTTGTTGTTAGAATTTGTTATAATTAAATGTAAATAAACAATTACAGCCTACAGAAGACTATAAGGTAAAATCAGAAGTCTCTCATGACGAAGCTACAGCCTAGACTTGTGTGTAGAGGCACTATGTTACACTGCAGAGATTAGCTCGATACAGAGTTACAGAGCTCTTGTAATAAATTGTTTTTTCTTCACCTCCACCGTGTGCAGCTTATGGGGTTTTCTTAAGCAGTTAATGCAAATAATGTCTATAATATTTAATGTTATGTAAATATAAGTGCGCTCTTTGTGAGGAGTGAAATGGATCGATTTAGTGACCTTTTATAAGCTGATGTTCTTACTGAGACGCACATGTGTCTTTCCTTTTTGACTTATTATAAGTTCACGTATATTGAAGTTTTTATTTGTGTATACCACAGACAGAACAACACGACTAGCGTATGGACAAGGGAGGAAATGTGCTAAGTAGGAGTTGTATACGCGTTTATTTTCGTGAACAAACTGTACGGTTTGCACTGAGAACTCCGCTGGAAAGCGTTGCGAGAGCAAAATCACGTTAAGCAGCTGTACCCGCGTGCCGACGGCGGCGCTGCGCCTCGTTACATTGAATGTCCCATCTGCATGCACGTCGACGTTAGATTTCTCGTCTCGTGTGTCGACGGCTTAGGAGATCAACTAGTAGGAAGCGACCGCAGCGCCACAGTTCACAGACTCATACTCTCCGAGCTACAGCGGGACCGGAGAAAGCCCGTTATCACTGACGTAACATCGGTGCCTTGATTTCTGAAGTAAGCAACCCGTGCACTAAACTCGCACTCACTCCATTTCTGATCTCCACCGAGGAACTCCTTGAGTGCCGCCCTCCAGCACTCTGAAAATCTGAGTCGATTCGAAAGTGTCTGTCAGCTCACTCCACAGAGTACCGACGTCTGCTGAAGACTGGAACGACGGCGCTTTGCGGTTGCAGCGGGCCGACGCTGGGCTGCAGCTGCACGTCACTTCAGACGCAGTGCAGCGGGGTACGTGAGCCGCAGCTGGCAGGGAAGGAGAGTAATTAGAGGCGCGGGCTGCAGATGAGCCAGCGCCGGCAGGGGGCAGGAAGCGGCGGTGCGGGCGACGCCTCCCCCCAGACGAGATAAATCTCCGCGGCCAGGCGCCGGGCACCCCGCCGGGCGCGGCAGCAAGTAGCCGCTTCCTCTTTAGCGGTGACCGCTCCGCCGCGCCGCGACAAGTGCGCCTGACGGCCGCCGGTCCCGACCCCTCGCCTCGCCGCGCCTCGCCGCCCCGCCCCGCTGTGTTTCTTCTTTGGCAGCTCTTTTGTTCCCGCGCGCTGTGCCGCGCCGCGGCCCGGCTGTAGACGGCGAGTGTGGGCGGCGCGGCGCGGCGCAGATTCAGGCACTTCCTGCCCGCCCCGTCCGTCCCTTGGGCTCCCGGTGGCCGTGAGGAGACCGCCCGTCGCGGCGCCTTTGAAGAAGTCCCTAGGAGCCGGTTTTCCCCGTGCGCTTTCCAACTAGAATATGAGTTATCCACACGCCGTGGCGGAAATATCGCTCCGTACCAGTCTTAAAGGTCATTTTACGCCGACGACTTTCTGCTCAGAATCAGCTAGTCGTTTAAGCGGGGTAGGACGTCAAACAGACCGACTTGGAGCAGGAGAGGCACCACAGGTCATTTTAATTTCCACTGTCTATACTTCTTCAAATAAATTCATAAAACTTTGTCAGCATGACAGAGAAGCGTTCAGGATTCACACTAACAACAGTGGAAGTTCCAAAACATAACAAAATAATTTTTTTTATATGTGAAAATTCATTGTTTTTTTCACTTACTATTGGCTGCATTTGTTGCTGTAGTTACACTTTTCTTCATTAAGTAAGAGAGATTCTTCGATGAATTTTGCACAACATACAAACCATACTTACTATCAAAAATGTGGTAAAATTGAGATTATTAACCATAAACTCTGAGTTTTTCTCTGAACATTAAGTTTAAATTTTAACAGCTCATTCATTTTTCATAAATTTAATAAATTGTAAAGTTTCAAACACCTGTAAGTATGAAACTTCCTGGCAGATTAAAACTGTGTGCCGGACCGAGACTCGAACTCGGGAACTTTGCCTTTCGCAGGCAAGTGCTCTAGCAGTTGGTAGAACACTTGCGAAAGGCAAAGGTCCCGAGTTAGAGTCTCGGTCCGGCACACAGTTTTAATCTGCCAGGAAGATTCGTATCAGCGCACACTCCGCTGCAGAGTGAAAATCTCATTCTGGACCCGTAAGTATGGTTTGTATGCTGTACAAAATTCATCGAAAAATCTCTCTTACTTATGATGAAAAGTGTACCTATAGCGAAAAATGCAGCCAATAGTAAGTGAAAAAAATGTGATATTTCACATGTAAAAAAATTTATCTTGTTATGTTTTTGAACTTCCACTGCTATGACTGTGAATCAAGACTCCTTCCTGGTTTGAATTTATTAGTAAAAGTATAGACAGTGGAAATTAAAATGTCATGTGGTGCCCCTCCTCCTCCTCCAAGTCGGCCCGTTTGACGTTCTACCCCCCCCCCCCCCCCCCCCAAACGCGAACATTTTAGGTTAGGCTTTACTATGGGTGTTATTGATATGGAATGAAACAACAAGTTTACTGTCACCAGTCACCTTTTATTGCTATCCATAGCGCGTTCCTAAGATTTAAACCTCTATGGTTAGATGAATTTTCATGTCTTAGTAAGACAGACGGGTGTGCTTTGTTATGATTTTAGGGAAGCTTGCGGACTGTCTCCAGTGGTCATAGGCTCTTTTCTCTGTCGTAACTCATCACACGTAAACAGCCATACATTGTAAACAAAGGTGGTGTCAAGACACCATCCTTGTTAACAAGAAACCACCTCTGTTTACAAAATATTACAGTTCACGTGTGACGTGTTGCGACATAGAAAGGAGACTGTGACCACTGCAGACAGTGCTACAAGCTACAGCAGATTTAACACAATATACACATATGTCTCACCAATACATGTAAATCTACCTGATAAAGGAGGTTTAAACCTTCACAACGCTTCCTGTATGTAAATAAACAGCGACTGGTAGCAGTAAACGTGTGTTTCCTTCGATATCAACTACTGGTTGTGGGCGCACGAGACGGACTTGCGCGTAGATCATCCACCAAATTCGTCGCGACCGGATCAGTGACATCAAGATACATTGAAGTGTCAAGGGTGAAGGCCTGAAATCTTGAGTATGCTGCAGGCCGTGTAGGTGGAGAAACAGGGCATTATGGTGTCGTTCGGTGATATCGGAAGCGAAACGTAACTAACACTTTTCTCACAGTATATTCTGAAAGCCAAGGACCAAGGCAGTTGGATAACGGTGTACTTTTCGGATTTCTAAGTTCATTATACTCAATACCACTACACTTACTATCAAAATATGATCCTATAGCGTATCAAGACAAATTTGTGGTAGGATTCAGGATTTTTGGTACGGAGAACACAGCAAGTTATCTTGGATGGAGAATCATCGACGGATAGAGAAGTAACTTCGAGTGACCCACAGGGAAGAGTTTGCGACCCTTGCCGTTCATGTTTTATGTTGATGACCTTGCAGACAATATTAATAGTAATCTCAGACTTTTCGTAAATGATGCAGTTATCTATAGGGAAATACTGTCTAAAAAGCGGCGGAAACATTCAGCCAGATCACGATAAGATTTGAAAAGGTGCATGACAAATTGTTTCAGATATTCAAAAGTGTAAAACTGTGCACTTTACATAACAAAATGACTGCACTGACAACAAGTCACCAGCTGGAATCATACAAATATCTCGATGCGACAATTTGTAGGGATATGAAATAGAAGGGGCACAAAGGCTTAGTCGTAGGCATAGCTGGTGGCAGACTTCGATTTATTAGTGGAATACTAGGGAAATGCAATGTTTCCGAAGGAGATGGCTTACAAATCAATCGTGCGACGCGTCCTAGAATAGTGGTCAACTGTGTGGGACCCGTAACAAATAAAACGAACTAGAATACTAAACGTGTACTGAGAAGGGCAGCACGAATATTCATAGGTTTGTTTGCGTCACAGACATAATGAGGAAACTGAATTGGCAGACTTGGAGACAGACACAAATTATCCCGAGATAGCATGCTTGGCCATAAACGATGATTCTTGGAGTACACTGCAACCTACTACATGTCGCTTCCGTAGGGATCGTGAGAACAAGATGACGTTGATTACCATGCACATTTAAACAGTCATTCTTCACGCGCTCCATTCGTGAATAGAAAGCAAAGACACCCTAATACAATTGGAAATACCTTCTGCCATGAACTTCAAAGTGATTTTCAGAGTATATCAGAAAGAACAGACACCACACGAATAAATATATGCGCCTTGACGGCAATTAAAGGTCATTCAGTGCCCATGTGTTCTTCATCCCACCTCTTGCGGGAATTAGCGTGAGGCTGCGAGCAGTGAGGGTAATGGACAGGCGACGATGAGAATGTAATGCGCTACAAGCTGGGAACTTCGGTTGGACGTGATGCGTGCTCGGACAGACGAAGCGATTAAGGCGACCACTCGAGTAAAGTGGGAAATCTGGGTTCGAGTCCGAGTCCGGCACAAATTTTCGTTTGTCGCCATTGAATTTATTTCAGTGCCCAGTTGCGGCTAATATCAAAATTTAAATTTCCTCGTTAAACTATTCTCTCTGAACGCGCTTCTAATACAGTAATGGACTTTGTGCTTTCATCTCTTTTTAATCTTTCTTTTCTTTCTTTTCTGTTTTGTTTTCGAGTCCCACCGAAGATGTTGCACGATGGCCTGGTACTTTTCCTTCTAGTGTTATCCCACCAGAGAGGTGAAATATCTGAAAGCTAAAAGGTAGTTCCGTTTACAATACCTGAAGAAACAGGAGGTCTACATTGTGTATAAATAAGAAAGTAAATAAATAAACTTGTTTCAATGACAGTCGTTTCAACTGTGAAAAGGAACTGTTTAACAAGAAAAACAATTTTCGACCTTATCTCGTACTTACGAAAAAAAGACAAGATAGAAAGGGTAAAGTCAACAGGAAGGAAGGAGAAAAGATTTGGGTTTAACGCTCCGTCGTGATCGACTTCAAAGCCACAAGCTCGGATTGTTTCAAGGACGGGGAAGGAAATCAGCTGTGCCCTTTCAAAGAACCATCTCCGCGTTAGCCTGGACCGATTTACGGAAAGCACGTAAATCTGTGTGGTAGGACGCGGACTTGAACGCTCGTGTTTGGCAATATTCCTGGGCTCATTAAGTGTTCCCATCTCTTGCCATATGCCGATACGTAATGCATCCAGGAACATTGTCGAACATGAACGCTTTGTGGTCTAGGTGTTATGGTGGCCGGCCGCGGTGGCCGAGTGGTTCTAGGCGCTTTAGTCCGGAACTACGCGACTGCTACGGTCGCAGGTTCGAATCCTGCCTCGGGCATGGATGTGTGTGATGTCCTTAGGTTAGTTACGTTTAAGTAGTTCTGAGTTCTAGGGGACTGATGACCTCCGATGTTAAGTCCCATAGTGCTCAGAGGCATGTGTGTTATGGCGTGGAGAGGCTTAATGTTGCTTAGGTGTACTGACATCCACACATGGTACACTCACGACACAACCCTCCCTATTTGCGTCCTGTCAGGAGTGCACTCGGTCCTGAATTTATTTATGGTTGACAACACGCGACCGCATCGAACTGTGAAGGTGGTGGAGTTCTTGGAAAGACAGGATAATCGGCCAGTGTATTGGCTTGCACATTCCGCTGACTTAAATCCCATCGAACACATACCGGATGCACTGGGGAGACCTATTACAGCACGTCCACATACACCAACGATCGTCCAACTCTTGTTGATCCCGCTGGGGGAGGAATGGGACTCCCACAAAGGCGCCTTACCAACTTTGTGGCCCGTGAGCACGTTGCAGAGCACGTATTTATGTCTACAACGATCGGACACTCAATAAAAAACCATGTCACGCCTTCTGTAATGTCCAGGTAATCATAATAAACAACGGTGAATTCATTGTAATCACTCTTTGAGTACATGTGTCATTTCTGTTCGCTTCATTGCGTATTTCTTCCAGTTACCTTCAAAACTACACTGTAGCTGTACTTTCGTTCTTAATTTTTACACAATACTATAATTTGAACTGGCCGAGTTTGAACTGCTAGTCTCTGCAATAAGAGAGCCTTCTCTGCAGGTCTTCCAGCATTTCGTTACAAAGTTCTGGCGCGTTGTAACTTCGATTCATACAGCTGCGTCATCCGAGAACAGCTCTGCGTAGCTTATGATCTTATCCCCCAGGTTGTTTGGATACATTATGAACAACAAAGGCCTTTAAACAATCCCTTGGAGTACGCCCTCAGTTACGTTCACATTTGACGGTTACTTCATGCTTCGAAAGGTATGCTGAGTCCTGCTAGGAGGTCTTCAGTTCAGTCATGTTCGGTATGCGACTCGGTATGTGATATGTTCATACCCTGTTGTCAACTGTACTGGTCTGGCAGTATACCCGTATATTCAAGCAGTCAAAAATGGGGTTAGTACTGCATTCCGCGCAAATGCGGAACTTCGTTGCACTGACCATTGGAGTGGTCGAGATGAAATGTAAGCCGGCCGTGGTGGCCAAGCGGTTAAAGGCGCTTCAGTCTGGAACCGCGCGACCGCTACGGTCGCAGGTTCGAATCCTGCCTCTGGCATGGATGTGTGTGATGTCCTTAGGTTGGTTAGGTTTAAGTAGTTCTAAGTTCTAGGGGACTGATGACCTTAGAAGTTAAGTCCCATAGTGCTCAGAGCCATTTGAACAATTTTTTTTGAAATGCAAGATACATCAGCAACTCGCCCTGGTGAAACAGCCTAAGAAATAAGCTGATGCTAAGCTCTCTCTGAAAACAAATTAGAAACAAGAAGAAAGATATCGTAATCCAAGTTACTGGATGATGGGGCAGTGGAAGTAATTGAACTATGGAAACTCACTTCCCGCTGAACGTCAACCGTTGGCTTTGCGGGACGGAGAATTCATAAGAATTCATTCATACAAGCAGAGCGAGGACGGTTGATGAATTATTCTAGGTACGATACGGGCGGCAAATTTGGAAATCATCTCACACAAGCAGCTTTGACGAAGCTCAGGTTGCTATGGACCGCCACCTGAGAAGGAACATCTCGGAAACAGCGAAACTGGCCGGCTATTCGTAAAACGTTGGGGTCGTAGTCTCGCCCACTCTATAACTTTTTCTTGCTCTAAAACCTTTTCTTAAAAATTTACTTTATTTACTAGCGATTCATCCAGAACATTAACACATTTAATGACACTATGTGAGCGCGGAAGTAGTTGCCAATGGCTAACTGATGAAACAAATTAAAAAAAATTAATAAATGGAAATTTTATTCCTAAAAGCCCCTTTTTTTAAGCAGATTTAAAATTAAAACAACACAACCCTGTAAACATCAAGTCACCATTTATTCAGAGGCAGAAATACCAATTTTGTTTTGATAGTATGAGCTTTCTGGCTGAGAACCTTGCCGCTTCCTTTTAACACGGCCGTAGTCACGACCGCTCACAACAACTTATGAAAGACTACACTGGTGCAAATCTGCAACACACCAGATTACTTTAAACTAAAAATTTTGACAACTCACACAAACGCATAAACTATGCACCCCTTAAGAGGGATGGAAATGGTACAAAACACTAACATTAAAAATTATTTGCCACCGAAAGTGCAACTTGTTTTTAAGAGAACTCTTACGGTGGAAGGGTGCATGAGGGCTTAATTAAATATAAAATGCAAATATTTTTAGTAGCTGTAGGTCCTATTACGCTGTGTCTCGTAAACGGTTGGCCCTGACTAGTATTATTAAGCAATCTGACTGCATAGAACAACAACAAAGAATGAAATGAAAATTTTCTGTTAACACAATTAATTAATTAAGTCCCCAGCAACTATAAAACCTACGAAACGAAAGCACAAGTGTAATTATTCTGTGTGTGGGAGTGTGACTCAACGTACACATCTGGCACGGTTCTTCTTCAACAAGACAAGAAATTTTAAATATCATTTATACTGAAGTAATAAAAGAAAATAGAAATCCTATAAACACGCAAGAAAACCAAAATTACACTCTAATACAAGAACACAAGCCAGATGCTTTGTTGACTGAACCTGTAATGACGCATTATTTAGGACACTGAAATAATGAGAGAGAAAAGAAAATTTTTTTTTTTTTTTACCTTCGTTTATATTGATGAAAAGCACTCTAGACATTACAATCTCTCCACACCGACTCGCTACTATCACATCTGAACAAGAACTTTTCAGTATCACATCTCAGCAAGCACTCCCTGCTACGAGTTCTTAACAAGCACTGACTACTACGAGTCCTCGACAGGCACTGCCCGTGGAGGCGGCTGAATAATACTCTTTGGCGCAATCTCTGGCGCCGTGGCTCAGTGTAGCCACCTTTCATATGCCCCTCCTCCACGGGCCAGAATTTGATGGTATTTTTGCCAGCATTGGTGGTGAAAATACCACCAAATTCGTCCACAAAAATACAGACAAAAATAAAAGATAATATTAATACCTAAATATCACATAATTAGTTAAAATTTTTTGGCTTTGCACTGACCTTTCAATAACCTAATATATGAAATACGGTAAGCAATACAAATTCTTTCATACATGTGGCTTTACATAATAGTTCACACAATACGCAAAAAATCAGTTTATACAAATGTTCACATAAAATGCTTTCAATGATTAGTTCCAGTAGTAGCACCCAGCGATGGTCAACAGGTGCCAACACCAACAAGTGACATCATTTTAGTAGAAGCAGTTCATCAGTGGCACCCAGTAATGTTGAACAGGTGCAGACACCAACAAGTGACATTATTTCAGTAGAAGCAGTTCATCAGTGGCACCCAGTAATGTTGAACAGGTACACACAGCAACAAGTGACATCAGTTCAGTAGAAGCAATCCATCAGTGGCACCCAGCAATGTTGAGTAGGTGCAGACAGCAAGAAGTAACATCATTTCAGTAGAAACAGTTCTAACAGTGGCACCCAGTAGTGTTGAACAAGTGCAGACACCAACAAGTGACATTAGTTCAGTAGAAGCAGTTCCATTAGTGGCACCCAGTAATGTTGAGCAGGTGCAGACACCAACAAGTGACATTATGTCAGTAGAAGCAGTTCCATCTGTGGCACCCAGCAATGTTGAGCAGGTACACACAGCAACAAGTCACATTTCTCAGCAGAAGCAGTTCCATTAGTGGCACCAAGCAATGTTGAACAGGTGCAGACACCAACAAGTGACATCATTTCAGTAGAAGCAGTTCATTAGTGGCACCCAGTAATGTTGAGCAGGTGCAGACAGCAAGAAGTAACATAATTTCAGTAGAAACAGTTCCAACAGTGGCACTCAGTAATGTTGAGGAGGTGCAGACAGCAAGAAGTAACATCATTTCAGTAGAAACAGTTCTAACAGTGGCACCCAGTAGTGTTGAACAAGTGCAGACACCAACAAGTGACGTTATTCCAGTAGAATCAGTCCATTAGTGGCACCCAGCAATGTTGAGCAGGTGCAGACAGCAACAAGTGACATTATTTCAGTAGAAGCAGTTCCATCTGTGGCACCCAGCAATGTTGAACAGGTGCAGACACCAACTAGTGACATTATTTCAGTAGAAGCAGTCCATCAGTGGCACCCAGTAATGTTGAACAGGTGCAGAAAGCAGTCCATAATATTCACTATCACTGATCACACTGTTCATCAGAGTTTATAAGCAGAAATTAAACATGTCCTAGTGGCACCAATCATGTAGAAAAAGTACAAGTAACAGTCCATAATATTCACTATCACTGATCACACTGTTCATCAGAGTTTATTAGCAGAAATTAAACATGTCCTAGTGGCACCAATCATGTAGAAAAAGTACAAGTAACAGTCCATAATATTCACTATCACTAATCACACAGTTCATCAGCAGAAATCAAACATTTCTAAGTGTCACACATCAATGTTGAACAAGTGCAGGTAACAGTTCATAATATTCACCATCACTAATCAGACAGTTCAGCCATGAACAATAGTTTAAATACACATACAAATGCTTTTACACTCTAAACATATAAATCATAACAAACACTCAAATGATGTCAGATAATTGTCAAATTAACTATTACAAATACTCAAATATCAGTAAACCTATAATATTTATGCGTGTCAGTGCAAGCCACTACAAACAAATAAAATAATATTTAGGAGATAGGTGGGTAGGATTAGGAAAGGAAAACACACAAAACACACTCACTCATCTTTCATCCACATTAAGTACTACTGTGTAATTGAATAGTGTTAACTGTGTAAATGCAATTCTGTCAAAATTTGATGTTCATTATGTGTATCAAGTAGTAGTGGCAGCAATGTATAACGGTCAATAATAGTTAAGTCAACGTCATAGTCATCATGTCAAGACCAATGTCTGCCAAGCCAAATCAAATGTACTGTTGCTGAGCAACTGTCAGTGAGCCAAGATATGCAAATACTTCCTCTCTCCAAAAAAAAGTATGTACTGCTTATTGATTTAACAAAGTGTGTGTAGACAATCTTCCTTCCACTTTAGTGTTCTAGTCTGCTATCTTCATCCTCCTTGTTCCATATAGACCAACAAAAAAAAATATGCACCTCACTTACTTTACCTCTTATACACCAAAACTCCAATAATCATCAGCATCACATAATCTCAATACTTCAATAATACCTCTTACGTCGATACATATAAACCTTATCATTAATAGCATTTACCTTACCTCTTGTCCACCAAAACTCCAATAATCATCAACTTCACAAAATCTCAATAATATCTCAATAATACCTCTTCAATACGTCGATACATATAAACCTTATCGCCAATATCATTTCACTTCCATAACAACTCTTTCCTCTAGTCAGTCTCCTCGAACAAGTACAGATAAAATCCTAATGCAAACCTCATCATCCCATACAATCCGAAGACACATTGTCAACACACAACCTCTGTGTAATCCATCTGACCCAAATCTTCTACTCATTATGAATTATAAACAAAAGAAATGCGTACATGACCTCTAACAGACTTAGTTCGAATAACTCTCAGTAATTAAGTACGATTACGGAGTGTGAATGATCATAATATTTCACAGTGTGTACACCACTTCAAGAATTATGGCAAACAGAAGCAAACATGTGAAGTATTTCTTGTGTCAAGTGTCACTTCCTATTTCAATTGCTCACGAAAAATGCAGTGTAATAACTGTCAATGGTCTAAACCTAGTTTTGGTATGTCATGTCGTTAGCTTCCTTCCTATTAGCATACATTTATACAGCTTTCATAAAACCTCCTGCTCATGTGACTTCTATGAAGTTTCTTGTACTAATGTCGTTTATGTCGAATTATAGCAGTTCATTTTCCTATCTTAAAAATATAAGGCACTGAGCGTAAGCAAAACAAGCAATAGGGAGTAAATATACCAGTAGAGAACAGAATGTCAACAAGTGGATGCAGCACAATTCTTACAACGAGGCTCTGCCAAGCGAACAATCTATAATTAATACAATAATGTGACCTAAACTCTATGTTTGTACACGGTATATCAGCATTTCTATACACCAAATTAAAGAGTAGTTATGACAACAAAACAGAAATGTGTAAATATGCAATCCATACGCATAGCAGTAAACATATCTTACGTAATAAACAGGTCATTAGCATCATATCAGCATAAGCAAATAAATGTTCGTATGTAATCTTAATAAGTAAACATGAAGGCGCAAGCAGATAAATCACAAGTATAACTTACATACATAACCACAGTCAGCACAATTAATCAGGTGACAATTATAATTTAAATAAATAAGCACAGCAGGCACATAATAGAAAATTATGACATGAGTGAAAAAGCAGTGCAGCCAAGCGATGCATAATATATACAAATAACAACCCTGTTCATTAATAAAACATTGACAAAAATCAGCAAATGTACGCAAGCACGTCGCTTCACAAGTAAATTCATAGAACATGAAATTTAGCACAAAGTATGAATCACGTAATCGCGAGCAGCAAATTACGTCTGAAGTACGTACCTAAGTGGAAATATGTTACCTGAAAAATAAACTCAATTAATAGTTACCTTTTTAGTTTATTAGTTTCTTCTTGGAAATTACATTCTTTCTGAAATTTTCTCGATAGCAAGTCCTCTTAACGTCGGAGACACACAGAATTTACCTGAGTTCTTAAATATTTTATAGAAACCGTATCCTGAAAAATACTGAACGTTAATAACATAATTCATCAAGTCACTATAGCTTTATACTGAATTTAGTCGGAGAAATTAGACTGTGTATTTGTTTACGGCTGTCAGTGCATTCGCACTGAGCGCTCGATCAGCTGTAGGCGCGTGACGTAGGAAGTAATTGTTTGCGGTCAACGACTGCCTTGTGCGGCGCGCAGACTTGACTGTTGCTTTGAGTATATGCAGCCGCCAAAACACAGGGCGGTATCCTTGTACTCTCTGCGTGTTTACATGTAGCTGTTAGTTTCTCTAAAGTATTTCATTCCACAAAAATTTTAACGTTAGATATGTGATGTATTCCCTTAGAGCGTCGTGATTTAAGAGTTTCTACTTCAACAGTGTTATCATGTATAATTTTGCGAATTCTATATGGACCGTTATAAAGCAGAAAAATTTGCGACACAAGTCCTTTCCTTTGTGAGACAAACGGTGAGACTTAATTAACACCTTCTGACCAACTGACAAGATTTTTGAACGACCAGGACGCTTAGCTGATTTCTCTCTTCTAGCAGCCACAGATGCAATATTTTGCAGAGCCATGTTCACAACTTCAGAATGCCGCAGTTTCCGTGAAGGCGGAAAAGGAACGATTTCAGAAATGCGATTTGTCGGTGTTTTGTTTTTTATTATCAGTATAGGCGGTAAAGAAGTTGAATCATTAGGGAGTTCATTCAGAATGTTTTGAAAAATATGAAGATACTGATCCCACGTTCTGTGATTCTGATGACAATAAAGACGACACAATTTATTGATTTCCTTCATCCATCTCTCTGAAGCGTTAGATTGAGGGTGAAAGAGATGAAAATTGGTTTAATCTTACGACGCCGTAGAGTACGAAGCCAAATTTTAGAACGAAACTGTGATCCATTATCTGATATAACCTTACCAACATGACCCACTTCTTTAAGAAAATGTTTGATGAAAGCGTTAGATACTGAACGAGCTGTTGCTTTGCGTAACGGTGTAAAACACACATATTTTGATGTCAACTCCACTGCTACGAAAATGTACACAAAACCATTAGTAGAACGAACTACTGGACCGAACAAATCGACTGCAGCCATGTCCTTTAATTTCGCTGGAATGATAGGAAACAACGGTGCTCTGTGAGAAATTGTTGGCGGCTTAGCCTTTTGACATAATTTGCATTTGGCCAGAACAGATCGAATACGTTTTTCCATATTACTGAAGTAGCAATTTTCCCGTAATTTATGAAAGCATTTTCTGGGACCAAAGTGTGCATAACTGAAATGCGTATACCAAATCAGCTTATTAACCCACTCATCAGGAATACAAACTAACCAAACAGAGTTGTCGACCGATTTTCGCTTAAAAAGAATGTCATTGCGAACTAAATAATGCTGTCTAAGCGCTACGCTTTCCTTTCTCCTCCACTTCTCCTTAATTTCCTTCCAGATTGAATCCTTATTTTGCTCCTTAGCGATGTCCTGGAGCGAAGACGAAGTAAAGTTCTCAAACGCAACACCTTGAATATACATCAAACAATAATTGTTTTCCTTGCAGTCCTCTTCAGCGTTTTGTTTCAAACCCATAGGTGCACGTGATAAAGCATCAGCAACAGTATTTGAAGAACCCTGTATGTAAGCAGTACTAAAATCAAACTCCTGTAGGTACAACGCCCATCGTGACAATCTGCCGTGAGTTAATTTTGTTGACATAAGAAATTCCAGAGCTCGATGATTGGTGTAAACCTTAGTATGTCTGCGAAACAAAAATGTCCGAAATTTTGTAAAAGCCCAAACAACAGCCAAAGCTTCAAGTTCCGTAATCGAATAATTCTTTTCTGATTTAGAGAGAACATGACTTCCAAATGCAATAGTTTTCTGTACTACAACGCCGTTTTCTTCTATCTCTTGAAATAAATGTGCACCTAGGCCTTTGTATGATGAGTCCATCGCCAAACAAAAATCTTTAGATAGATCCGGATGTGAAAGAAGTGGAGCAGCAACTAAAGCACACGAAGTTGTTCAAATTCTGACTGAGCTTCCTCATCCCAACACCAATTAGAATTCTTTCCGGATAGTTCACATAAACGAGGTGTGGCCAAATCGTCCAATCTAACAAAGCGTCTAAGAAAATTACAGACACCAAGGAAACTACGAACATCACGTTTTGTGGTAGGAACAGCATAGTTACGAATAGCGTCTAATTTCTCTGGATCAGGAAGAATACCCGAGAAATTTCACCTGAGAACGACCAAATTCAGATTTTTCCAAGTTCACTGTAATGCCAACTCTTGCAAAGATACGTAATAATGAATCCAAAATTTTGTTGTGTTCACTCCAAGAATGTTTAGCAATAAGAATGTCGTCAACATATGAAGTAATATTGTCACGAAGATAAACAGGTAAAATTTCATTTAAGCTACGAATGAATGCTGCTGAAAATATAGTAAGTCCAAACGGTAATTTCCGAAATCACATTTAGGTAAATAGTCATATCCGGTTATTGTTTACTTACTCTCTAGATAGATTGATAGTCGAAGAGTTGTTTTGACAGATGCAAAGAATAGTAAAAGAGTAGGCAGCGGTGCAGAAAACTAAAAGAGAAATAGCACCACTACAGCTCGGGGCCCTATGCTCGCTACGGCACATATTCACTTAGAGTAGTGAATCCCCTGAGGACTAAATAGTCATATCCGGTTATTGTTTATCTACTGTCTAGATAGATTGATAGTCGAAGAGTTGTTTTGACAGATGCAAAGAATAGTAAAAGAGTAGGCAGCGGTACAGAAAACTAAAAGAGAAATAGCACCACTACAGCTCGGGGCCCTATGCTCGCTACGGCACATATTCACTTAGAGTAGTGAATCCCCTGAGGACTTAATAGCTGCACATAATTTCTAGTTTGTGACTTAGTGGCAAATTTGGCGGAAGTGCGTACGTAAATTGATCTAACCATGCACATGGATGTATCTCATTCTTAGAATTGCGGAAGATCTTAAATTTACGAACAGTCAAAAAGTGTTTATAGTCAAAGTTTTCTCCTCGTGGCGACAAAGACCTACCGCGTCTGTTCCAGTCACAATGACGATTATTGTTAAATTCACGCACCTGGCGCTCTCTTGTTGCATCACGTAAATGAAACAAATTATTTTCTTCAAACCCCTCTGGTATCTGTGATTCTAAATTTCTTTTGCTGTCTTTCCCTACAATTTCTCCTTCAATTTGTTTGACTTGCTTTTTTAATGCCTCAAATTCCCTTTTCACGCGTTCATTAAATTTTCCCTGATTCTCAACATGCTTATTTATGTTCTGATACTCTTCGGTTTCTGCAAATGGTAATGGAGCTGTATCATCCGAATCTCTGTCCCCATGTAAACTAAGATTTGTCAATTTATCTGAAATCTCCTCAACTCTTTCCGATAAGTCACCTATTTGTTCTTTCTGTTTATTTACGTCTTCCGTAAGTGTCGTGACTCGGGTTTCAGTATTGCCACATTTGGTAGTTAACTGTTCATATTGTTGTGTTAGGTTATTTAATCTGTCATTTGGTACGGATTCCTCGATTCTCTCAAATATTTCTTCCTTATCGTGTGCACGTTGTAAATTTAACTCTGAAAATTTCTGTACTATCACGCGATCTCTTTCCTCCTGTTCTCTATCCTGTTCCTTTTGTCTGATTTCTACTGCAATTAATCTATTATTGTGAGCATTCAAAATTGGTTGTACTTCTTCTCTGATTTCTTTCTCTAATTCATCTTTCATATTTTTGAAACATGTCCCTATTCGTGAGTCTAACCGTGTTTCCAAAGTTCCCATCTCTGTTTTAATTGATCCAATCTCTGTTTTAAATTCAGATCCTAACCGTGTTTCCATTGTTCCCATATCAGTTTTAAATGTTCCTATCTCTGTTTTAATTGTTCCTATTTGTGATCCCAAATTTAATATTGCACTCATTAACTGCTCCACATCTTCTGTCGTTAACCTCGTATTCTGTGCATTTTCTGATTGAGAAAAGTTTTGAAATGGTTCTGGACTATTTTCCCGACTTATTAAATTGTTTTCCACTTCATTATTCAACGCACTGTTCTCCTGTGTTGGCGAGTTCGCCATGTTAACAATTTCGTCATTCTCACTATTCATCATTTTTGCCTTTTTCATTGATCGCGTAATCATTTACAAAATATACAAAACTCGTCACTGTATGAAAATTGCACACAATGACACTTTATCTCCAACAATACCATTCACACGAAATGTTTCCTTCAAACACGATTAACGAACAATTGAAATAATTACACTAAATTGTCAAATGCGTATACAAGACAACAAATCAAATTCTGAGAAAAAATACCATTAGAAGAATGACAATTACCAAATCTACACATGCAAAATAGACTACAATTACTAAACTACAAATTACTACAACAGTACTACTGTCTACTATTTTTACAATCAGAAGAATTCCAAGGGACGATCCTGGCAGGGTCGCCACGTGGGGGCTTAATTAAATATAAAATGCAAAAATTTTTAGTAGCTGTAGGTCCGATTACGCTGTGTCTCGTAAACGGTTGGCCCTGACTAGTATTATTATGCAATCTGACTGCGTAGAACAACAACAAAGAATGAAATGAAAATTTTCTGTTAACACAATTAATTAATTAAGTCCCCAGCAACTATAAAACCTACGAAACCAAAGCACAAGTGTAATTGTTCTGTGTGTGGGAGTGTGACTCAACGTACACATCTGGCACGGTTCTTCTTCAACAAGACAAGAAATTTTAAATATCATTTATACTGAAGTAATTAAAGAAAATAGAAATCCTATAAACACGCAAGAAAACCAAAATTACACTCTAATACAAGAACACAAGCCAGATGCTTTGTTGACTGAACCTGTAATGACGCATTATTTAGGACACTGAAATAATGAGAGAGAAAAGAAAAAATTTTTTTTTACCTTCGTTTATATTGATGAAAAGCACTCTAGACATTACAATCTCTCCACACCGACTCGCTACTATCACATCTCAACAAGAACTTTTCAGTATCACATCTCAGCAAGCACTCCCTGCTACGAGTTCTTAACAAGCACTAACTACTACGAGTCCTCGACAGGCACTGCCCGTGGAGGCGGCTGAATAATACTCTTTGGCGCAATCTCTGGCGCCGTGGCTCAGTGTAGCCACCTTTCAAGGGTGGCAACTTTATATACTAAAATGACCATTTAAATAAAAACACATGAAATGTAACCTTACATAAAATATACAAACATGCTCTACATTACACATATACCAGCTCTCAAGATGATAGACAAGATAAAAACATAATTCAGGAATTCGGCCTTCACACCTTAAGCAATAAATTCGCGAACATTGAATCCGACAAACATGACAGGGGCAGCTGTTAACGCACGGCAGACCGACGGACAGAAACTAACTGGCTAAGAAATGCGGACGAGAGACAGACGAGCAAGGAGGGAACGATAGGCTGACCAAGAAAACAAGTAGAATTTAACAAGTAAATGAAACAACATATCACGAATCAAAATGGTTCAAATGGCTCTGAGCACTATGCGACTTAACTGCTGAGGTCATCAGTCGCCTAGAACTTAGAACTAATTAAACCTAACTAACCTAATGATATCACACACATCCATCCCCGAGGCAGGATTCGAACCTGCGACCGTAGCGGTCACGCGGTTCCAAACTGAAGCGCTAGAACCGCAAGGCCACACCGGCCGGCTATCACGAATCACTTAACTTCTAATAAACTGCGATGTCTGGCGAAAACCTGCCGCAGCACCCCCAAAAACACTCTCCCGAACCGTCCGCTGCCAGCCGCTTCAACGGACGCAGGAAGGCGCGCCGATCTCATGTCTCACGGCGTCGCAGCTCGCACCGGCCAGACCGATGTCTTGGGTTGACTCCTGTTGCTCTCGTGTCGGCCGCGAAGCCACTACCCGTCGCTATACGGCGCGGCCACTGGACTCCCGTGGCGACCTCACATACGCCGACGCTCCATGCTGACAAGTCATCTTGTGTCCCAATGCACGACCGACCAACCGATAGATCCAGCCGCCAATGCCCACTGCCTAAGCAAACTCGAGCAGACTGGCGGCCTAACACATACTAGCACTCCGGACGACAGACAGACACTAACCGCCTCACCAATGCGGGCGAGAGACAGAGCCAGACTAACTTGGCTGACTAAAAGACCAGACTCGCCCAGACTGACAGACTCACCGACTGCCGAGCTCGTCGCGCACCTTACATGCACGTGAACAGGCAGCTTCTCCCTTTTTCCGCCAGAGGGAGACACCAAAGCTGCGATTGCCACAGCGGCGCCTCCACCAGAAACGGAAGGCGACTGCTTTACACTACGCGCTGCGGCGCGCTCTTCAAAACAGCAAATTTTACCACGTCTCAGGCAGGTTGCACAGCGAACGCATGCTGTTGAACGTGGCACTCCCGCTAGGTGTTCCCATGTTGACATGACGTCGTCAGCAATTACGATTGCAGTGGCATGGCATCATTGACATTGGACCGTGGATCAGTGGAAACGTGTCGCTTGCTCGCGAGAATCACGTTTCTTATTACACCAGGTCGAGGGTCTGTTGTATTAATCAAAGGCACCATGACAGCGGCGGACTTCGTGAACATTAGTACGGACTCTGGGCACACCCTCATGCTTGATGTATTCCCTGACGACGATGCTACCAGTACTGCAGGTATTGTCTAGGAGGTGCTCGTCAGCCTCAGGGGATGGTGGAGTGTAAGAACGCTGAGTTCCTTTTCCTCTCATGCTTCACTGATAGTATGGACTCTCCTTTTTTGTTGGCCTCTTATTTGATGCGATGGCGACGTTATCTTCCAGCACTCCACTCCATAGAACTGAGACTCATCGCAATGAAGTATAAATCCTAGAAATTAAGCTGGTTATATTTATTATTTAAGAGTCGCCTAACCATTGGGAACTATAGGACATCAGGGACCTCAAAATATAAATCAAATTGAGAATATAAGTCTTCACTTTAATGTAATCAAGCAAACAACTGTTAATTAGCAATACATAGCAATGTTCTGAAAACTGTTGCAAACCAAACTACATTGATTCTAAACATAATGTTAGCCACGTTTAATTGTAAGAGTTTGGAAACAAAAACAAGAGCCTCACATCTGGACAGCTTCACAAAAGCAGGATAAATGAAATAATTATTCCGCGCAGGTAACTGGACTTAACGAGATGCATAATCAAATGAGTTAAATACGAGCTGCCCAGGAGATGTGTTGCGCTACTCTTTGAGCGAAACTTACATTATTTTGTACAATGAAAGAGCGCCAGTCGGCACCAGATCAGAGGTGGCAAGCGAATATATCTTAAAATTCATGTTCTCTCCAGAAGTTCATATTCATGAATTTATACAGTAATGGGATCTACTTGAAATATTCAGAAAATATGAGCACGACACGAGGGACGTACATTGTGCAACGCATTTATAATGGACATAACAAACAGTTAACTGATTTCCGGAAATCGGAATGATCGTAATAAACATCTGAATTCATATGACAAGGGTATAACCAACGGTGCTTACAGCTTCATTGTGTGCAGTGGCCATGCTTTGCCCAGTCGGGCACAAATGCAGGACGTCACATAATAACACTGTACTTAAAATAATGAAATTTCACTCTACCTATATTCTGTGATGAAAAGTATGCACACGAAGAGCAGTACTGGTCTCCGTGTTTAGTAAATAATGTAATGTTGATCGTAGAAACAGATCAAGAAAATGACTATCTTTGCTGAAGGCAAAGTGCGCTTCAAATGAAATGCATTACAGCTTCTTGCAAAGCATGAATAATTGGGAAATAAAGGTTCAAATGGTTCAAATGGCTCTGAGCACTATGGGACTTAACAGCTGAGGTCATCAGTCGCCTAGAACTTAGAACTACTTAAACCTAACTAAGCCAAGGACATCACACACATCCATGCCCGAGGCAGGATTCGAACCTGCGACCATAGCGGTCGCGCGGTTCCAGACTATAGCGCCTAGAACCTCTCGGCCACCCCTGCCGGCGAAATAAAGGCAAGGAAGTTATACACTACTGGCCATTAAAATTGCTACACCAAGAAGAAATGCAGATGATAAACGGGTATTCATTGGACAAATATATTACACTAGAACTGACATGTGATTACATTTTCACGCAATTTGGCTGCATAGATCCTGAGAAATCAGTACCCAAAACAAACACCTCTGACCATAATAACGGCCTTGATATGCATGGTCATTGAGTCAAACAGAGCTTGGATGGCGTGTACAGGTACAGCTGCCTATGCAGCTTCAACACGATACCACAGTTCATCAAGAGTAGTGACTGGCGTATTGTGACGAGCCAGTTGATCGGGCACCACTGACCATTAAAATGGTGAGAGATCTGGAGAATGTGCTGGCGAGGGCAGCAGTCGAACACTTTCTGTATCCAGAAAGGCCTGTACAGGACCTGCAACATTCGGTCGTGCATTATCCTGCCGAAATGTTCGGTTTGGCAGGGATCGAATGAAGGGTAGAGCCACGGGTCGTAACACATCTGAAATGTAGCGTCCACTGTTCAAAGCGCCGTCAATGCGAACAAGAGGTGACCATGACGCGTAACCAATGGCACCCCATACCAACACGCCGGGTAATACCCCAGTATGGCGATGACGAATACACGCTTCCAGTATGCGCTTACCGCGGTCGCCAAACACGGATGCGACCATCATTATGCTGTAAACAGAACCTGGATTCAACCAATAAAATGACGTTTTACCATTCGGGCACCCAGGTTCGTCGTTGAGTACACCATCGCAGGCGCTCCTGTCTGTGACGCAGCGTCAAGGATAACCGCAGCCATGGTCTCCGAGCTGATAGTCCATGCTGCTGCAAACGTCGTCGAACTGTTCGTGCAGATGGTTGTTGGCTTGCAGAAGTCCCCATCTGTTGACTCAGCGATTGAGACGTGGTTGGGGTATTGGCTCTGAGCACTATGGGACTTAACATCTGAGGTCATCAGTCCCCTAGAACTTAGAACTACTTAAACCTAACTAACCTAAGAACAGCACATACATCCATGCCCGAGGCAGGATTCGAACCTGCGACCGTAGCGGTCACACGGTTCCAGACTGTAGCGCCTTTAACCGCTTGGCCACACCGGCCGGCAGACGTGGTTGCACGATCCGTTACAGCCATGCGGATAAGATGCCTGTCATCTCGACTGTTAGTGATACGAGGCAGTTGGGATCCAGCAAGGCGTTCCGTGTTACCCTCCTGAACCCACCGATTCCATATTCTGCTAACAGTCATTGGATCTTGGCCAACGCGAGCAGCAATGTCGCGATACGATAAACCGCAATCGCGATGGGCTACAATCCGACCGTTATCAAAGTCGGAAACGTGATGGTACGCATTTCTCCTCCTTAGACGAGGCATCACAACAACGTTTCACCAGGCAACGCCGATCAACTGCTGTTTGTGTATGAGAAATCAGTTGGAAACTTTCCTCATGTCAGCAAGCTGTAGGTGTCGCCACCGGCGCCAACCTTGTATGAATGCTCTGAAAAGCTAATCATTTGCATATCACAGCATCTTCTTCCTGTCGGTTAAATTGTCGCGTCTGTAGCACGTCATCTTCGTGGTGTACCAGTTTTAATGGCCAATAGTGTAATTACTTTGCAAGTATTTCATTAGAAAAGCGTATAATTGCCTCCAACCCGGCCGATGTGCCCGAGCGTTTCTAGGCGTTTCAGTCTGGAACCACGCGACCACTAAGGTCGCAGGTTCGAATCCTGCCTAGGGCGTGGATGTGTGTGATGTCCTTCGGTTAGTTAGATTTCAGTAGTTCTAAGTTCTAGGGGACTGATGATCTCAGATGTTAACTCCCATAGTGCTCAGAGCCATTTGAACCATTTGAATTGCCTCCAAACTGAAATTAAGCCGCGATGGCACACACTCATTCATGATCAAGGCACGTGGTTTACAAGACTACTGCACGCGAAATTTGTGAACAAAGGAAAATCCATATATACTTCGAAAACTATGGCAAGAAGCTCTTTGAATAGTGATCAGTGTAAGTGCCCTGAGATACGGATGGATGGGCAGTAAACCCTGTATGACAAAACACCCTGTTCGCAATGCAACGAGCATAAAGTTCTGAAAGAACTGCGAAATCCACTATTCGAAGTCATGCAATACGAAAAAAATATGCAGGTATAATCCGCACAAAGTATGTGAAAGACGAACACATTGTGATACCATCTTATATTCGAATTATAGACAGCAATTCAGAATCTTACTGCACCGCAGCACATTACTGAATCTACGGGGCAGACCCACGAAACTGTATAGGCCTGATCCGTCCCATTCAAACATGTCGTCGATTAGGTGCACCATCCGCGCTTGAATCTCATTGGATTGTGGAACCGGAACTCAGAGAGCGCTTTCCTACCATCTTACTGGCGTGCCAAACGTTATACTAGCAGATACCGATAGCTTGATTAGTAGAACCTATCTTTGCTGTATTCCACCAAGTTAATAACACGTGTAAAATTTTCGTCGACGGAAACTGCGAATGTGACAATCTTCATCGTGACAATAACAACATTCCGTCCGGTGAGTATTTTTGTGTTGAACAAAATGCACTAAAACTGATCATAAAATTTGGATTCGAACTAATGATTAGTGAATCCAACTGAAGAGTTTACTGGAGAGCCATCGTAAGAGCTAGTAAACAGTCTAATGTGCAGCATTCCTGTCTACAATAGAGGCTAGACACTGCCAATAACTTTCGACTTGCTGCTTAAGGAAACAAAATTCTCATCTGATACATCATCGTGAAACAATTAATAATCTGGGGACTAGTTTTAATGCAAGACCCAAAATAAAACACGCACGTCACACACTCAAATTATCTTGAAGTCTCTATCGCCAAAGTCGAGAATAATTTGACAATTATCATCACATGGTAAGATTTCCTACAAATTGTGATTTTGAGATATGCAGTTGCAAACACGTGTGGTACGCTGGTCTGGGGAATGTTTTCGTGGCATTCCCTGGGTGATCTCTTCATTCTGGAAGTCACAATGGATCAACACAAGTATGCATCTATCCTCGGGGACCATAACAACATTTACAAAGTGTACTTACTCAGTTAAGCAGAAAGTACAGCTTATACACCCGTGTAGAAAAGAGTAAAAACACCTTTCAGTGCTGTAAATGGTGCTAATAATTTCTTCACGTCACCGTCGGTCCAAATGGACGACCCAGGCGCAAGCCATAGTACATCTATTAAGTAAGAACAACAAAATGTTCTCGATTATGATGAAATGAGAAGTGAACCGCTGTAAGTAGGCTGTTTAGGTTTTCTTATTGGTAACGCCACGTAGCACTCTGTATGAAAATCACTGGCTGTGCTGCGTGCAGTCTGTGGCTAGTTTGCATTGTTGTCTGCCATTGTAGTGTTGGGCAGCTGCTTGTTAACAGCGCGCAGCGTTGGCAGTTGGAGGTGAGCGGCCAACAGTGGTGGATGCGGGGAGAGAGATGGCGGAGTTTGGAAATTTGTAAGACTGGATGTCATGATCTGTTATGTGTATTATGATTTTTCAACACTATTAAGGTAAATACATTGTTTGTTCTCTACTAAAATCTTTCATTTCCTAACAATGCGTATCAGTAGTTAGTGCCTTCCGTAGTTTGAATCTTTTATTTAGCTGGCAGTAGTGGCGCTCGCTGTTTTGCGGTAGTTCGAGTAACGAAGATTTTTGGTGAGGTAAGTGATTTGTGAAAGGTATAGGTTAATGTTAGTCAGGGCCATTCTTTTGTAGGGATTTTTGAAAGTCAGATTGCGTTGCGCTAAAAATATTGTGTGTCAGGTTAAGCACAATCCTGTATAATTGTTTAAAGGGGACGTTTCATATGTCGACCCTTAGCCGAGGATACTTCACTGGAATCTTCTGATTTTTTCTTGTAGTTTGTGTAATTGGTGTAGATTTTGTTTATTGCTAGCGCGTAATTGTAGAGAGAATCTCCTTTGTAGTTGCAGTCTTTCATTGTTGTACAGTAAAACAGGTGTGGCACGCATGTAAATTTGCACCAAGTATTTCGCAGCTGCGCTTGCAATTAACTACATATTATTTTCAGTGCTATGTTAATGTGTTCTCTTATTTTTGCTCTTCAAATTGTGCTTTTCTGTGTTATCGTGTGAAATGTTGTGACAATAATGGCGTGTGAAAAACGTAACACTAGGCTTCAAAGTAAACTGAGAAATAATAGTGTTGACGAGCGTAGCTTATCAGCACCACTGTGTAGTGAATTAACAGACATTCAAAGTAGTAATATGGTAATCGTGCATAGGGAAATGGAGCGGGTGGCAAATAATGGTGTAGACAGTGAAACAGGTAGTGAACAAGGAAGCATTATCGATCGATCGGTCGGCAACAGCTCGCCTCAGGAATCCGAAATGACAGAACACAATATTGCAAATACTGTAGACTTAGGTTTTGAGTCCTCACCGTTTTCTCAAATGAGTCAAGACACATTTTCTGCTTGTCAAAATGTGAATGTTGCCGGTGAAAATGCACTGCCAAAAAGCATAGAGAAACAGATTCCAGACACTAATACATTATTATTGCAATTAATGCAACAAATGGAACAAAATCAGAGACAAATGGGACAAAGGCTTAAAAAGTTAGACACAATGGAACAACACCAGAGACAAACACAGCAACAGTTAGACACAATGGAACAAAATCTTCAAAAGTTAGAGACAGTGGAACAAAATCTTAAAAAGTTAGACACAATGGAACAAAATCTTCAAAAGTTAGACACCACGCTTGAACAAACACGGGAAGATTTAACTACTGAGTTACATAACATCGAATCGAAATGTCAAAAAGTCTGTAATGACGTAAAAACACAAATTTGTGAGCATTTCCAACCTATTTTTTCGCGTCATGAAAATGCATTACAGAATAACGAAGCAGCCATAAAAGAACAGCAAACTATTGTTCATGAAAATCACGGCACCTTGCAAGCTAAAATTGACTCAGTTGCATCTACCGATTCGGTTACGCAACTTGCAAAAACTCAAGAAAACTTAAAGGACACAGTAGATACGATTTCAACACAAATGGACACTCTGAAACTTGGTTCAGAAAAACACACTGAGGAAATAAGTACACTATCGGAGAAAGTAGCCGAACTTTCGGATCAGTTCACTAACTTATCTGCAAAGGTAGATGATGATCTGAATGACACAAGACCTGTAGCCATCACTGACACAGAAGAGTACGAACAAATTAAGAAATTCAAACAAAATCAGAATCAAATTAATACGCAATACAAAAGAGAAATCCGGGAAGTACAAGATCAGTTGGCACAAGTAATACAAAAATTTCGTATTTCAGAGGAGACTCGCGCTTCAACACGGGAAGAGGAACTTAGAAATACGGAAAAGACACAAAATAATAACGAAGGGCATTTCGGAAATTATGAAAGAAATTGGCAAGGTGCACCGAATTTTGAGATGGAACCGCCGACACGACGTAACAATGACCGATATGCTACTCGCCGACACGATGATTTTGACTATAAGCTGTTCATTACTACACGTAAATTCAAAACATTTAAGAATTCTGCCAACGACATTCATCCACAAGTATGGCTCCATCAATTCTCTCATTGTTTTCCTCACAACTGGTCATTGGAGCACAGGTTAGAATTTATGTGTGGCTCCTTGGAGAATGAACCAGCTGTAAGAATGCGATCGGTCATTCACGATTGTCACAGTGAAGGAGATTTTTATCATGCCTTCCTCTCAGCATATTGGTCTCAAGCTACACAAGACCGAGTAAAACATAGCATCATAATGATGAAACATTTCGAACAATCTGAATTTTCCAGTCTTGTGAAATATTTTGAAGACATGTTGCACAAGAATCAGTACCTGTCAAACCCATACAGCCCCTCAGAACTCATCCGCATTTGCTTAATCAAATTACCTGAACATTTACGACATATTATTTTGGCAGGATGTTACAAAGACGACATTGAAGCTTTTCAGGGACTCTTACAAGAATTAGAAATTGACACAGACAGTCGCGGGATGCGAAAACAGGAAAACAATCACTACAGGTCACATTCGTCACAATTCCGTCACGACAGAAACAATAACTGGACACAACAAGTCTATCCTTACAACGCAAATCGTGACCAAAACAGCAACCACCCATATGACGACCACTGGCAGAGTAATAATAGTTACAGAGAAAGTTCGCATTTCCGTAGTAATGAATATGACAAAGATTACCATAGAAACAGACAATATGGGAACATAAACAAATACTATCAAGGGAGACAGAATAACTTCCGACGCAACGGTCCACCACGCAGCTACGATTCTGGGAAAAATTCTCCACCACATGACCGACAAACAAGAAACTATGTAAATTACCGACAAAACGACAGACCTGAATTCCATCAGAACTGGCGAGCTTCAAACAGGGCAGGGCCTTCTCGTCAAGGTGAATTTGTAGAAGTTCGGTCTCCTAATCCCAATAACGGCGCGCGCCAACAAAGAGAAGACTATGACTCGCACCGGAGGCAGCCGCGTTGCGACGGCTGGCTCAGAGAAAAATAACATAAACGCTAACCTTGAGAAAAAAATTCCAGTATTCTTTACCGACGTATACCGTATGATAATTGCGTTCAAGTTGAAACTCTGTGTACTAGGAAGAGTAAAGGTTTACACCACAGTTCACATGTAAAACCGTTTATTGAAAGATAATCTGCTTTTTAACTTTGTCTTTGCCATATAACTTTTCACTTTACATTGCTAGTAGGCTTTGTCAGACTTACAATCTGTTAACATGCAACAATGTTTGAAGTTAAATATCCAGTCAAGAACCAAGAGAACTTATTTAAACAGAAATTACGAATGCATTGTTATTGTGAACAGACGACACAGTGTTATTGTGTGTGTACATTCTTGCTTGTTAGTTGCACGATTACGTAACGACTATAAGGCTCACATATGTAGAACATTTACCAGTACTGCTAATGAGATTTTAATGCAACATTTTGGTTTACTTGAAATTTGGTGTATCATGAGGTAAGTACATTGGCTTCTGCAGAACTTAGCTTTCGGAGGACGATGACTACGACACTTCCACAGAGATTATCTTACAGCAAGACGCATATTTAGCGCTACAGAACACGTATTTGAGTGATTAATTTTGTACTTAAATCATTTATTTTTAAAGATATTTGAAGTACAATGATACAAAGGTTTTCCGTGATACATTTCATTCCATTGCTGTAATCTGTAACACCTGAGGGTATAATTACATAAATCCTCAGGGGGATACACACTTACTTTGTGTACCATGTGTTTGGCAAGCACAAGGAGCCCTAGCTAATATGGTATTTGCTTAATCAACTTTACACATCGGTACCATATTTCTCTAACACACAAATTACACAGACATCTGATCATTTAACTGAGAGATAAACATTTTTTTACTACATCAGTGACACATGTTTACACAATTACACCGTTGGATAACTTCACACTTACGAAATTGTATTTTGTCTGTACTTTGTGAACTGTTCATATTTTTTCGTCCCCATTGTGATATTATGAGAGCTTTGAATGATGTATTTGGTATGGGATCATGATTTTTAAAGTACGTTTGAGGTAGATGACGCTATTGAAATGACCAGAGAATTTTTTTCAGGGTTTGAAATTATTGCAGAAAGCTATGACGTTTTTGAGATTTGACTGAGGTGTTGTGATGTTATTATTACGACGACGATGTGTATTATGTTGTTGAGGAATGTTTATTATGCTACGTATTTCTCTTGATGAAATATTGAAGAAGTGTCGATGAATATGTATATGTATAATGAGGTAAGGAATAATGAGTAGTGGTTAGGGACTCTGATTTGTGGAAAAGGATGTTGGAAACCAAGAATCGTACTTTAGAATTATGAAATGTGTGTATATGTGTGAATGTATCACAACGCAACTGAAAATTTTTTGGACACTGTTATATTCATAGGATTTTGTTTCTACACATTTACAACGCAAATTCTCGACCGGTGAATTTCTTATATGAGACTGTCACTGTAGTGCAAACTGGTGTCGTAAATATTCCAGTAAGAAAGGTAAGTGACCTTGACGTAATGCGTTTTGGGCGCCTAGCTGAGAGGTAGTCGTCTGACAAAAGAAAGCCATTAGGTGGAGAAAAAAAGAGGCCATTATCCTCGCTATTGACATTTCTTTGTAGAAAGCATCGCAAATACGACATGCTCAAACTTGAAAACATAATATGATTATAATGTGGAGCTCTTAATTTATGATATTTTCTAAAATGCCTAATGAAACGATGAGAAACATTTCATGTCTATTGTCTTGCTAGTTGAAAGATTGTTTACTGCATTATGAAATGCCATATGGCTAGTGAATGACGTTTCACGCCTTGCTTTGCCTATTTTGTTTGATATCTGGTTTCCAGCTGTCTTGCAGCATTGGATTCATAAAATAAAATTAAATGCATTTGCTAATGTGAACACTTTCTGTCAACATATCTATTAAATAATTATTTTATGATCCACATTCTTCGGAAAAGGAGCTCTTGGAATGGAAAGAACAATAAGAAGGGACTAATAACAGTAACTGCATATATAATTTTCTTTTCAAGTACTTGGTAATTTTTTGTAACATTAGTTTTTGTGGTGCACCACTTTAATTATGTAGACAAAAGATGTGATGATACATTTCCCTTATCTGCATAGTTGTCTTTAGTGTAATATTTTTTTCTGCTTGAGCAATGTCATGTTTAGATATAAGTTATTCCATTTGCTGCAGCTGTTTGCCAGGCATAGTGCTACTAAATTTCACTTTGTATTATTCTTTTAAGCCAGTTTTACTACTGATTTATTTTTCTTGTTTGCTGCTCGTTGCCTTATATTAGTTGTAATTTATGCTGCTTGCTTTGACTTTTGTATTTTTTATCATTGCTGTTTGTGTTAATTGTTTTGTGCTGCTGCATTGCCCTGTTCCTTAGTTTAGCATCTGAGCTCAATAGATTTAAGTTAGCTTAAAATAGGGTAGGCTATATAAGAGAATTAGTTGTGATGAATTGGAAGAAATGCATTGAGAAGTTATAAGAATATGGTTTGGCCAAAAAAAAAAGTATTTTGAAAGAGGATATGAACAAAAAACGTAGGGTTTAGAGACAACAAGTTTAGGTAGGACTTTCTTGGAAATAAAAGATGTTAGATAATGGAAAATAAATAATGAGGTAAGAAATATGTGAACATATAAATACAGAAAGCATGCTTGGATAGGATGTTTTGGTGAAAACAAATGTTGAAATAAGACGAAAGATCTATGGAATGAAGTTTTGGGTTGGACTGCAGTACCAAATGTTACACTGAAAACGAACCCAGTCCTTTCCATTGTGTTATCCCCCTATGTGTTTGTGTACTCTTGTATATTTGTGTTTTTCCTGTCTTTATGAGTTTAGCTAATAAGAGTTATGATGTAGAATTTTTCAAATACAATGTTATTTGCCTTGTAAAGATGCTTAGATATTATTTATTCTGTTTTGTTTTAATGCTCATGTGTGAAGTTGATGTTTCAAAAGTTATTCTGATCTTTTATATATTTACTTATGTCATAATTCCTGTAACACTGATGTATATGTTATTTCGATTCTTTTGTAAAGCCCATATTACTACAAATGTTATCTGTACTATTATGTTCTTTAATGATGTATTTTGTACCTTTGTAATTGTATTTTCATGTTGTAAATTTATAATTGTATAGACACCAGTTCTTCAAATTAAGTTACATTTCACTGCACACGTTTCTGTTGGTCATAGTATATGGACAATATGTGAGAAGTAGGGACTGATAGTGTTTGCATGTGTGTTAATAATTCAGCAAGGGACTGGATAACAGCATTGCCGGTTCTAAGGACATTTCAAAAAAAATTTTCTGTGCGTGCACAAGTGGTGATTTATGGACTTGCTATATTCTCCGCAAGAATCTTCGATGGTGATTGTGCACCTGCACAGTCGCAACGGATGGCTGCTAGCCACCTCTACAAGGACTACAGTGGGTCTGCATCTTTGATGGCCCACCAATACCATTATTTCTACAAGTACTACAGTGCATGGGGCCTATGTAAGTAGGCTGTTTAGGTTTTCTTATTGGTAACGCCACGTAGCACTCTGTATGAAAATCACTGGCTGTGCTGCGTGCAGTCTGTGGCTAGTTTGCATTGTTGTCTGCCATTGTAGTGTTGGGCAGCTGGATGTTAACAGCGCGTAGCGTTGGCAGTTGGGGGTGAGCCGCCAGCAGTGGTGGATGTGGGGAGAGAGATGGCGGAGTTTGGAAATTTGTAAGACTGGATGTCATGATCTCTTATGTATATTCTGATTTTTCAACACTATTACGGTAAATACATGGTTTGTTCTCTACTAAAATCTTTCATTTCCTAACTATGCCTATCAGTAGTTAGTGCCTTCCGTAGTTTGAATCTTTTATTTAGCTGGCAGTAGTGGCGCTCGCTGTTTTGCAGTAGTTCGAGTAACGAAGATTTTTGGTGAGGTAAGTGATTTGTGAAAGGTATAGGTTAATGTTAGACAGGGCCAGTCTTTTGTAGGGATTTTTGACAGTCTGATTGCGTTGCGCTAAAAATATTGTGTGTCAGGTTAAGTACAGTCGTGTATAATTGTTTAAAGGGGACGTTTCACCGCTTGGTAGAGTTTTAAAAAAAAGCAGTTAACTGTTGAGGTTTTTTAATTAATATTGGCCGGTTGCAGCCGTTGACAGACAGTCCGTTATGAAAACTGTATTTTTTAAAGGCGAAAGAAAAATGACGTAATACGATATTTACAAACCTGCGAGGCAAATTTGTGAGAGCCTTCCGAAGTTTGGGTTGAGCTAAATCCAGTAGAAAATATACAATAACGTCGAGTGTGTAGAACTGATAGTTTCGAACTATTTTTAGCCACAAGCGTTCCGTAAATTCCGGCATTTTATTTCCCACAGAGAACCCTGTTCATTACCCATTTTTTCCCACCAACTAGTTCACTTCGTTACGCGGACGTTGTAAATAGCCGAAACATTGGAAAATACCTGAAGGGAAGTTGTACTCTTCAGCGGTATTTGACTTTTACGCGCGGAGCGAGATTTTGGACCGGCGCCTCGTCAGCCAGTTACTGCCCGCAGAGAGCTCGCAGGGCGGAAAACATTGCGAGGCGAAAACTCAGCCGCCGGCCCGCGCGCTGCCGTGTTTGTTTGTACTCGGCGGCCGCGGTGCGTTATTCCATTTTCAGCGGACAATTACCGGAAACAAATGCCCCGCGAGCTCGCCGATAAGCAAAAGCCGTTGCCGGCGCCGCGTTTGGACGCCCAAATTTCGTTTTTGTTAACACGCTCAGCAGATTTATTCGGCCGGCGTGCTGAATAATCGCCGGGCAGCCGCCGCCACCGCTACGGCCGCTCCTGGTCGCATTACGTCCGAGGACGCGGGCGCGCCCTCTTCGATGGCCGTGGATCATGTATAATGTATGGCGGCGTTAATGTGCCGCCACTGCCCTCCAGCGCGGGCCGTCCTTTTTATGATATTTACAGCGCCGCTGCACTTCATTGCGATGCTCATTGCGCCACCCCCGCCAGTTCTCACTCCACACACACCTCCCTCTCGATTTGCATTCAGCACGCTGCGCCGGCCAACCGCGCGTTGTAGGGCAGTTTTAATTTCGGTCGTGCCGTTTGTCCGCCGTTTCTGCCGCCGCTGACCCCAGGGGGCGGCGCCTGCCACGAGTGCCGACAGGTACGAATGGAGTGCACGCCAGAGTGGGGCTGGGGGTACAGCGCTGGCATCGCAGTTGGCGGTTTCGTGCGCAAACAATAGCGCGTTGTTCTGTCGGGCATGTATATTTACGGTCAGAAAGTCGAGATGGCAGATAGATCAGTTGTCTGTCCTGGTACAGCGATACTGCTGCACACAGGTTGAAACGAATTCGCGACGGGCGTTTTCTGCCGATTGTTCGACTATAATTGGAAGCAAACTCATGTGTTCCAAGAGGCCTGATTCAAAATGATCTTGATACACGCGCACACTGTTAACTGCTCAACTTGGTTCCCCGCAGAAAATTTACACAGAAAGTAATGTAATAATGTCAAAAATACATAATAGAACAAGTGAAACTGTTAATTATTAGTGTAACGAAATAATAAGCATCCAGTTGTACATAAGAAATTTAATTTCTTGCCCTGTTTCGGGCGACCGTAGTGCCATTCTTCAGTAGGTTATGCCTGTCGCATTATTTACCAATGTCAATAACAAAGTGCATACAGCACAACGCCACCGTCCTAAAAAATATATGCAGGAAGGGTACTGCAAGTGTCTATAATAAAGTGCATTCAGCGCAGTGTCATGGTTCTAAAAAATATATGCAGGAGCAAATATTGCGACAGGCATAACCTTCTGAAGGAGTGCACTAAGTGGCCGAAAGCGGTCAAGAAATTAAATTTCTTCTATACAACAGGTTGCTTATCATTTCATTATAGACGACTACAGTTGCTGAAGATGGACAAAATACTAAAATTGTTAATTACTAATAGTTTACTATCTGAAAAACCCCGTGTAACCCTGATATTTATTTATTCCAAACTGGTGTTAGTCCATCGCTTCGTTCCTCCCCTCTTTGATCGTTTCCTCCTTCATTCCCTTCTTCTGTCCATCTCCTCCTCCACCGTCTCTCTGTCCACTTTGTCTTCTCTCTATTTCTGTCCACCTCCTCCTTCTCTCTGTCCATTTCTTCCTCTTCTCTATCCAACTCTCCCTCCTCCCACTTTCTACCCATCTCGTTCCTTTCAATCCATCTTACGACTTAATACACAACGGTAAGGAAAGGTGGACTACAGAGTGCTGGGGCAAAGGCAGTCGTAGGAAAGCTGAACAGGAGCAGAAATTATTAGCGAACAACTTAACACAGTAAAAAGAAGATTTACTTGTATTTCTTCAAGTGTACAAAGACTCATTACAGATAATGCAGCATGAAACAGCATCCAGCAGCCATCCTATACTGCGATGGCAGAGGGTGCTCTTGGCCCAGAGCCGCTGACTCAGTAGGCACGCACCATTGGGTCCACCAGACACTGTGCTACTACTATCGGCATCAGTCGGAAACTTGTCATACCGTGGCCAACTGTGGCGCCCGTTCAATGGTCGATACATGGTACCCCTCACTATCTCTGCCCACCTCCTCGTCGCCCCTCTCTTGTCCATGTTTTCCTCCCTTCTCTCTATGAAGATGGCATCTGTTCTTTTGGACATGTCCGAAAGAAGAGATGCCATTGATGACTGTGCAGATCTCGAGAATGAATTAAAATTACATCAAAAATGGTTCAAATGGCTCTGAGCACTATGGGACTTAACATCTATGGTCATCAGTCGCCTAGAACTTAGAACTACTTAAACCTAACTAACCTAAGGACATCACACAACACCCAGTCATCACGACAATTAAATCAATACCATTTGATGCTGACAGGCGTTGATGTACATCAACGGGGACAGATGAAAATGTGTGCTCCCATCGGGACTCGAACACGGGATCACCTGCTTACATGGCATACACTCTATCCATCTGAGCCAACGAGGGCACAGAGGATAGTGCAACTGCAGGGACTGAGCGCCGGCACGCTCCCCACGAGACCTACTTTCTCAACTTATAGTCCACACGCTACATTCGTAGTGCCCCTGCCATTATACCCATTACTGGCGGCAGACAATCCACCGAGTCCCGTAAGATTTCAGGCAATTCATGTGCATCCGCACTGTTGAAGGTCATCAGCCGGTTACCCTTAACGATATGAAGACGGCATCAGTTCTTTCGCACATGTCCGAACGAACAGATGCCCTTAGTGACCGTGCAGCTCTCGAGAATGAAATTACAATTAATTCAATACCATTAGCTGCTGACAGGCGTTGATGTACATCAACGGGGACAGATGAAAATGTGGCGTGGTCTTAGGTCCCGAATCGACAAAATTATTGGCTCACTGTGATGTTCATCCTCGCGACCTGATTGACACAATGAGCAATGTAGATAAGAGTCAAGCTGCCATTCATACCTGTAGAAATATGCTAACCGAAAGGTTGTTTTCGAACATTTTTACCTCACCTCTTCTCATCCACATCCTCACCGCTAGTGGTAGTGAGGAATACCACGCTACTTTTGTACAAATAGTGAGGCTTGTACTTAACAAATTTGTCTGAAATTTCTCCAGGAGTTCCTAAGTTACGCTTCAATATCACTCCCTTTCCGTTCCCTCTCCGATGGGATGTAGAGGGCTTTGGAGCCCAACAGTATTTATTTCAGCATGGTAAGTTAGGAGTAAACCCCCAACTATGGCCTGTATAAAACAGCTTCAGACTTCTTGTCACAGTTTGTTGTAAGTCGCGGAATGCTCTGATTATCAAACAGTGGATGACTACAGTGTCGGCAGTTTGCGCTCTGTTAAAAAAAAGAAAAAAATTACAGTTTTTCTCGCACGTATGTGTGTATGACGTCATATCTCCTGAAAAATATGTCGTAAATTACTACATTTTGCAGGAGAATTCGCTGGTATATGTGGCTGCTGTCTGCAAACGTAGTGCGAATAGAGCTAGTAATAAAGGAGTAATGAAGTACAACGTCATTCCTGATGCGGCAGTTTTACTGCGTTAACAGCGAAAATGTAGTAAGAGATAGAGCTTTTTTATTTAATCATTTTTTGTGTGTCCGTGCGTGGGCTGGAGGGGTTGGGCGTGGGGTGTGACAGTGAGAAAAAGGTGCTTCAAATTGTATGTAAAGTTAGTTACAAGTCGCTAGGTGGCCTTATCCTATAACACTGGATGAATGAATTCTGGGTATTTGCACATGATGTGTTACGTCTCTCTCTCAGACTCACCACTTCTCCTTCGAGAGGTAGGTACTAGTTCTTATCCCCACAGCGCTTCTTTTGAGATAGCAAGTGATATGTGTATCAAGTTGGGTTAAATCGATCCATACATTCGTAGATATGTACATATATATACCTATGCACATAATTTATATAAGGTATGTTAATACTAGTTGAACTCCGTGGCAGTGGGTCGAATTTTGTAAGCTTTCTATCTACGTCTAGATCTTCTAGATAACTTATTTTATTTCCAAACTTACGCGAAGAAATACAGCAACCAGCCACTTTCTTGTATAGCTTCATTCTATGTTAGGACAGCTTCCGACTTTAATCCATCTTGAACTGGTGTAATGCTTTTACCTTCTCAGTATAACGTTTTTATTGACTACTGCTGTTTGCGAAATAATTATTCGTTTAGCTACAACATTTCTTGAGTTGTCCATTTACGTTTGTTAGGCGCACTTACTTTCTTTCTGCAGTTTTGTAATTCTTATCTCATTTTTTTCATCTTTGCGTGATTAGCACAAACACTTTTGGCGTCAGCGATGCATTGATGCAGCACACTATTCTCCATGTGGTCGAATAATACATTTGTTTACATCAAGTGTTAACGTCTTAAGTCAAATTAACTTGTCTATTAGTCGGCCACACGATAAATGCCGCGTTGCATCAGTGAACTTGAACGTGTTTCTAATATCCATATAAATGCGGAGAAAAGAGCCACGAATTACACAACACGAATAAGTACACCTAACTCTTACATAAAGGTAAACAGGCAACTCGAGAAACTGTTAGCTAAACAAACTGTTATTTTACCCAGGGCAGTTGCAGTGTTCAAAATTAAGTACAAAATTTTTTTTTACTGAAGATGATGTTAAAGCTTCAAGATGGGTTAAAGTTGGAAGAGCGTCCTGGTATAAAAAATAAAGCAACACCAAAAAAAGTGGCTCTTTTACTTTATTCCTTACGTAAGTTTTAAATCTCTTGGAAACCACATCCGTTATCTAGAAGATCAAGATGTAGATAAAAAGCTTGCAAAATTCCAATATATCTCTGGCACTGTAAACGGAACTATAACAAATAAAGTGACGAAAGAAACTAAAATTTAATTTTATAAAACTGTGGCAGTTCCCATACTTCTCTGTATTAGTGACAACTGGGAACTTACCAAACAACACAAGTGAGTTTCAACCATCTGAAAAGAAATTTCTAAGAGCTAGATATCAGGAAACAGTTGAACTAATTAACGATGTAATACATAAATATAGAGTAAAAAGAAAGGGCTGTGTGTAAATAATACCAGAACGGCGATTACTACTAAATGCCGTAAACTATGTACCACATGGAAACAGAAGGCAGATCTAAGAAGACATGCGATGAATAAGGCCGGCACAAGAAGACGGAACAGACGTCACCCTTAATCCCTGAAAGCGAAAATGATGATGAGATCATGCCTGTCATACCCATCAAAAATCATTCGTCACTCTGTAGCGTTAGAGACCACAAACGTTTTACGGACTTCATTTTATCTATGGTGGTCTTAGAACACCACAGCGGTATTCAGAAGCTTCAGCGAGCAAGAGAACTACAACCAACCACCCTATGTTGGAAATAATAATTTATTCACCCATTAGTACGTGTAGCTTCGACTATGGATCTAGGTCCGAACTAATTATGAAAAAATAAATTAGTATATCAACATAGCAGTTTTTTTACAGGATGTTGCGTCAATATAAATAAGTTATTGAGGTATCATGGCAAATTTTCGATTTATTGATGAGAATATAGTATGCATCATTGCACCAGACTTATAGTGGAGCAGATCTGAAAAAATCCAATGTAAGTGATGTTTGAGCTTCACCGTACCACATGACATGTATTGCCTACCATTCTCGACTTTACGTCATACTTCGTTTCAATTCAGTTTTTATATTTTGATAAGCAGTTAAGAGTACAATGTGTGGGCTGGATACTTTATGCCAAACCGGTACTCGAATCTGGAATTCAGCTTTTAGCGAGAATTACGCTCAATCAGTAAGGTATCTGAACACTGCAGCAGCCCTGCCACAGACTTTCATTGCATTGACGTTAGTATCTACAAATTCAGAGAACTCCTACCAGAAGTTCTCCAATGGGGTGTGTGGAGACAGTCACGTTTAAACTGTTTTATATATTAATGAGTTAAGGATGGGTCGGCATTTTCCAAGGATACAAATAATTGTTTTGTTTTATCACTGAAACACATTTTACCACCATTATGGCATCCTCATGGGACTTGCTATTATTTTCCTGAAATACATATACACATTTTAAGTTAAGGAATATAACACATCAATTTGTTTTTAATTTTAAATTGTATGTGCACTTTACCTTCTATTTTACATTTTGCGCGTCCTGTGAATTCCAACCAAAATCAGCCACAGGTCCAAACTTGAAGACTGTGTCACCTGCAAAAATGAGGGATGCTTGAAACTCGTCAGCACTAAGTTTTACGCTTTTTATCTAATGTTTAAAATGTATGTTTTGCTAAAGTCCGTGGCATATGCTCGTTTTCGACCTTATCATAGTATTATTTTGCTAGTCTTTAGCTGTGACAACTTAATTTTTATGTATAAAACGTGTCTTTGTATACTCTAACTGAACATGTGGACATCAATAAATGTATTGTGAAGCGTGAGGTATGACGAACAATTTCGTTTAGTTTGACATTCATCGCGTATGTTTCATAGTTTGACAGTGTTTACTCACTTTTTCTCCTGCTCGTTTGCAAATACTGCGTCCTGTTATGTTACTATGTCTTTGATACATGTTTCAGTGTACGATTTTATGCCTCTGGTACCCTTCCGACTGTCGTTTGTTTACTGTTTTGTATTGGTTTGACGTTCGTGAACTTCGCATCTGTTCCTTTGCATCTATTCTTGTGTGTGTGTGTGTCTGTGTGTGTGTGTGTGTGTGTGAGTGTGTTTGTATGCATGTGTTTGTTTTATTTTGAATTTTCCGATTCGTGTAGAGTGTTGAATAGTGTTTTGTTGCGTAGGATAGTTAGGTCATTGATAACTTTTTGTCCTGTGCAATAGCTTTCTGGATGTGGTAAAATTGTCCTCTGTTGTAAAAAAATTAGTAGAAATGGTTATTGTGTTTTAAGATTCGGAAGTCCTTTTTTATCCCAATGGGAAGGTAATTATTTTTGATGAAGTGGTCTGCAAATGTGGGATATGTGCTGTCACTTTTTCTGAGCTTTTAAATGTTTTGAATACCTTGCTACGAAATTTCTTCACGTCTGTCCGATGTATGCTCAAACACAGTCTTTGCTGGTTAGCTGGTATACATCTGTTTCGTTAAATCTACCTATGGTGGTTTTAGGTATTTTTAATCTTTCTGCAGAGTGTTGTTTGTTTTATATGCCACATTTATACCTTGTTTCTTCATGATGTTTGCAGTCCCATATGTTATTTTGTTGTCAAATGTCAGGGTGTACCATGTTTTCTTGTTGTTTGCGATTTCTTCTCCTTCTGCACCTTGTGTGTTCCCTTTTGTGTGGTTGTTGCTGGTGTGTTGCGTTGTAATGCTGTTGTGTGTGTTCTGTATCAGCTATATTTCTGTTTTGTGGTTTAGTTTGTAAACAACGTTTGTTTTTTAGAAATTTTCTTTGGCAATGTAGCTGATCATGTTTAGCTCCTGTGTGTTATTGTCTTTGTCCACTGGAACTCTGTTCAGGCTATGCAGGAGATAGCTCAGGCTGACCTTCTTGTGGGCTGTTGGATGGTTTACTCTGTTGTGAATAACTGTACTGGTTGATGCAGGTTTTCTGTGTATCGAGAAGCAGTGTTTGTGGTTTTTGTTTTCTGTTGTCATGTCTAGGAAATGTATTTTTTGTCTCTTCAGGATGAAGTATATTTTTGGATGAGCAATATTGTCTAACTAAAGTCTAACTGAACTATCTAGGCATGCGTTTCCTCTTTCAAGTAAATTAAGTCATCAACATAATGGTACCAGTGTATTACTTTGTATTGTTTTGGTTTTATTATCTCTCCCCACGGTGAGTCTTTATGTTGGATGTAGAATCCATTTTTAAATCTGAAGTAATTTTGTCCTTCAAAACAGTTGTGAATTTCTTGTGTCTATGTTTGTGGGATAATGTTGGTCTGTCTTGTTTGTCTTTCAGTTATTTTGATTGTTCCTTCAATTGGTATGTGAGTGTACATTGACATTATGTCAAATGAGAGTAGTGTAGCTGTGTTGGATACATTCATATCTTTGTTGTTTATGGATTCTTCCATTACTTCTTGGTAGAACAATTCCATATTTGAGGTTGAATAACAAGTATACTTTTTTGTTCTGAAATTTTTTGTTTATTTCGAACTAGTTTTCGGCTTATTAGGCCATCATCAGAAAACAACTGACTACCATCTGGAAGAGACACTGGTTCTTAGGTAAACAAACTTTACTTTCATAGCGGATTGCGCATCAAATTTGTGTCTTAATGTTGAAATTACAACTTATACAATGGACAACGTTAAGCGAAATAAATAATTAATTTACACAATATTACAGGTTACTTGGATTTTTTCTTCTTTATGACATACTGTTAAACTGAGTACTTTCCATTTATCTTGTGCCGCAAACACGTTTTTTATTTTTTTTACATTGTAAATTAAACTCTAGGCAATGGACAGTATTATGCACAATAATTAGAATACATTATTACAAGAGATATGGTTATGATTCCATAACTGAGGACTAGCAACTGATATTAAGAAACAAACAAGTTTCACAGTGTAAATAACATTTTTATGCAGAGGGCAATATCGAATATAATACATGTTAAAATATACTGTGTTAAAGTATTAAAAGTCGTTTTGCTGAAGCTTGCAGAGTAAGGAATGTTTTAATTTTGTGTCGTAGTATGTGTCATTGTGACAATTTGTGGCTATGTGGCTGGTTGGTAGCATAATGTGAAGCTTAAAAGTGGAGATGTGCTCAGCTTTAAATGAGCATTTAAAACAAGCTGTGGGTATTGAGCTAACTGTCTGTTTATCTCAAGTGCTGATAATAGGCTTAGTTTTCTTCCTTTTTTGGCTACATGTAGAAATTCTGTGTGGATTTGGTATTTGTATCCTTCCTTCAGCACATGTTCGACAAAGGTGGTGTCTGACTTGAAGCAAATGGTTGAAATGGCTCTGAGCACTATGCGACTTACCTTCTAAGGTCATCAGTCACCTAGAACTTAGAACTAATTAAACCTAACTAACCTAAGGACATCACACACATCCATGCCCGAGGCAGGATTCGAACCTGCGACCGTAGCGGTCGCTTGGCTCCAGACTGTAGCGCCTAGAACCGCACGGCCACTCCGGCCGGCTGAATTTAAGCAATCTCCAGCTGCATTTGTGTTCAGTCAGCCTAGTTGTTATGGCCCTGATTATCCGACCAATAGACAGTTTGTTGCAGTCATTGCAAGTGATTTTGTAAACACCACTGTTACTAAATAAATCTGTTTTGTCCTATTCGTCTTTTCGATCTGCAGCTCTTGTCTTTCTTTCCGTGTTTGCAGTTAAATTATAAGATATAGGCTCTGCCTTTTTGCGAACACACTGTTTTTTTTTCTTTTCCCCAAAAATGTTTCAGCACCTCCGTGTGGTCATCAGCGTATTTTCTTTTATTGAAAACGTAAAAAGTGAAAATATTTTAGGCTATTGCTGATGTAACAAAGTGAGGCCAAAAGAAAATTTTTTGTTCGTTTTGTTTCTTATCGTGATTTTATTTCTTACGGTTTTGCAGGACCAATTGTATGGCGTACTGCCCTGATATCTGGTCTTCTGCAAACCAAACGACACGCCCCCGGTAGCTGAGTGTTCAGCGCGATAGGATGTCAATCCTAAGGGCCCGGGTTCGATTCCCGCTGCGTCGGAGATTGTCTCCGCTCAGGGACTGGGTGTTGTGTTGTCCTAATCAACATCATTTCATCCCCATCAACGCTCAAGTCGCCGAAGTGGCGTCAAACCGAAAGACTTGCACCAGGCAAGCGGTCTACCGGACGGGAGGTCCTCGTCACACGCCATTATTATATCTGCAAACCAAACTACGTGAATGTGAATTTCATCGGCGAGTTAACACATCCCTTGAGTTCTTAAAAAAACGTGATTTTGGTGTGTCAAAATGTTTTGGCTATATATTTGTTATTCCTCACGTTTTCTTGTGACTGATTCTTCTTTTTTGCGTTCTGAAGACACTGCACGCACACATATCAATGTCATTTGTGTAATTTCGGTTTTTTAAACACTTTTTTCCTTCACAGAAGCGGTAAGCACTGTGTTGGTGTGTTTTTTAACCCCATCGGAGATCATTTTTTCCTGAGAGAGTTTGGCACCAAATTTGAATTTTGTTTAATTTTTTCCTCTCTTTCTTTCTCTCTCTCTCTCACTCTCTCTCTCTCTCTGTGTGTGTGTGTGTGTAAGCAGCTGCTTTAGTTGTCTGTGTTGCCTTTTCTGTAAAGTTCCCTTAATGAGTTAAATGATGTGCCATTACAGAGTGTAATGTTTTCATTTAAAACTTGTTTGTCTTCTGTGTGTGGAAGTTCTCTTCTGTCGTGAGTTTGTGACATAGGCTGTCGCTGATTTCAGTATTTTTAAATCTGTTGCTGTTGTAGTTGGATGGTGGTTATGCGCTACAATATCATATGGGTGATGTTATTTTTCAGTGCTGTGATGTGTTCTCAGTATCTTGTTTTTAAGCTCCCACATGTCTGTCCTATGTATACTGATTGTCAAGTGTTGCATGTGAGTTTGTCTATTCCTGAGTTCTTGAATTTATCTATGAGTATCTCTTGTGTTCTGAGTTTTTGTGTGTTGTGTTATGTGTCCTGTATCCTATTTAAAGTCCCTGTTTCTTCAATATGTTGCCTCTTATGTGGATAATTTTGTCATTGTAGAAGAGTATGTGCCATTTTGTTTTGTGTATAAATGTGGTAAAAATAGCATCAGCAACTACCCATACTAATGTTGAGTTTCTGACTGTTTTCAAGCGCTACGATCGACCCCAGTTGAACAGCTCTGTGACGAGGGTCAGTATGGATTTGGATCGACTGCTTCAGGCTGGTGCTGGGTTAGGGATTGGGTAAGTTCCTGTTGACACTATTGATACGTTGGGCTTTACTCCTCATGGCCTGCGTCTCAATAGAATAGTGAAGGATATACTGGCTACGTTGATAGCAAATTCTCTAATGGGGGACACTGCAGCTCATGGAAGTAGTTCTTTTTCAGGTCAAGCTCATTATCTACATATTCAATATTGAAACAATATGTATCTGAAAATGTTAAGCATAATACTTGTGAAGACAAAAAAAAGTAACAGTAAATTTACTACATCAAAATATCAGAGGTTTAAAAAACAAAATTAATGAATTTCAGATCTATTTAGATGAGCTACAGTCTACAAATACTGTTGGTATTATTTGCATTTATGAACATGATTTAGGTAGTGAAATTGAAATGCTTAATATGGAAGGTTATACCTTAGCGTCAAAGTATTGTGGAAAAGAGATGGAGGAAGGAGGAGTTGCCACATACATTAGAAAGGGTCACAGTTATAAAAAATTGACATTCTTAAATACTGTAGGGATCAGCCTTTTGAAGGATGTGCCACACATATACATGGCTCCAACTGGTAATTTCCAGCTATTCACTAAACAGCTCGATGCAGTATTAAATTTCTTAACTTCTAAGAATAATGAACTCATACTAAGTGGAGATTTTAATTCAAATTTTCTGGAGGATAGTTACTCAAGATCCATGCTAGAGTCTCTTACCACTTCTTATAATCACATTCCCTTTGTACAATTCACAGCCAGGGTTATGCGCACCAGCAGCACTGCTACCGATACTCTTTTCATAGATACTACCACACTAGCAAATAATGGTATAAATCCAAAATTTAATGGCCTTTCAGATCATGATGCCCAGTTGCTTACATTTACTATAGTGGGGTCTGGTTCAACTAATAACAGGAAGAGGGAAACTATATGAATAATAAATGAAACAGGAATTGAAGGTATAAAAAACTGTTTCAAGAATACAAACTGGAAAGGTGTATACTATTCACCTGGGATAAATGAAAAATATAACTGTTTCTCTGATATGGTCATAGGTCACATTAAAAACTGCTGCCTTAAGAAAGTAATCAAAGCAAATAGATTAAATGTTTCAAAACCTTGGATTACAAATCGAATAAAAGTATCTTGCAAAACAAAAAGAATACTGTCTTAATGTCAAGGGAAAACTATGACTATAGAGCTAAATCACATTAAAATTATGTTGTAAAATTCTAAACAAAGTAATGAGAACCTCAAAATGTATTTATATTCAAGAAAAAGTAAATGCCTCTAATAACAAGATAAAAACTATATCAAATGTAATAAGAAGTGAAACAGGAAAAACTAATCAGGCAAATAAGGAAATTATGTTATAGCAGACAACTTAGGTTTGCATAGTTCCTCAGAGGACAGTTTAAAAGATTTAAAAAATGCATTTCTGCAGAAGTTTGACAAAATTCATCTGTATCCTACCTCACCAAAAGAGGTTTATAATACTATTAGCTCTCTTAAAAACAAGTGTTCCAGTGGTTATGATGAAATCAGTACTACCATAATTAAATATTGCTCCTCAGAACTTTGTGACATACTGAGTTACTTATGTAATGAATCCCTCCACAGTGGTACTTTTCCAGATATGCTTAAATATGCTACTGTCAAACCATTATACAAAAAAGAAGACAAATCATCTTTGCACAACTTCCATCCCATTTCATTATTGGCAATATTTTCAAAAGAGTTTGAAAGGGTTATGTACAAGAGACTTTAGAAACACTTAGAACAGAAAAATAATCTCATTCACAATCAGTTTGGATTTTGGAAAGGATTGTCAACTGATCAAGCAATATTCCCTCTTACAGATGATATATTATAATCAATAAATCAAAAGTTATTACCACTTGGAATATTCTGTGATCTGGATAAAGGTTTTGAGTGTGTTAAGCATGATATCCTTATATAAAAGTTAAAATATTATGGGATAATAGGAGTAGCAGGCTCATGGTTCTCATTCTACCTTTGTAATAGAAAACAGTGTGTATCTGTATCAGGCTTACCACATCAGATTAGTCATTCAAAACACGAAACCATCAGAGAAGGGGTGCACCAGGGCTCTGTTTTATGTCCTTTGTTGTTCCTATTATATATTAATGACCTTCCACATGCCATGTCACAAAATGCAAATTTTGAGTTATTTGCAGATGATACAACTACTGGTATAAAAACAGTACCCATGATCTCACTGAGCAATCAGCTAATGAAATATTTGTAAGTATGAATGGGTGCTTCACTGCAAATGGATTATCGTGGAATTTTAACAAGACCCGGTATATACAGTTTAGTTCATCACAAAGAATACCTGGCCCTATAAGTATAATGTATTCAAACAATTAAATTAAAGCTGTAGACAGTGTCAAATTTTTGGGCTACAAATTGACCGCAACCTAAATTGGAAATCTCACATTCTAAATTTAATGAAACGCCTTAGTTCAGCTACATTTGCAGTACGCACCATAGCAGAAATAGGTGATTTAAAAATGAAGAAGTTAGTTTATTCAGCCTACTTCCATTCACTAATGTGTTATGGAATCATCTTTTGGGGATACTTCTCTCACAAAGAGAACATTTTCAAAATTCAGAATTGAGTGATTAAAATTATATCTGGTGTCAGTCCTAGATCATCATGCAGAGACCTCTTTAAGAAACTTGGTATTCTAACTACTACTTCTCAGTACATATACTCACTGATGCCCTTTGTCATCTCCAACATGTCTCTTTTTTTGCACTGAATAATGCAAAACATGACTATAATACCAGAACCGAAAACAATCTGTATAAGGACTATAAAAGCTTATCATTAGTACAAAAAAGGAGTCAAATACATGGGTACTTATATATTCAGTAACTTACCAGAGCGGTTTCAGAGTGAATTAAAGAACTTCTTGTTGGCCAACTCTATCTACTCCACCGATGAATAGCTTCACAAGCATTATAGCTCATAACTCTGTCTGCATTAGAATTGTGCAATATCCATGTGTCTGAGTAAAAAAAAAAACCTTTGACACTTTCCACGTCCCAGAGACTCCTCTCCAAGGGGTCCATGTAATGTAAAAATGTAATGTAATGTGTTTGTTCTTAGGCTGTTGCATCTTGCATATGGTCATTGTTTGAATGTTGTGCTGATCTGTGTTGTGTAAGGTTTTGTGTGTGTGTTCTGCTTTCGCTCCTTCTCTGTTTACAATTTTGTTAGTTTAATTTCTCTATCATGTGGGACTAGTAACCATTTTGCTTTGCTATCTGTTTTATTGTGTTTAGCTCCTTTGTGTAATTGTCTTTGCTCACAGGTGTTCTGTTCAGTCTGTGGAGCATGAATCTGAAGATTGCTTGTTTGTGTGTCACCAGATGGATTGACAGATTGTAAATGGTAATTCTTGTGGTTGGTGGTTTTCTGAATATTGTGAAATCATGAGTGTTGTTCGAGTTTAGTATGGTTTGCTCCAGAAAATGTAGTATGTATTCTGCTTCTACTGTTAAGTGAATTATTGGGTGTGAGTTCTTTATTTCCTTGTGCAGCACATCCTATATATATATATATATATATATATATATATATATATATATATATATATATATATATGTGTGTGTGTGTGTGTGTGTGTGTGTGTGTGTGTGTGTGTGTGTGTGTGTGTGTATGTGTGTGTGTGTGTGCATCAATATAATGGTACCAGTATATGACTTTGTATGTTTTGGTCTTATAATGCTTTTGAAGATCTTGTTCACTAGGCTGTTCATGAATATGTGGGCTAGGAGACAACTAATTGGTGGCACCATTGACAGCCCTTCATGTTGGGAATAGAATTCCTTGTTGAACATAAAGTAGTTTTGTGCTGTTATGGTCTTGACCATGACTGACATTTCATTAATGTGTCAGACTGTTGTGTTTCCTGGTTGTTTTAGTCTATGTATGGTGATGTTTATTATTTCATTTATTAGAGTAAAAGTGTACATTGATGTGACATCTAATGATATGAGGCTTGCCATGTCTGATATGCCTATGTTCTTGATTCTCTCTACTCGTTCCACTGAGTTTTCTAGGTTTCTGTCGTTTTCAAAAGTTTATACATTCTAGTGTTGGGCTAGGTGGTATGATAGATCACTTCTGAAGTCAATGACTGACTTAAAGGATGCGTTCTTTGCACGCCTTTGGTAGAGATTTTGGAGTGGGTTCCTTTGGATTTTTTGTGTCATTCGTTTTATCTGGCCTTGTGAGAACATATTCTTGATGCTTTTAGTCTTTCGCAGATATTTCTCTGACATCTTGCTGTTGGGTCACTGGTCAGCTTGGTGATATTGTTGCACTTAAGAAATATTTATGTTTTATCTATGTGTTCCTTTTCATCTATAAACACAGTGATTTTCCCTTTGTCTGCCCTTGTTAGTATGGCATTGTTTACTTTAATATTTGTTTTAGCTTGTTGACTGTCTTTTTCTCTGGTGCTTCGTCGTTAGAGATTTTGGTGGATTTGTATGTTCTAATTATCTGTGTTATTTCTGCAGCAACTAATTCTCTTGTTAACTTTGCACTGAAATTTGGTGTACCCAGTCTTTCTTGTTCTTTTACAATGTGTTCAGAGTCTGTTACGAGATATTCCATTGTTCTGTGTGATACAAGTGTGTTAATGTTGTGTTGTAGTCCTTTTTCCAGTAGTCTTTTTTCTTGTTTGGTGAGATTTATGTCGGTTAGGTTAATGGTTCTGTCATGGAATTGATGTTCTTGATTGTGGTGCCTGTTTGTGGTGGGTGTACTTGTGCTGTTTATGATTCTGTTTAGTTTGTTCTGTTTTTCTTGTTTTATTTTCTGTATGTGTGCCCTATCTCTCTCTCTAAACACCTGTGTAAATAATATTGCAGTATAAGTGTACAAATGGGTAACACTGTAAAGATAATGGACATTGACACCTAGCCCCCTTTTAACTTTGCTTACTTAATCAGACTGTCCCAGCTTACCTGCCCTCCCACATTATCAGTACTTACCACCCCTCATCTACTGTAGTTTAGTTAAAAAGTGATGAGTCTTCATTATACTTTGTTGTTTTTTCAAATAATGGAACAACTGCTGTTATGTTGTATATTACTATATTTATAATGGGAAGCTGTCCTGTACATCTTATGTTTTTAATGTTCATTGCAGTCGCTCCAGTTGCTAACGCTCTAACAATGTATATTACTGTTTCATTTAAACAATTGTGAAAGTAATACTGCAGTATAGGACTGTGTATGGTGAACACTGTAAACATTAGTTCTCCTCCTTCCCTTTCCCCCTTTTTTAGCCTTCACCTACTTGTTCAGACTACCCCTCCCACACCAGCCAACAAGTTTCTTTTGGATGATTTTGTGCTTCCACATTTAAATCTGGTATGTTGTTAACAGTCTTTTCAATAATAGAACATTACTTCTATACGAAGCATTACCTAAAATGTGAAGATTGCTCTTTATACTTGAAAGTAATTTAAAATAATGGAACAACTGGTGTCATGTACTACATTTTTTATTTATAATGAAGAACTGTCCTGTATACTTTAAGTTTTTAATTTTTAGTACACTTACTACAGCTGTAAACCTTCATACAGCAAGAGGCTCACCTTTCCCGTTAAACACCTATGTAAGTGAAACTGCTGTATAGGTGTATATATATAGGTAAAACTGCAAACATTATGCACTTGGCTGTTCCGCCTCCTGTTCCCCATCCCCCTTCCCTTTCACTTCATTGGGTTAATCTTACTACCCCATCTTTTCACCCTTCCCACATCAATAACATGTCACACCTTATGTATTTAATACATCTGATCCATTCCTGTTAATCCTAATGTGCACCATTCCCACATTCACTATCCATCCGCTCTCCTCCCCACCGCTACACCTCTTTTTCCCCATTTTGTACCATTGTACACTTGGTCTTTTATAACAATCACTGATGCTTTTACTTAAAGAGTTTTAAATTCCAACGATATTTCTGACCATTTATTTTATATAACTGACCAGTTTTAAACATGATTGTAATTCATAATAATGTATAATTGTTTATTTTATAACTGACCATGAATCATACATTTCATTATCTTACTTGATTCTACTTCTATGTCGCGTTTTCGGATGCACACTGGGAAGCTCCTCTTCACATCATATTACGTAAACTGTGGCGTCTTCTGCCCACTTTAAAGGTAATGTAACCAGCTGGTATGATAAAGAGTCCCACTAAATGTTCCCATGACACACCACAGATAACAGGATGCAAAATGGGATGCCTTTATGATGATCTTTGACGATCATTTCGCTTATATTTATGTCAGTAGCTACTTAGAAACAATGTAGAAAAGTTTCAAACCTGTGATTTGGTTATCTGTTTTATTCCACAACCAAATCAAGTGAAAAGACATGTAATCTCCAGTAAATTAGCCGATAACACAATGTTCTCGCATTTTCTTTTGACAAAATTGGTTTATATAAACGAAGATACATGTTTTGAAGATCACTTGTGCTGCACTCAAGTCTAATGATTTTCAATATCTACTTAAGAGAACAAATCATGTGATCAATACATTAATTTGTTTGGACCGCTTTTTCTGATAATTCGTCTGATACTTTTATTGTGCTTTGATCCGTTGCAGTTTTCACTCACTGTTATTTCCTCAAACTGAGCTAATATTGCAAATTTATTGGCCAATTCTAAACGTGATACGTAAAGTTCGTTATTGAGCGACTGTCTTTTAGCGTTTTGTCCCACAATTTTATGTTTTAGTCACATAATCTCCAACTTCCTTTTCACTTTACCGTTTTGTCCTTATTGTTCCGTAGAATATAGGCTGCAGTGCCTCTTACCTAAACTGAAGTTTTGTAATTGTGGGATTTGAGGGTTTTGGCTAACGTGTCACATATCTTTCCTATATATGGGATAGTATACCAATTGGTTTTAGTCTTGGCTGTTGCTACAGAGGGGGCATACGTGTAGGGTGACATTTTTCATCTTTGATTTTTGTGTAAAATGTTGTCAATTAGCTCAGGGGTATTGCTTGATGCAACACATTTTATGGTATCTAGTTCTGTTTTGACATTGGTATGGATGTGAGACGATGTACCATGGAATGGAAGGCAGCATGATGGTTTGGTACAGGGTGTTGTGAACATGAGGATATTAAAGTGTCCATTGTGGTGGGTTTTCTGTAAACTGATTTCTTGATTACGCCATTAGTGTTTTCTAAGATTCTGTGGTTCGCATAAGTGTAGTGTTTTTGAAAAAACATGTGCATGTGCGTGGCTAAATGATACTCTGGTGCAGTTGTGAACTCAATTCCAGGTCTGGTTGGAGTATCGGCGTTGAGAATCTTCCGTAAACTTCTGAGTGAGTGCCCTTGGGTTCTTGTTTGCTGTTCTTTTTATTTTAGTTCGTGAAATTGTAAATTCGATGTTTTTAGTAGTTTTTGTATGTCTCGGGGGAATCTTGGGTGTGGTCACTTTTAAGCTTTGTTATTTCGTTTTCTGTTATGAAATCGTGTTTTTTCAGTACAGTCCTTTTCATAGACAACAACCAAAGTTCTTCTCTTTTCTGATCTTGTAACCAATGCGTTGTGTCACTTCAGATTTTTGTGTGTGTCTTCGACAGTTTTCTCCTCAGTCGTAATCTTGTCATCGCTGATGATATTTTTGTTCTTTCCGATAATTTGTATAATTCGTGTAAACCAAAACTGTTCGGAGTTACATGCCATTATAACAGCGGTATCTGTTGCCTACCAGTTGCACTGTCAGACAAAAGAAAATATGAAACACTCAGAAAACATAATCGATGTCAATGTAACTTTGTACATGTATACATCATCGGTGGGCACATGAAGGATCAGATTTGAAATTCTCTGTGACAGAATAGCGACCAGCGTTGTTCGCGATTAGCGTTGTTACCAGGGCTAGCTGGTATATGAGGGGAATGAACAGAGTGGGACGCTGATTAGTTCCAGTAATGGACACCCTTATCAGACAGCGTTATCTGTACCAGATAGAGTCTCATTGTGGGGCTCCATTCGGCCGTATGATCATATCGTGCAAAACCCAGATTTATTTGGCATCTTGATGTACACGGGGAAGGAGTTTATGGGAGCTCAATGACTCCATGAGACCCTATAGGTAGGTATACTCTTCATCGGGGTTCCAATTGATCAAATCTTACTACCACAAAGGCGAAATGCCGTTTCAAACAACAGACGTGTAATTATTAGCAACGAAATTCCGGCTTCATACTTCTACACCTGGTAATACTGGGATGCTGTACTTTACCAGAAACTTCTTAAGAGAAGGTGCAGTATGATCCTTACGTTTTCTTGATGTACAACCCATGACTTGTTCGTCCACAATTGAGTTTTTTTTTTTCTTATTTTCTCATGGAGCTGAGCAGGAACCTCAAGGTAATAAAGATTAATCTTGATTTGCTCATTCGAGCTTTTTTCGCTGTCGGTGAAGTTGGCCCCTTCCATTGCGTGGATTGGCTCTTTGTTTCTGGATCAAGACTCAAAAATCACATCAGATGTTATCACTCTTTCCGAGAAATAAGGATAATTTTCAATGGTATTCAGAGTGTAAGACCAAATGTTTCCAAGACCTTCTTTTTGTGCTTGAGAATCTTTGGCACTAGTTCCGCACACACTTTTCTCATGTTAAACAGGTTATTTAAAACGTATTCTTTGTCAGTTACTACAATTTCAGAACTCTATCGAATATTCAACCGAATTGTCTACTTTTTCTATAATTTCATCCCCGCTTTTTATGTTGAAAACCGTCCCGGACTTGAGTCACCTTCAGCGCTTTTTCGGCCATCTTCGAAATGTCTGAATCACTAAAAACCTCTCGTAAGTGGTAAACATTCTTCGCTATCCACTTCTTTTAGAAAAAGATAGGTCTGAATAACAGTTTTTTCAAGTTTCATGTGAAACATCACGACAGTTCATTGCTCCATTATTACGTTCATCATTTTCTCGGCAAAACAAAATAACAGCTCTTACATAAACGAAGGCCACGGTCACACTAATTTACGTAAAGACACCAGAGATGCCGCATTCGACTGAGAAGGCTTTACGCTTCAGAGCCATTGCTCGTTTATCCGTAGCACATGCATTCTTACTCTGTGACAGCTCCAGTCCCGTTATTTTATACCCTCACCTCGCATTATACGTGTGTACCGTATTTTCAGTCAAATGACTGGAGAGTGTTGTAACACGTATTTGATGAGCAGGTAGTCAAATGGCGAAACACAGCTGTTATAATGTACTCTCGAACAATCGAGGTTAATTTCATTCACTTGAGTGGCTACCAATTGTGAGACGCGTAGCATAGAGAATAGTTTAGTTACACCAGTGACGCTAAATAGACTCTGACTGGAGTTATGCTCTGTGGAAATTCCATGACAGCCCTTTGCATTATTCTGGGCGTGCCTTTTTATTTTTCCGTTTTAACATTTACAGCTGCCAGCGAAGCGGGCTGTCGGCCAGGGCTCTCGGCGTACGGAGCGACTAATCCGATCATTTCAGTTAGCTCCACAACGTTGACAAGTGCTGCGGCACTTCCTGTAACGCACAATTGTAGCAATGCGGCAATGGTGAGATCCTCAGAAATGCGCCATGTTATTACCGGAAGGCGATTTAGAGGCACGTGATGAACCTGAAGATTCCTGTGAGCGGAAAAACGTATCATCTGCTAAAAAACGGTACGTAGGAAAGCCCATTGAGTGACGTGCAGAGAAGCGACACACCACATGAACCAAATGCAGGCTGAGCTTTGTTTTGGTGAGGGGGGGAGTCGGAGTGGGGTGGGAAGGGGTGGGGTGATGGGTGGACAATTGGATCCACACGTGCGACAGTTTCTATCTAAACACCGTTTTCCCAATAACTTGGCTCGAACTACACATTGCGTGGCGATATTTAAAGAGGAAGGATGCAAGGTTTTGCTAACATTATTCCGGGAGTCGGGGTGGGGTACGGAGGGGTGGGGCGATCGGTGGACAATTGGATCCACATGTGTGACAATGTCTATCTGAGCACCGTTTTCCCAATAACTTGGCTCAACTACACATTGCGCAGTCATGTTTAAAGAGGAAGGATGCGAGGTTTTGCTAATATTGTTCCGACTTGACATTAGTGGTTGCTAGATATAAGAAACTGGGCATGACAAAGTGAAGCAACATTGTTTTACACTGCGGATTCGACACGTGTCCATACATTGTATCACATATCAGGGACAAACTGTCTGATCCGATGAAACACACTTGTTTTCATTGAAGCTGTATGTATTAGAGCTCATTCTGGGCGAAATGCATATCTCAAAACTAAAAAAGATTATATTAACAGAATCTTCCGTCGGTTCTTGGTAGAACAACATTATAATAATAAATGAAAAGCACCAGTTTGCTTGATCTACAATTGTAGAACAAAAGCAAACTGGTGTTTTTCATTTATTATTAAAAAAGATTATATAATGAAATCCAGATTGCTGCTATATGCCGGCCGTTGTGGCCGAGCGGTTCTAGGCGCTTCAGTCTGGAACCGCGCGACCGCTACGGTCGCAGGTTCGAATCCTGCCTCGGGCATGGATGTGTGTGATGTCCTTAGGTTAGTAAAGTTTAAGTAGTTCTAAGTTCTAGGGGGTCTGATGACCTCAGATGTTAAGTCCCATAGTGCTCAGAGCCATTTGAACGATTGCTGCTGTAGTAGTTTAATGTTTTTATTGTGATGGGTACATTTCGGCTCACTGCCGTCTTCAGGCCATCTGAGAAATTTACATAATGTTTTTTGTTTTGTTACAATTTGATTAATCGTATTTTTAGATATGCAGAATTGATACTTACGTCCTTATATCACCCGAGGTCGCTGCCACTCTATATTGTATTATAAAGTGGTGGAGATTTAGGACTTTTATGCTATATGCTTTTTATAGTTTGCTGCTGTTGTTTATCGTTCTTTGTGTGATTTTTGTAATTTGACGTTTTGTCGCCAGATTTAACAGATTTACAATTGGCCAGGGACTCTGTATGATTACAGTTGTTATGGTGTGTTGATTTTATCAGTTTTGTAATCTATGTGTGTATGGGTCATTGTTTGAGTCGATCCGTTACTTTGGTTAGGAATTAAATCAAATTTTGTATGCAATGCTTTACCTTTTGTTCATTTAAAATGTCTTCAGGGCATATTTAGAGCTCTCTCTTCAGGTACGTTCGTTGTCTCGTACGTGTGAAATTTCCGTTGGAAATCCTATTCGTTCTGCATTATGGTTACCGTTCCTTGAGTGGTTGAAGAATGTAGATCGATTGTTTTCGCTAATTGTGGTGTGCTCTCGATGTCTTACACCGAAATTGCGTACTGTTTGTCGTATGTAAACTAGTACAACAGCAATCTGGACTTTATTACACAATGTCTAAGAGATATCTTAAATGATACTTGCGCAGTGGATCGTAAATCAAAAAAGACTACAAGCTATGCATTTAAAAAGTGAGCATTTTTTAAATGTCGCATTATGTGGGTCCAAAGTACAACCAAAATAACCAACACTGGAAAGACTGTGTAGAATAATGGCGTCTTAGAATACGTCTGAGAAGCCTGGGACAAGTGTGGAGGTATATTTCTTTTCTGACGAAATGGGAATCTCTGGGGAGGTAGATCGAGGCCAATCCAACGCACTCGGAATTCTCAGTATGGCGGCAGAGATCCGAAAATGGACTTTCACTGAGAGGTAAATTATTTTTTTCATTACACTATACGTATTCATGGATCTCTCGGAAAGGCTTCTGCAGTATTTGGAAAGAAGTCAAGGGTGCACATTTTATTTTAGTACGAAACAATGACTAAAATTTCAGACCAGAGCGGACAGCCGAGCACTTCGAAACGTCCGCTTCCGGAACACGGGGAGGCGCACCGGTCCCAGATCCCGGCGGATTAAAGACTATGGCCAGCCTGCATGGGGTTTTTAGGCGGTTTCCACATCCGAATAGATAAATACCAAGCTGGTATACATCTCCCACCTCAGATACATAATACGTAATATTTAGAAAACCTTCTAACGCACCCACATGTGATAACACTAGACGCGGACGGATGTAGGCACCAGTTCCGTCCATGGAGAGGGGGTGGGGGTGAGGGTGGGAAAGGGGGGAGAGGGAGCAGATTGGTGGCATCCACCCACCCGCTACTGACATTGCCAATTCAGAAATAACGCGCCGACTCCGTGGAGACAAGGAAAGAGGCCATGAAGAAGACGCAGAAGAATGATTTAATACGAAAGGTTAGTGTATTACAGTGCTAACGTGAATTGTAAAAAACCTAAAACATTAATTTTAAGAGCTTCTGTTAAGATTTATGGAGTAGAGTGAGTCAGCATTCTGTGTCTACAAAATGTCTTACTTCGCACTTAATTCTTGAAAAAAATTTTTTACACTAAGCATCCTTTCAGACATGTGCTGAGATGGCTGCAGTGCACCTGTTACTGACTTACAACCGAAGTGACCCCATCTTCAAGTCGAAATATGAATAATGTATTATGGAGCTCTTAATGTTCTTCCGTATTCCTGTTTACTAAAAGCTTCACCAAAAGCTAGACTGCACGAGACTTCCCAGAATAGCTCAGAGGAACGTTCCCACTGGTCGATACCTTTTGAAGAAATTCAAATATACTAAAGTAACATTTAAACGGGAGTCACGTAAAACGAAGATGGAGTTGATATTTCCGGAGGGAAGCTCACAGTTAATGGCTGATTCACTTGCCCGAGAGAACAAGTGAGACACAGAATTGTTTTAGGGTGACAGCGTTTACTAAGTGGACACTGCATCTGGTTTTTCTTAAGAGAAATCGGTTGTCTCTTTTTCGGAATATACAACATTCAGTCAAACGGAGCAAAACATCTGTGATGCAGGAAGCGTAATTTTCAGTCACTCCTGAAACTTACAGCCAGATTAATTAACGCACACTCCGCTGTACAGTGAAAATTCAATCTGAACAGTCAGTTCGTCGAAAACTGATTCTGTAATCTTTAATTCAACTAACCGTCTGATGAATACTCGCTGTGTTTGTCAGCTTGCTGTCTCTAAGCCGTTAGCTATCAATATAAGTTTTCTAGATTTTTCTGATAATATCTACACCTTTACGGTTTGAGGTGTTTAAGAGTAAACTCCCCGACGTAGTCTTAAAAGAGATGTTGGTAACCAGGCCATTCATTTAAAATCCTGGGTCTTGTATATGGCCAAGTGCACACATACCGTAAATATCACAAAAACTCATATAAAAAATGACAGTGCCACCCAACATACAGCTATGTATACATCTACATCAACATAAGCTTGACGTCTACAGTTACCTCAACATGCCGCAAGGCATTTTCGGTGTGTGGCGGCGGGCACTTCCCATACTACTTTCATTTCCCCTCTTCGGTATCCTATCCTCGAATGGCGTGTGGGAGGACCAACAAGGACATATCTCCAGATGAACTGTAATTTCTCTGATTTTCTATTCATTAAATTACCAATAACCAATGTTTTATATACTATTTTATATACTACTTTGACCATAGTCAGGGTACTTCAAGTGCAGGAATAACGAGCAAATACGAGACATCAGCGTTGTTTTATGGCACTAGGACAAGTTACGTTACCCGACGATGTTATCTGCCTTCTCCTTACCCTGCTATTCTCAGTATCACTGATAGATTTATGATGGATAACAAGCAAGACATCCGTGCTGATCCACTTCTGTACTGCAGCAGGTTAACTTCACAAGAAACGTCACCTTATTAAATCCTTGTGAGAAACTTAACGATATTTCGCGCTCCTCTTCCGCGTTATTTCTTCCGCTTCAGCCTTTATTTGCTCTTAAATTATTCTTTGCGCTCATGTGAGAACTACTCTTCATTAAGGAAAGCAAGTTTATAAATCAAAGTTGTTGGCAACGTTAGCGATTCATGGACAATACATGACAATATCTACCCGGTTGCATTTTCCGATACACATGCGATGATAACTACTATCGTAATGATATGCAGACTAGTTTGAAGTTGAGCATTATCCTTATTTAGATCCTAAAAGTCCCTCTTGAGATATATTTGTTGAACCCTGAGCAGGGCTATAACTATGCAGGTTTAGGCCAGATTGTTGAACCTTTATGTTCGTGCATGGTGGTGGTTGTACAAGGGGAAAGAGCTGTACAATAGCGCGAAGTATCCAACAAACAAAAATGTGAAATTTCTGAGACAACAAGCGTCTAAACTGTTAGTTAGATTTAAAAAAAAATGGCACAAATAAAAACGAGAGGTACAAGAAAACATTGGCTCGATTTCAGAAAATGTGTAAATAGCAGGTAAGCAGATCTATTTTACTCTTGCTGTTTAAATAAAGTTTTGAAGCTGCCTTGGGGACGGGGAAGATTCTTATACCCGTCACGTATCCTAATTTAGGTTGTCTATAAAGCGTTTGTTTGCTTGGCCTTCTTTCGTAGCAAGCATAAAAATATTTGTTTTCTAAATAAAAAACGCCTTTCCTTGCTGCACTGTGTTTTGTTTCCCCCAGACGCGTTTCACCTTTCTTTACTTTATGGCATCATCAGTGGGATGCAGTGCAGCAAGAGAAGGCGTTTTTTATTTACAAAACAAATTTTTCGGTTGTCCATATTTAAAGAAAATCACTTCAAGGTAATATGGGAATAGTTCCTCTGATAAAAGTGCGGAAGATAACTTGTTCCGTCTAAAACGCCTTAAAAATTTCCTGGAGCTTAATTACATTTTCCTGAATTTTAATTAAATACTGATGAAACAAAGAAAAAGATCAAGGATTGAGGCACGGAACTGACTAATAATAATATTGCAGCCAGGCAGCCACATAAGACGAAAGTTCATTTATAATAATACACGAAATTAGGAATTTTACATATTGTCAGAGTTCTCTATGGTGCGGTTTGCACACCGGATGACACAGTTTACGCTAGCATACATTGCCTTTGTTTCATGATATGATGTGTTTTTGTAAATAAGATGGGTGGGAATCATGGACTGCCATTCTGGGTGGTCGCGTGACTCACTTCGAATTTTCCTTTGTCCATGGTCGGACAATCACGGCGTCTGTGCTGTACAATCCTGGAGGTATGTCTTCCGTTTTTTCCTGCAATGTTTTTCGTAGACATTCCGAAGCGCTGATGTTGGGTAGCATCAGGTTTGTTCGTAGGTACTCAGTGAGGAAGGATGCCCTCGCCGGCAGGTATACGAGTATGGGTCTCGTAGTTTTGGAAACTCCGATCGTTTTCTTTACATAGATCGCCTTTACTCTTTCTAGTGACGTTAGATTTTTCACTGAGATATGTGCTTCGATGATCTCTATGCCGTACGTCAGTACTGGTAAGATTTTGGCTCTCAATAGTGCCACTGCTGTCTCTAGACTGAGGGACCTAATACATCGAGTTTCGTGGATGGTCATTATTGCTGGTACCGCTCGCCAGTGTGATGAAAGAAGCAACTCTGGAAAGGTTGATGTGTACTGAGGTGACTGAGGAGAAGACCGCAGTTGGTGACCTCTGTTGTATGAGGGAAACGCGCACCAACGGATGTGCAAGTGACGTTGTTGGAGTATTGAGCAGTTGCAGTCAGCACACTGCAAAACATTCGTTGACGTCGAATAACACTAAGTATTTATGAAGCGTGTATGACAGATCTGTCACAGTTTGGTGACTAGTTTCGAATCAACTGCTTATTCCCAAGCGTGTAGTCAGAATAATAGCTGAAGCCCACCCAAGATCACCTTGCAGACATTTATTTAAGGAACTCGGGATATTCACGGTAACTTCGCAATACATATATTCACTTATGAAATTTGTTATTAATAACCCATCCCACTCCAGAAATAATAGCGAAGTGCTTACCTACAACACTAGAAGAAAGGATGATCTTCACTATTCTGGATTAAATCTGACTTTGGCACAGAAAGGGGTGAATTATGCTGCCACAAAAATCTTTGGTCATTTGCCAAATAGCATTAAAAGTCTGACAGCTAGCTAACCAACATTCAGAAACATATTAAAAGAATTTCTGAATGACAAATCCTTCTACTCAATAGTTCTGTAATGAAAACTTAGGTCAAACTGACACGTCCCACAACATTAGGAAATGTCGTGTTCATGTTCTATGGAAGAAGTATTAATTCAATGTAAAGGAATGACCTAGTGAAGCTGCACTAAAAATACCTGATCATAGCGAATATTTTAATGGCAATAAATGGGTCACACAGTGGCGTTGGCTAAATATCACAATACACATTATGCTCACAATAAAATGAAAATCAAACTGTCTTATTTTGACTTGTACTGCGAGCATATTATATTGTGACCTTTATCCACCCTCACTGTGTGATGTGTGTATTGCCAATTTTAGATGGTTGTTATAAAGATAAGGTAATTTGAATACAGTCTCAGCATGTCAGGCTTAGAATGAACCGGTTTCTTCGAAACTGGACGCCCGAATCATGTATACTGCAACTGTGACTGATTAGTAATAAACTTTTCATGAAATAAAAGGTCTGCTGGTGCTACATCACCGAAACATTGAAATTGCATAACAAAGTACTCAATTGTTGAAAGACGAATAACGACTGACCGATCAATAAATCGGCCAAGTGAACTTAGCGAAACACCATGATACTGGAATCCATATAGGAAAACTAGGTCGAAACCAGCGGGTTGAAGAGAGGAGTGTGACAGAAGGGGAAAACCTTCTCTAGCAAAGGAAATCTTCTGGTATGAAATGTACGGCCAAAACAGAGGAAGAAGTCTCTGAAACTGTAAATTTGAAGCACAGTGTTGCGTGAGAGGGAAACATTCACTTAATCAAAGAAGAATTGGAAACATTTAGCAATAAAGTGAACAGCTGCAGTACAAAATTAAGTATAAGACAAAAGGGCATGTGAGGAAGAATAAGGTTGGTGAGACAGGTGATTATTCACTCGAGTGTAGCTGTACTGATTCCCGTTAATTAAAAAAAAAAAAAATCACAACACTCAAAAAGTTGTTTGATGAAAGTGATGAATCGAAGGCCAATTGTAGAACGTTTGTTGAAGCATAACTAAAACATGAAATTGTCTCTGTGCGTGTGACATATCTGTACTTCCTTGTCCTAAGCTCTTTGACTGTACCCTCTGTTTTCCAGTACAACACATGTCGCTTAGCCACTTAAAGATGTTTCATTTGTGTCTGTTTAATTATCATCAAATTATTTGTTTCTGATTTAAACAGTGATCTCCAACACTGAATGTGGAAACATGTACATGAATGTATTAAACTAAATCACCTTCTGTTGTTATTGGTAGCGGTCATTATTCTGATATTCTACACACGTAAAGGAAAAATCAAGGGGTTTGAGCCGTGGTGGAGTTGTTGGCGTCGCTTTCCGAATTCCAGGCGCCACTAGCTCGATCTGTCGGGTGATGTCCACCTGGTTTGAGGCCATTAAGATCTGTGCCCGAGGTTGTTGATGGGGGACGGGGCGTGCTGTGGCGTGGCGAGATGACGACTAGTAACAGAGTTAGGAGGACGGTGTGAGATGTTCGCCCGGCGACTAAGGCGAGCACTTGCGCAGGCATTTTGGACATGGAGTCCTGCGAGTGGTTGATGGGCATATTTGTGGGCCGATTTGAATCCGTGGCTGACTTCGTGACGTGTTTGTGCGTAGCCTGGCCAGCCAGCTCTGAGAGGTGGCACACCGATGAGAGAGTTGAAGCCAGATTCGCTGTGCTGAGTTTTGGGCTCCCTTTGGAACTGGCAAGCTTCAACTTCGATTCGTGAACTCCAGCTAAGTTTTGGATTTTGAAGGCTTGGCTGTTACCGGTACTGAAGGCCTGTCTGTTTTGCATTAGGTAATTTTGCTTATTTGCTTAACTGAAGCTCTTGTCATTGAAGGCATGCCTGTTTTGCATTTGGTAAATTTTACTTAATTGAAGTTATTATTAAACAAGACCTGCCTGTTTTCTATTTGGTAATTTTACTTACCTGAAACTGTTATTAAAGAAGGCCTGCCAAGTCCCTTTTAATTAAATTAAGAGCTATTTAATTATTTGGGTTAGCTGAAACTTTATTAATTGCCCTATTATAGAGATTTGATTTCTTACTCAATCTGTGCTGTAATTAACTGAAATTGTGATTGTCAAAGGCCTACCTCTTTCAGAGGTATTTATAAGATAGTAACAGGAAATTACATATGATGTTACGTGGGTCCTAACCTGTCCTCCTCCATCCCTTTACCTCTAATTATTAGTTTCAGGGTAAAGTAAATTCAGTCTCTGTTGAGAAAATTCGGATATGGAAGAATCAGAACAGGTAACGTATGGAAGGATGGGAATGGTTCAAATGGCTCTAAGCACTATGGGACTTGGTCCAACAATTTAACACATACAGTGTTGTCTGATGTCATATTAGTATCTACAGTCTGGATATGAAGCAGATCTTCTTAAACTGCTGCTATTACAGATGCAAACATCTAGGGAAGAGAACGGTAAGCATCAGAACGTCTCATGAAAACAGCCAAGACTTGAGCTATCAGACTCACATCGTGAAAGGTCTCTATACTACATCGTGGGCTAAATTGCTTGTCACTGAAAGTACTCTTCCATGAGACTACGTGCTTCAGGCTAGTGCATAAAGACATACATGGGCATCATGAATGTCCACGGGAGTAATAATTCCACGTGGGTGCATCTGAAATTTTGGATCCAAACATAGCACGTCCTCGTCTGAACTGAGCCCTCAGGTGAATTTTCGATGGATGACAGCGTGCTGAATCAGAATAGACACGTCAACATAAGTTTTGCTTCATCTCTATATGTCACACAAGTATGTTGTTGTTGTGACTGTTCCTGTATCTATCGAAAGATCGCCCCTGACGTTCTTTGTGAACATACACACAGTAAACATGCGAGCTACCTACGGATAGAGCACCGCGCTCCACCAGCCTGCAGCATTTCAGTTGAAAGTAAAGTACCATTATGGACACACTAGAGACGTCTGTGAAACAATAAAGTGAACGTCTATCATGCGACGAAGGACAATCGCGACCAATGATTGGGACCGCATCATCACGTTAGGTCCAGTACGTTTGTAAACCAAGGATGTTGCTCGACGTGTGCATGGAGTCAAAGTGGTGCGGTGCGCAAACGGTATAGGTTCCAATTGACAGTTGGTGCTGTCTACTGTGGGCCGAGCTTTCCAGAACTGATTTCGGCTTTCGGAGACGCTACACGACGCCTTGTATGGCATTAAATTGTTAGGTGATGCTTGCAGGATTCGAATCTCCATTCCCGACGATCATGGCGGGCACCAAGTCGTATACCACAACACAGCGGACTCTGTTACAAGCAGGAAAGAAATGAAGCAGGATGGACACTAAGGACTAGCATCGGTTATTGTGTATGGACGAAACTGGCATCGCCCGCCGGAGTGCCCGAGCGGCTCTACGCGCTACAGTCTGGAACCGCCCGACCGTTACGGTTGCAGGTTCTAATCCTGCCTCGGCCAAGGCTGTGTGTGATGTCCTTACGTTAGTTAGGTTTAAGTAGTTCTAAGTTCTAGGGGACTGATGACCTCAGCAGTTGAGTCCCATAGTGCTCAGAGCCATTTGAACCAATTTGAAACTGGCACCCTGATAATTGCAGACTACGTGTTTGGAGACAATTCGGCAATGTCAACTGCCTCCAACATTTTTTTCCTCATTTGAAACAGGATGGTTATGGAAACATATTCTTGAGTGACATTGAAGAATTCCGTCATACACCTCTCTTGGTTATACAATGTCACTGCTCTAAGGTACAGGGACGGGATTCTGGAAGCAATGGTGGGAACGTTTTGCCAACATTTTGGTGACAGTTTCACCTTGATGGATGATAACTTGCGTGCTCATCGTGCTGTTGTGATGAAAACATTCCTTCAGCATGCCAGGATCACCAAAATGGAGTAGCCTGCATGTAAACCGAAATGAAGCCAATCGAACGTGTGTGGGACTGATAGAAACGAGGTGTTTGTGGACGTCAACAACGACCATGTACTCTACGCTATCTACGCGGAATCGTCATTGAAGAGAGGGACAGTTTAAACCAGGACTGGCTTGATGATATCGTCGCTGGTATGCCACTACTGATTTAAGCCTGCATCCGAGCCAAGGAACTATTCACCCCCTCGTAAGGTTACTCAGGAGTACCGTGGAAAATGACCCCCCGCGCCCACAGCCGCACGTGGGGGATAGACGATTCTGTCTTTACACAGTTACTTGTTTTATTTGGTAATATGGACACATTACAAATAACAGACTCTAAATGAAAAAAATAAAAAAGGAATGGGACGAAAATCGATAGATGCGATTTGCGTGTGCGAATACAGACAAAAAATAATTACACCTTGCGAAAAATTGGATTATTCATTCAAGAGAAAGAGATTCATAAATTCACCAAATAAATAACGCGTTGCTCTATCTCCCATCCTTATGCAAGCAGTTGTTTGGCTTAGCACTGACTGATGGAGTTGTTGGATGCCCTGATAGATATCGAGCCAAATTCTCTACAATTGGCTCCTTGGATCGTCAAAACCCCGAGGTGACTGGACGGCCCTGCCCACAATGCTTCAAAGGTTCTCAGTTAGTGTGAGATCCGGCAGCACTGCTGGCCAAGATAGAATTTGGCAAGCATGGAGACCTGGAAGCTCACTGACTGCAGCAGAACGTTCTTCAGTGATGGGTCCCACTTGGAACTGAGCCACGATGAACAGCGAAAACGTGTGTGGAGATGCCTCGGCAGCGGTGGTATACCAACCTGACTGTCACCCACCAAAAGGGCCAACAACCAGGAGTGATTGTCTTGAGTGCCATTTGTTTTCATAGCACAGCGATACGTCGACGATATTCTATGCCGCCTTTTGGTGCCCTTCGTGGTAAGCCACCCTGTGTTTACATTTCAGCAAGATAACAGCACATGGCGAAAGTTTCTATTGCTTGTCTTCGTGCTTGCCAAATCATACCTTGGACAGCAAGCCCTCTGGTTCTCTCCCCAGTTCAGGATATTTGTAGCATTATGGGCAGGACCTCCCAACCAGGAAGGGATTTTGACGATTTAAAGCGCCAATTGGACAGAATGTGGCATGATATCCCTCAACAGGACGTGCAACAGCTCCATCAATCAGTGTCCCTCCCAACAACTGCTTGTATAAGGGCCAGACGTTATTGACTTGCTCAGTTTGCGAAGATGGTTCTCTTGAATAAATTATCCAACCTTTGCGAAACTTTAATCATTTCTTTGTGTTCATGTGTGCATCAATCTACTGATTTTGGTCCCATTCGGACAATTCCTTCGTGGTGCGTCATTTTTCTCTTTCTTTATTCCTTCGAGTTTACATACGCAGGCCTCAGGGCAAATTTTATTTTCGTTCCATGAATTTCCAAATGAAACAAAACTCCTGTAGATGTATGTAGGCAACCATCACTGCCTAGCTAAACTATACATCGACCACGAAAAAAGCGTTCTTGTCTCAACATACTGCGAACAGACCCTCTCATGAGGAGTGATATTTCATCCGTGGCTGGTCACTTCGCATACGTAAGCTAATCAGACGAGATATTAGTCTTGCCTTCAACGAGCACACTGGTCGCTTTGGAGGGGTGTTGGTGGTGTAGAACTGTTACCTGGCCGTCATGTGACCCGCCAGCGCTGACATAAGCTATGGCAGTGAAGAGGTGTGTTTTACAAAGCGGTTGTGTGGAATCACTGCAGTAAGAACGGCTGACCTGGTGACTTGGGAGAATGGCAGACAGGAACTGTTGTGCGATTTTGCAGTATGTGTGTAAAGTTCCTTCGGACATGCATGCATATGCGAAGCAACAGGTACTGTGGCGAAAACAGCCATAATGAAATACATGAAATGTATTCGCAGTTGTGAATATGTAGTACCATCAGCTGTATAATAGAATGAGGGCAGTAAAAATTTGTGCCGGAGCGGGACTCGAACACGGATTTCCCGCTCTACTATTTGGCTAGCAGGGCACAACTCATGGCCAGACCCAAACATCCATGTGTCGTCAACTATGTGTCATGTGTATACTGCCTGTACTCGCACATCCATTGCGTATATTCCCATACAGGGGAGACATTATTGCTTGAAAGTTGCTTGCCCGAAGTCGGCAGGTATTGTAGTTCCTATATTATTCCGATTTACGATGAAAAGTTCCTTTGGACAAGCATGCAAGTTCGAAGGAACAGGCGCTGCTACGACTTCTGAGGTCGTGAAATTCATTAAATGTATTCGCAGTTGTGAATATCGACTACCTTCAACGGTATGATGGAATGACGACAACGAATATTGGTGCCGGGCTAGGACTCGAACCCGGATATCGCGCTTATCGCGAGCTATCGCCTTACCATTCGGATATCCGAGCGTGGCTCACGGATAGAGCCAAACTTCCATACGTCTTCAACCACGGGTCCAGTTCGGAGTAACGCAGGCACTGCAACGTCGTATTTATCAGCCGACACCGGACGAGCGACTTTCAAGTAAAATGTCTCGCCTCTATGGGAATATACATAATCGATGTACGAGTAGAGGATGTAGACACATGGTTGACGACATATAGAAGTTTGGCTCTGGCCGTGAGTCGTGTTCGGATAGCCAAATGGTAAGAGGAGCGCTCGCGATAAGCGGGAAGTCCGGGTTTGAGTCGCGGTCTGGCACAAATTTTCGTTGTCTTCATTCTATTATGCAGCTGATGGCAGTCCATATTCGGAACTGCGAATACATTTCAGGTAGTAACTATTGTGTTTAGACATGCTATATCCAGACAGTGAATGAAGTTACCCAATATGTTGGTGTATCAATGAAGTGTGTCCAGCGTGTCTACGATTGGATTATTACTTGCCGTAGTGATCGTAAAAAGATCCTAACCGACAAAGACAGAGAAGAGTGTCACGTCTTGTCTATGACATTATGATTTAAGCCTGAGAGTAATTGCTGCTGTCAACGAATTGAGGCCCATCTTAACCAGTTTCTGCGCGAACATTGTAAAGTGAACTACATGCGGCGGATGTTCCCAGCAGCACATAAAACTACACGTATGCATTGCATAGCTTCAATGCATTTAAAGAATGGCTTCATGTAACCACCAAATGCTGTTTTAAGGTATATTTATTCCTACGTATCACAAATGATTCGACTTTGGCCTGACATGATGCTGAACACTGCAGTGACCTGCCAAATTTGGTGACTGATGAAAAGTTTGTACCATAATAAATGCTTTAATGTGTTACAGTCACTGCAACTGAGAGAAATTACATACTCTGCCAAGGAAAGAAAAGAAACCTATACACTAGGAAGGAATTATCCGAATGGGACGAAGATCGATGTGTGTGATGTACATGTACAGAAAAAAATTGGATGTTTTATTCAAGAGAAAGAGCTTCGCAAATTGAGCAAGTCAACAACGTGTTGGTCCACTTCTGGCCCTTGTGCAAAGTTATTAGGTTTGGCACTGAGTGACAGAGTTGTTGGGTGTCCTGAAGTATATCGTGCCAAATTATGTTCAACTGGCGCGGTAGATCGCCAAAATCCCGAGCTGGTTGCGGGGCACTGCCCATAATGTTCCATACGTTCTCAATCGGGGAGAGATCCGGCGACCTTGCTGGCCGAGAGAGGGTTTGGCGAGCACGAAGATAAGCAGTAGAAACTCTCGCCGTGTGTGGGCGGGCATTAACCTGCAGGAAAGTAAGCCCTGGATGGTTCGCTTATAGTCACACTTATTTGATTTCTTCACTTTCTCAATCAACGGATCTGGTCGGGGAGGCCTTAATTCTTTTCGACTAACTTTACTAACTTTTCATAGCAATTTACTTCTCTGTTAGTGCTTAAAATAGATTGAACAGAGTTCTTGTTGACAATGCACAAGAGTGCCGCAAAAACATCACCAAAGTGTCGCGTCAAGTATCACAGGTCCGGCGTCGGCAAATGCGCGAAGAACTCTATCCTGGAACTCTGTACTGGAGCTCCGCTTAAATATCCTCGATCCGAAATTCCCCAAGCTATGTCACGTAACTGCTTTCCATTGATCACCACTTCTTTGCATAACTTTTTACACAGAAGACCAATCTTAAGCCTGTTTGTGCCCTTATATGCGAGCTCAAATTCTCGTAAAAAGAAGCATTACACAAATTTGTAGCTGCAATAGTTTGCTCAGAATTAATATTTTAATGTTTCGAAATTATCTTTTCTGAGTGCGAAAAGAGTTTTTGTCCATTTCTGCCTCTAAATAACATCACAGTTCTTTGTAAGGCGCCACTTTCCGTACGGATTTGAAGTGCTCGTTTTTATGCACTTATCAGAATTTGTGTACATACAAAGATCAAACAAACATGGGTAAAACTATGCAAAAATTATTAATAAACGAAGACAATATATCATAATAATTACAAATATCACAAACTAATGATGTTGAAATGCGTATAGTGACACCTGCTATAATACACCGCGTTGCTGTTCATATATCTGTACTGTATTATTATTTTTTAATCAATTATTAGCAACAAATCAATAAAATCGGTGTTTTACCAGTGAAATATTAATGCTGCAAATTATTCAAACATGTCAGTTGTTGCGTTTCAATGAGACCTTTAAAATGAGCAATCACTCTGCTCTGTACCTGCATTGGTTCGAAAAGTATAAATTATTCAGTAACCTGCACATATTGCAGATTTTTCTATAAAATATCTTTTGTTATAAAATTCGTATAAATCGTATCAGTGTCTTGGCTGATTCGTGTGAAACTCTTCTTTCGTTTGCTGTAATGTACTTTGTCGTTTTAATTTGCGTTTGCGTGTAATCAATACAAACGTGGATAAAGCATCGTCTTAAAGCTGTGCGCTGGAACGGAGCAAACCCGCGTGACGTCACGTAACCACCAGCCATTTGAAACTGGCAGGTCCACGTGGAGCGACCTGCCGCTGACCGCCCTCGCCCGCTGCCTGGCTGAGCCGGCCTCACCCTGTCGCCATGTGCCCTTTAAGCACCACCCGCCATCAAACTTCTCTCTCCAACAAATGACTGTCGTGTCATATACTCCCCTAGACTCCGTGAAACTTGGCATCACGGTCGCGAGCACATCTTCAAAAAAAAAAAAAAAAATGGTTCAAATTGCTCTGAGAACTATGGGACTCAACTGCTGAGGTTATTAGTACCCTAGAACTTAGAACTAGTTAAACCTAACTAACCTAAGGACATCACAAACATCCATGCCCGAGGCAGGATTCGAACCTGCGACCGTAGCGGTCGAGCACATCTTCAGTTGCGCACTTTTTGAGGAGCTGAAGATGCGCAACTAGCATGACGTGATTGCCTTATGTCTTAAATGCATGTGGATTTGACCTACAACGTGCACTGTTTATGGCGTGTCAGCTAGCCCCAACTACTCACCTTCAAGTTTACGTCAGTGTCACCAGGTGGTCGCACACTACAGACGGCTTTTGTCCCCGTTCGCTTGGCATAAATCCCGCTAGATGATATAACGTTTCTCAGATATGACAGTTCACTCACTATATAGTATAATTAGATCTGACGTTAGTATATGTTGTAGTTATACTGATAGAGAAACCCATTTTGTGGGCTTCTGAATATTAAGTTTTCGATTTTATCATAAGGTAACTCATTTGTATTCCCAACAGGATAGTGCACCAGTTTAGTGGGTTTCTTTTACATCTAGTCAAGTGACCATGTAAGTAGACATTACTGCTTGAATTTACCACTTTCAGACGCCCTGGCTACAGTTGTGTACATTAGCTTTTACTGTGTTGTACCTGAAACAAAAGTATTTTTTTCCCGATGGAAACCTGACGTTCACATTTTCATCATGCACAAGTGATTACAACCATCGGGCACCGCTATGAATATTTCAGCAAGGCAGTGTAGCAATGCGAAGCAGTTCGTGACGTCCAGAATACACGGATGTGGTTGGTTCACAATATTCCACTGTATAACTGAATATTGCTATTGTTATTTGCATGGTAATTATTAAGTGACTATTTCACTGTTTATTAATATAGAAAACATTTCGTACTTAGTTATTTTAATCCATAACATGAAACCAAGTGCAGAAAGTACGTTTTGAAATGAGTACATATTTTTCTATAACTCTTGCATCAAAAATCTTTAAAAAATCATCTAACAAGGGGAGGCTGAGAAGTGCATCTTGGTGCTTTGCCACATTACACCTCTGGCCATGAGCTTTTATTATGCGCAGTATGAATCGAATCTGAATTTCACAATTGGCGGCCTCCCCTTGTAAGAGCATTACCAAATAAAGAAAAATTTTCCTTCCTCATTTCTGAAAGAATTAATCATTTCAGTAAACGGCATTTTGCGTTTGAAGTTGATTGTTTACTGTGAAGGAAGACGAATTTCGCATTTGCACGCAAACGGAAGATAGAATTATTCACGACGAATCCGGAATTAAGATATTTTCGGTGTGGAACAGAGCAGAGACTTGTGTTTTTCATGCGTTGTGTCTTTTGGTGATTGTTTTTGCAAGCAAACGGGACTTTCCTGCAAAATCGTGGCTATGTGACTTTGTTTCCATTCGAGCTGGGACTCTATATTTGAGCATTCTGAATTGTATTTTGGGATACCAACGGGATCTAGTTTCTTATACGGCCAAGTTGGACTCTAATTGTTTTCACCTCGTGTAGGTGACTGATTCTGTAACAGTGCCACTGGACCTTAACTTTGTTTAAACCAGTTGGGAGTTTGAATAATTTTGTAGCATCTGACACTTAGGAATTCGCGCTAGTGTCGAGTAAACTTTAGATCATCGGGATTAGGCCGTGTTTTAGCAAACTCATCGACATCAATGTACGTTCTTGAGCATTCAACAACTTTCATTAAAATTTATAGCAGTTCATTATCGCTATTTGGAGTTCGAGCAATAATGGTTCAAATGGCTCCGAGCACAATGGGACTTAACATCTCAGGTCATCAGCCCCCTAGAACTTAGAACTACTTAAACATAACTAACCTAAGGACATCACACACATCCATACCCGAGGCAGGATTCGAACCGGTGACCGTAGCGGTCGCGCGGTTCCAGACTGAAGCGCCTAGAACCGCTGGCCACCAGCGGCCGGCAGCAATAATGAAAACGGCACGTAACTATTTGGAAGATACCACCAGTGAACTGTATTTAGATTTAAGAGAGATTACTCCATCTTCAGGCCACAAGTGGCCCATCTGGACCATCCGACCGCCGTGTCATCCTCAGCTGAGGATGCGGATAGGATGGGCGTGTGGTCAGCACACCGCTCTCCCGGTCGTTATGATGGTTTTCTTTGACCGGAGCCGCTACTATTCGGTCGAGTAGCTCCTCAATTGGCATCACGAGGCTGAGTGCACCCCGAAAAATGGCAGCAGCGCATAGCAGCTGGATGGTCACCCATCCAAGTGCCGGCCACGCCCGACAGCGCTTAACTTCGGTGATCTCACGGGAACCGGTGTATCCACTGCGGCAAGGCCGTTGCCAGTGAACTGTATTTAGTTACGAAGAAAAAATGTGAATTTTAAAGAACTAAACACACTCATTCTATACGTCACTTGGTTCAAATGGCTCTGAGCACTATGGGACTCAACTGCTGTGGTCATAAGTCCCCTAGAACTTAGAACTACTTAAACCTAACTAACCTAAGGACATCACACACATCCATGCCCGAGGCAGGATTCGAACCTGCGACCGTAGCGGTCGTGCGGTTCCAGACTGTAGCGCCTTTAACCGCTCGGCCACTCCGGCCGGCTACGTCACTTGGCATCCTCCTCCTAGACTCTATCGTGGTTAACATTTGTACTTGTCAGGTAACAGCACAGAGAGTATTTTATTTATGCACCTCAACAGGTGTTAAGCACACACGTCTGGCAGTAGAAGGGCTAGGAGATCATCAGCGAATTAGACGAGGAGAGCCAGCGAGCAAACGCATTTGCAGCCCCATTCCATTCCGCCGACCGTCGCAAGTAGCAACGTAGCACAGCGCGATAGATGTGAGTACTGTATGTTTCTAATCACCGCATTTATGTTACGTTTAACAGCATTCAGAGAAAAATAGTAAATCTGCAACGTGCCGAGAGTTAGAGTGTTCAGGTGCTGTTATGCTGTTGTACAGCAGCCACCACTGCACGAGGGGGTACAGGCCCTCCCAATAACGTGGCGTAACGCTGTCACATTGAACGGAGATTATGTTGATAAGGTATTACCGCCAAAAGTGTGGGGAATAATGTTGTATACTGGAATCTCTGAATATAATCAAACCCCTTTCAGAAAAAGTGTATTGTGTTACTTGTGGTCTACGCGATCTATCATGAACGAGCGACTTAAACTGGATTTGGAAACCAGAATCTCGTGGACTTTCTTCCTTGTCGAAGTGAAGTCGCTATCCAGGGTAGAGGGAAGATTTCTTGTGGTGACTATTTTGTCCGTGTGCTTTCGTCCTTCGTGAAGTTCTCTGCATACAGCACTGCCTTGTTTTCAGCAGATTTTCGTGGAGGGAAGAGTTTTTCTTTTGATGGCATCGTGGTTTATGACTTCAATTGAATAATGGTAAATATGGGTCATGTCTGCTCGCTTTAACCTGAACTTAATCAGTTATTGCAAGTCACATTACTATAAAGATCAAACTCATGCATCGTTTATCTGTGGGGAAGTCTATTCAGCTGAACATATAGTATCACAGCGTTTTCGATACACGATGCTAGGGGCAAAAATTATAGATTTGGACTTTTGCTTTGTATTAAGGAACTCTGATTCCTGCAAGTGGCATCGCCTCCCAAATTTCCCACGCTGTATGGAAGAGGTTTCGCAGAAGCGCAAATAACTGGAGCGTGAAGCCCATTTAAAATTCCGTCAGAAATACAAGGTAACTTCACTTCTTACACCTTTTCGATTTAAGATTATTTTTCTTTCCATTACAATAAATGGTTCAAATGGCTCTGAGTAGTATGGGACTTAAAATCTGATGTCATCAGTCCCCTAGAACTTAGAACTACTTAAACCTAACTAACCTAAGGACATCACACACATCCATGCCCGAGGCAGAATTCGAACCTGCGACCGTAGCGGTCTCGCGGTCCCAGACTGAAGCGCCTAGAACCGCTCAGCCACACCGGCCGGCTTCTTTTCATTACAGAAATCGTTGGTAAGTCATCTTGCAGTTTAGCTTGCTTTTGGTAGAAACTGCATCAGTTGTTAGGTAACTGGAATCTTCAGTAATTTGCCAGTATGTATGACAGTGCTATCTCATTTGTTGTATTATCTTCAATTCTAAGCAACAAATTAATCAGTTTCACAATCTTTGTTTTCTCGACATGGTATTCATCAGAGATGTGCTGGTGTACTCAAGCACTATGGGCGAGAATTTCGGTCCGATGGCAACTAAAGCTATACAGAGGATCATAAAACAACTGGACTATGGACTATGTAGGCAACAAAATAGGTCTAGAAAAATGGTTCAACTGCCAAACAGTGAGATATAACTAAAGTTTCTTTAAGTACCATTACAGAGAAGGAGAGCAATAATGTTGCCGTGTATAGATAGCACGAGAATTGGAAAAGAGTTGTAGTATCTTAGATTAATATAATACTCCAATTGTCATCCCTTGAAAATAGCCATAATATACGACTTTGCGCAGGCATGAAGAGAACACGTACTTTAATTCGTTACTGTGAATAAATATTAATACTGTTAACCCAGTGTCAGACATCACTAGAAATAAATAAATGACCTAAAATAAGTAAACTAAAATAAGAGTGACTTGGTAATCTCAGACCTTCTTTTCAGTACTCCTACCTGACGATACCAGAGTACTTTGCTCTCTTGTTACAGCTGTGTGTCATCTATATCGACACGTATCACACAACACCACTTATCGACCTTCAGTGCCATAGGTGTCATATTATTATTCGAGTTGCTTACCACCAGCTATGTGGCTTAGTAAATTAGAAATTCACAGCTTGACTTTTGCCGTAAAAGTACAGCGGCTCCTAAATTAACCGCTGATTCTTCCTGTACTAAACACCTCGGTTTACGATTCGGTTGATATGGATACGATCTGCAATCAAATTACCGGTATAGTAACAAATTTGGCATAGTAGAACGAGCGTGAAATTGCCAACAAGATGTGAACTGGAACAGTTTCGCTAATATAATTTGCGGGCATGGCGAGGTAAACACAAGAATAACAGTGGAGTACGAAATACGACGTGGTGGAATCTAGCAGCCAGTTATAGGCAACGTGAAGTGCTCTAGCTTGGAACGTCTTGCTAACTGGATACGTGCAAATGAACAGATTCCAGTGGATGCAGAAGTGGGCATTGGAGTGTTGCTGCTTGCGCACTGTATTCGCCGCACGTCCACCCAGAGCAGTCGGAGGACGGAGAGCGCAGTTTCGCGGTCACAGCGTGTGTTTGCAGCGAGGCGTTAGCTGAGCCGGGATGAGGCTGGGCTGCCACTGCGGGGGGAAATTGCGAGCTGCTGCTTTAGAGGCGTGAAACGCGCGCACCCCAGTCGAGCTACGACCCACCACGCATACCAGGGTAGCGCCATCACTTTCCTGACGAATCTGGCCTGCAGTGTAACGTTCTCTCTCCCATTTAATTATTTCATCAAATTACCTTCAACCAGGAAGGTATTTTTCGTAAAATATTTATAAACCACTAGGAGGTACGTCATGTCTGTTGTGACTAACAGCAGACTTGTTGTAAACATTTCATCAAAGTTATATGAAACTGACGTTACCTACGCTTTTTAAAGATTAAACAAACAATTGGCTCGCAATGAGTGAATCTGGTATTTTTTACATACTCTAATGTTAAGTGTTAAGAGTCTCAGTAAGTCAATATAGCAATGTCAATAACTCTACTTTTCTTTTATTTTACTCCTATAAAAATTTTCAATTTTATTGGAGAACATAACTGCTTTACTATAAAGGTTACATATTAAGTAGCTCATACAGAGGGCGCCATATAGCCAACCGATGTGTTCTCTCCAAAGCCTGCCTTCATCACACCGCAGTCTTGGATGAACTGTGACAGAAGCCCGAGAAACAAGTGTAGACTTACTAGAGCCGGTACAAAAACTTTGAAATACTGGTTTCTAATGTAATGTACAAACGTTTGTTACATACGTTATGTTATGAGTTGTAATTTTTTTAAACTATGCCCTGACTATGTATTTCTTGTATTTTTAGCATTGACAATGGCTAGTTACAAGTCGAAATCTGCATCTGCTTTAATAAAGCTAGAAAAGTAACGACAACTAATTGTTGCTCTCTATCAGTTTGAAAGGAATTTTAACTATTTGTGTAACAGTTTGTCCGTTGACTGAATTATTTAAACATTCTGAAAATATGCCATTTTGCCGTTACTATCATTAACAGCATCACTAACACAGTAGAGAAAACCATTGTTTTCTGTTTTTGATATACTGAAGTCAGTCCTTTCTAAAGCCTAGTTTACAAGACGACACCGTGGTGCTACATTTGCTATGCGAAACGAGTTGCACGCAGTAGTTTCGATCATGTCTACAGACGTGGAGCCACCAGTTTCGTCATTTTGTGAGAGACGTAGTCGTATGTAACATGAAAGTTTTGGCAGTTGTAAAAGCTGTGGTGCAGTTAATGCTTGTTTGCGTGGAAATGCTGCATAAGACAAGAGGTAAAAAAAAAAAAAAACATGTGAAACATGTTTGGATTCGAGATTGGACAAAGAAAAGACGTCTGAAAGGAATTGTAGTGGAAACCCTAGAAATTGCTTTATTTCTCTGTACTACAATTTGTGAGTAGGAAGCACTGCTGTGACGTTTTAAAGTCCTAAGAGAATACTGAATAAACTCTTAAGATTTTTATATTTTGAGCCTTTCCTCCTGACAACCATTTTCCTCAAAAAAGAATCATCCACCTCGAACCATAGGATTTTAGTCTTGTAGAGGAAGGGTTTTCCACAGGCAGATACTTTGCTGTCCTGTATTTTTCTTAAATCATTTATATATGTGCTCCTAACTGAATGAACTTTGCTGTGCAGGTCTAATATTGTCAACCCATCCATGTTCAGTTCGCGTATGACGGCCTCAAACGCGGCAACACGTTGCTGCTTGTTATCGTTGTCAACATCATTAAAATCCCACAAATGCCTACGTATAATGTAGATACCCAAAATGCAAACATTTTCTACGTTCCCCGCTTCATATTTTAGTTCGTTTACACGATACCGATACACCTAATCTCAACACTCGTGCAACTAGTATCGCCAAAGTTGCAACAAGCCTAAAGTGTTTACTTTAACCAATATGCGCAGTGGCCTGTAGAATCTTTCTGCGCAACCTAGAGTCGTCGAGTAAACTATGGTCAAGACTTATCAAGACAGTCGCACCACAACATAAGTTTGCGCTGACTGTGTCATTGTGTCTGCAGCTGGAGGTGAGGTCAAAAACAAATTTTTAGAACTGAGTATTTCGACATTAGCAACTGCTGGTATCTGGTCTCGTGGGGTCATTACTCCTTGTTTGAAGCATCAACCGCTAACAGCTGTTGTCTACATTTATCTCTGGGCTGCAAATTCTCCACAGACTGTCCATATTTCATGGATTATGCAGGCTAACATGGCGTTGATAAATGAATGAACAGGGTGACATTAATTTTCTACAATACTAGTTACCTCCTCCTCAAGAATGCGCAAACAAAACGGTATTGAACACTAGCGGTAAACCGAAGAGTTTTCGCTGCTATTAAAAAACTGCTTTGCATTCCCGAACAAGGGTGCTCTTATTTTTTTTCCAGTCATACTGAGTTAAATATTCCATGGTTGGACCTGCGGTTATGAGGTGCCCACCCAGTAGCTCAGCGTGTTCGGTGAGAAGACCGTTCATCCTCTGCAATAAAAAAACCTTCTGGGTGAAGTTCTCATTGATAGAATTTGAGACATGTCATGCGACAGAAGAGATGAAGAAAAACGACAAAGATACATGAAGAAAAAGGAAAAAAGGTGGCGTCTTTTATTATTAGAGCGTCCTGGGACTGGAGTTCGAACCCAGCTACTTCTTAAATTAAAAAAAAAATCGTCAGTATGTTACCTCGGTATACCAACAGCCTTGTCAAAGACGGAGGACGAGCAGACAGAGGTTCAGGGCAACCTCGTGCCTTGGGATGGGACTCTATCCGTAAAAGGCGAAAGAATCAGCAGTAATAAACAGAATTAGGATGCAGAAGAAAATTAAACCACTGCATTAAAGACACATAATGTTTATTGCCAAAAGATTCTAGGTAAGTTCCCCATTGTGATCTCCGTAAGGGAACTACTAAGGGGGACGTAACCGAGAGAAAAATATTGAATCGCCAGCGAAAAGGTAGCAGTCTACGAGCCGGAGAGTGCAATGTCGGAAGTTAGAACGTGGTAGGGAAGCCAGAAAAGTTAAATACAAAGGCTCAGTCTAGATGTAGCGCGGACCAGTGAAGTGGAATGGAGACAGAGATTTCTGGTCAGACGAATGAAGGATAACATTGACAGCAGCAGAAAATGTACATCAAGAACAAGATTCTGTGATAGGGTTGTTCTCATAATAATCAACAGCATCCGACGCCAACAGCAAAAGTTAAGGTATATATGCCGACGACACAAGCAGGTCATCAGTCCCTAGGTTTACACACTATTTAATCTAACTTACACTAACTTATGCTAGGGACAACACACACATCCATGCACAAGGAAGGACTCGAACCTCCGACGGGGAGGGCCGAGCGAACGGTGGTAAGGCGCCGTAGACCACACGGCTACCCCGCGTGGCACACAAGCAGAAGATGAAGAGATAGAGAAAGTGTACGATGATACTGACAGTTAATTCAGTGTGTAAAAGGAGACGATAATCTAATAACCATGAGATACTGGAACGCGGTAGCAGGGGAAGGAACTGAAGACAGAGTTATGGGTGAATTTTGGTTTGGAGGAATGAGCTAGGTTAATTAATTAGTAATAGTGAATACAGTGTACGAAAGTTGGTAAAGGAGGAGGTATACTTGGAGAAGGCTCAGAGAAAATTCCATCTGGAGTACATCATAGACAGACAGATAATGAAATGAGATATTGGATTGTAGGAGTACACTGACACGGATGTAGACTCTGATTACAATTTAGTAATGTTGAGGAGAAGAGACTCATGTGGAAATAAGTCGAATATTGAGGCACTGGACAATAATGAGATGCTTTTGAGGTTCTTCAACTATGTACAAACTGCAATAATGGATACAACAGTGAGCAGTTCAGCTGTAAAGGAATGGATATCTCCAAAAAAGGCAATGATAGAAGTTGGACAAACATAGGTTCAAAGAATTTAACGACGATATAAGCGTTGGGAAACAGAAGAGATATTCAACTGACGCCGAAAGAAGGAAGTACAGAAATTATCAGGAAAATACAGAAATACAGCAACACAAGTTATTTAGGAATCAAATAAATAGGAAGTGCAGGGAAGGAAGATGAAATAGCTGATGAACTGTGAAAGAAATAGAATAGTTGTTGGATGGACGGATTTAGCATACAGAAAACTCAAAACATCCTTCAGTGAAATTAAAAGCAATATTAAGAATGCAAGGGAATTCCACAGATAAACGCAGAGGAGTGAGCAGATGGATGGAAAGAGAACATTGAAAGATGGCGGATCCAAGATGGCAGCGATAGATATGGCAACATCGCAATGAAACCATTGAGGGAAGTTCAAATTTTGGCAGGAAGGCATGTGATGGCGACATTAGCGATATACATGTCCATTCCCGCTCCCCATTCCACCCCACAGAAAATGAGGGAAAGTTAAAATTCCAGCAGGACAATGCAGCACTCCACAGTTATCTCCACTAACCTAAGATAATGGCGGGAAAATAGGTCACTTGGGCTACCTCCAATAATCTAAGTCATCCGATCGCCACCTCTTCTTAGAAACTGGTGGGAAAAGGACTCAGAGTATCCTGGATAGGATGGACATAAGTCTGTATTTAAACAGTCTTTATTTAAACAATTAGAGGCAGTACCGCCATCAAGTGTGTTGCCCCTGAGTTCCAGAGTCCAACTGACCTAGTACACATTATCTCCATCAGAGGGCATGACCATCCCACCTGTGATGTAATTCAAGATGGAGCCCTGGAGGGGGGAAAATGGCGGTAAAAGGACTCAACCTGTGCTGATCTGGTGGACAGGATGAATGTGAGTCTCTATTTTACAGGCAGTCTTTATTCAAACAATCTCAGGCAGTAGCTCCAACCACTGTGTCCACCATGAGGTCTGGTGTCCAACTGACCTAGTACACAGTACTGCCACCAGTGTGCACTTTCATCCCATGGTGGTCTGGAGGGGGAAAAAGGGTGGGAAAATGACTCAGCCTGTGCTGGGCTGCTGGAGAGAGGGAGGAATGTACTTTATTTGACAGGCAGTCTATATTTAAACAATTTCAGGCAGTGACTCCATCCACTGTGTCCACCATGATGTCCGGAGTCCAACTGACCTAGTACACAGTAGTGCCACCAGAGTGCACTTTCATCCCATGGCGGTCTGGAAGAAGAAAAACGGCGGGAAAATGACTCAACCTGTGCTGGGCTGTAGGGGAGAGGGAGGAGTGTACTTGATTTATTTTTGAGCAGTTTATTTAGGGACGGATTTGACATGGTATATTTATTATACCGATACAAAACACTCGCCCTGACGTGCTTGCGACACATGCACTTACACATACATACAAAAAACAGAGTAAGCGGACTGCAAAAGTGGAATATGTGGGTGGAGGCGACTGGATGCAATCGAGTGCAGTGCTATACTACACATCCCGATCAGAAAAATTGTGGATTTGCGCTAGTTGTTGGCAGCTGTACTACATTTATAAGCAGTTTTAGAACACGGAACGAGACGTCATGCCATGATCGCGTGGGTAGAAGTGACGTAAAAAATCGATAGAATTGCGAGAAATTATGGAAAATATGTATAAACTGAGAGAAAATACACTAAAATGCCGGGAAATTGAGGAAGTAATTGCGGCACAGAACAACTTGTACAAGGGGACAAGTAGGCGACAGCAAGGGGAATCCGAGAAAACGTCGACATGGAAGCGAAGGGAACCATGGCAACAGTTACTTTTCTTCCGTCGAGACATCACTATAATGTATGTCTATTGAGGTGACTAGAACCCTCTCGCAGGGTAGACCGTTCGCCAGGTGCAAGTCTTTCAATTTCACGCCACTTCGGCGACTTGCACGTCGGTGGGGATAAAATGATGATGATTAGGACCACACATCACCCAGTCCCTGAGCAGAGAAAATCAACGACCCAGCCAGGAATCGAACCTGGGCCCTTAAGATTGACATTCTGTCGCGCTGACGACTTAGCTACCGGGATCAGAGTCTATCGAGGTAACAGTGGTACAGAGAACCATCAGCCCCTAAACTTACATGTACACTCCTGGAAATGCAAAAAAGAACACATTGACACCGGTGTGTCAGACCCACCATACTTGCTCCGGACACTGCGAGAGGGCTGTACAAGCAATGATCTCACGCACGGCACAGCGGACACACCAGGAACCGCGGTGTTGGCCGTCGAATGGCGCTAGATGCGCAGCATTTGTGCACCGCCGCCGTCAGTGTCAGCCAGTTTGCCGTGGCATACGGAGCTCCATCGCAGTCTTTAACACTGGTAGCATGCCGCGACAGTGTGGACGTGAACCGTATGTGCAGTTGACGGACTTTGAGCGAGGGCGTATAGTGGGCATGCGGGAGGCCGGGTGGACGTACCGCCGAATTGCTCAACACGTGGGGCGTGAGGTCTCCACAGTACATCGATGTTGTCGCCGGTGGTCGGCGGAAGGTGCACGTGCCCGTCGACCTGGGACCGGACCGCAGCGACGCACGGATGCACGCCAAGACCGTAGGATCCTACGCAGTGCCGTAGGGGACCGCACCGCCACTTCCGAGCAAATTAGGGACACTGTTGCTCCGGGGGAATCGGCGAGGACCATTCGCAAGCGTCTCCATGAAGCTGGGCTACGGTCCCGCACACCGTTAGGCCGTCTTCCGCTCACGCCCCAACATCATGCAGCCCACCTCCAGTGGTGTCGCGACAGGCGTGAATGGAGGGACGAATGGAGACGTGTCGTCTTCAGCGATGAGAGTCGCTTCTGCCTTGGTGCCAATGATGGTCGTATGCGTGTTTGGCGCCGTGCAGGTGAGCGCCACAATCAGGACTGCATACGACCGAGGCACACAGGGCCAACACCCGGCATCATGGTGTGGGGAGCGATCTCCTACACTGGCCGTACACCACTGGTGATCGTCGAGGGGACACTGAATAGTGCACGGTACATCCAAACCGTCATCGAACCCATCGTTCTACCATTCCTAGACCGGCAAGGGAACTTGCTGTTCCAACAGGACAATGCACGTCCGCATGTATCCCGTGCTACCCAACGTGCTCTAGAAGGTGTAAGTCAACTACCCTGGCCAGCAAGATTTGCGGATCTGTCCCCCATTGAGCATGTTTGGGACTGGATGAAGCGTCGTCTCACGCGGTCTGCACGTCCAGCACGAACGCTGGTCCAACTGAGGCGCCAGGTCGAGATGGCATGGCAATCCGTTCCACAGGACTACATCCAGCATCTCTACGATCGTCTTCATGGGAGAATAGCAGCCTGCATTGCTGCGAAAGGTGGATATACTCTGTACTAGTGCCGACATTGTGCATGCTCTGTTGCCTGTGTCTATGTGTCATGTGATGTATCTGACCCCAGGAATGTGTCAATAAAGTTTCCCCTTCCTGGGGCAATGATTCACGGTGTTCTTATTTCAATTTCCAGGAGTGTATATGCGTTAAAGGATAACAGAGAGTGGACAGGGTGATAGATTTAGATGGAGCTGTAATGAGGTATATTTTAATGGTGGACTGATGATGCATTCTAGAGAGGGAGGGAGATGTTGGCGCAGGTCATTTGACCATACTTTCCGCTGATCTGTCAGGATGCATCTGTCGCATGACATAGTCTGCGTTAGACTCGTGTACAACCACGTGTTCTGATTTTACTTAAAGAAATGTCTACTTGCGATCGTTAACAACAAACCTCTCCGTCATCATGGGACTTCCATCTCATGTGTGATGAAACGTAACCTTCCTCTAAATGAACGATGATTTATGTGATGTACACCATTCCCTATCGTATCTTGGGTGTAAAATCGATACTTCATTTTCATAACTAAGTTAGCAATAGGCGTTTGTTGGACACTGCAATCCCTGTGGATACATCTGCTTGACAGATGTGCTGTTTACAGTGTTAGAGGTGACATGACTTGTAATTTCACATATCGGAAGCTGCTGCTATGCGTTTATCTGTTTCCTTGTAAGAGGTATCCTCCATTACTAACGATAATTTTATATAGGACTGAAGCGAGCATAGAATAATTTCTGAACGGTGATCGGATGTGAACAGTGGACGCTATACATCTCTGGAAAGCAACACTGTGCGTGTATCACACAAAATCGAATTTTTTAAGGACGTAGTATTTTCAATTTACAGTTTGTTACCATAGTTTATCGTAGAGAAGCCTGCAGGAAGGATATATGTCATGCACTGGAAATAAATTTTTGTATTAGAATGTTAACAGCGCTGCATTCCACATGACTGATTGCTCGGAAACTGAAGCGATCTAACATTATAGCCTGTTTTAAGTGCAGAACCGTGTAGCCTTAGGACCGTGTGACTTTGTGTTCCGTCTTATCAATAGCCTTCTGGTACTGATCCCAGACGCTAGAACAATTCTTTAAAATTGATAGCGTAGTTGATTTACGTAAAATGCTTCGACTACGACCATCTGGAACTGCATCATGCATAAAAATCACCCGTTTCTTGTTATTCTTAAGTGTCTGCTATTGCGCCACAGTCCGCGGCTCGTGGTCTCGCTCTTCCCGAACACAGGGTCCCGGGTTCGATTCCCGCCGGGGTCAGGGATGTTCACCTGCCTCGAGATGACTGGGTGTCGTTGTGTCGTCTTCATCATCATCATCATCATTCATCTCCGTTACAGTCAGAGGAAGGCAATGGGAAACCACCTCCACTGGGACCTTGCCTAGTACGGCGGTACGGGTCTCCCACATTAGTCCCATACGCTCTGTCCGGGAGTATGGGACATCATCATTATCATCATTACTTCACAACACTTTTAAATCACCTATTATACACCCATAAGTGGTGCTAACCTCCTCGACATGGGTGCGTCTGGAGAAATCTTGAGCACTTGGATGGGTGAGGACTCGTCAAACTCCATTCATTGATGAGATGCGAAATGTAGCGGTCTACTTCTGGTCACCCCCCAATGAACCATGGACCTTGCCGTTGGTGGGGAGGCTTGCGTGCCTCAGCGATACAGATAGCCGTACCGTAGGTGCAACCACAACGGAGGGGTATCTGTTGAGAGGCCAGACAAACGTGTGGTTCCTGAAGAGGGGCAGCAGCCTTTTCAGTAGTTGCAAGGGCAACAGTCTGGATGATTGACTGATCTGGCCTTGTAACAATAACCAAAACGGCCTTGCTGTGCTGGTACTGCGAACGGCTGAAAGCAAGGGGAAACTACAGCCGTAATTTTTCCCGAGGGCATGCAGCTTTACTGTATGATTACATGATGATGGCGTCCTCTTGGGTAAAATATTCCGGAGGTAAAATAGTCCCCCATTCGGATCTCCGGGCGGGGACTACTCAAGAGGATGTCATTATCAGGAGAAAGAAAACTGGCGTTCTACTGATCGGAGCGTGGAATGTCAGATCCCTTAATCGGGCAGGTAGGTTAGAAAATTTAAAAAGGGAAATGGATAGGTTGAAGTTAGATATAGTGGGAATTAGTGAAGTTCGGTGGCAGGAGGAACAAGACTTCTGGTCAGGTGACTACAGGGTTATAAACACAAAATCAAATAGGGGTAATGCAGGAGTAGGTTTAATAATGAATAGGAAAATAGGAATGCGGGTAAGCTACTACAAACAGCATAGTGAACGCATTATTGTGGCCAAGATAGATACGAAGCCCACACCTACTACAGTAGTACAAGTTTATATGCCAACTAGCTCTGCAGATGACGAAGAAATTGAAGAAATGTATGATGAAATAAAAGAAATTATTCAGATTGTGAAGGGAGACGAAAATTTAATAGTCATGGGTGACTGGAATTCGAGTGTAGGAAAAGGGAGAGAAGGAAACATAGTAGGTGAATATGGATTGGGGGACAGAAATGAAAGAGGAAGCCGCCTGGTAGAATTTTGCACAGAGCACAACATAATCATAACTAACACTTGGTTTAAGAATCATGAAAGAAGGTTGTATACATGGAAGAACCCTGGAGATACTAAAAGGTATCAGATAGATTATATAATGGTAAGACAGAGATTTAGGAACCAGGTTTTAAATTGTAAGACATTTCCAGGGGCAGATGTGGACTCTGACCACAATCTATTGGTTATGACCTGTAGATTAAAACTGAAGAAACTGCAAAAAGGTGGGAATTTAAGGAGATGGGACCTGGATAAACTAAAAGAACCAGAGGTTGTACAGAGATTCAGGGAGAGCATAAGGGAGCAATTGACAGGAATGGGGGAAATAAATACAGTAGAAGAAGAATGGATAGCTTTGAGGGATGAAGTAGTGAAGGCAGCAGAGGATCAAGTAGGTAAAAAGACGAGGGCTAGTAGAAATCCTTGGGTAACAGAAGAAATATTGAATTTAATTGATGAAAGGAGAAAATATAAAAATGCAGTAAGTGAAACAGGCAAAAAGGAATACAAACGTCTCAAAAACGAGATCGACAGGAAGTGCAAAATGGCTAAGCAGGGATGGCTAGAGGACAAATGTAACGATGTAGAGGCCTATCTCACTAGGGGTAAGATAGATACCGCCTACAGGAAAATTAAAGAGACCTTTGGAGATAAGAGAACGACTTGTATGAATATCAAGAGCTCAGATGGAAACCCAGTTCTAAGCAAAGAAGGGAAAGCAGAAAGGTGGAAGGAGTATATAGAGGGTCTATACAAGGGCGATGTACTTGAGGACAATATTATGGAAATGGAAGAGGATATAGATGAAGATGAAATGGGAGATACGATACTGCGTGAAGAGTTTGACAGAGCACTGAAAGACCTGAGTCGAAAGAAGGCCCCCGGAGTAGACAATATTCCATTGGAACTACTGACGGCCGTGGGAGAGCCAGTCCTGACAAAACTCTACCATCTGGTGAGCAAGATGTATGAAACAGGCGAAATACCCTCAGACTTCAAGAAGAATATAATAATTCCAATCCCAAAGAAAGCAGGTGTTGACAGATGTGAAAATTACCGAACTATCAGTTTAATAAGTCACAGCTGCAAAATACTAACACGAATTCTTTACAGACGAATGGAAAAACTAGTAGAAGCCAACCTCGGGGAAGATCAGTTTGGATTCCGTAGAAACACTGGAACACGTGAGGCAATACTGACCTTACGACTTATCTTAGAAGAAAGATTAAGGAAAGGCAAACCTACGTTTCTAGCATTTGTAGACTTAGAGAAAGCTTTTGACAATGTTGACTGGAATACTCTCTTTCAAATTCTAAAGGTGGCAGGGGTAAAATACAGGGAGCGAAAGGCTATTTACAATTTGTACAGAAACCAGATGGCAGTTATAAGAGTCGAGGGAGATGAAAGGGAAGCATTGGTTGGGAAGGGAGTAAGACAGGGTTGTAGCCTCTCCCCGATGTTGTTCAATCTGTATATTGAGCAAGCAGTAAAGGAAACAAAAGAAAAATTCGGAGTAGGTATTAAAATTCATGGAGAAGAAATAAAAACTTTGAGGTTCGCCGATGACATTGTAATTCTGTCAGAGACAGCAAAGGACTTGGAAGAGCAGTTGAATGGAATGGACAGTGTCTTGAAAGGAGGATATAAGATTAACATCAACAAAAGCAAAACAAGGATAATGGAATGTAGTCGAATTAACTCAGGTGATGCTGAGGGAATTAGATTAGGAAATGAGACACTTAAAGTAGTAAAGGAGTTTTGCTATTTGGGGAGCAAAATAACTGATGATGGTCGAAGTAGAGAGGACATAAAATGTAGGCTGGCAATGGCAAGGAAATCGTTTCTGAAGAAGAGAAATTTGTTAACATCGAGTATAGATTTAAGTGTCAGGAAGTCATTTCTGAAAGTATTTGTATGGAGTGTAGCCATGTATGGAAGTGAAACATGGACGATAAATAGTTTGGACAAGAAGAGAATAGAAGCTTTCGAAATGTGGTGCTACAGAAGAATGCTGAAGATAAGGTGGGTAGATCACGTAACTAATGAGGAGGTACTGAATAGGATTGGGGAGAAGAGAAGTTTGTGGCACAACTTGACTAGAAGAAGGGATCGGTTGGTAGGACATGTCCTGAGGCATCAAGGGACCACGAATTTAGCATTGGAGGGCAGCGTGGAGGGTAAAAATCGTAGGGGGAGACCAAGAGATGAATACACTAAGCAGATTCAGAAGGATGTAGGTTGCAGTAGGTACTGGGAGATGAAAAAGCTTGCACAGGATAGAGTAGCATGGAGAGCTGCATCAAACCAGTCTCAGGACTGAAGACCACAACAACAACAACAACAACTTCTGGTCAGCTGCAGATTAAATCCGTAACGATAATGCAGAGCGGGTTGGTCGAACAAAGAGAGTGCAAGGAGGTCTTCCACTCTCTAATTTTATCCTAAGACTGCGAGAATGCACTGCGTTTCCCATCAACATAGAGATAGATCGTAAATGAAGCACTATGCTCAAGATGCTAGAAATATGTGGAGCGCTGTCTGGTATACTTTGAGAATGTGTATGTTCGAGAATTAACAATAAATGGTCGTACTGCACAGTCATCTATCTACATTCGCAATGATACTCGCAAAGTAGAGAAGGGACGGTTTGCCTATGATATTGAAATTGGCAAACATGCTGTGGTATCATTGGTCGATGTTGAAATTACTGTAAAATTGCTAAAATTGTTCGCACTATCAACTGTGATGCTTATAATTACAGTACATCGACAGTGTCTTTTCCGTCCAATGCATCCACTGGTATGCTGTTGTTTACTACATAATGACTGACTGACATCGCTTGTGTGAGTTGGAGAAAGAGTTTTGGTGGAGAGGTAACACATTCTGGGGATGGCTAGACAGACTCTGAAACACTGATCGCATACATGACTGTAATATGAGGTACCACTTGAAATGGAATGCAGAGCCATCAGCTATTATGTCACTGTGACAGATGAGTTTAAATGTAGAGGTCGTTAGTCACCTTCGGACAACAGTTTGCAAACTCTCCACAATGCCGCCAAACTCTTCCAATTTCCATATGTTGTAACTGTCTTTCATTTAAAATCATCCAATGTGTGTATTATGTTCTGGTAGCAGCAGTAGCAGCATGACTTATACCGTGTGACATCTAGTTTTCTGTGGGAAGCAATGCATCAGAAAGTGTTAATGTCAGTTAGGAACCTGACTCAGACATCAAAGTCATGGCAGAAAAACCAAAATGTGTGGGAGTGTACAAAGCGTGTTACGGCAGAAAAAAAATAATGTTACAAGAAACGACACAGGGTCACAGGGAGGGCCTCTTCAACTTATAGTATAGTTTGTGGGATACTGTCATCCTCCTAGAGTACAGGCGATGCACCTTTACACTGGTCCATGCAATGGATCAATAGCTGTATATTTAATAGGATCGTCAAATGTGCTGTATGCTGGAAAGTAGACGGTATTTATTTTCGATATATGTGAGGAGAGAGATGTGGTAAAAATCTTATTGTTGTAAGGTGTAAGGCAAATCCAACACCTTCCATGAAAATCTTGATTTGATAAGCAAATCCAGTAGTATGCAACATAGCTCCGAATAAATCGTGACATTAAATTAACCAAAGTAATACGAGTAACGAGTGAGCAAATGGAATACCACAGACTAACACAAGAATGCCTAAATGCATGTCATACCCTCCGACTGTGAGACAGACGCAGTTCCGAGGGGAGAAACGAGAACAGAAGCCGAGAGCAGAACCGTGTTAAGCGAGAAGGCCCTACGATAAGGGACGGACGGACACCCACGTCGCCAGCTAACTGCTAGGACCACATCACCCGCAAGTTTTTTAGCGTGAGACTTTTTCGCGTCTCTGTTACGTTAGGACCACCCCCCAGCCCATGTTAAAAGCTAGAGCCCTCCAGAAGAACAGTATAGATCTTACGATAACACAAAAAGGGCTACACCACCCGTAAGTTTTAGCGTGAGACTTTTTCGCGTCTCTGTTACGTTAGGATCACCCCCCAGCCCATGTTAAAAGATAGAGCCCTCCAAAAGAACAGTATAGATCTTACGATAACGCTAAAAGGACCACACCAGCTGCAAGTTTTAGCGTGAGACTTTTTCGCTTCTCTGTTACGTTGCAAACTTTAAAAACATTGCCCCACCACGAAAAGTATAACGTTTCTCATTGGGTATACAGAATTTTTGTAGCTGGAGCTTAAGGTTAACATTGAGACCCTGATTGGTCAGATGAAAACACAGCCAGATAGTTTTTTTTAAACCAACTTCGGTAAATTGCAGTAAGGAGAAGTTAAGAGTTGAGTGGCTTCCGAGAGTGCGAGCTGGACGGAGCTGCGCCGGCCTCCACCCCCTGACGAACACCGACAAGGTAATGAACGCACATGATGCCCCATTTTTGAGCGCGTAAGGCTTCACTCAGAACTGCAGAAGTCTCATCCTTTACATCCCCTTTACGTAATACTAGTCTCGATCGTCAATTAAAGCTCATGGTGTTCACATTTGCCACTTGAAGTAAAAATCTGAAACTCGATGATTTTTCTGTTATATAGTTATTGAGAAGCCACATCAGCCACTGCAATTTACGACAAGTTAGATAAGTAATTAAAGATCATTGAGGGTCACTGTAGACCATTTTGATAGTTTTCTCTTTTGTGAAAATTAATTTAAACCTAGATTATAGATGTGATATGGCATAGGTCATCCTTCGATCCATTGTAGAACTTGGAAACCCATTCAGGGAATATTCGTTCACATTTTTGTTGAACGCAGAAGGTTTTTACCATGCTGTATTAAAACATTTCCTTTTATCAATAGTGCAATTTATAAACGATGTTTTGTGAGTAGAATAAAATTTCCAATGGTAAACTTAACTGCTTTTTCGACGTTATTTTACCAGCTAACTAAAAATAGGAAAGCCTTGAACCCCTTCCACTAAATTTAGTTACTATTAAAATTCTTTTACAGGGAGTGCAGTGGAGCTGACGCTGAAATCAATAAGTATTTGGTTATATCATCGCAAGTCTCACTGAACTCTTCTGAATTCTACACGTCATGTGTGGTCTGGCGTCTCCTTACCAGCAACAGGTCCCAGGTTCAAACTAGTCAATTCCCTAAAAAAACACGCTCAGAGCGTCGTTGCGCGAAAGTGGTAGGGAGACACGATATAGAACAAACAGACACCACGCAGAATGTTTAGATTGTGTCTTCTATCAGATGAATTAAGTGAAGCTTTTATAGTTCGTAATTTTTTTCTGCTGCAGGGTACAGAATAACGAAGAGAGCATGTTGGGGTGATAGACTTGTATGGTCCCTGAGGGACACGGATCTGTAGTACTTGTATGTAGTTTGGGGGCACACCACAGTGTAGTAGCAAAATCCTCATCCTTCTCCCAGTTCCCGTTTTCATTGAATGGTTAAAACCTAGTCCTGTCGTGGTAACTCAGCTTAGCCTGTTTCTACATGGGTTACAGAAGGTGGTAGATATAGCTTGCTCCAACTTCTACTCAGTTCCAACTTACATTGGAACGATCACATGCGCAAAGGTGCAGGGATGGTAGCGCAGAGTCTGAGAGGCAGTTGCAAGATGCATAGGGACTACCTAAACCACGTTTAATTTTACTTTAGCAGATAGGTTGGAGAAAGGTGAGTCGTTTCGAGATATGGGAGTTCCAGAAATATGATTGACTAGTGGCTGTAATCATTAAAGGACTTCTCCATAGGATCCAATGCCAGTATGCGGTTGACTGGAAAGACTTGATTCCAAATCCCAGACAGTATTTCTACGAAAGCGGAGCTCTAGAGATCTGAAAAGCTAGTGTACATTTCTTACGACCTCAATCAGCACATCGTCGCTACCGTTTGTGATCCTTCTCAATCAACCATCGCCTATAACCCAGGCCATACATCACCGAAACTCTGACATGGCATCGAGACAGAATGCATTACAGATATTGGTGAAATATCTAGCGGCGATGGTGTGAGGGAGTTGCAAATGCTGGGTTCATACCACACTCCTTAGCCGAATCGCTTTCAAATTCGGTAATTTTATTATGAGGTTGCACCGTAGGTGACGTGTAACCATACTGTTTGTCTGATACTATACACTCCGGCGACCACTGTCTATATTCAGTGTCACAGTATCTGTCTGGATAAAACCACTTCACTCAGACGTAATGCCACATGTAGATTTATAAACCCAGTATAACTTTTAACATGGATACTTGTATGCAGCTGTAGAATCAAGACCGCTTTTTATTGTCATATGGTTGTGTTTTTTAACATCTGGCAGTTTGTAAGGGAATTACACCTCTCTTTCTAGGACACAGCGGTACCACAAGCAGGAAAACTTATGACACATGTCCACCCACGGTTGATTTTTCGGTTAGTATTATTTCGTATCGCTAGCAATCAGTTATTGACGAAGTATTATACTTAGTAGTAGAGGATGTGTGATAGGTTTGCCTTGAGCATCAGGTTTGTAAAGTATGTGATTGTGTTCCGACATGTGCAAAGAAAATGACTGTGTCAGTCGTAAGAAAGGTAAGGATTTGACATGGAATACTGCGACAGCAAAGGGAAGAATAAGTCAATTCATAAGAATGGTACAGATGTTTCTATTTCCAGATCCACAGCCGTCAGCAGGGTGTATTTCTGATACTTTGCTCATTATCGAATGTCATCCAATTGAGACTGCGATCATAATATTTAATTGTAAGTACAGGGCTAAAATATATATGAGGGCGGTTTTTTCCTAGGATAGTTCTGTCTATGCATTCTTGATGTGCACCGCCAGTGACCTGTGGCGGGAATGATTCACGTTTCCAGCTAATAGTAGGAGCTGCCCAAATGGAAAGGCCTGTTGGGGTGTGGAAACATCGCTGACTTAACCGTGTCGTCCTCTAGATGGCCGAATAGCGAACTAATACTTTGTATGTGTTGGACAGCTTTCGTGATCGTGTGGAAATTTGAGAAGATTCAATATGGACGTGTGTCTGCGCTGGACCGTTATTCCCTCCCATGTAAATTGTTTGGTTGACTGCTTCTGCATGTTTCACGCCTTTATTTAGTTGAGGGAACATCGATTGTGGTGTGTGAGTCTAGCAGGTGAAAGACAGGTGGAAGACATGTTTGCTGTTTCTCTAGACATGAGAAACACCTTAGTTGACTTTGTAAATTATAGGGATGACTTGGAATCTGTTATATCACCGACATCGGTATTCGCGAGCGGAAATACACTCCTGGAAATGGAAAAAAGAACACATTGACACCGGTGTGTCAGACCCACCATACTTGCTCCGGACACTGCGAGAGGGCTGTACAAGCAATGATCACACGCACGGCACAGCGGACACACCAGGAATCGCGGTGTTGGCCGTCGAATGGCGCTAGCTGCGCAGCATTTGTGCACCGCCGCCGTCAGTGTCAGCCAGTTTGCCGTGGCATACGGAGCTCCATCGCAGTCTTTAACACTGGTAGCATGCCGCGACAGCGTGGACGTGAACCGTATGTGCAGTTGACGGACTTTGAGCGAGGGCATATAGTGGGCATGCGGGAGGCCGGGTGGACGTACCGCCGAATTGCTCAACACGTGGGGCGTGAGGTCTCCACAGTACATCGATGTTGTCGCCAGTGGTCGGCGGAAGGTGCACGTGCCCGTCGACCTGGGACAGGACCGCAGCGACGCACGGATGCACGCCAAGACCGTAGGATCCTACGCAGTGCCGTAGGGGACCGCACCGCCACTTCCCAGCAAATTAGGGACACTGTTGCTCCTGGGGTATCGGCGAGGACCATTCGCAAGCGTCTCCATGAAGCTGGGCTACGGTCCCGCACACCGTTAGGCCGTCTTCCGCTCACGCCCCAACATCATGCAGCCCACCTCCAGTGGTGTCGCGACAGGCGTGAATGGAGGGACGAATGGAGACGTGTCGTCTTCAGCGATGAGAGTCGCTTCTGCCTTGGTGCCAATGATGGTCGTATGCGTGTTTGGCGCCGTGCAGGTGAGCGCCACAATCAGGACTGCATACGACCGAGGCACACAGGGCCAACACCCGGCATCATGGTGTGGGGAGCGATCTCCTACACTGGCCGTACACCACTGGTGATCGTCGAGGGGACACTGAATAGTGCACGGTACATCCAAACCGTCATCGAACCCATCGTTCTACCATTCCTAGACCGGCAAGGGAACTTGCTGTTCCAACAGGACAATGCACGTCCACATGTATCCCGTGCCACCCGTCGTGCTCTAGAAGGTGTAAGTCAACTACCCTGGCCAGCAAGATCTCCGGATCTGTCCCCCATTGAGCATGTTTGGGACTGGATGAAGCGTCGTCTCACGCGGTCTGCACGTCCAGCACGAACGCTGGTCCAACTGAGGCGCCAGGTGGAAATGGCATGGCAAGCTGTTCCACAGGACTACATCCAGCATCTCTATGATCGTCTCCATGGGAGAATAGCAGCCTGCATTGCTGCGAAAGGTGGATATACACTGTACTAGTGCCGACATTGTGCATGCTCTGTTGCCTGTGTCTATGTGCCTGTGGTTCTGTCAGTGTGATCATGTGATGTATCTGACCCCAGGAATGTGTCAATAAAGTTTCCGCTTCCTGGGACAATGAATTCACGGTGTTCTTATTTCAATTTCCAGGAGTGTATCAGTTTCCTCTATTTTTTTCGAGTTTTCACATAAAGGTCTTCGCAGACTGGATAAGTTTCCAGTTAATTAACGGTTTACAGGATGTTCCACCTCGTTAAAGTTTGGGGTTTCTTGAGAAATAATTTTCAGTCTATAGCTTCAGAATTATGTTGTGTGAGTGATAATGCTATGTGCTTGATATCGAGAAGTATTGAGAAAATTATATGATATTTTGACAAACCAAGCGAAATTACATGTGTTCCTGTAATCCCAGAGTCTGGAGATGGGTATAGAAAAGCAAGGATGCAAGCAGGTCAGGACCAGAAACAGTAACGTCTATGTGTCGAGGGGAACCGACCCAGCCTTTGTACAACAGTTCTGAGAGTGACTTCGGTCCACTGAGGGCGCTCTAGTCACATGTCGGAAGTGGATAACCACCCCACATTGCGGTAAATATCTAGTGCAGTGAGGAGTATACCTGCAGTGCATGTGCTTATGCTGTCTGTCTTCACGGTATATGTATGACTGTCTGGCGGGTGATAACTATATGAATGATGTGAATGGGGCGATTTTGTATGGCGCAGGATACGAATTGTATGTTTACTACATCGACCCAGTACACGGTGGTATCTTGCTGGGTTGGGGATCAGTTTCACGCTCTAACATTCAAGCTCCAGCCCTCAGTGACAGAGCAGTGTAATTTAAGGGTCTTTCCGTATTTGATGATGTGTAGGCCACTTTTCAGGGTTTAGTTGTCAGTACAATACAGTGATCTGTACTAAATAAATCTTTTTTGCCACTGAAAGTCTCATCTACAGAAAGAAAAAGAAAAGGCTGACAGTGCTCCCACACCAGCGGTATCAGTAATTCGGCAGATAAATTCAATAAGAGCCAATCATAGTGCTCCATTCATTCACAAGATATCCTTTGTGCCGAGACATAAGAGTCTCTACAAACTGATTCAAACAAAATGGTGGCAAGCTATCTACAGAGAGTTCTGAGAAAGCAAGTGTTAAAAGATAACTTGAATCAGACCATCCAGCTCAGGTGGGGAAGCCGTTACTCATCTGCCACTGTGGCATTAGGACACCTTCAGAACAGTAGCAGTAGAATACCGAAAATTCCCGCCATTTTCCTCTTCTGTAGGACACTGCTTCAAATTCTGCTTGCTTAATTGTTCTGATTTCCCCCAGTCTGTGCTTAGATGGTACTCTCTTTCCAAACAACAATAATGCTTTTATGATTAATGGTATTTTTGCAAGTGTGCACAGACATGATGAAGGCTTTTAGCGGTGAGAATGTTTAACATATCTGTGACGTATGTTGACAGCAGGACATCACGATTTCCAGAAAGGGAACACTTGATGTCTCGTCAGGACCATTGGGAAGAATGCAATTGGTGTTATTCTGGGCTATTTTCGTAACAGGTCCTGGTCACTGTGCGAACATTTCACAGTGATGCGACAGCCAAACTGGGCAGGTAAGCACATGTGTACGGCCAGATGCAGCTCGCATGTCCCGTTAGGATCGCTAGGAACAATGCAGCCTGCGCTATTCTGGGAAGCAATGGAATGGATTTCTGAGGCGTCTTTGAGGATGAGTCGCTCAGCCATTAGGTCTTCGCTGGACCGCAGGTAGCGAGAGGGATCACGCCAGCAATGGTGAACACATGTGCACGGTCGAGAGGGTGACTTGGCGCTTATTTAAATAGACATGTGATGTCAGTATAATACTCAAAGGACTCTAACTGTAGATATGGCTTTCACCTGCTGTCGGCAGCATGTGACAGTGCTGGCTTTTGTTTGGCTTGCCCTGCAAAGCATGTGTGTACATCGGAACAGTTCACTGTATGTCGTGGTTAACGATAGTTCGAAAGCGTGTTTTTACGTGCAATGAGTGTTTGTGCACTGCATTATTTTGCAAGCAGGTCTTAGGCTGTGCAATGTATGATTTCGATGGTTGGTAATGAACAAGCGTGTCTGTAGAGCTTTGACATGCATCATTTTGACAATTTAGGAGTTGTTTGCGCCTCCGCACATCAGTGAACTGCATTATTTCGATAATTTACGAGTTTTTTGCGTGTCTGTATGCTGTGTATTGTGACCCCAAGCACATCAGGGTGAGTCTTTTGTATGAGTGTAATAAATATACTATGCCAAATCTGTCCCTAAATAAGCTGGTTGAAACCAGACATAAATAGCAGTGAAATTTTGAACTCGGATTGGACAATGTTTAGGAAGGATAGGACTGATGGTATGGAACGTGGTATGTTCATTGCAGTTAAAAGCTTTTTATACGCAGTTTAGATCGACACTGGGTTTGCCTGTGAAATAGTCTGGATAAAGCTGTCAATCAGACAAGGATTGACCATTGTATTAGGATGTTTTTATAGACCACTAGCATCCACAACAAACGTTACAGAACGTTTCAGGGAAAGTCTTGAGTACATATGAAATAAACATCCAAATTATCCGTTAGTTATAGGTGGAGACTTTAATCTGGCATCCACTGCCTGGGAAAATTATACGTTTATCGCAGGGGGCAGAAGCAAAGACTCATGTGCAGTTATTCTAGGAGCGCTCCCAACATACAGCCTTGAGTAATTGGTTAGTAAACCAACTCACCAACTCGAGATGGGAACATTTTAGATATGTTGGAGACAAACAGAGCTGATCATTTTGATGAAGTTAATCTAGAAGAAGGTATTAGCGACCATAATACCATTATGGCTTCTATGTCAGTGGATGCTGCAAAAAAAAAAAAAAAAAAAAAAAAAAAAAAAAAAAAAAAAAAAAAAGCGTTGAGTTTTCTTGTTTGGGAAAGCGAATAAAAGTAGCATTAATGAATTTCTTCATAGTCAGCTCCAAGCATCCACCACATGAAACAAAGATATTGAGCATCGTTGGTTGGAATTTAAAGGTATTGTTCACCACGTGCTAGAGAAGTATGTGCCTAGCAAAAATATAGGGGACAGAAACGATTCACCTTGGTACAATAAACATACTAGGAAGCTGCTGAGAAATCAGAGAGTCCGCAGCTCGTGGTTGAGCGATAGCATTCTCGCTTCCCGCGCCCGGGTTCGATTCCCGGTGGGGTCAGAAATTTCCTCTGCCTCGTGATGACTGGGTGTTGTGTGATGTCCTTAGGTTAGTTAGGTTTAAGTAGTTCTAAGTTCTAGGGGACTGATGACCATAGATGTTAAGTTCTGAAGTGCTCAGAGCCATTTGAACCACAAAGCAGAGAATTTTCCACAGTTGTATTGAACGTAGTCACTGCCCCGCTGACAAACAGAAATTATGCGAAATGAAAGCAGCTGTCAAAAATTCAATGAGAGATTCTTGTAACGAATCTGAAAGAAATATTTTAACGGCAGATTCTAAAAATAATCCCAAAACATTTTGGTCGTACATAAAATTTATGAACGCTACAAATAATTCAATACCTTCTCTTGCTGACAGTACAGGTAATGTAACGGTTGATGATAAACAAAAGGCGGAAATTTTAACCTCAGCCCTCAAAAACTCGTTTACGGTAGAGGACTGCAGCACCATTCACTCTTTCAATTATCAAACAAACGCAAGGTTGCCTGACATAGTGTTTAGTGTATATGGGATTATAAATCATTTAAGATCCTTAGACGCCAGGAACGTATCTGGCCCAGACGGTATCACCATAAGATTATATGTTGACTATGCTACAAATATAGCACCATTCTTATCCATCATCTATCAGAAATCATTGGAACAGCGGAAAGTTAAACGGCACAGCCCAAGTCATAGCAATCAATAAAAAGGGTTGAAAATCGGATTCACATAATTACCAGCCTATTTCACTGACATCGATTTGTTGTAGTATCATGGAATATATTTGTTGTTCAGACATAATGACTAGACTCTGAGAAAATCATCTGCAGAAAACAGCACGATTTTAGGAAACAGCAGTGCATGATATACAACAGGCTGTAGATACCAGCTCCCAGGTTGATGCCATATTTCTCGACTTTCGAAAGACGTTCGACACAGTTCCGCACTGTCGCTTGGTCCAAAAAGTGCGCGCTTACAGTCTATCCGATGACATATGCGGTTGGATAGAAAGTTTTCTAACAGGGAATGGGGTGACTTCAACAGAAACAAGCGTAACTTCAGGTGTGCCCCAGGGCAGCCTAATAGGTCCGCTGCTTTTTACGATTTACATAAGCGATCTGGTTGATGGTATTGACAGCAGCATTAGACTGTTTGCCGATGATGCTGTAGTCTACAAGAAAGTAGTATCACACGAAAGTTGTGAACAAATCGATGAGGATTTGCAGAAAATATATGCGTGGTGTAACGCCTGGCAGTTATCTGTCAATGCTAGTAAGTGCAACCTACTGCGTAAAACAAGGCGAAAACCCCTATTAATGTACGAGTGCAAAATAAATGCTCAGTCTTTGGAAGCGACAATATCCATAAAGTATCTGGGTGTGACTATTCGAATTGATCTCAAATGGAATGATCAGGTTATAGAAGTAACGGTCAAGGCGAACTCTAGATTGCAGTTTGTTGGTAGAATTCTGAAGCAGTTTGGTCTTATTCAAAAGATTCACAAGGTCTAAAGAAGAGCAGCAAGATTCGTGACTGGTACATTTAGCCATTGCAAGAGCGTTACAAAACTCATATAAAGTTTGAAGTGGGATACATTTGCAGATAGACGACGCACCAAACGGAAGGGGCTGCTCACTAAATTCGGAAATCAGATCTTCGCCGAGGATGTAGAGCATATATTATTACCAACAATTTTCAAATCGCGCAATGATCACCATTCAAATATAAGGGTAATTAGAACTCGTACTGAGGTGTTGAGGCAGTCCTTATTCCCTCATGCAATCTGTGAGTGGAACAGAGGGAGGGAAATATGACTTTAGAGCGGATTGTGCCCTCCGCCACACACTGTTTTGTGGCTTGCGGAGTAGATACGTAGATGTTCATGTAAATAAAGTGCTTGAAAATAAATAAAGTACACTCCTTCCTCTTTCCAGGAGTCCATCGCAGGCTGAGTCATTTTCACGCCATTTTTCCCCTCTAGACCATCATGGGATGAAAGCCTCCCTGGTAGCTGTACTATGAATTAGGTGAGTTGGACTCTGGACCTCATGGTGGACACAGTGGATGGAGCTACTGCCTCAAATTGTTTAAGTAAAGACTGCCTGTAAAACAGAGACTCAACACCCTATCCACCAGCCCTCCACAGGCTGAGTCCTTTGCCCACCATTTTCCCCCCTCCAGACCGCCTTCTCGGATTACATGATGGATGGACGATGGTGCCCTCTGGTGGTGGTACTGTGTACTAGGTCAGTTGGATTTCGGACCTCAGGGTGAACACACATGATGGCAGTACTGCCTCTAATTGTTTAATTAAAGACTGTTTAAATATAGGCTTATGTCCGTCCTATCCAGGATAGTCTGAGTCCTTTTCCCACCAGTTCCTAGGAAGAGGTGGCAGTCGGATGACTGAGGTTAGTGGAGGTAGACCAAGTTACCTATTTTCCCACCATTTTCTTAGGTCAGTGGAGGTAGCTGTGGTGTGCTGCATTGCCCTGCTGGAATTTGAACTTATCAGCATTTTCTGGGGGAGGGGAGAGGAGGAGGAGGGGAGGGGATTACGTTAACCCAACTGACCTATCTTCCAGCCAAAATTTGAACTTTGCACCATGGCGTCATTGCGACGTGGCCATATCTATCAACGCCATCTTGTATCCGCCATCTTGAATAAATTTGGCAACAATGTAATGTGGGTTGGTGTCGCCCTTGTACCCCTACTTTTGAACGCCTTTACGAGGAGATGGCTTACCTGACGATGTTACAGAAGGTAAATGGAAGTTGATCCAGTATTAGAGGAAATAGGTTTCATAGTTCATTGTACTACGGGGAGCTGCAGAGAGTAAAAACTGCAGGGTAAGACAGAGATTGGAATATATCCAGCAAATAATTGATGATGTAAGATTCACATGCTATTTTGCGACCGAAAGTTGGGCGGAAGTGAGAAGTTGGTGTCAGACAGCATCAAACCGATCAGAAATCCAAAAAAATTTACTCTAGAAAACCGTCCGCTCCCTTAGGTGAATGATCAGTGAGTCTGACTGCCATGAAGCGCTCCTAGCTTCGAGTCCCGCCCAGGTCGAAGATTTTTCTCCGCTTGGGAAGTACGTTTTGTGTTGTCTTAATCATATTCACGCAGTACGTCCAATGTGGTGCCAACTGAACAGATTTGGTAGTCGGCCGCAGATCTTCCCCAGGAGAAGACTTCCAGCCATCAGTGGCGTACGATTATTTCATGTCATTCTAAATAACTTCAGGAAAAAGTCTGTCTCGTTAAACAGTACGTTTGTAAAAGCAAATATTGAATAACTGAAGAAATATTACTACCGCACATAAATGAAATGACGACAGCGTGCAGAATGACTTCCCCGCTATGTATAAATCCGGCTGCCCAGAAACTTGCGAGATCAACTCTAGCCCCGTGGGATTAGCCGAGCGGTCTCATGCGCTGCAGTCATGGACTGTGCGGCTGGTCCTGGTGGAGGTTCGAGCCCTCCCTTGGGCATGGGTGTGTGTGTTTGTCCTTAGGATAATTTAGGTTAATTAGTGTGTAAGCTTAGGAACTGATGACCTTAGCAGTTAAGTCCCATAAGATTTCACACACATTTGAACATTTGAACAACTCTAGTGTATCACAGACTGAAGAGGACGTATTTCTTATATCTGACGAGCCTTCACCTCGTCCAACTACTAAGCTTGAAATCAATCAGTTCCCGTGTAATTAGGATCACACAGTAACAGAAAGTTATACGCGTCGTTTCGGTTATACTAGTCCCACGCTTCAATAAACTTGTGTAGGGAAACATATTTAGACAAATTCTACCTGTTCACTACAACAAACGAAAATCGGACTATTATGGGCGGGATTTGATTACCACAGTGGCACAGGAATTCAGTAAGGGGGGGGGGGGGGGCGGTGGCCCGACTGGTGGGAGAGAAACGGGAGTTGTGTAAGAGTGCGCATCTAACCAAGATTTATATATTAAGTAACAGTGTACAATGCCAAAGTGCATGCAGGTACACAGAGGGCAAAAACTTGGCCTCAAACGTCTTAAGCAATAAGCATCAGATGAACAATATTACAAGAACCAAAAATAACTACTCGCGATAGTTACAAATAACAAACTTACTAAGGGGGCAGGAAGAACACTTTTTTGGTTGTTGTCGTCAGTGTTCTAACTAGTCTGATGCGGCCCGCCAGGAATTCCTCTCCTGTGCCAACCTCTTCATCTCCGAGTAGCTCTTGCAACCCTCGTCCACAATTATTCTCTGGATGTATTCCAACAGCTTTTACCCTCTACAGCTCCCTCTGAAACCATGGAAGTTATCCCCCGACATCTTAACTGATGTCCTACCATTATGTCCCTTCTTCTTGTCTATGTTTTCCATGTATTCCTTTCCTCGCAGATTCTCTGGAGGACGTCCTCATTCCTTACCTCATCCACATTCTTCTGTAGCACCACGTCTTAAATAATTCGATTGTCTTCCATTCCGGCTTTGCCACAGTCCATGCGTCACTTCCATACAATGCTGTCCTCCAAGTGTACATTCTAAGAAATTTCTTTCTGAAATTAAGGTCTATGTTTGACACTAGTAGATTTCTCTTGGCCAGGAACGCCCTTTTTGCCAGTGCTAAACTTTTTATGTTCTCCGTGCTCCGACCGTCATAGGTCGTTTTGCTGCATAGGTGGCATAATTCCTAAACTTCATCTACATCGTGATTACCAGTCCTGATATTAAGTTCCTCGCTGTTCTAATTTCGGCTTCTTCTCATTATTTCAGTTTTTCTTCGATTTACTCTCAATCCATATTCTGTACTCAGTACATTGTTCATTCCATTCAGAAAATTCTGTGATTTTTCTGAATAGCAATGTCATCAGCGAATCTTATCACTGATATCTTTTCAACTTGAATTTTAATTTCATTCTTGAATCTTCCATTCATTTCCGCCGTTGTTTCTTCAATATATAGATTGAACAGTAGAGGCGAAAGACTTGAACCTTATCTTATACCCTGTTTAATCCATGCACTTCGTTCCTGGTCTTCCACTCCTACTGTTCCCTCTCGGTTCTTGTGCATACTGTATTTTATTTATTTAGTGTATGGCATTTAAGTACCTTTCAGTACTGGATCACGTTATTCTACATTATATAACATTACATATATTCACAGATGAAACACCTAGCCCTTGTATATGTTCAATGGATTTTTGAGATGCTACGAGGAATTCTTCAAAGTCCCCACTAATCGCTCTAGCACTGCATTCTTCTCTGATGTGTTGGATGGTCTGCTTAGGAGCGCCGCAGTCACATGCTGGCGAAGACAGCAGTCCCCATTTGAAGAGAGAGTCAGCACATCTTCCATGCCCCGTTCGTAGCCGGTTCAGAGATGACCAGATCTTGCGGGGGTGATCAAACCCAAGAACTGCCTCAGTAATACAAGGCATTAGGTGGCAAGTTGTTGGAGCATTTTGGAGCCATTCTCTTCTTCAAGAGTTGATGTAAGCCCCTGTGAGGCTGCCTAGAAGAAGAGGATGTCTTGAACGAAGCCTCTTGATACTCAGATCAGGTATATCGATGTGTACCGGTAGTTCAGGGTTTGCTTCGATCTTGTTGGATTCCCTGACCAACGCTGCTTCTCGTCGTATTTTTGGGGGTTGTATGTGACTCAGGACAGGTAGCCATATGTCAGGTGTAGGCCTAACTGAAATCTGGTTTCACAGGATGGAGCGGATCAGGTTATGGTTGTGGAGGGGGCCGTAATCAGTTACTGTTAGTTGCACAAAACACACAAACTTTTATTTTCCTAAGAATCACTTAATTACACATTGCAGTAAAAGGATTAAATTAGAACTATACGGCTGAATGTCTAGTTAAGAAAATTTGCGATACCTTCTGGGCTGAAGGCCCAAAACCACACCAAAAATAGGAACGGCTGAAGTTGTGAACAAAAGTTGTAAAAAACTGCTTTGAAGAATACATGTAGCTGAAGACCTTATTTTAAAAAGTATTTCACATAAAAGCTTGGCTGAAGGCCACACACTGGACACTGAACAATTCAGGACTTAGAGTCTGGATAACAAGAATTTCAGATAGGGAAAATTTTTAAAGAAATTAATTTTAAAAAAATCAATTTTCAAAATTTTAATTTAAGATGACTGAAGGCCATATTTTTTAAAAAGTATTTCACATTAAAGCTCGGCTGAAGGCCACACACTGGACATTGAACAATTCAGGACTTAGGTCCTGGATAACAAGAATTTCAGATACAGCAAATTTTTTAAAACACTATTTTTAAACAAACCAATTTTCAAAATTTTTATTTAAGATGGCTGAAGGGCTTATCTTAAAAACATTTCACGTAAAAGCTCGGCTGAAGGCCACACAATGGACATTGAACAACTCAGGACTTAGAGTCTGGATAACATAAGTATCAGATAGAACAAACTTTCAAAATTTTAGTTATTAAGCAAATCAAACTTCAAATTTTTAATTTAAGTCAGCTGAAGGCCCTATTTAAAATTTAAACGAACTACATTAATAGACAGCTGAAGACCTCGCACAATACATCAGGCGAAAATGGAAGTCACAATCTAAAATCAAGAGAACATTGGTGCTCAGAATTATTTCAAGGTTTGGCCTGAGAAGGGGGGTCTAATGTAAGGTGGGGTGAGACAGGCAGCCAAGAGTAGGGTTAAATAATCGGATGGTAACCTGACCCAGGGTCGGCTGAAGGACCGACCAACAACCTAATCAATTCCCTTCCGCCCGACCGACGGTATGACAACGGAAAATATGAGCTGAGGACGAAGATACCAGTAGCACTACGTGTTCCAAATTGGCGTCTAAGAACAACCAAGGCACAAGAACAACCCTTAAGAAAAAACTACGAACAAACAACTAAAAGGCTGTCGAACTACAAGCCTCGCTGGACAGCATCAACACGGCGATGAAAAACACACTGCCAAAAGACTACGCTAACGACCAGGGCAGAGAACTGGGGCGTGTATGGCCACAAGGCATAAAATACTGCTGGTGCACTTCATTGATAAGTAACAACCAATTTAATAGTTAAAGACCATACACGAAGACAGCTGCAAAATTTCGCCGACTCCAACACACCATACGTTGCTGCTAGTAGGAATGGCCCAGGAAGAAACAATCAGCAATGAACGAAGAGTTGTCACAGCAATTGAGGTTTCATAACAGGTTAACTGATCATTCAACTTCAGTGTCCAGGTTCAGTGGGCAAGGAACTTTGTAGTTCTCACTGCTAGCGCCTCAGAATCCGACCACACGTGCACGTCACCAGCAGTCCCGGCCTGACCTCGTGCTGCGGAGACTTCCTTGCAGCTCTGTCGCAACTGACTGACCCAATCCAGCATGCTGACAGCATTAAAATAACTATTCAGTCAAAACCACACAAGCTACACAGAGTTCTGTGAAACACTTCCACAAATATCTCGAACAATACTAAAACCAGTCACTGTGGAACAACTAGGAGGAATCACAAGTCGACACAAACAGAGAACCTGGAAGTGGTCGGAGACCGAAAACACGTCATCTGATGAGACGACCGACTGAACGACCAACCAAGGTCGTCCCCACTGAAGTCATGTATACTGGCTACGGTCAGGCGAGTCGTGGCTGTCCAAACCTCACTGCTGCTCCATCCCCAGCGAACTCCCGACACAGGACGACCTGGAAATACTAGCGGTCACTCAAAAGATAGTAAAAGAGTGCTCTTATCGATAAGCGTTGCTGCTGCCACTCTTGGGCAGGCCTCCTGCAACTTAGTGATGCCAGTAAATCGAATAAACAACGGGATGGGAGTACCATCAAGACAAGATGCAACCAATAATGGCATATACACGAGCCGTGCACAGGTGACTAACGGTTCCTGAAATAATGCACATAATGTTGTTAAGTTCGACATCGATTTTGTTCACATGACTACTGTTTAGCCATACTGGTGCACAGTACTCCGCCGCAGAGTATACCAGGCTCAGCGCAGACGTCCTCAGAGTTTTTGCCTTGATCCCCAGGTGGTTTCGCAGAGTTTATGGATGAGGTTGTTTCTTGTCCTCACCTTGGCAGCTGCTTTTGTAAGGTGTGGTTTAAATGACAAGGTCCTGTCTAACGTGACCCCTAGGTATCTTAGCTCCTTGTTGTGGCTGAGGCGCGTGTCGTCAAGGTATACTTCCAGAGCTCTGTCGACTTCTCTATTATTGAGGTGGAAGCAAGTTACTTCTGTCTTCGTGACGTTAGGCCTAAGCCTCCATTTACGGAAGTATGCTGCCAGGGCAGACAGATCGGATGACATGGTTTCTTCCATTGTATCAACATCGGTGTGCATTGTTGCAATATTCCAGTCATCAGCGTAGCCAAATTTCCTGCAAGTTGTTTCTGGCATATCAGCAATGTACAGGCTGAAAAGCGGTGGGGCTAATACTGAGCCTTGAGATAAGCTGTTTTGAAGGAATTCTGGCTAATGACTTTATTTCCCATGACGACCTGGAACCCTTGTTACCAATCATGTTACCAATAAGCTTTGTAACTTTTTGACAGGGAATTATTTTCATCAGTTTATAGAGTAGCCCTTGATTCCAGATTGTATCATAGGCTGCTGACAAGTCAATGAAGAACACAGATGTTTTTAATTTCTTTTGGAATCCCGCTTTAATACGTGTTGTAAGGGCACAGCTTTGGTTGGGACGAAAGCCGGCTTGTTCAACTGGGATGGCCGTGACTATTGTCTGACCAATCCTGTTAAGTAGTACTCGTTCCAGAAGTTTGTACACCATGCTAAGCTGTGCTATGGGCTGGTAGATTTGCGGAACACTTCCCGGTTTACTCGGCTTTAGGAAGGCAATTATCTTGGCATGTTTAAGTTCACGGGGTATGTTTCCTGTCTACAGTAGTGATGTGAAGAACTTCGCTAACCATATTTTCGTATATTTGCCAGCCTTGAAAAAAAACTCTGAGAGGATGTCATCTGAGGTGGAGGCTTTACCTGGTTTTGTGTCCTTTATTGCTGCGGAGATCTCTTTGGGGGTGATGTCGCATGAATACTTATTGTCAACATTGGCTATTGTTTTTAGCTTTCTAAGTTCACGTTTAATGCGTATTGTTGTCTTTAGGTGGTTTACCCGTTTAGATGTTTAAACAATGTGCCAAGCAATTTTGTTAGGTGTTGTGGGGTTTTCTTCTCGAGTGATACGGCTGGTCCCTCCTAGTTTTCGAAGCAGGGACCATGCTTTTCTGCTGGATACTTTAAAGTCCATAGCCTGAGTAAATTCTATCCACTTCTGTCGTCGTGCAGTATCAAGGCTGTGTATGAGTTCATCTGCTATTTCTCTGTCACCGCTGCTTTGGTCGTCATAATACAGTTACTCACATCTCTCATCCCAGCCTGGAATGTATTCTTTGCCGTATACTTTAGGTATGTGCTATTTTGCTGTACTGATGACTGTTCCCACAAATCTTTTATAGCTATCAGCAGATGGACGGATCCATCCTAGGTATTTATCGAGGTCTCCAGAGTAAGCTTTCCAATCCGCTTTATGTAGGTTCCATCTGGGTCGAGAAGCTGAGGTTATCAATGGAATACTTGTGCCGATTTCTGCTAGGACAGGACGGTGTTGACTGTGAGGGAAATCTGGCAGAACATTTCGACTTGGGTTGATTAGCTGGTGATTTTCATCAGCTCTGACAAAGCATAGGTCTGGATCATACTCTCGTTTCGAAGCTGTTGATCTGAAGGAACCACTATCTTTAGGATCGAAAATGAGGCGGATGTTGTTTTCTTCTGCCCAGTTTGCAAAGGCTTCACCATTTGTATCAGTTGTTCTGTATCGCTATTACGTGTGGTGGCTGTTAAAGTCTCCTACAAAGACCGCAGGATGGCGGTGTGACTGGAGAACATCTGCTGGTCATGCGGATCCTGGTGGTCTGTAAATGTTACTTATGACCAGTTCACTTATTTTGATTATCACACATCTACATCTACATTTATACTCCGCAAGCCACCCAACGGTGTGTGGCGGAGGGCACTTAACGTGCCACTCTCATTACCTCCATTTCCTGTTCCACTCGCATATGGTTCACGGGAAGAATGACTGCCGGAAAGCCTCCGTACGCGCTCGAATCTCTCTAATTTTACATTCGTAATCTCCTCGGGAGGTATAAGTAGGGGGAACCAATACATTCGATACCTCATCCAGAAACGCACCCTCTAGAAACCTGGACAGCAAGCTACACCGCGATGCAGAGCGCCTCTCTTGCAGAGTCTGCCACTTGAGTTTGCTAAACATCTCCGTAACACTATCACGCTTACCAAATAACCCTGTGACGAAACGCGCCGCTCTTCTTTGGATCTTCTCTCCCTCCTCTGTCAACCCGACCTGGTACGGATCCCACACTGATGAGCAATACTCAAGTATAGGCCGAACGAGTGTATTGTAAGCCACCTCCTTTGTTGATGGACTACATTTTCTAAGGACTCTCCCAATGAATCTCAACCTGGCACCCACCTTACGAACAGTTAATTTTATATGTTCATTCCACTTCAAATCGTTCCGCAAGCATACTCCCGGATAATTTACAGAAATAACTGCTACCAGTGTTTGTTCCACTATCATATAATCATACAATAAGGGATCCTTCTTTCTATCACAGAGTGGATATTGTCATTTGTGGAAGTGGATAGCAGGTGAGCGTTCTCTATTTTATTTTTGACGTACGTGGTTACTCCATAGACATGGTGGTATGTTCATTGATGATATCTTATCCTGATACTTTTCCTCTGGTGTGTAGTTGATCTTCGTTATCTGTGTGGGTTTCCTGTAGGGCAAAGAGATCAATGTTGAGCTTGGTCAATAACTTTCGAAAAATTTGGCATTTGGTTTTACTAATGCCCTCAATGTTCAATTGGCATATTTTAATACTTGTTCCAAGTTTCCTAGATGCTTGGCCCTAAAAACGGCTTTTGATGTGATTACGAGTCATTTCCTCTCGGTTGTGAACGTCTCGAATAGCCAGGAGATCTAGAACGAATGTCTGGCTGCCAGTTTTGTTGCCTTCTTAGCACCACCCAGGGGTCACATGTGGGACAAATTTCAGGTTTACACCCACCGACGTGAAGAAACATCGACCCCCTACATACTGTATAGTACCCGTCATTCCCTATAGCTTACTCCTATTTTTCTCAGAGTTTTGAACGTCTTTACCATTTGACACTGTCGAAGGCTTTTTCCAGATCAACAAATCCTAAGAACGTATAGTGATTTTTCTTCAACCTTGCTTCCATTTTCAACCACAACGTCAGAACCGCCATTCTCGTGCCTTTGCCTTTCCTAAAACCAAACTGCTCGTACTCTAAGACAGTCTCAATTTTCTTTTCCAACCCTGTCTATATGATTCTTGACAGCAATTTGTATGCATGAGCTCCTAAGCTGATTAGGAGATTATTCTCGCACTTGTCGGTTCTTGCAATCTTGGAAACGGTATGGATGATGTTTTTACGAAAGTCAGATGGTATATTGCGAGACATACATTCTACACACCAACGCGGATAGTCGATTTGTTGCTACTTCCCCCATAGTTTTAGAAATTCCAATGGAATGTTATGTATCCATTCCGCCTTATTCAATCTTAAATTTTCCAAAGCTCTTTTGACTTCTGGTATCAATACTGGATCCTGTCTCTTCCATATCGACTCCTGTTTGTTTTCCTATTACATCATCAGACAAGTCTTCCCATTCACAGAGGCCTTCAATGTACTCTTTCTAGCTATCCGCTCTCTGCTTTGCATCTAAAAATGGAATTCCTATTGCACTCCTAATGTTACAATGCTACTTTTAATTTGACTGAAAAATATACGATAGAGACTTAACCTAAGATACATGTATACATATTATCAAAAAATTGCTTCAGCCAACAAAATAGCATTACAAGGGTCACAGAATAGTACTGGGTGATATAATTAAAGTGCAGCTACTCACAGAGGTCCAGAGTTAGCTGAACTATCGAGTGGTAGATATTCTAATAAAGTTAATGTAGAAGTGATATATGCTGGAAAAAGATTAGATCCAATTTTAGCCACCAGGTGCAAATCTAGCGCTGTGAATTTAAGAAAGATGTATAGAAATGTTTTCATATGTAACCGACTACGAATGGGACTTGGGCAGAAAAGGCAAAACAAATGAGAAAGGCATTATATTGATTACATTGTTAACTGCCTCTTGAAAGTTTGTTCGATATGAGCACCAGAGACGCCGACGAGATGCTTGAAACAAATTTCAAAATTCCGCCATTTCTCTCCCCACATCCACGACTGCTGGCGGCTCACCTCCAACTGCCCAACGCTATGCGCTGTTAACATCGAGCTGCCCAACACTACAATGGCAGACAACAATGCAAACTAGCCACAGACTGCACACAGCACAGCCAGTGATTTTCATACAGAGCGCTACGTGGCGTTACCAATAAGAAAACCTAAACAGCTTACTTACATAGCCCCAATGCTCCCCACAAAAAATTTTACAAATTTTTTTGAGCACTGGCCAACACATATTTGTTAAAATTTTGTTCCCAATTACAATAACAAAGAAATCAAATGCACACACTTATTGATACAATGTTGGTCAAAAGCTACAATTTTCTCACAGTCCTTAAAGACAGTCCTGATCGTTCATCACAGTAAAATTGCAGTGTTTTTCTGAAAGTCTGAGCAGCAAAAGAAAATGGACACGGAAGTAGTGGATTTCCATGCCGCCTTGAAGAAGCAGTGTTGTCCTTCCAACAGAAAGACAGTGCTGACTCTTGACATGCAGACAGGTAATGGGCCACAACAGAGCAAACCCACAGCAGAGTCAGTCGAAGTTTTTAAGAATATTGGTAGGTAGGTCATCACAGAGCAGACCCACTGTAGTCCTGGTAGAGATTACGGTACTGGTGGGCCATCAAAGATGCAGACCCACTATCGTCCTTGTAGAGATAATGGTATTGGTGGGCCATCAAAGATGCAGACCCACTGTAGTCCTTGTAGAGACGGCCAGCAGCCATCTGTTGCAACTGTGCAGGTGCACAATCACCATCGAAGAGTCTTGCGGACAATATAGCAAGTCCATAAACCACCACTTGTGCACTCACAAAGTTTTTGGAATTGTCCTTAGAACCGCCAATGCTGTTATCCAGTCCCTTGCTGAATTATTAACACACGTGCAAACACTAACAGTCCCTACTTCTCACATATTGTCCATATACTATGACCAACAGAAACGTGTGCAGTGAAATGTAACTTACAAGTTACTTAATTTGATGAACTGGTGTCAATTACAATTTTATAACATGAGAATACAATAACAAAGGTACAAAATACATCATTAAAGAACATAACAATACAGATAACATTTGTGGTAATGCAGGCTTTACAGAAGAATCGAAATAACATATGCATCAGTGTTACAGGGATTATGACGTAAATAAATACACAAAAGATCAGAATAACTTTTAAAACATCAACTTCACAAGTGAGCATTAAAACAAAACAGAATAAATAATGTCTAAACATCTATACAAAGTAAATAACATAGTATTAAAAAAATTCTACAACATAAATCTTATTAGCTAAACACTTAAAGACAGGAAAAAGACGAATACACAAGGGACATAAACACATAGCGGAATAATACAAAAGGAAAGACAGGGTTCGTTTTCATTGTGACATTTGGTACTGCAGTCCAACCCAAAACTTCGTTCTGTAGATCTTTCCCCTTATTTCAACATTTGTTTCCACAAAAAAAAATCCTATCCAAGCATGTTTTCTGCATTCTGTTCACATCCTCTTTCAAAATTCTTTTTTGGCCAAACCATTTTCTTATAGCTTGCCAATGCATTTCTTCCAATTCATCACAACTCTTTCTTACATATAGCCTACCCCATCTTAAGCTAACTCAAATCTACTGAGCTCAGATGCTAAACTAAGGGACGAGGTAATGCAGGAGCACAAAACAATTAACACAAACAGCAATGACAAAAAAAATGGAAATTGGCAAAGAAAGCTACAGTAAATCTAAATTACCAAGCAAATGCAACATTACAACTAATGTGAGCCAATTTGCAGCAACAAGAAAAATAAATCAGTAGTAAAACTAGTTTAACAGAGTAATACAAAGTGAAATTTAGTAGCACTATGCCTAGAAAACAGCCGCAGCAAATGCAATAACTTATATCTAAACATGAGAAAGCTCAAGCAGAAAAAATATTACAGAAAAAATGGCCATGTTTAATACCTATGTCACATCTTAACACTAGAGTGATGCATCGCCTTGACTTACTCTAGCAGATAAGTTACCAACCTGTTAAAAAATTATTTTTGCAATTCCAATGAAGGGAAATGTCTATTTGTGCTCTCTTTTCTATGAAAGTACATCATAAAATTATTCTTTACTGGGTCTGTAGACAGAAAATAGTGATATTAGTACATCTATTAAATTTTATTTTAGCCAATGCTGCTGCAGCTAGAAGCCTGATATTAAACAAAATGAGCAAACTCTCAACTAGAAAGACAGTAGATGTAAAATGTTTCTCATCATTTCATTAGGCATTTTAGTAAATATCATAAATTAAAAGCTCCACAGTATAATATTATGTTTTCAAGTTTGAGCGTGTCGCATTTGCGATGCTTTCTACAATGAAATGTCAATAGCGAGGATAATGGCCTTTTTTTTTTCTTCTCCACCTGTGCCTCTGAAAGGCACACACTAATGGCTTTTTTCCAGGCGATTGTCGCGCAGCTGTGTGCCCTCGACGCATTACGTGAAGGTGGTCACTTAACTTTCTTACCGAAATATTTATGACAGCAGTAACTGTCTCATATAAAAATTTCACAGGTCGAGAATTTGCGTTTCAAATCTGTAGAAACAAAATCCTGTAAATATAACAGTGTCCAAAAAATTTCCGCCAGCATAGTGATACATTCACGCATATACACACATTTCATAACTCTTAAGGTACGATTCTCGGTTTCCAACATCCTTTTTCACAAACCAGAGTCCCTAACCACTCCTCATTATTCCTTGTTTTATTACACATATATATATTCATAGACACTTCTTCAATATTTCATCATAATAAATACGTAGCATAATCAAATTCCTCATATAGCATCAGCTTATTGATCATAAACATACTGCAACAGCATAATACACATCGTCACCATATCATCATAAAACCTCAGCCAAATCTCAAAATCGTCGTAGCTTCCTCCAATAATTTCAAAACCTAAAAAAAATATCTGCCACTTCAATAGTGTCATCTACCTCAAACATACTTTAAAAATCATGATCCCATACCAAATACATCATTCAAAGCTCTCATAGTATCACAATGGTTCTGAAAAAATATGAACAGTTCACACAGTGCAGGCAAAATACAATTTCATGAGTGTGAAATTATCCAACTGTGTAATTGCATAAACATGTGTCACTGACATAAAAAAAAATTGTTTGTTTCTCTGTTAAATAATCAGATAGCTGTGTAGTTCAATGTTAGAGAAATATGGTACCAATGTATAAAGTTGTATAAGCAAATACCATATTAGCTAGGGCTCCTTGTGCTTGCCAAACACATGGTACACAAAGTAAGCGTGCATCCCCTGAGGATTAATGTAATTATATCCTCAGGTGGCACAGATTACATCAATGGAATGAAATGTTCACGGAAAACTTTCATTGTAATTCAAAAATCTTTAAAAATAAATGTTTTAAGTACAAAATTAATCACTCAAATGCGTGTCCTGTAGCGCTAAATTGTGCGTCCTGTCGTAATATAATCTTTGTCATTACTTAAAGGTAAGAAATGTGCCAAGTGTCGTAATTATCGTCGTCTGTAAGCAAAGTTCTGTCAATGTACTTACCTCGTAATAAACAAAAGCGAAATGCTATGCGTATAGATATCGTAGTTATTATGTACAGTACTGTGATCAAGAAAGTACTACACTGTAACGTATTGTTGTGCTACAAAAAAGGCTGTCTTATTGTAGCTATACCACAAACTTAATACTAAAATATGTTTTACTTTCCAGAAGAATTCAGAAAAACTGTGCAGATATAAAGCAGATACAGCACAAAAGCAACAATGTAAATTGTGTCACACATTAGTAGCGTCGTGATATAATTGTGTAGCTGTCAAAGAAACCAAATGCTAAGTCATCTTCAATCCCACAGAAAGTACTTCAAAAAAAGAATGTCTTTTCAAGTAAACCAAAATGTTGCATAAAAATCTCATTGGCATTGCCGGTATATGTTCTAAGTATGTGAGCCTTATAGTCGTTACGTGATCGTGCAACTAACAAGCAAGAATGTACAAATAACAACACTATGTCGTCTGTTCACTATAACAATGCATTCGTAATTTCTGTTTAAATAAGTTCTCTTGGTTCTTGACTGGATATTTAACTTCAAAACATTGTTGCATGTTAACAGTTTCTCAGTGTGACAAATTGTACTAGTAACGTGAAGTGAAAATTTTTATAGCAAAGACTGTGAAGTAAAAAAACAGATTATCTTTCAGTAAACGGTTTTACATGTGAAATGTAGGGCAATCCTTTACCTATTCTCAGTACGCAGCAAATTAACTTGAACGCAATTATCATGCGGTATACATCGGTAGAGCATGCTAAAATTTGTCTCAATGTTAGTGTCTATGTTATTTTTCTCTGAGCCAGCCGGCGCACGTGGCTGCCTGTGGTGCGAGTCATTGTCTGTCTCTTTGTTGGCGCGCGTCGTTATTAGGATTAGGAGACCTAACTTCTACAAATTCACCTTGTTGAGTGTGCCCTGCTCTGTTTGAATCTCGCCAGTTCTGATGCAATTCAAGTCTGTCGTTACGATTATATCGTCTGTCGTCATGTCGGTAGTTCCTGTAGTTTCTTTCTTGTAGGTTAAGTGGTGGAGAATTTCTCCCTGAATTATCACTGCTCGGTGGACCGTTGCGTCTGAAGTTATTCTGTCTCCCGTGATAATAATAGTTCTGGTTGCCATATTGTCTGTTTCTGTAGTTATCTCTGTCATATTCATTACTACGGAAATGTGATCTTTCTCTGTAACTATTATTCTGACAATGGTTGTCATACGACTGGTGTTTGTTTTGGTCACGATTTGTGTTGTGAGAATAGCCTTGTCGTGTCCACTTATTATTTATTTCATTGCGGAATTGCGACGGATGTGACCTGTAATTGTTGTGTTCCTGTTTTCGCGTTCCGCGATTGTCAGTGTCAATATCCAATTCTTGTAACAGTCCCTAAAAAGCTTCAGTGTCGTCTTTGCAATGTCCTGCCAAAATAATATGTCGTAAATGTTCTGGCAATTCGATTAAGCAAATGCGGATGAGTTCTGAGGGGCTGTATGGGTTTGACAGGTACTGGTTCTTGTGCAACATGTCTTCAAAATATTTCACAAGACTGGAGAATTCAGATTGTTCGAAATGTTTCATCATTATGATGCCATGTTTTACTCGGTCTTGTGTGGCTTGAGACCAATATGCTGAGAGGAAGGCATGGTAAAACTCTCCTTCACTGTGGCAATCGTGAATGACCGATCGCATTCTTACAGCTGGTTCATTCTCTAAGTAGCCACACATAAATTCTAATCTGTGTTCTAATGACCAGTTGGGAGGAAAACAATGAGAGAATTGATGGAGCCATGCTTGTGAATGAATGTCGTTGCCAGAATTCTTAAATGTTTTGAATTTACGTGTAGTAATGAACAGCTTATAGTCAAAATCATCTTGTCGGCGAGTCGCATGTCGGTCATTGTTACGTCGTTTCGGCGGTTCCATCTCAAAATTCGGTGTACCTTGCCAATTTCTTTCATAATTTCCGAAGTGCCCTGTGTTATTATTTTGTGGCTGTTCTGTATTTCTATGTCCCTGTTCCCGTATTGGAGCGCGAATGTCCTCTGAAATACGTAATTCTTGTATTACCTGTGTCAGCTGATCTTGTACTTCCCGGATTTCTCTTTGGTGTTGCGTATTAATTTGATTCTGATTTTGTTTGAATTTTCTAATTTGTTCGCACTCTTCTGTGTCATTAAAGACTACCGGTTTTGTGTCATTCAGATAATCATCTACCTTCGTAGATAAATTATTTAGCTGATCCGAAAGTTCAACTACTTTCTCTGATAATGAACTAATTTCCTCCATGTGTCTTTGTGAACCAATTTTCAGAGTATCTACTGCGTCCTTTAAGTTTTCTTGAGTTTTTGCAAGTTGTGTAGCCGAATCGGTAGATGCAACTGAGTCATTTTTGGCTTGCAAGGTCTCATGATTTTCATGAACAATAGTTTGCAGTTCTTTTATGGCTACTTCGTGATTCTGTAATGCATTTTCATGCAGCGAAAAAATTGGTTGAAAATGCTCACAAATCTGTGTTTTTACGTCATTACAGACTTTTTGACATTTCGATTCAATGTTATGTAACTCAGTAGTTACATCTTCACGTGTTTGTTCAAGTGTGGTGTCTAACTTTTGAAGCTTTTGCTGTGTTAGTCTCTGATTTGGTTCCATTGTGTCTAACTTTTGAAGCTTTTGCTGTGTTTGTCTCTGATTTTGTTCCATTGTGTCTAACTTTTGAAGATTTTGTTCCATTGTGTCTAACTTTTGAAGATTTTGTTCCATTATGTCTAACTTTTGAAGCTTTTGTCCCATTTGTTGCATTAATTGTAATAACAATGCACTGATGTCTGAAACATGTTCCTCAGTGCTATTCGGCAATGCATTTGAACCGGCAATATTCGCAGTTTAAAAAGCAGTAAATGTGTCTTGACTTATTTGAGAAAACGGTGAGGACGCAAAACCTGAATCTACAGTATTTGCAAGATTGTGTCCTGTCATTTCGGATTTCTGAGGCAAGCTGTTGCCGACCGATCGATCGATAATGCTTCCCTGTTCGCTAATTGTTTCACTGTCTACGCCATTATTTGCAGCCCGCTCCATTTCCCTATGCACAATTACCAAATTACTACTTTGAACATTAGTTAATTCATTACACGGTGGCGCTAACACACTGCTTTCGTCTTCACTGTCATTTCTCAGTTTACTTTGGAGTCTAGTGTTACGTTTTTCACACGCCATTATTGTCACAATATTTCACACGATAACACAGAAAAGCACAATTTGAAGAGAAAAAATAAGAGAACACATTAACATAGCACTGAAAATAATATCTAGTTAATTGCAAGCGCAGCTGCGAAATACTTGGCGCAAATCTACATGAATGTCACAACTGTTTTACTGTACAACAATGAAAGACTGCAACTGCAAAGGAGATTCTCTGTACAATTACGCGCTAGCAATAAATAAAAGCTGCACTAATTACACAAACTCCAAGAAAAAATCAGAAGATTCCAGTGAGGTATCCTCGGCTAAGGGTCGACATATGAAACGTCCCCTTAGAAAAATTATATACGTGACTGGGCTTAAACTGACACACAATGGTTTCAGCGCAACGCAATCTGACTTTCAAAAATCCCTACAAAAGAATGGCCCTGACTAACATTAACCTATACCTTTCACAGATCACTTACCTCACCAAAAATCTTCGTTACTCGAACTACTGCAATACAGCGAGCGCCACTACTGCCAGCTAAATAAAAGATTCAAACTACTGAAGGCACTAACTACTAATAGGCATAGTTAGCAAATGAAAGATTTTGATAGAGAACAAACGATGTATTTACCTTAATAGTCACCAAAAGTCAGTATATATATAGCAGTTCATGACATCCAGTATTGCAAATTTCAAAATTCCGCCATTTCTCTCCTCACATCCACCACTGCTGGCGGCTCACCTCCAACTGCCCAACACTACAATGGCAGACAACAATGCAAACTAGCCACAGACTGCACACAGCACAGCCAGTAATTTTCATACAGAGCGCTATGTGGCGTTACCAATAAGAAAACCTAAACAGCCTACTTACATGCTGTACAGCGCAAGATTTACACCTGGTGGCCAAAATAGAAACAATTTTTTTTCCAGCGTAAATCTGTTCCGCATTAACACATTAGCATATCTACCTACATTCACTGCCATACGATACTTACAGTCAATAGTGGACTTCCTTAGTAGCTGCAGCTTAATTGTAGCCACACGGTACTTGCAACGAGCACACTAATTCGCTAGAATTAAAGAAATAGCATGGCACAATTACCTCAATAATACCTCGGACAGAAAACACATAAACGCAACGCGATCTACACGGACACACACCACTAAAAGCACATATACTCGCAAGAGAATCACAAGGCTTTATCACTAAGACACACACCAGGGGTTTGTTGTTCTTTTTCAGTTCAGGAGCAATAATGATAATGGCAGATAACACCACAGCCTTGCCGTACTTTTGCATTGCAAATATAATTACACTGGGCAACAAAAAAAGATTTTTTTAAAAAAGTCTAGGGTTTTCCCGCTCAATTAGACTAATTTTGATGCCCTGAGTCCGAAAATGACATTGGTTTTGTTCTATCAGGTCAGGATTTTTTGCTACAGAAATTTTTAAAAATCGATTTTTCGTAAAAAAACAAATTTCTTTGTATCATCTGCTGAGAAACCCCGGAAGATTTTTTCCGTTTTCCTCAAGAAATAAAAGTCAACGTATGCAAATTCATAAAATTTTTATTTACTCCATCAAATTAAATAAGCATATTTATCATAATATTAGTATAACAATGAGCGTTACGTGACACAAAAGTTCAGAGTTCACGGCATGAATCGGCGTTTCTTCGATTCCCGTTTGTGAGCAGCTGCTGGGTTGTCTCTCTTCAGCATCCAGCAGTAGTCCGCCATCATGACTGCGTCCCACCTCCCCTGGTACCTGTCCTCCATTTGGCGCATGTCCTGATGGAACCTTTCTCCCTGCTCGTCGCTCATCGCCCCAAGGTTTTCAGGAAACTTCTCCATGTGTGAGTACAGGAAGTGCATCTTTATACTCATCAAACACCCGAGCTTTTGAAAGGCCTCTATCATGCTGCTGATGAGTCTGGCGTGGTTTGCTGCCTTCGTGTTCCCCAGGAAGTTGTTCACCACCTGCACAAACGATTTCCACGCGGCGCACTCTAACGTGTTCATGGAGTTTTCGAACTCTGTGTCCTTTATGAGCTGCCGTATCTGTGGCCCATTGAAAATGCCGGCCTTCAGCTTCTCAATGTTCAGTCGCGGAAAGGCTCGGCACAGGTAGTGGAAGCACCTCCCATCCGTGTCCAGAGCACGCGTGAACTGTTTCATTAACCCAAGCTTCATGTGTAGCGGTGGGATCAATATCTTCTCCCGGTCAACAAGAGGTTCGTTTATGATGTTTCTCGCACCAGGTACTAACTGCTCTCGTGGCGGCCACACTTTCTTTACATAGTGCTGGGCTCTGTCTCGACTGTCCCACATACATACACTCCTGGAAATTGAAATAAGAACACCGTGAATTCATTGTCCCAGGAAGGGGAAACTTTATTGACACATTCCTGGGGTCAGATACATCACATGATCACACTGACAGAACCACAGGCACATAGACACAGGCAACAGAGCATGCACAATGTCGGCACTAGTACAGTGTATATCCACCTTTCGCAGCAATGCAGGCTGCTATTCTCCCATGGAGACGATCGTAGAGATGCTGGATGTAGTCCTGTGGAACGGCTTGCCATGCCATTTCCACCTGGCGCCTCAGTTGGACCAGCGTTCGTGCTGGACGTGCAGACCGCGTGAGACGACGCTTCATCCAGTCCCAAACATGCTCAATGGGGGACAGATCCGGAGATCTTGCTGGCCAGGGTAGTTGACTTACACCTTCTAGAGCACGTTGGGTGGCACGGGATACATGCGGACGTGCATTGTCCTGTTGGAACAACAAGTTCCCTTGCCGGTCTAGGAATGGTAGAACGATGGGTTCGATGACGGTTTGGATGTACCATGCACTATTCAGTGTCCCCTCGACGATCACCAGTGGTGTACGGCCAGTGTAGGAGATCGCTCCCCACACCATGATGCCGGGTGTTGGCCCTGTGTGCCTCGGTCGTATGCAGTCCTGATTGTGGCGCTCACCTGCACGGCGCCAAACACGCATACGACCATCATTGGCACCAAGGCAGAAGCGACTCTCATCGCTGAAGACGACACGTCTCCATTCGTCCCTCCATTCACGCCTGTCGCAACACCACTGGAGGCGGGCTGCACGATGTTGGGGCGTGAGCGGAAGACGGCCTAACGGTGTGCGGGACCGTAGCCCAGCTTCATGGAGACGGTTGCGAATGGTCCTCGCCGATACCCCAGGAGCAACAGTGTCCCTAATTTGCTGGGAAGTGGCGGTGCGGTCCCCTACGGCATTGTGTAGGATCCTACGGTCTTGGCGTGCATCCATGCGTCGCTGCGGTCCGGTCCCAGGTCGACGGGCACGTGCACCTTCCGCCGACCACTGGCGACAACATCGATGTACTGTGGAGACCTCACGCCCCACGTGTTGAGCAATTCGGCGGTACGTCCACCCGGCCTCCCGCATGCCCACTATACGCCCTCGCTCAAAGTCCGTCAACTGCACATACGGTTCACGTCCACGCTGTCGCGGCATGCTACCAGTGTTAAAGACTGCCAGATGCCACGGCAAACTGGCTGACACTGACGGCGGCGGTGCACAAATGCTGCGCAGCTAGCGCCATTCGACGGCCAACACCGCGGTTCCTGGTGTGTCCGCTGTGCCGTGCGTGTGATCATTGCTTGTACAGCCCTCTCGCAGTGTCCGGAGCAAGTATGGTGGGTCTGACACACCGGTGTCAATGTGTTCTTTTTTCCATTTCCAGGAGTGTATAAAGCATGGGTATTTCGTGAACCCGGACTGCTGACCAAGTAGAAAGTTCACCATCTTGAAGTCGACGCAGATGATCCATTGGTGCTGCTCATATTGGATTTTGTCGAGCACGTACTTCACTGCTTCATATTTCTCTACGAGAGTTGTGGAGTGAGCAAGAGGGATTGAGGCGAACTCGGTCCCGTTGTGGAGGAGCACACACTTCAAAGGGCGCTTGCAGCTGTCAATAAAGAGTCGCCAATCTCTCGGATCGTATGTAGGAGCCCCGAGTTTAACAAGAAGACCGGCGACATCTCGGCAGTACACTAGGTCTTCCTTCTGGCAGAAGTAGCCCATGTAGTCCTCATGCCTTCTACGAAAGAAAGTGATACGCGCGTCCTCGCCAAGTAGATTTTTCTCTTTGAGTCTGGAGGCCAACAGCTCGGATGAAGTCTTCGACAAGCTGAGATCCCGAACAAGATCATTAAGCTCACATTGTGAAAGAAGCTGCCGACCATCTTGTGCTTCATACTCCTCGTCTGCTATATATACTCCCTCGTCTGCCGTGGTGGCCTCGTCGTCGATGTTAGGAAGCTCTGTGAACGCTGGTACAGGAATTTCTTCGCAGTGAGCAACTGGACGGCGGGCAGATGGAAGGTCAGGGTACTGGAGGCTGTGCCGATTCTTCCGGTTGATGCCAGTAGTATCGATGGCGCAGAAGTAACAATCCGATGCATGGTCAAAGGGCTCCCTCCAAACCATCGGAATCCCAAACTTCAGTGAAGTTTTCGTGCCCTTCGTCCACCGCCGGAGGTATTCCACGCACTTCTTGCAGACCGTGTGCGGTGCCCAGGGCTTATCTTGGTCACCCAGCTTGACATGAAAGTAAGCCTGGTAGGCGTTCTTCACAAATCCCGTGATGTTCTTCCTGTCCACTGAAAGCGTGTATTCTCCGCAGATGTAGCAGAAAACGTCAGGATTATTCATGCATGAACGTCGCGCAGAAGCCATATCAATCTGAAATAGTAATAGAAATATGCAGTTGACTGTCAGACAATAAAAATTAGAATAAATTTTATACTATAGTAAGAAAAACAGGCATCTATTGGAATGATTAACTGTTACAATCTTAAAGGCTTCTTTTGTTTTCATATGTCCTGAATAATCCCCTTAAAACCCCTAATATTAGCATATTGAAGCCTATAAAAAGGCTTACATTTCAGGGAAAAATGGTCATGTAGGCCTATGGCTGTATCTCAAAAAGTTGACCTGATAGAGCAAAATCAATGTGATATTCGGACTCAGAACACCAAAATTAGTCTAAATCAGCTGAGAAACCCATGACTTTTTTTGGTTGTTGCCCAGTGTAATCACACAGTCAGAGCACAGCACGACTCCGCCATGATTTTCAATCCAGTGTACGAGGCATTGTTGTAGCAATCCAGGCTCATCAGGACCTCACTACATATTCACCATTAGGTCTCTGACAAACACTAATGCCTGGGAAAATGACACACTCAGCAACATAAGTCACTCTTACATCCTGCTGTAGAATCCTCGGAGTCAAAAATGTCTTCCGCTCTGTCTCCCTGGCTCACTGCTGCTGCCTTAGCCACGTTGCAGTCATCCACAAACCGTGTTGACCGTTAGGCTCATTTTACACGGTCGATTTTATTGTCTCAGTTGATTACTGGAGACAAGTTCGTCTACTGCAGCGCCCCTGCCGTCTTATTCCCATACTGAGACTCTTCTACTTTGAGTGGTTGTTTTCGTTTAGATCTCAGTGCCAAAATTGACCGTATTGCGAGAGCTCATGTTGTGCAAAAGTGAGGTTATGAGGGACTGTCATTTTTACGGAAAAATTGAAATACAGTAACAAAGTGTAGGAACGAACAGTGAAAACAGAGTTTATTAATGACCAAAGCAGAACTCATAATGGAAGTTCTTGTCAAAGGTCGTCTGGTAAGCTGTTGAGACTTCTGAGAACTGAGGGAATATGAAGAGTGTCATCAAAACATTTCTGAACACATACATTTATTTGCTAGAGACATAGTATATACTTGCATACACATCTGAAAATATGTAGAATGCAGTAAAAGGGGCCTTTTCGCTTTATCCTTTCTATCTAGTTTTCTTGCTAAGTGCCAAATAACATCCACAATTATTTTTTTCGTCCCTTTATTCTGACTTTTTCAATTTGAAACAGTTTTCATTAAAGCAATGTTATCTGTTTACGTTCTTATTTATACACAATGTAGGTTCTTTCTCAGTAAAACGTAAATACTCTTTACTTTCAGATATTTCGTCTCTCTTGTAGGAGAACACTACTATGAGAAAATATCAGGACCTTCTGCAACTTTTCGATGTGCCATGACAAGGACACATTAAAGATTAGGAAGATACGAAATTACAGAATCCATTTCCATAATAGGAGTGAACTCGACCAGGATCCGATGTTAGCAGACACCACTATAGTGCCTCTGCTAATACGCAGCGTGCAGCATACTCGGAAATTTATAATCCCACACTCGGCACAATCTGTAAATTTATAATCCCACACTCTGCACAATCTGTAGATCATTGATGTCGTAGACACAGTCACGTCGCGGTTGGTTGCTAATTTACACGCAAGCACGAAACAAGCAGGCACTTCGAGTAATCGATTTTGACTAGAAAGTTTCTCGTGTATAACGGGCTTTACGGTACAACTGCCTGTTGTTTCCACGCTCCTTCTCCAGCTCCACAGCACTTCACTGCTCCTGAGTCCGCATCAACGAACTGCCAATTCTTTCCGCTGCAGCGACCGCAGGTGCCAACTACGGTGCAATTCATAGTCAGCCACGCCAGTAGCAAACACAAGTATGGCCCATGCACCATGCTCAGCTCTCGCTGAAAATATTTGGAAATTTGTGATAAGTTTCTACAGGTCGTTCTTAGCACAGCAATGTTTTTGGAGTTATCTCCGTACACCTTGTCTTTAATATAGTCAAAATAAAAAAATAAAAAAGGAATCGCATGTGTTCAGTTCCGGAGAATCTGGCAGCCAATGGAGAAACATGCCAGTGGCCGCTGGGTACCACAGAGCCAGAGTGCTGTCCCCAAAGTGCTCCTCCAGGACATCGCTCTTCTACTTCGATGTGATCTAGCTCCGTCTTGCATGAAACACATGGTGTCGAAATCAGGGTCACTTTGGATAATGGGGATGAAATCATCGTCCAAAACTTTCACGTGCTGTTCGGTAGTCACCATGCCATCAAGGAATATCGTACCGATTATTCCGTGGCTGGACACTGCAAACCACACAGTGAACCGTTGAGGGTGAAAAGATTTCTCAATCTCGAAACGGGGAATCTCAGCCCTCAAATGCCTCAGTTTTTCTTATTGACAATCCAATGCAAATGAATGTGGACTTCGTCGCTAAACCAAACCACTCATACCAATACTAATTGCCCCACGGCCAATCGTGCAGACTGAACGTCATAACGCAAACCGCTCAGAAGCAATGACGATTTTATTCCATATAGTTCAAAAACTGTCATACTGTAAATAAGGAACAGGAGTGGACCCAGCACTAATCCCTCGGTCACCCACCATCTAACTCTGCCCCACTTAGGCCCCACATCATAGCCATTTTTAACACTGTGGAGAATTTCCTTTTCCTGTCTGTTGTTAAAGCAGGAGGGCAATGTTAGCTACTCCCCGTATTCCATAATGGTCCAACTTGTGGAGCAATACTTTGTGATCAACACAAAGAAAGGTATTAGTACAGTAAAAAAAGAGGCCTATTCAGTACATCACAGAGAAAAGAGAATATAGCATTTTCAGTTGTTAAACCACTTCTAAAACCGAATTGTACACTTGATAGCAAATTATGTGAAATAAAATGATCAACTATTCCTACATACACCATTCTCAAAAACTTTAGCAAACACTGATGGCATAGAAATAGGTCTAAAATTGTCTACATAATCCCTTTCTGCCTTTTTATATAGCGGTTTTACTACAGAGTATTTTAATCATTGAGTAAACTGACCATTCTCAAAGATCTCTGTTGGATTCCTTTCATGTTAATTTCTTAAATCTGTTGTCATTTACGGTATAAATTCCTCTTCTAAATTTACTGTGGTGTTTCTGACTATCTGGGAGGAGACTGAGCAGTGAAACGTGTTACTTTTACACATAAACAAGAATGATCTGTCACACTACTACACTTTAAAACATTGTTTGTATGTAATTCATGTCACACAGTCTCATACGGAACCTACATCCGCTTTCTTTTATATACTATATATGATAAGATACTGTCATCCCCCTTCCCTTCTGTGTGCGAGGATGAATGAGCAAATGTATTTCTAGTTGCATGCTTGATGGTAGCAGACATGCCTGTCTGCTAGAGAACAGTAGGACCAACGTCGGAACAGGTAGCTACGCTTTCTAAAAGCAGAGAGGTTTCTATTCTTAGTATGGTCCTGTCCGTCCCTTGTCATGTTGGTATAGGAAGCTGCCTCTCTGGTCACTTCCGTTTGTATGTTTTAAGCACGCTCGGTAGGGGCCCAGGTCAGTCTGTCTGCGGCAAGTGTCTGAAGTGGTAAGATATCTGGCTAAGCGCGTGTCTGTTAAGTCCGTAGGACAATGGATTTATTAAGTTCAGCCTAACTGAAAATTTAATCACCTTTATTTCAGGTTTAGCTCTAAAATATCCAATGTTATCTTAAATTGCAACGCAGTGTAATTCGAGTGTGAAGTTCAGAATATCTTCCGGTAGTTGCTTTGTCACTACTTTGTGAGTAAAGTGGAACCACGTGTTGATCAGTAACTCTAAGATCATCAATCTTAATTGCGAATGTGCGTGAGATTATAACGTCTCGTCTTGACAATATTTTTCAATATAGCAACTTTTCTTTATGTTCAACCCATGTGGGGTGTACTTTGTGAGACCAGTACCACGTGCTTATACAATTGTTTGACCCATCAGGTTAATAGTAAGACGATAGTAACCAGTTTGAGGTTTTTCTTTTGTAAATTGCGTCTCGATGTAATTTATTTTAATCATCAAAATTATTGTGGAGTTACACGGTTTGTGTAAACCAAGTTGACCACGTGAAGCATGTGGTGTAAGCATCAAAGTAGCCCTTAGATATTCTTTTCGGGAAGATTTCACAGAGAGTTAGTATGAATTTAGTATACCAGTGTGTGGTAATTTCATGACGGACAGGATTGCGCTACGAACTTAACTTCTTTGGGTGAAAATTGAATCAGTTGGTTGTGGTTAATTTACTTTCGCATATTTTTTAACGTTCTTCGTGTGTTATTTTATGAATGCGGTGTTGTATGTAGTCTCCCAATCTTGGTCCCTATTTGTTGTGTTCCGTAAGATTACAAACTCACATTTACACAATCCTAAATAAGGCATCAGTTTAGTTATGAATCAAGTTTGATATGCTGAAATTTTAACGGAACAATTATCAATGTTGAAATAAATGTCCAAATATAAACTGATTTATTTCTTTTTATTTAAATTGTCTTTTTATATACATATCACCGGTTATCGTAAGATGAGTACTAAAATATTATAATTAATGTTAGTCTGGTTGGGAATTTGGTAAGCTACAATGGATACCTGGTGAAACAGTTGCGCAGTAATGCAAGGTTAACTTCCTCAGATAGCTCACAGCTTTTAACCCGCTTTTATGGTCTTGAATATGAGCACCGCATTCAGAACAAAGTAATGCAACAACATTACAATTCTTAAAGGAAAAACTAGGAATATATGTAACTACAGGACTAACACGTGCAGCACAATACTTTAATATTCATCTAGTAACTCCGTCATATCCATAAGAGTCATTAGTCTTGAGTGATTTAATTATTAACTCAATCTCTCCTTGTCAGTATCACAGTGGAGCATATCAGACATCAGTTTTGGAAAGGCATTTTCCAAGAGTGTTGTATGATTCCCTGTAGAAACTAAGTTTTTATTTAATTCACTGCTATGCTCAAATGTCTCAAATGGCTCTAAGCACTATGGGACTTAACATCTGAGAATATCAGTCCCGCCGGCGGGATTAGCCGAGCGGTCTAGGGCGCTTCAGTCATGGACTGTGCGGCTGGTCCTGGCGGAGGTCTGATTCCTCCCTCGGGCATGGCTGTGTGCGTTTGTCCTTAGGATAATTTAGGTTAAGTAGTGTGTAAGCTTAGGGACTGATGACTTTAGCAGTTAAGTCCCATAAGATTTCTCACACATATGCACATTTTTTTCATCAGTCCCCTAGACTTAGAATTACGTAAACCTAACTAACGTAAGGACATCACACACATCCATGTCCGAGTCAGGATTCAAACCTGCGACCGTAGCAGCAGCGCGTTTCCGCCTGAAGCGCCTAGAACCGCTCGGCCACACCGGGCGGCCCCTATGCTCAGAAAGGTGATTGTTAAGTACTGTACATATATCTGAATTATCAGTAACACAAATATTTTTAACGGATACTGACTTTACATTGTCGACCTTGTGCCTCTAACCAGACACTTCTTTCACTGCTCACCACATGGTTTTAATTTTATGCTGTGAATTAGCTGTTATGTTAACGCACTACTTACTGTTTGTCTTCCTAATATCATTTTTAAGCACTTTACAATACTCTTTGTGATCGGCTACTGCAGTTCGCTTGTGACTACTTCTAACATTTTGATATAACAGCGACATTGGATAAAATGTTTCCGGTTTTCAAGCTGCGTCTATTCCAATAAAATTCGCAAGCTATCGATGGCTAGTTCCGCCATTGTCGTTAGAAGTAAAACAACTAGCTGCTGGGGCTGCAACTATTTCCCGCTTATATACCTACGATTTCGGCCGCTGGCACCAATCAGAGAGGGCCGAAACGACGCGTGCACAGAAGGCGAGTTGGGCAACTCATAGCAGCTCCGGCACGCCACGGGCAGAGTGACGTCACGTGGCGCCACGTTTGAAACTGACGCTCCCGCCTCCCTACAAGCGTCAAGCACCCATCGTTGCTTCCTTTCGACATCCAAAGCTCGCCCCGACGCCCTGATCAGTGTTAAGCCCTGGTCTCTTTTGATATTGTTGCTGTTCATTCTAATCTCAGCCACCTCTTTTATAACGGAGTCCCTGTTTGTTGACGCATAAAACAAGACACTTGTGTTCTCAGATCGTATTTTGTGTTCGTTTTCGAGGCAATGCTCAACTACGGCCAACTTGTGGAGCTCACTTTGCTTAATATGCAGTGCTATGCTGCCACATGAAGGCTCGGTGGAGCTGCCTACGTTGACGCTGTCACATGCGCCGTCGTCTAGCGCGATCTGAGCTGTGCTGGCAAGACTAGCTCGTCGGGCGGGAAGGCAGCCGTGCCACGAAATTTTAATTTCACGACACACCACTGTACTCGAGAGTGCGGTCGTTGCAATAGTGCGTCGCCGAAATAAACGTATAAAGCAATGAATTACGAAACTACCTACCTAATGTTTGATAATACTGATCGATGGAAAGGTAATGGCACCAACGATTTTCAACCTCTGTACACGAATATACAAGAAAATGTCGTGAGTGACAGACTGAGAATCGCTTACCCCAAACAGCTCAAACTTGAAATTTGGAGAGGGTGTTGTAGGCATCATTTATTAAGGGATTGTTCGAAATTCCACCCCTAAGGCGGTGCAGTAGGCGACGAAATGTTATTTGACAACATGGCTATTAAGGCAATATTGAAGACAGATCTGCGAAAACTGATACTTGGTTTGTAGGTCAGGAAACGATTACGTGTTGCAGCAGTTTTGGAAGTTCAACCACAGAGGAGGTAAAATAGCAGGTGAAAATTACTCGTTAAAGTACTACAAAAAGTTTTTTAAAGTTGGATAGATGGTAACTGGTATTTGATTTCTAAGTTATAAATAAAAAATACTCCTTTCAGTGATTTTGGAAATTCAATCAATAAGGGGGTTAAATAGAGGATGAAAATTTTTATGAAATTATGTCTTTATGAAAGCATTTTTTTCAGCTGAAATAAAGATTATTTGTTTTTGGCCTATCTATTGGAAATAAAAAAAATATATTTGTTTCAGTGTTTACAGAAATTATCCTACAAGGGGGTAAAATACGTGATGGAAATTTTATGGACACATTTCTTTACGATAGCACTTTTTAAACTAAACCTCTGAATGTTTGTATTTGGCTTCTCGGGTACAACTTTTAAAAAAATGCGTTTCACTGCGTGGAAATTCAACTCCTAATGGGCTGAAATAGGACCTGACTCATTCACTGACTCATCATCGTCCTGCTCAAATCGCTAAAAATGGAAATTTTGAGAAGGTGTTGATGTTTTACTGTAGGCATCGTTTAACAAGGGACTGTGCGAAATTCCGCTCCTAAGGAGGTGAAATAGGGGATGAAAGGCTATTTGAAAATATATAACTACTAAAGTAATTTTGAAAATGGAACTACGAAAATTGGTATTTGGTTTCTCAGTCAGAAATAAAACATTATGCTTCAGTATTTTTGGAAATTCGGCCACTAAGGGTGTATGATAGGGCGTGACAGTATTTTTGAAATTAAATCGTTATCATAGAACTACTAACACATGTTTAAAGTTACATCTGCGGAAACAGCTATTTGACTTATCAGTTAGAAACAGAAGAACATACGTGTGTCAGTGTTTTTGTACATTCGGCTTCTAAGGGACTGTTTATTGTTGTATTAAACATTTTTAAAGCTAAATATACGAAAAGTGGTATTTCACTTCTAGCTTGGAAATAGAGAAATGTGTTTGGGGACGAAAGTTTCTATGGAAATATCTCCACAAGAAATTAAAGTCAGGATTAACAATACCTTCCTAAGAGAATAGCTTTTTGCTCAGAACTACATTCGAAAAGACTATGCTTCTACGGCGCAATTAGAGTGAATAGCTCGGAACGTATTGTAATGTATGAATGACATAAACGATCCATTAAATAAAAACATAAAAAGTGCAAACTATACAGTCTATGCGAGCGGAGCAGCGAGTGCTGAGCTAGCAGATAATAAATCGTCTTAAATCGTCTACCATCAGAGGGACGATCAAACAATGCAACTTAATCTGAAGCCGACAATGATTTAAATTCATTCTTTCTCTTTCTCACACACACACACACACACACACACACACACACACACACACACACACACTGGTACAACTGAAATGCCGATAATTTAATAATAATCATTTTACTGATACTATTGCACCACTATTGTACAAGATATCTTTATGTTCGTCAGTAATCAGATCAGTAAAGAAGTATACACTGGGCATTTTAGTGCAGTATTACAGTAATTAAACGTGAAAGACACACTAAAATTTCTGTTATTCACTGTAGTTCATGTACAGGTATACCAAAATTGATCAGATGAATGTTGGCAGCAAGGGATATGATGCAGGGATATTATTTGTGTTAATTATATCCCTGTATTATACATTTTGGACGTGAGAGCGCAATTAGGTTCTAAACGATCTAAATCAGTCAACGACGGTTAGCAGCGCTGCAGCGGTTACCTTCGGGCGCTACTGCCGCGTGCTGCGTCGCTAATTTTACCGTCCATCTTCCAGCCTCGTTGACGCGGACTGTCCATAATTCTTTCTCTCCTGGAAATGGTCTGGCAATATCAAATAGGTCTGTAGACCGTGCTTCACGACAGACTTATTTTGATCCGACGCTGATGGCTTCATCTCATTTGTATCTTCCATTTGCTGTTTGTCTCGTTAGTTCATTTTCAAACAATAGTGTTTTTTTATATCAGTATTGCCCTACTGTAATCCTCATGCAAAGACATTATTTTCTATATTTTAAACAATTTCAGAGCATCTCTTCTGTATTCTTCCTACCAGAGAGATCATTACTTCAACAATAAGTAGCATTTGTTGATTTATGAGAACGCAGTTTTGTTGCAGGTAATACTGACATCACACACTAGAAATAAGTTGATAATTTTCCTTACTTATAGCAGCACCATTCAGACTGTACTCATTCATTACACAACAACGAAAATTAGTACAGCAAGCTCGAAAAAAGAAACAAAAACGTTTATCTTAAGAAACGTGAAGCAATATTGCCACTTACTGCATCTAATGTTGACTGATGCGTCAAGAAGGAACTCAGGGGGTTTGCTGATAACAGCATCTAAATACGAACCTAAACCCCAAGAAAAACGGTGGAAAAAAAGAATATTCTGTGATACGTCAAAAGTATTTTTATGTGTAAATCTAACACGAAGCAAAGGATGTCAATACGAAACAGTTTTGCATAAAGCCGTTTACACCTAACTCTGGAGTGATGACATATGGTGTCCCACAAGGTTCCATCTTTGAGCGATTACTTTTTCTTCTGTATATTAATGCGCTTTCGTCAGGAACTATACCAAATGGCATATTTGTTTGCTTGCAGGTGGAACAATCATTACAATAAATAGCAAATCAAGTATAGTTTTAGAAAGATGGGATAAAAAGTTTTTCATAGACATCTGTAAATGCTTCCTAACAAATTCCGTGTCACTCAGCCTTAAGAATATTCATTACATGCGGTTTAGGCCTTTTAAGAGGACTGCCCCGGTAAATGCTTCAAATTAGGACAAGCAGGTAGAAGAGGTTGACATTGTTAAATTCTTGGGATTACTGCTTGATAGTAAATTTAACTGGGAGGGCGCTATCACAGAACAGCTAAAGTCCCTGTCAGCCACAGGCTGATATGGAAATCAAAAAGCTAGCATGCTTTGTTTACTTCCATTCCGTAGTGTCATGCGGGATCATTTTCTGGTGTTCCTTATAGAGCCAACCTCCAGCTTTCCGAGTCAAGAAACTTATGACGTGACATATTTTTGATGTGAATTCAAGACCTGCTCGAGGAACTAAGGATGCTCACTATTGCTTCCCAGTATACTTTTTCCTTAATGAAACGTGTCGCAAATAACACATATCTTTTTAAAACCAACAGCTCTGTTCATGAAATCAATATGAGGAATGAGAATAATGTACGTAAAGATGTGAAGTCGCTTACTTTGATCCAGAGAGGTGTCCATTATTCAGAAGAGCTCGTTTCCAGTACTTGACAGCGGCGATAAAGAATTTATCTGCTAGTAACTTTAATTTAGGAAAAGTCTAAAGTATTTATTGATGGCCAGCCTGTAATCCCCCGTCCCCTCCCCTCCTTCCTGATTGCAATTTTGCAGTCTTTTATGAAGATTTGAGAGGAGCGAAGATTACAATAAAGTTTACTTAGCTTGTCATGTTGAATTGGCTCGAGATCTTCTCGTCTAGGGCTCTGGTTCTTCAAGATTTTAGTGGCACATCAGGTCCTCACGGTTGGTTAGAACTAAACAAATATGATGATTGTAGTTCCAGCATTTTCTTACGTAAATATATTTTCTCACATGTTAGTCTACCACACAGTATTTTGATTTTTCACATTAACAAAACCGAAATTACATTGTTCGCACAAAAATACGTCCGATCACATTAGAGACATGCATACGACTCCACTCTCTGCAGAAATAACCATATTCCAAAAGGTTTACAAATTTTCTTAACAAATGAATTTCACTAGTTTCTGTTACATTATTAATTTCGTTTATTATTTCATAGATGAATCCAATAAGAAACACAGTAAATAGTACAGGATTGCGTAATTAACACTAGAAATTGTAACTGTTCCAATAATTCGTAATTTCATATGTTTCTAAAAAATTAATTTTGATTGATCATTCAGGACTAGTACTTGTCTATTATAACAACGAAGCTAAAATATTTTATAAAGTAGTTCCTTTTCATAAATTTTTGCTTGAAGGATAACATACTGTATATAAAATTATATTAAAGTTTTCAGAAAAGCAACTGAGATGATACTGACCTGCCCGAAACTCAAAAAATAATACTGTTATCGACAACTACTGTTGCGGAGAAGTAATGCCAGAGGAGGATGTGCAGTTACAAGCTCCTCTATTCCCGTGGCAATTTTCTTAGTAGAGCCGGTTATTGTAATGATATCAAATTTAATGAATGTTACGTAAAATATAACATTCGCACGTCTTCGGTGCAGTAATGTGATCGATGTAAATAATCACGGTAGATCGACATTCTCTTGGATTAGGAGTGGTTGCTATAGCCCAGAAATGATCATACGTACTTCCGTTTATTGTACATTTACGTGTTATGTGACAATTTCACATATCTTATATCACATAGTAAGGAAGTCCGCACTATGGATCTATGGCACAAAATGCACTTGTAACCTAATGTTAACACCAAAAGACTTGTAATAACCTATGCCCTCAGTGAAACTACTGAAGACATCCGGACGATGTCGCAAAAACCATGAGCATGGTCTTTAGAACGAGTAAAAGAAAGGGCAAATCGTGCCATTATAAACGCCTAACGCAGAAGAACGATGTAAGAATTACTGATTTTATCGTTGTCTTTCTACCTGAAGGAGCTGACTGAAGGAGCTGATACCTTTGATGATACACACCTTCGACTTCTTGGTATTTTTCATCCTGTCACGGCTAGTTCCACACCTTAACTGCATCCAGTTGCCGACAGCTGACTGGGCTTCCTTAATATTTTACCACAAATTAACTGCTAAACTGTATTTTGGTGGCCATGATTCCGGAGTACCGACCAACATTGAACCATTGCAACACGCTACAAAACATAGGCTACTGCTCTGGAGACAATACCGACCGAAGATCGTGAAATCTACTGACATACCGAGCGAGGTGGAGCAGTGGTTAGCACACTGGAGTCGCATTCTGGAGGACGACGGTTCAACCCCACGTCCGGCCATCCTGACTTAGATTTTCCGTGATATCCATAAATTGCTTTAGGCAAATTCCAGGATGGTTCCTTTAAAAGGCACGACCGATTTCCTTCCCCATCCTTCCCTAATCCGATGAGACCAATGAGCTCGCTGTCTGGTCTCCTCCTCCACATCAACCCCAACCCCCTCCACTGACATAATTGACTTTATCAAAGGGGAGGTAGTGACAGGAACATCGTGGAAGGATACAGTGTTGTGCAACATGCGGCTCCGCAGCAGACGACCCTTACGTTTTCTCATGCTGGCCTAACGAAATAGCCAATTACGATTTCAGTGGGAGCGGCATCGTCGAAGGCGGACCGTGGATCAATGGAAAAGTGCCGTTTGATTAGATGAATTACAATTATTATTACACCGAGTCGATGGTCGTGTCCGGATACGCCATCATCCATCTGCATTGGCAGACGCAGGAATAGGTTGGGTGGGGGGGGGGGGGAGGGGAGGGGCGTATTTTTTTCAGTGTGGGTACTCAACTGGGCTTCCACGGACCTGTGGTTGTAACCGAGGGCACTTCGAAAGGTCAGGCCGTTGCTGACACTATCTAGATATGGGATACGACGTGAAATACAGAGAAACCACGATCGTCTAGGCCGCCTCCACCAACTGGGATGCTGTCATTAAGGAAGTCCTCGCAGCAAGTATAACTAACGACTCATGAGACACTGGATTTCAGCTTAGGAAAGTTTGGAAACCTGCATTGTCTGCTGCAGAGACGTGAATTCGGTATGTTTCTACTAATTGAGGATCCAAGTCAGAACAGCTAGGCCGTGTAGCAAACGCTACTCGCATGTAAGCTGGGGCCATTTTTTCCAGCGGCAAGCCTGCGGGATCCGCGGTTCATTTCTTCGGCAGCGGGCTCTGAATGTCACCATCCTCGGCGGTAGCACAATAGCCCCATCTCCCGGTGTCTGCGCTTTTCCACCGAACCAGTGTATATTTGGCGAGAAGAATACGAGCAGCTGCCTTGTTGTACAGTTCCCACGACCCTATCTAATGCAAAGACCGGAAACGTTATAAGCATAGGTCTTCCAGCAGCGTGTCAACAATTCACACGTTTCATGTCTGTGGCTTAAGTGTCGACGCTGACGTGAGAAGTTCAAAAATGGCTCTGAGCGCTATGGGACTTAATTTTTGAGGTCATCAGTCCCCTAGAACTTAGAACTACTTAAACCTAACTTCCTTAAGGACATCACACATCCATGCCCGAGGCAGGATTCGAACCTTCGACCGTAGCGGTCGCGCGGTTCCAGACTAAAGCGCCTAGAACTGCTCGTCCACACCGGCAGGCGACGTGAGAAGAATGTGGAGCGTCGCTGTCTTATTGAAAGTTATAGGTGAACCGTATAACAGTCATAACAAAAAAGCAAAACAATTTTTTACTGGCATTACACTTTTTGTGAGACAACGAGTAAGCTCCACTATATGAAAATGATATTCATGAGAAAAATGTCGGCTCAGTTCAGATCTCACTGTAGGAATCATTTGCAGTTCTGTCCCACACAAACGCTGCGCAACTTCACAATTCCTGGTAACAGCCATCTTCCATCACTCCTATCAAATATTGACCATAATTGTTGTTTGAAACATGGAGTTCTCTTTTTAAGATACATTTTTTACTTTAAAAAACGATTCAATAATGGTCAGAAGTAATGCAACTAGGAAATGGAAATTACTGAATGATTGAAAGTCTGTTGAAGAAAAATGCAGTTTTTTCAGTCGAATTTAGTCCTTTTGCTTGCACAGCCTTGAACCTCCAATGGGGTTTCCACCTAGTAGCTGGTGAAGGTAACTAATCTGGAGAACATTCATTGGGATTTCCAGGTAACAAATGGTGACTAGGAGTAAATTAATAGATATAAGTATTATGAATAGGCTATAGCAACTAACCAAGAATGTGATATAAAGGTTACTCATATTTAACCATTTTTATAAATTCATCGTCAGATGGGTGTTACAAGATTTTATGGTCAGAGCTCGTATTATGTAATTGTTTAGTGCTGTGTTGTACTATGTTGCTAAGATACGCATTCGTCGGATAACGCTAGGGTACTTTTTTAAAAAAATGCTGTGTTACATGTGCCCTATGTATGCGTTTAACCTTACAGTTAATTAACTATTGGTTTAATAAGCATCATTCTGTGTTTTAGGGCACTACCATACATATAATATTCGTCATACAAAAACGTTGGCTCAGTCCCCCATGTTAAGTCTGTCTTCGATAAGGTAGCATAAATGTACAAAGATGTCCTTCTAACACTCACAACGACAGATACCAGCAGTTTAGCCTGCATGAGTAAAGTTAGAAAGCGAACGCCAGAATCCTCAAATATTACGCAGTCATCTGTAGAAACTCCTTCAAATGATAGAATTGCAGCAGCAGTTCTATGCACCAGGAACCTTAATTGCCCATGCAGCATCACGTGGAGGTGGGGCAGCGTGGATTCTTTTGTGTGCGCTTTGGTGCTATCTTTTATTTACTTACAGCACTTACAATTATTTTTTTAAAAATACAGGAATTTTCAAATAGGAAAATATAAATTTGTGGTATGATTTAAAAAGAGAATAAAAGAAGACACAGATTAGATACGGATATACTTCCACCGACACCACCTGGGGAAGGGAACTTGATACTGAACTTCAAGTCCAGTGTACCCATGTGATGGTACCCGTTTTAGTTATCATCCACATGAATATCCCTCTTTGGGAAAACTAGATTTGTTCAGTCCATGCGGATCTAATCTATGTCGGTCTTATTTGTTAGAGTGTTGTGTGAGTTGATGTTTGCTAGGTTACATAACAACTCCTACTACTAGGTTTTTAGTAAACAAATTTTACATGGCTTTGGAACAATATCTTGCTTTCATATAATCTAATTAAGTAACGTACTGTTCCTACATAGCTCTAGTATAAATAACAAGCAATCACCAACCATTTATTAATTTTGTAAAAACATTTTTGTTGGATAAATCTAGAACCTTTTTAAGTAGTGGACCCATTAGTTTTGTATAACCGCGTAATACGCATGATCTGTTTCTGTTGCATATTTACACTGCTTGATTTTGCTTGCTTACTGTATAAAAATTTATATTATATCCATATTTTACACGTATTCATTTATGTAACTACTTAATAACGTTGGGCACGGGTTTAACGTGGATTCTAGAACGATATCTATTAACGGACTATTGTAATTACAGATACTTTGAATTAGACTCATTCGTAATAAGATATAAATTGAAATTTTTACTTAATGTTCAGGTGAATAGTTGTGCATGTTTTACGCGTTTTAAGTTATGTGTATTTCTTGTGCCTATGTTATGTCTGTGTTGTCACTGTTACTCGTACCATCGTCAGTACTGGAGGTACTCGAGCTATCTACGTCGGCTTGTCTTCGTCTTCTACGCCTCCTATATTGGCGAGTCTGTCAGTATACGTCATTTTCTGCGTTTGAGATGTTGTTGGCGATTGCGTACAAGGCTGTCCATGTTATCTGGGTTTCTCAGTGGATCGTATAGTGTTGTTTCCGTTATGTGTTCTATGTTATTACGTAAGTGTCTGTAGCTAATGGATTTCAAAAGGAAGTATTCTGGGAAAGCTGTTTCTCTGCAAGTGCAACGATTGCTCGTATGCTATTAGGGTTCTTGTGAATTTTGGTGATAAACATACCAGTAAATTAGCCTACTATGCCTATTTTCATTCACTGCTTTCATACTACATCATATTTCGGGGTAGTTCATCATTAAGAGGAAAAGTATTCATTGCAAAAAAGCGTATAATTAGAGTAATACCTGGAGCCCATCCACGACATTTGTTCAAGAAACTAGGGATATTCACAGTACATTCACCATACGTATATTCATTTCTGAAATTTGTTATTAATAACCCATCTCAGTCCAAAAATAATAACAAAGTGCATAGCTACAACACTAGAAGAAAGGGTGATCCTAAGTATTCTGGGTTAAATCTGACTTTGATACAGGAAAGGGTGAAATACTGTGGCACAAAAGTCTTTGGTCATTTACCAAATAGCATTAAAAGTCTGACAGATAGCCAAACAGTATTTCAAATCAAACTAAAACAACTTCCGAATGACTACTTCTTCTCTTCAGTAGATGAATTTTTAGATATTAGGTAGTAAAAAAATAGCTTTATCGTGAAAAGAAACCTTATGTTAAACTAACACGTTCCACATCTTTACGAAATGTAGTACTCATAATCTATGGAACAAGTATGAATGTAAGGCAATGTAACGTAATGGGCTCGGGAAGATAAATTTCGCCATTTTGCCTAGATTGATTTCAAACGGCGAAATTATTAGTTGCAGGAGTTCAGAGTGTTTTTCACAAAAGTAAAATTAGCCATCATGTGCCGTGACATGTTGCTTTGTCATCCAAATTATTACATGACTACGCACCAAAATTATACGAAAGGAATCATGGCATCACATAAAGTTGATGTTAAGTAACTTACAAAGCTGCTATTAAAGAAAGTAGCTTGCTGCGAAGCGGAACAGCAGCTGGTAACGAGCCACCAAAATCATCTTCAAATTTCTGTTCTGGTGAAGAAGAAGAAATCAGAAGCAGAAGAACTTTGTATCGAAACAAAATGAAATACGTGAAGGACCAACTGAATGAATCTCTGAAGGTAATTCCATTTCCACTGCCCAGCGATAACAAGCCGTATTGACGAATTTAGAAGACGTAGGCAAACACCGGTCAGAAAACACCTTTATTGTTGGTGACGCAGGGAGATAGATCCAAGTAAAACCCATCGTGCAACATACTACACACATATCTTTTTACACGAAAGCAGAAAAAAAGCTAATAGAGAAGCGCAACAGGTATAAAAATACGTAAATCACTGACACAATATCTGTGTTGTTAATAGATGAACTATATTACAATAAGAGAGAATATAGCTGTTGGATGTTCCTAAAGACAATATTAAATTATTCTAAACATTGTAAATGGTAATCTACATCGTTTACTAAAATTAAAGATGCTTCACCAAAGTGTGCAGAAGAAACTGCATAGAGACAGACAATAAAAGTGTAAAGCTTTGTTTTGACCGCCGTCGTTTCTACTGCAAATGATGTTGACTGTAGTAAACAACGTACTGTAAATGCTCTTTACATGCTCGTAAACGTTTGACGATAAGGCCCATTTAGTCAAAGCAGTGGATGAAAGTATGCCACAAGAAAACAGCCACTTCAGACGTGAAGAGTGATGATTATTCACGATTCTTATGTTATCAATAGACCAACAAACGAAATGCTCTCTCGTAAGTGTTACACTATCTTTCTTCAGTAGGCACCCCACAATACATGCCATGGCAGGCTATAACTACTTTAATATCGGTGTATCTTTATTTTAACTTTTGTTTGTATTGCGATTTTTGCCTTATGACGAGACTCTACCTCGAAACATGTAGCCATATTTAAGCAAGTTAACACTGTGACTAGTATCGGTCTCTAATAAACAGGTATATAAATTTTAGCAGTCACAGTCGAATGACAACCAACATGGCTTTGAATGGTCGTCTACTAAAGACCCGGTGCAAGATTATTGCTTTGATGGAGAGATTCTAAGCTGTTGTTGTGAAGTTTTTCTCGTAGACTCCTGAAGTATTACAGGAAGGTCAACTGACTGCAGCTGCTAATTACCCGCATTCCCATTCTGCACCCATCGCCACCACTGCTACCATTTCCATCACCCAACTTATGGTAATCGCATACTGACCTGTGTAATGTATCCTTGTCAAATTCCGAAAGCTTGTCTCAAAGCCACCTGAGTTAATGTAACTTAACCAAGTGTACTCGACATATTCATGTCATATGGGGCAATCAAATAAAGTATTACACACTGTATACACGATTTAATTTTTCTTCTTGTGGCCTTAAAAAGCCGTCCGCAGATCTATTTGTTTTAATTTAAAAGAAGAAATGAAAATCTAAAATTTGTCCAGGCACTTCGCACACATATTTATTTAGTAATAATTCTAATAGCAACTGTTTCTGATGTATGTGATTCCTCATTAGTTACTTCTGATGCAGCTACTATAACACTCAGGTGCAGATTTAATTGTACCTGAAGAGTATTAAGAAGAGTATGATATTCGTATCAGTATCACGACGATGGACCAATTAATAACAATACAGGTCGCTAAAACTTCGAGAGCTGAAAACAGAATCCAATGCATGAGGAGAAACAACTTCTGACATCGGTATGATGCCAGCAATCAAAAGTTCTTTATACCATAAGGGATCTCCTGAGAATGGAAGCATAAAGCATTACAATAGCTGTTTAAATGTTCAACTGTTCTACCACATCATTTTTTTCGGTTCTTTCGTTCCTAACTGAAATGAATGTAAAGAATAAATAATATGATAATGTACCGAAACGTAGTGTTGTGCCAGCCTCAGAATGACACGCATGTAGACACTGTACTCTTGATCTGATTTTATCACATTTACTTGCTGCAATTAATTTGATTATTTTTCATTGATAAACTTATACTTTAGTGTACTTACGACACCTCTAACAGTGTGGCTACGTCCTCCCTAACATGCTTACCTGAGGGATGTGTGAAATGAATATTCACGTTCTCGAAATGTAAGATTCGAGAATTATTCAGTGATCAATGATTACTTGGTAGATAAACTTGCCTGTATTCTGTTGTTACGGGGCCGCAAATAAATTAAGCGATGGAGGTAATGACTTTGAATAATGGAAGTCATGTTGTAATGCAGCTGAAAATCATTTCATAGTGGCCGAAATAAGAAACATGTATCATTTTTACAAATATAAAGTGCAAAATGTAAACATACCTTTATTGCTGATAAACTCTTATAAATAGATGTCAAGTGCTTTTAACATCTTACAAAGATAGATAGGTTGCCTCACGCCTGCGGTAAACTGGTTGCCTGTTTCTCTCCAACGTCAATAGCGCGTCTCTTCTTCGTGCCTATATTTAACTGCTATAGACAAACATGTTTGTGTCTGGTATTCCACCCAGCCAATAGCCTGTAATTACGTTGGGCTTGTCCCAGTGGATATCTCCGACTTCCAGGCACCCTATAATTTGTCCTTATCGAGGGTAATTCTCTGAAGAATGACAGAATTGCTCCTAGATACCCGTCGCTACAGCGTATAATCTTCCCGGCTTAATTGTTGCTCTCGCGCAAGCAACGCACTCTTTCACGGAGAACTCAACGGACATGTAACAAATTCGGCAACGAAATGCTACCAACTTTTACTGATATGCTGATCCAAAATAACAAACGTTTACACAGTCGCAAGAAACAGCTTCATTAGCTGACATACACACTTTTGGTTGGTTGGTTGTTTCGAGGGGGGGGAACAAACAGCGCGGTCATCCGTCCCATAAGATTAGGGAAGCATGGGAAAGGAAGTAGGCCTTGCCCTTTCAAAGGAACCATCTCGGTATTTGCCTGAAGTGATTTAGGGAAATCACGGAAAACTGAAATCATGATGGCCGGGTCAGAGTCGGAACGGTCGTCCTCCTGAATGCGAGTCCAGTGTGCCAGCCACTGCTTCACCCCGCTTGGTGATACCCACTTTTTAATTCCATTCCGTATGGGAACGAATGTGGAAGAATGGCTGCCGTAAAGCTCCGTGTGGCATCTAATTTCTTTGATTTTCTCGTCGTTATCATATCGCCAGATATTTATGAGAAGAAGTAATATTTTTCCCGGCTCTTCCAGGAACGTAAGGTCTTGAAATTTCATTGATAACCTCTTTGTGATGCAAGATACTCCTCTTGTTGTGTTTACTACGGGAAATTGTTGAGTATCTTCGTAATACACTCGCGCCGAATAAACGATCTCGTGCCGAAAGGCACTGCTCTTCTTTAGATTCTCTCTCTCTCTTAGTCTCCCCCTCTTCTATTAACCTTAATTGCTAAGTGTCCCAGACCGATAAACGATACTCAAGAATCGGTCGAACGAGTATCTTGTAAGTAATTTCTTTCATGAATGTGAAACCTTCCTGTCTCTTCTGTATCACTTTTGTTACGCAACCTTCCCTTCTACAATAACCTATAAAACCTTCCCTTAAGATTTCTATCTCTTGCTTAATAATAACAAACGAAATCTTCCCTTTGAAATTAATTCTCTTTCTCAATCTTCGCATACAAATTTAAATGCTGCTTATTATAAGTGATTTTCTGATTATTTCGACGAAACATAGACTGTGTCGTCGTCGTGGCCCTCAATCGTTATCTGCAATAACCCAAAACTGTTCCTTACCTTTTTTACTGATACTAGATCGCCATCTGACTGCTACATCGAACTGCGACATGAATATACTAACTATGTTTTACTATACTCTATTAGCTGCTGGTGGGCTGTCATAATAAGTGGCTGTATTTATTACCAAAGCTGACGTTATTCTTTAATAGCAAAGCTGACGTTGTTCTTTAATTAATTTGACTGAAGTTACGTAATTCATAGTTAAAACTTTTTCTTGACACCAATAAAATTTTGCAAAGTTTTACGTTGATGGTTTTTGGGATGGATTATAATCAGTAATGAAATATTGCTGGCAAAAATTAATTATATTCTGAATGAAATGATTTTACAAACGTTCAAATGGGACTTACTTTTTACGATAATCTTACAACTTGCACTGCGCAAACATACCTTCAGTAGTCTTGAGTTTCTCAAAAAAATAATTCAGTAATATTAGTTCCTCTTACGATAGTAGTTAGCTGATGTCTCATACATCCGTTTATAATCTCTTGTAAATCATAGCTGATGGCTGGCAGGCACACCGCTCCTCTCAACCTCTCGCTTCAGACCTGCTACCGACTCGCTTCACTTCTCGCTTACTACTGACTTCCTACGAACGCTAAAGTGCGGTCTCTCCCGCCAACAACTCTTTCTGGTGCAGACAATCCCTGCTACCACAATTATTTCCAACATGACTAATATTAATTATTCCTACTTAATCCTATTAATAAAATATGAACATCTTTCCTAAATTGTGGTTTGACAATAGACAGTAGAAATATACACGTCTTACAAATGACTGACATTTTCCTTAAGATTCTCTTACTGAACCTCACTCTAGCATCAGCTTTTGAAGAAAGGACTGTGGAAGTAGTCATATTCTTAGACTCAGTGCTGCTGTGTAGTGGAGAGTCGCAACTCTAGAAAATTGTTGAGAAATACAGGAAGATTTGCAGAGGATCGGTGCTTGGTGCCGGAATTGGCAGTTATTCCTTGACATAAACCAAGTGTAACGAATTGCTCATAAATAGGCAAAAAGACCCACTTTTATATGACTGTACAATCACTGCAGTCACGTCCATGAAACACCTTTGAGTATTCATACGAATGATTTAAAGCAGAACGACTACATAAAACTCATCGTAGGTAAGGCAAATGCCTGACTGAGATTCACTGGAAGAATCCTCAGGAGGTGCAGTTCACCCATAAGGGAAGTAGCTTAAAAATCCCTCATTCGACTGATACTTTAATATTGGCCGTCAGTCCGTTATTCCTACCAGGTATAATCGATAAATGGAGAAGACACAAAGATGAGCAGCATAGGTTCGTTTAGCAGAGACATAGCAACCTAAAGCGCCAGACACTGCAAGAGAGGTGTTGTGCTTCATGATGTGGTTTACTGCTGTAGCTCCGACAGCGTACTTTCATGGAAGAGCCAACCGACATATTATTTCCGCCTATGTGTATCTCGGGAAAAACCCAAGAAGATAAAATCACAGAGATTCATGTTCATACTATAGTTTACCAATAGTCGTTTTCCCCGCCGACCATTCGCGATTCTAATAGAAAAGGGGTTGAAGTAACAATGACACTTACTCTCCGTCAGACACCATAAGACAGGTTGCGGAATGTATATGTAGGTCCATATATAACCGTAGATAGTAACACGTCAGCTCCACAGTCAGACGGTACAGGAAAAAGACCGATATTACAAACTACACCATCGACGCGACAAAAGAGCAATGGTAGATTGATAAATTATATTACTATACTCCACTGATACAAGATTTTCACTCATTTCGTTTTTTCGACTATTGAATCAGTTAAGCAATACGAAAGTTAAGAGAAAGCGGAAGTTACGAGAATGTTCTTCACTAGCCAAGAATACATAAGTAAGATGTTGAATTAGAAAACCGCGCTGTTTCAAGCAAAGAGAGAAAGTGTGAAATGACAGAAAAACTGATAGAACAGGAAGTAATGCACTAAATAATTGTCTAAATAAAAATGGATAATTATTACACTTTTTGTGAAGAAGTGTTATATAACTTTCACTACAGTACATTATCCTTGGGAAGTCAGTCGACGCTCACATCATGGGAACGTAATTATGTAAGTAAATCGTTGCAATTTCACTTTTCTCGATTCGCCTTGGCGAGGCACGCTCCGTCTTGTCACGACTAACTGTAGAGAGTCTCGTTTCAACTCGACCTGTTTCAGCGTCTTCACAGTGAATATTTCACTCTGAGCTGTCCAGTAGGGAGGAGCACTGTCTGCAAAAGGTCAGGTTCCGGGTTCGCGTCTCGGTTCGTCACGCAGTTTTAATCTGTCAGCAAGTTGCAAAACAGCGCTTATTCCTCTGACGACCGAAATGTTCTTTCTGGAAACATGTACGCTGTGGTTAAACCATTTCTCCGAGATATCATTTCTTCCACGTACGCTTGTCTCGAAGGCAGGTACGTAGGAGAACTACTGTGAATTCTCAACTGTTGGTGGTCAGGTACTGCTGGAAGTAAGCTCGATAACTCGGTCGATAAGCGTTACCGACGGAAGACAAAGGTCCGCGTTAGAGTTCCACTTGGCACACAGATTTAATCTCAAAGAAAATTTCCTTTAAAGTGTGCCAAATAATTTTTTTTCGACTTGCTCTCTTTCGCGTTGCCTCTCAGTAGTCACGTGTACTCCCAAGCAACTAAGCATGAGATAGTTTTTTACTCATAGTTTACTCCTGAAGAATATTGTTTGTAAAGTAGTTGCTATCATGTACAATGCTCAGTGACTGATCCAGAAATAAACGTTTCCTTATAATGGGAGCCACGCATAATGACGCGGTCTCCACAAGATGTAGCATTAGATGAACCTTCCTGCTTCATGAGCGCTAAACTGCCGCCCTTAACTCTTGGAGTTCCATCACAGCCGGCTGCAAGAGCCGACATATCAGTTGATGATGCCACCGATGTCATCACCATGACTGAGGTCACATAATCAGATCGGTAAAATGAACACAGTTATGTCCGAGGAGTGTTTCTTAAACCGTTCTAACACTATTCGGAGCGGCAGTACGTACCATTGACATTCAAAGGTACATCTGCACGTCATGGACATAATACGAGAGCATATTTCTGTAAACGTTGATGTGCTGAGAAACTCATTTCATGACTTGTTAACTAACCCCCGCTAACCCCCTCCCCCCCTTAAACTCCAGGCCACCAGCCTGAATATACACTACTGGCCATTAAAATTGCTACACCAAGAAGAAATGCAGATGATAAACGGATATTCATTAGGCAAATATATTATACTATAACTGACATGTGATTACATTTTCACGCAATTTGGGTGCATAGATCCTGAGAACTCAGTACCCTGAGCAACCACCTCTGGTCGTAATAACGGCCTTGATACGCCTGGGCATTGAGTCAAACAGAGCTTGGATGGCATGTACAGGTACAGCTGCCCATGCAGCTTCAACACGATACCACAGTTCATCAAGAGTAGTGACTGGCGTATTGTGACGAGCCAGTTGCTCGCCCACCATTGACCAGATGTTTTCAATTGGCGAGAAATTTCGAGAATGTGCTGACCAGGGCAGCAGTCGAACAGCTTCTGTATACAGAAAGGCCCGTACAGGACCTGCAACATAGGGTAGTGCATTATCCTGCTGATATTTAGGGTTTCGCAGGGATCGAATGAAGGGTAGAGCCACGGGTCGTAACACATCTGAAATGTAACGTCCACTGTTCAAAGTGCCGTCAATGCGAATAAGAGGAGACCGAGACGTGTAACCAATGGCACCCCATACCATCACGCCGGGTGATACGACAGTATGGCAATGACGAATACACGATTCCAATGTGCGTTCACCACGATGTAGCCAAACACGGATGCGACCATCATGATGCTGGAAACAGGACCTGGATTCATCCGATAAATGACGTTTTGCCATTCGTGCACCCATGTTCGTCGTTGAGGACACCATCGCAGGCGCTCCTGTCTGTGATGCAGCGTCAAGGGTAACCGCACCCATGGTCTCCGAGATGATAGTCCATACTGCTGCAAACGTCGTCGAACTGTTCGTGCAGATGGTTGTTGTCTTTCAAACGTCCCCATCTGTTGACTCAGGGATCGAGACGTGGCTGCACGATCCTTTATAGCCATGCGGATAACATGCCTGTCATCTCGACTGCTAGTGATACGAGGCCGTTGGATCCAGCACGGCGTTCCGTATTACCCTCCTGAACCCACCGATTCCATATTATGCTAACAGTCATTGGATCTGGCCAACGCGAGCAGCAATGTCGCGATACGATAAATCATAATCGCGATAGGCTACAATCCGACCTTTATCAGAGTCAGAAACGTGATGGTACGTATTTATTCTCCTTACACAAGGCATCACAACAAAGTTTCACCAGGCAACGCCGGTCAACTGCTGTTTGTGTATGAGAAATCGGTTGGAAACTTTCCTCATGTCAGCACGTTGTAGGTGTCGCCACCGGCGCCAACCTTGTGTGAATGCTTTGAAAAGCTAATCATTTGCATATCACAGCATCTTCTTCCTGTCGGTTAAATTTCGCGTCTGTAGCACGTCATCTTCGTGGTGTAGCAATTTTAATGGCCAATAGTGTAATAAGAGAGCAGCAAGTGAGATGCATTGCCTCACTCGATTTTAGATTTATTGTTCCTTGAAAGTGACGTGAAACAACGAACCGGGTGAATTTTCCCCTGCTTCAAGCATGAAATGGAGGTGGACTCATGCTATTCTGAACGCTGTGCTCGCCGAAGTGTGGAGAGCCGAGGTACGCGTCTGGTGCTCCTGCTTCCGGTAGTGGCGTTGTGGTTCTGCTTGGTATGCCTGTTCGCCAGTTTTTCTCGCCCACCTCTGAACTGCAGAGTGACTTCCGCCACTTTATTCCGCCTGTCCGCCATTGTAATCAGCGTTAATCGGATCACGCGCGCATAAAGCGATGAAATCCGGCAGCGATTGTCCAACAATTACCGAAATCGGTCATATCCATTAACTATCTGGAAGTATGCTTACGGAGCTGTTTAAAGTGGATCGACCAACCGGTAGGAACGCTAGATTTCAGAGTAATATTCATTGGTAACGAATGTAGTAGAGCCGCGATGGAGATGGCTCGCAAATCTCTCATTTGACTGATGAATATTGCTGATCAGTACTGGACACTTACAAGATGGGTTTGATAGAGGAAGCAGAGAAGACTCAAAGAAGAACAGTTACTTAGTACGGGCGAAAGAGTCATGGAGATGTTCACTCAACTCCAGTGGTAGACGCTATAAGTAAAGCGTTGTCCGTCGCTGATTACGGTGTAGTTTGCTGTCAAACTGCGAGACTGTACGCGCCTTCCAGGGTCAATCAATATATTGCTTCCTTTTTTATTTATTTTTTAATTTACTTGCCTAGCTCCGTCGGATCAAATTGAGGAGCAAAGCTGAAAGGCCATAGAATGTGTCTGTACATGAAATTACAACATGAAGGTAATAACATATAAAATAAAATGTTTATGAACCCAAAAAGCAAGCCACAAACTTATGCAAACGCAGTCAAAAATGTAATAAGGGAATCAGCTTAATTTTTCCAGGAACCCATCGACAGAATAGAAGGAGTGAACCATGACAAAACTCGTCAGTTTAGTTTTGAAAGCGCGTGGATTACTGCTAAAAGTTTTTAATTCTTGCAGTAGTTTACCGAAAATGGATGCAGCAGTATACTGCATGACTTTCTGCACAAGAGTCAACGAAGTCCGATCCAGATGCAAACTGGATATCTGCTTAGTATTATCTGAGAGACAGATGCTAATTCTTGGGTATAAGCTGATATTGTTAATAAGAAACGACAGTAAAGAATATATATAATGAGAGGTGAAACACGTATGTATTCATTACCAGCGATGGCGAGACATGACAGAATCTCTGACCAGAGAGTTATTTATCGTTGCTAGTCTGCGCTTGACCGCGCGAGTCGTCAGTACCATGTAGCGAGTCGGCAGGAGCAGTTGTACTCTGTCGGCAGTGGTAGTCAGTCGACAGTAGTAGCGAGTGGACGGTTGTTCTGAGCAGGCGTCGGTATGCGTCGACGGTATGCTCTTCTCGCGACTCTGGTCACGATTCGGGACGATATGTATTGTTGTAGAAGGTAAAGAAGCAGCATTGCGCATATTTAATAATGTATGGTAATTGTAATTTAATTTGTTCAAACAAAATGCCCCAATAATAATTTATTATAAAGTAAATCTTTTAAAGAAAAGTAATCATTTCAATTTAAAGAATTTTTCCACTTTTTGAACAAAAAGCATTCATTTCAATTTAAAGAATTTTTCCTATGCATTTCCTCCAAGAATCAAAATTAAATATACGCCAGCATTGCACGAAGCTGTGTCGATAGATAAGAGCAGATATAGATGCAGTTTTTATTGAGGTAAGAATTTTTGCTTTGTATTAGCGCCGAAGGTCAGCGCTGCTGTCCTTATAAAATTTACCAGATATTATTATTCCTGTTCAGATGTTACATTTGGTTCATGGTTCATTATTTAATTAATATTATTGTGTGGTTTTTGGTCAGTTATCATTTATCAGTTTTGTGGGGAGTTCACGCATGGTTCCATTTCACATTTTTTATTTAACAATATTATTTGCGGGGAGGTTACACATGGCAACATCCGAACCAGGATCGTATTTCTTTGTGAATCTTCTGAGAAGTAGTCATATATCTGCTCTTATTTACTTAAATGTAATTAGCATTTGGCACAACGCATTTTCTAATTTGTCACTCTTTCTTCCACAGATAATCGGCAATTTGTTGCTCTTTGTTATAATTGTGTTTGTTGGATTTTGCATTGTCTTTGTTTCATTTGTGAATAATTTTGATTTGTGTAAAAATGCCGCGAAAAACTGTTAACAGTACATCGCGATGTGTAATGAGTGAAATAGCCGAGTCAAATAATATGACCGATAGTACTTACGACACGCAGTGTAATAATGACAGTTCCCCATTTACAGACAATCAATGCGTACTGATCACCGGTAATGATTTTATTGCTAATGATGAGCAAATAAAAAATTGTGTCCTCTGTTAATTTTACGACAATTGATGACGCGGGGCGCTCTGTTACAATGAGCGCTGCCCAGCTTGACACAACCGGTTAGCAGGATTTACGTGACGAACAGACAAATTTTTCTAATGAAAATGAACAGTGTAATCAGAGTACGACAAATTTATTTAATTCCGGTGTAGTGACCAACAGTGTACATGCGATTGGCAAACCTTTTCAAAAATTACAGAATGACCAAATGGTTACAGAAAATGTGACAAATGCATACACACCATCACACAGCACAGAGAATAGAGTAGCTAATGTTACTGTGGATCAAGTTATCGCATTTTTAATACAATTCAATGAAGTACAGAAAAACCATTTCAAACAACTTAGTGAACAGAACAAACAACTTAATGAACTAATTGATGAAAGTTTCAAACTGACGAACGAAATACACGACAACCTTAACGAACAGAACAAACAAGTTAGTGAACAGATTACAACTGTCACCGTGCAACGTCACGACACGAAAGAAAAATCATGTGAAGAAAGTAAGGCTCATGCTAGGGAAAGTAGTGAAGAAAATAGATCTGTTGCACAAGAATTAAATAATACACATACAGCAACAACAGAATCACTTAGAGACGAAATTAGTGCAGTCACTGAACAATGTTCTGAAAATGCGACTCAGTTACACGACGAGTTTAATTTAAAGTCACCAGAACTTTCACACATTGTGGATACGGAAATCGACAAGAAATTTGAACAACAGATCAGCCACATTGACGAACGTATTAAAGTAACAGAAATGAAAAATGTTTTTGCCTTAGCGACATCAGAATCACATAGAGACGAAATTAATGCAGTCACTGAACAATGTTCAGACATCGCAACAGAGATACGCGACGAGTTTAATTTAAAGTCACCAGAACTTTCACACACTCTGGATACGGTAGTCGATAAGAAATGTGAACAGCAGAACAAGCAAATTGACGAACGTATTAAAGTGACAGAAATGAAAAATGTTTCAGTCACTAACACGACACAGTGTCCGGCATATTCCGATCGTTTCTCAAACTCGTACAGCCAGTGTAACCTAAGCAATTTACAGAGACTACGTGACTTAAAATCTGAAAAGCTACGGGACTTAAAATCCGAAAAGATACAGACAAACAGATTCTTATGTAATCGTGAACCTGTTCACACATTCAGTGACGAGAACGTTGATTATAAGTAATATTTATCTGTAATAAAATCTAAGGAATTTGAAAATGACAGAGCACAGGTATACGCTTTGAACTGTATACGACAATTTGTTTTTGTATTTTCAATAGCATTGCCTGTAATGCAGAAACTTGAATTAGCATGGATACAACAATTTGCTTTCGAATTTTTACCGCCATTGCCTGTAACGCAAAAGCAAAAATTTATTTGCAGCGCGTAATAGACTTCAGGGGATTCATTACGCTTTACAGAGTATGTGCCGTAGCGTGCACAGGGCCCCGAGCCGTAGTAGTGCTGTTTCATCTTTAGTTTTCTGCACTGCTGCCTTCTCTTCTACTATCCTTTAAATCTATCAAAACAGCTCTTTAACTATTGCTCTACCTAGGATTAAGAAATGAGTAAAGAAAATCCGATATGACAAATTTTACCGAAAGTGACAGTTCTCTTTACACATTCCCGAAATGACAACTATCGCTGTAACTTTAATAACAGATAAAATTTAATCATCAGTATGTGTAAAATTATCAGCAACAGGAACCACATTTTAGTAACAATAGAGGTTTTTCACCGCAATAGCTACAAAACCAGTCGGTTAGCATACCTAACCAACAATGTATTCTACAAGGTCAACCAAGCTTTGATGTTTCGCCGCGTGCACGTATAGTCTCAGCTCCAACAAATAGTAACGCACAGCAGCAAAGAAATAACTACGTACAGAAAACACAGTATTTCAATTCCTATCGCAATGCACCGTATAGAAATGACTATCATGACAGACGTAAAAGTAATGAGCACAATTTTCAGCATACGTTTAATAACAGTCGGTCCTACCAACAGCAAAATCATCCGCAACAACATATTATCATGAATGAACCAGACAGTAGATATCATCCCGAACGTAATACGTCAGGAAGAAATAACAGAACAGTACAAATAGTTGAAATGCCACAGCATCCTCCCGCAAATAATAGCACGTTAGATAGAATTTGATTAGATACAGTACAGGTTGTATGTTCCAGTAACGCAAGCAATACTTCTGATACGCAGAATCTTATTCACGAGAATGTTATTTGAAACCATGCTTTGTTGAATGCACCACTTTTATCGCACCCAGATCTTACCAGAAATTTTTTCATTGCCACCGACAGTTCCAACACCGCTTTAGGCGTACATATTTTTCAGGAAATTGAAGAAGATGGTTGTACAGTAATTAAAAACATCGCTTTTGCAAGTCGCATTCTGTCACCTGCTGAACGAAATTATTCTGTTACAGAACTTGAAACATTATGTGTTGTATGGGCTTTTACCACATTTGGCATTTTCTTTATGGAAGACATACGACCGTTTACACAGACCACAGAGCGATACAATTTTTACTTTCGGCTAAATTTTCACACGACAGATTAAGTAGATGGAAACTTTATTTACAGGAATTTAATTTTACAATTGTTCACATTCCCGGCACACAAAATATTGTAGCAGACGCACTATCCCGTTCTCTCAGCAACAATCAGCAAGACATCGCAACCAACTTCTCCAAAGCAAATTTCAGCGCCATCTACATTCAACAAGTTGCATTTGAAAATTTCATTTCATCGTCATTACAAGACATAGCACAAGAGCAGAGGAAAGACAACGTATGGAAAGAGATTAAACACCTTTGGCAAGATAGGAATAATGTTACCATTAGAAACCATTACACTGTAAGCCATGACATTCTGTTTCGCCACTCTCATCCTGACAGCAACAATTGGTTATTATGCATCCCTGATGAAGTTGTTAACAAATTAATCTGGTATACTCATTTAAGTTACGCACATTACGGAGCCAGAAAATGTTTTCTTATACTGAGACTGAATTGTTATTTTACGAACATGGAGAAACGCATTCGACTAGTTTTAGCATCATGTAAAATCTGCCAGAAAGCTAAATCAGATACGACTTCACATATTCCTCCATTACATCCCATTGTACCTGTTAAATTGAGACGTATGGCCGCTGTAGACATTTTTGGTCCGATTCCCAGAACTAATAGAGGTTTTTGCTACATCTTTGTCGCTGCTAAACTCACTTCAAAATTTGTTACCTTCACTCCGTTACGCAAAGCTACTGCTAAAACTGTTTCGAAAGCATTTGTAAAACATTTTCTATTTCATGTAGGGCATGTGATGAGAGTAATTTCTGACAATGGATCTCAATTTCGTTCTAGCATATGGACACGCATGTTACGAGCTAGAAACATTTCTCCGATTTATATATCCAGGTACCATGCTTCTTCGAACCCTTGTGAACGATTAATGAAAGAAATTGGTAAACTGTGTAGAATTTACTGCCATAAAAAACATATTGATTGGGACACACACATACTCTCATTCCAAGATGTAATTAATTCCATACCGAATGAATCCACTATGCTATCTCCGTCTGTTATACTGAAAAATGTTGAACCACCTAAGAAAATTAAAGAATTAGTAAACTTTCCTACATCTCGTCGACTACGACACCATGAAATAATTGTCATTGCGCTGAACAACATCAAACGTGCCGCAGAGCGCCGGAGAAGACAGCAAAAACAGGTTTGTGCACGCCGTGACTTTCATATTGGACAGAAGACATTGGTACGTACACACTATTTATCCAATAGAGTAAAAGGTAGGTGCAGTAAATTTGAGCTTCTATACGCAGGTCCATATCGGATTCGCAGCAATCCTCACCCCAATGTTGTACACGTCGAAACTTTGAGAACCAGAAAAACCAAAGGAAACCACCACATATCGAATATCAAACCTTTTATTGAATGAAGATAATTTATGATTTAACATGCTGTAATGCCATTTGCTAATTTTTATGACCACTTATGCAATTATATTCACATGAATACTTACTGATGATTGTCGTATTTTTCTTGGCAAGTGCCCGGCAAGGTAAGGTTAGCAGGTCGCTCTCCTTGCCGTTACACATCAGACCGTGCACATTTTTCCAGATAAACTTAGGTATCTTATGAATAATTATGCAATTTTATCTAGTGACATATTAATTTTATTAAATTCTCTCTCCATTAAAGTCTTTAATTCTCGCCTCTATGAACTACACAACATACAAGCTGAACATAAAGAAAGTCACATTTCTTGTCATCATTTTTTATGTATGTACGATTGTTTTCCTGTTTTGTTTGTATGGACTACGAAATAGTTAAGATATAGCAAACACCAGTTGACTTTGACATTTTGCCTTATGATATCTCAACATCGTGACTACTTTACTTCTCTTTTTTGCTGCTACATTGTGATACACTGGGTACATTTTTGCCTCTGAACACTATCTATATTTTTGACATATTACGTTTTCTGTCATGCTATGCTGTATGCTCAATAATGTAACTATAAACCAGTTTTTATCTAATGGGTATATGAATTAAATGCAAGACATTAATCTTTGTTCATCATTTTCAGAAAGAAATAACTTGTAAACGAAATAAATTAAACAGAAATGGGAATTTCACCTTCGGAATGAACGAAAGAGGATGCAATACCTCATGATGAAGAGTAAATGGATCAGGATTAACAAGCACTAACAAGAATATACTATACACATCGTAGAATAACAGTCTTAACTAATTTTTTCTTTCAGAATACAAGGCGATTGATGCAGGCTGTCAGACAGAACTACACATCTTAGTTTTAGTGATGAAATATGCTAGAAATAAGGAATAGTTGTGTAATGAGTAATGAAGTGACTTTTTTTTGCAGATGATAATGAATGGTGATGGATAATGATGAAGAATATGCTACTATGGATAATGAAGTTTTTCTTTACAGGTGATGATAATAATGGAGTTATGATAATATAGATAACGAAGTGATGGATAATGAAGTTTTTTTTCTTTACAGACAAGGATAATGTTGAAGTTATGTACTTATGCTATGTAGTTATTTTAGTATTTGTTGCAGTTCGTTTTGACAGTATGTGTTATATTGTATAGTATGATGACTGAAGGTTTTGGAAAGGACAGCTAGGGAACACTTTTTTTTATACACATTTCACTACCTGTTAATTCGAAGTTCACTACTTTTCAGCATAAAATGCGTTTCTTCTTTCAGTTTAATAATCCATTCTTTAATTTTGCAGGAGAAATTATTTATGAAATTAATGTGCTATAAGCAGTTGTTCATTAAACCTATGTCATTTATGAATATGATTACATATACTCTACTTGTTTCATAATCTTGCTACAGCTGACTCATGATGAATGACGTTACACATTTTCATTTGCAGCAACAACTCAAAAGCAAATATTTTCATTCTTCAGTAATTACCCAACGCAATGCATTGCTAAATAATACTACGTCATTTATTAGCTCCTGTTTTCAATGATGACTTCTGATGGTTCGTAATTAGGCAATGAATACCAATGTTCTCTGTAAAACGACTCATGAACATTATTCTGTAATACTATGCCACTTATTAGCTCCTGTTTTCAATGATGACTTCTGATGGTTTATAATTAGGCAATGAGTGCAAATGTTCTCTGTAAAACGACTCATGAACATTATTCTGTAATACTACATACATGGTACAGAAATGTTCAATAAGTGGGCAATGAGTGCCACCAACCATTAGTGTAATTCTCAATGAAGACTAGTATGTGACTTAATGTCCTTCACCTTATGACCTAATTACCTGGAATTACTGTAATATCCGTTTGTCCTGTATATCCTCATGATCATGGAGCACTGTATTTGGTTTTTGCATCTACGTTGGTGTACCTTACAAGAACGTGGTGTTGACACGACATGCTGTCCACCACCGTGAGTGATGGGGATGCTATTATGGTCCCACTGTTTGCTGTATCTAGTGTACTACCAAAAAGATAACATGGAATATTACTATGACATTTCAGTGTCTTGGCTACGCTGATTAATACTTCTGGGAAAAGAACTTCAGATTGTCTCACTTGGTGTTGTGCTTCTGTAGAAAGATATGGACTTTCAGTGCAGCTGAGTGCAACCTAAAGTGCTACAACCATGATGCAATCCTCCACTTTCCTATCCTAATTCTTGTAACATAGTGAAAATAATTTTTGCTAACATGATTTGTATTCATGACCTATACATTTTTGTGATTTGCTGATATGTTCTGAACTACAGTGCGTGTGCACTTTTGTCATTTGTTAACATGATTTCTACTAATTGCATATACATTTTTGATTTGCTGATATGTTCTGAACTACAGTGCATGTGCACTTATGTCATTCGTTAATATGTTTTGCACTCATTGTATATACATTTTGTCATTACCTGATATGTTCTGTACTCGATGCATGTGCACTATATTTACTTCATGTTCTACACCTATATATCTGTATAATCTCTGATTGTAAAGTTAGTTAGTTAAAAAAATTTGTTGCTCATGGCAAGTCCAAATGACTCACCATCGCTGCCAAATTTTTGCCCCCCAGTGGAGGGTTATGAAACACGTATGTATTCATTACCAGCGATGGCGAGGCATGACAGAATCTCTGACCGGAGAGTTATTTATCGTTGCTAGTCTGCGCTTGACGGCGCAAATCGTCAGTACCATGTAGCGAGTCGGCAGGAGCAGTTGCACTCTCATTTATCAATTTTGTGGGGAGTTCACGCATGGTTCCATTTCACATTTTTTATTTAACAATATTATTTGCGGGGAGGTTACACTTGGCGACCCTGCCTGGACCTCCCCGCAAATAATATTGTTAAATAACAAATGTGAAATGGAACCATGCGTGAACTCCCCACAAAATTGATAAATGATAACTGACCAAAAACCACACAATAATATTAATTAAATAATGAACCATGAACCAAATGTAGCATCTGAACAGAAATAATAATATCTGGTAAATTTTATAAGGACAGCAGCGCTGACCTTCAGCCCTGTATTCTGAATAACAAAGCAAAAATTCTTACCTCAATAAAAACTGCATCTATATCTGCTCTTATTTATCGACACAGCTTCGTGCAATGCTGGAGTATATTTAATTTTGATTCTTGGAGATAATGCATAGGAAAAATTCTTTAAATTGAAATGAATGCTTTTTGTTCAAAAAGTGGAAAAATTCTTTAAATTGAAATGATTACTTTTCTTTAAAAGATTTACTTTATAAAAAATTATTATTGGGGCATTTTTTTTGAACAAATTAAATTACAATTAACAAACATAATTAAATATGCGCAATTCTGCTTCTTTACCTTCTACAACAATACATATCGTCCCGAATCGTGACCAGAGTCGCGAGAAGAGCATACCGTCGACGCATACCGACGCCTGCTCAGAACAACCGTCCACTCGCTACTACTGACGACTTACTACCACTGCCGACAGAGTACAACTGCTCCTGCCGACTCGCTACATGGTACTGACGACTCGCGCGGTCAAGCGCAGACCAGCAACGATAAATAACTCTCTGGTCAGAGATTCTGTCATGCCTCGCCATCGCTGGTAATGAATACATACGTGTTTCAGAGGCCAATGTCAGAATACACAGACAAATGAACTGGGGTTGACAAGACGTTCGCGAATCTACATTACTTACTGCCCAAACCGCCAGTTTCTGAGCCAAAAATGTCCTATGAGAATAGGAAGAGTTACCCCATAGTACCACACATCATAAGCGAATGAAAATAAGCGAAGTAAACTACTTTTCCTGTCGAACTATAACTAACTTCAGATACAGTTCGAGTGGGCTTCCCATGACAGTTTACTATCTATCTGAACACCTAGAAATTTGAACGGCCCAATTTCACTAATCATATCCCCATTCTGTGAAAGTAAAACGTCAGATTTGTTGAACTGCCTGTTAGAAACTGTATAAACTGAGTCTTACAGTGATTTAGCGTTAGTTTATTTTTTTACGAGCCACGAACTTATGTCTTGAATTGCAATATTTGAAACAGTGCTAATGCTGCACACAACGTCCTTTACTACCAACCTAGTGTCATCAGCAAACAAATATTTTACGATTATCTGTGATACCAGAGGGCATATCAGTTGTATAAAGGGTGACAGTTACTGAACTAAATGAAAAAAAACGTAAATTAAGCCGTGCACACACGTTATTAAATATGTAAACGTCACTACAGATATTCGGATTTAGGTTATGACATGTTCGATATGCCTGCCATTATTGGCGATGATGTGGCGCAGGAGAATAGCGAAATTCTGCGTGACCCGCTGAAGTATCGGAACATCGATGCTGTCAGTGACTCCTAAATGGCCGTTTTCAGCGCAGCAGTGCTTTTGGGGTTCTAGTTCTACACCTAGTGTTTAATATAACAACACAGAAAGGAGTCGCATGTGTTCAGATCCGGAGAATCTGGCGGCAATGGAGGAACATGCTGGTGGCCGCTGGGTACCAGAGAGCCAGAATGCGGTCCCCAAAGTGCTCCTGCAGGACATCACTCTTCTGCTTCGATGGGTTCCAGCTCCGCCTTGTATGAAACACATGTTGTCGAAATCAGGGTCACTCTGGATAGTGGGGATAGAATCATCTTACAAAACCTTAATGTACTGTTTGGTAGTCACCAAGCCATCAAGGAATATTGCACCGATTAATCCGTGGGTGGACAATGCTCACCACAAAGTCACCAGATGAGGGTGAAAAATTGCTCGATCGCGAAATGTGGATTGTCAGTCCCCAAATGCCCCAGTTTTGCTTACTGACGAACCCATCCAAATGACAGTCGGCTTCGTCGCTAAACCAAACCACGCATGCCAATACTAATTCCCGTCATGCCCCATGGCCAACCGTGCAGTCTGAACGTCCTAGCGCAAACCGTTCCGAAGTTATCACGATTTTATTTCATATACTTCAATAATTGTCACCCTGTAAATAAAGAACAGGAGTGGCTCCAGCACTCATCCCTGGAGCACTCATCATTTAACTGTGGCCCACTTAGGCCCCACTTCATAGCCATTCTTAACACTGTGGAAAATTTCCTTTTGTTGCCAGTTGTTAAAGTAAGAGGGCAACCAATTGCTAGCGACTCCCCGTTTTCCACAATGGTCCAACGTATGGAGCAATATTTTGAGATCAACACAATAAAAGATCTTAGTAAAACCAAAAAAGATACCTAGCGTTTGAAACATTTTGTTTAACCCATCCAGTACGTCACAGAGAAAAGAGAATATGGCATTTTCAGTTGTTAAACCACTTCTAAAACCGAATTGTACACTTGATAGCATATTATGTGAAATAAAATGATCAACTATCCCTAAAATTATCTACAATATCCCTTTCTCCCTTTTTATAAAGCGGCTTTTCTGCAGAGTATTTTAATCATTCAGGAAACTGACCATTCCTAAAGGAAAAATTACAAATATAGGTAAGTACAGGACTAACACGTGCAGCACAGTACTTTAATATGCAGCCAGTGACTTCATTATATCCATGAGAGTTCTTAGTCTTCAGTGGTTTAATTATCAACTAAATGTTCTCCTTGTCAGTATCACAGAGGAGCATATCAGACACCAGCCACGAAAAGGCATTTTTCCAAAAGAGTTGTATGATTCCCTGTAGAAACTAAGTTTTTATTTAATTCATCGCGATGTTTAGCAAGTGATTGTTTATGCTGTGAATAAGCTATTAAAGTACTACATACTGTTTATCTTCCTAACATCATTTTTAGCACCTTACAATACTGTTTGTAATCGGCTAATACAGCCCGATTGTGGCTACCTCTAACATTCTGATATAAGTCCCACATCGGATAAAATCTTCCCGGTTTTCAAGCCGCTTGAAAAAAAATTTCGCAAGCTTTCGATGGCTAGTTCCGCCATTGTCGTCAGAAGTAAAACTACTGACTGCTGGGGCTGCCACTATTTCCCGCTTATATACCTACGATTACGGCCGCTGGCACCAATCAGAGAGGGCCGAAACGACGCGTTCCCAGAAGGCGAGTTGATCAGATCATAGCAGCTCCGGCCCGCCGCGGGACAAAGTGACGTCAGGTGGCGCCACGTTAGAAACTGCCGCTCCCGCCTCCCTACAAGCGTCACGCACTCGCCGTTGCTTCCTTTCGACGTCCAAAGCCCGTCCCACGCCCTGCTGAGTGTGTGGCCCTGGTCTCTGCTGAAATTGGTGCTGTCCATTCTAATCTCAACCACCACTTTTATAACGGAGTCCCTGCTTGTTGACGCATAAGCCAAGACACTTGTGTTGCAGAACTGTACTTTCGTTCGTTTTCGATACAATGCTCGGCTATGACCAACTTGTCGAGCACCCTGTGCTTAATAGGTCTCTTGTGCTCGGTACAACGTTCCGCAACTGTGCGGATTATCTGGCCCATATATAATCTGCTGAACCGAAAAGGGGCGCGATATATACTGGGCACACGAGGAGCTACGTCGTCTTTAACAGGGTGCCATATATCTCGTATTTTGGGGGCAGTACACATCCTAACTGGCTGCTCGTTACCCCAGTGTGGCAGGCAGGCTGTCGGCTTGGGTTCTTCTACTGATTCACAATATTCCTTCTGCGGTGACACCTGACAGCGTTTGCAATTTCTATTTTTCTATAGCCGATCTTCCTGGACATGTGCCTCAAGTGCTGCAATTCAGACTGTAGGTGATAGATGTCAGAAATAACTTTGGTTCTGCGCACCGAGCACAAGAGACATATTGAACAAAGGGAGCTCGACAAGTCGGCCATAGCTGAGCATTGCCTCCAAATCGGTCAAAAAACACAGTTTGAGAATACAAGAGTCTTGGCTCATGCGTCAACATACTGGGACTCATTATAAAAGAGGCGGCTGAAATTTCAACAAAGACCGGGGCTACACACCGAGTAGGGCGTCGGGGTGGACCCTGGATGTGGAAAGAAAGCAACGACGGATGCTTAATGCTTGCAGGGAGGCGGGAGCATAAGTTTAAAACGTGGCATCAGTCCGTAGCGCCACCTGATGTCACTCGATCTCGCGGCGGGCCAGAGCTGCCCAATTCGCCTCCTGCGCACGCGTTGTTTCGGCTCTCTCTGATCATTGCTAGCGGACGTAATCGTAGGTATATAAGCGGGAAATGATGACATTCCGGCCATTCTGTGGGTTCGAGTCCCAAATTTCTAAGCTGAAAGATTTTCGCTACCTGGGCTACCCTAACGGCAAAATCGACACTTTCTAAGCCCTTTCTCTCCTATCGCCGTCTGCTGCTGACCATCGTCATTTGGAGCCATCCGTCGTCATCTGTCGCCATCCGTCGCCGGCTGCTGCTGTCGGTCGCCAGCTGCTGCCGTCCATCGTTTTCTGCTGCCGTCCGTCCGTCGCAATCCCCCCGCCGCCACCGCCGCCCTCCCTCTCCGTCTGCTCGTTGACCCCGTCTTCGTTCTCTCTCCCTACCTTGGCGACTCCTGTCGCCAGTAGCCCACACAGTCCACTATGGACACCCCCATCACCACAATCATTTACATTTCCCCTGCCTCCACCACTGCTTCCTCCAGGCTTAACTGTATACTGGCTGTCCTCCTGCTCCTCCTCCTGCCCCTGTCCCCATTCCCGACGCTACCACCCGTCAGGGCGACCTTCCCCCACTTCCCACTCACGCTACATATTACTGCCCTTGCTTCCCCTGCCCTTGTCACAGCCTGCTGCGCCACCGTCACTACCACAGAGCACCCACCCTCCCTCGTAATGCCTCTGCTTCACATGAGGGCCCTGCCTTCTGTCATCTCCCATTCCAACCTCAACCTCACCCTTCCTCCAAGGCCTCCCCCCCACCAAAAAGCCCTGCAAATGAAAGTACCAACTTTGTCTCCCCACCCTCCTCCAAGAGACCACCACCCACCCCTCTTCCTTCTGATCCCTCTCCCCACATCCCCAGCCCCCAGCGTGGATACTTTCGTCCTTTCCAACCCTGATCCTGAATTCCTCGATGTCTGACCGCCATGCTAGAAATCTGCAAGTACATCCCCAATGCCCCCATTGCTCAGCTCGTCCCCTGCAGATACTCTGTCCTTATTAAGTTTCCCACTCCCTCTTTCCACACTGACCTCCTCTGGAACCATCCCTGTATCACCTTTGGCTCACATGCCTCTCTTACACCTTTCTTTACCTCTCCTCTTCCCATCAGCTCCAACCCCTCATCGGCCACCGACCCTCAATGCCGTGATCATGAATCTCAGCCCTATGGTCACTGAACTTGAAGTGTTGGCAGAACTGAATGCCCACCCTGCCCTGGAAATCTGCTCTTCCAGACGAATCTATAATGACTCCAGCCCTACATTCCTGATGGGCATGTTCACAGAATCCGCCTCCTCCATATATTACCTCATCACTCAGGCAGCCCTGATTTTTAACCGCTGCCACCTCATTGACCCCTCCCATTCCCATCCTCAGTCGTACTGCTGATAATGCTGCCTCCTCTACAATGATCATCTTATCCAAAACTGCCATCCCCCTCCCACCTGCCCCCACTTTAAAGCCTTCTGCTTCCTCAAACACTGTCCTAACCTCCCCTCTCCTCCTTCCTGCAACATCAGCAATTAATCCCATCCCACGTACTCCTACAAATGCAAGACCAAGCGCCGTTCGCCCCATCGATCTGCCAATTCCCTCCATTCGCTCCAACAGCCAAAGACATCATCCGCTTCCTAACCATCGTCCTCCAGAACATCCACCCCTTCCAGTGCCCCCACACTCTCCAGAAGATTTCCATTGTGAACTGCTCCATCTTCCATTTGAACACTTACGCCACCTACTCCCACAACCAGGCCCACTTCACCTTTACCCACGTCAGCATCCTCGTTGCTTAAGTCTCTCCACCTCCCTCCCCCCCCCCCTTCCCCACCCTGGCATGCCAACAGTTATCATCTCCCGTACCTAGCAGCACACCTTGTCCCACCACCAGGTAGACTCCTTAATCCTTAATGAAATCTTCCTCCAATCACACCACAGTGTCTGCACCTCTCCCTACCTGCTTCACCACATGAAAATCCCCTTCCCTTAGTGTGAGGTGGGGTTGCTATTGCCCACCTCAAGCACATCCCCATCTGGCAACAACTCCTGTTCAATGACCCAACTGAACACATCCCTCCCTCACCATCACCTGTGCCACTATCTATGTCCATCCAGCACCTCCTCACCCCTATGAATCATCTCCCATATTGAGTGCACTTTCTCCACCATGTGATTGTTGCAGACCTCAACATCCACAGCTGCAAACCTGCCAGCCTTTGGCGGTGGCATCAGTTCCTCACTACCCTCCAAGGTGACCTTGTTCTCATCCCACATTATACGTATCCTGAAAGTAACTCCAACCCAGATGTCATCCTCACTTCCTCCAGCTTACTTGGTTGTATGGCCATGTAGGTCCTAAACTCCATTGGTAGTGGCCACCTCCCAGTCCTTTTCACCATCTCCTCAGCCCATCACCCACTTCCTGCCCCGCCCTGCTACCCCTGTGAAGTCGATGACTACCACCAAGCCGATGGGAATGCCTACTGGAAATCCATTGCTTCACAGGTGAAAAACCACCCAGTTGACTTTCAACATCCCACTGACATCACCCATGCGTCGTCGTTCCGCCAGAAGGCCATCACTGGTGCTTTGGAGTCCCACATTCATACCAAACTCACCCAACATCACCACCTTGCTCTTCCTCCAAAGGCCGTCCTTCTGCTCAAATTATGCAGACTCTATCACCCCTTCCTCCACAACCGTGACTGGTATACACTCCTCCGCCACCAGCAATTACAATGACACATCCACAACCTCCTAAAAGCAAAGAAACTCTGCGATTAGCGCCAGGCATGTTTGCAGTAGACAGGAGATAGAGGAGCGGCGAGAGGGGAGAGTCTTGAGCACATCCAGTGGGACAAAACACATGGGACTTGGTATTGTGGATAGTGACATAGGAGGGACGACGGGAGAGGAACAAACGAACGAGATAGACAAAACTGATAGGAAGCACACAGGTTTGGGGTTTAAAGAGGAGCCCGGGAAGCGAGACACAGTCATAGGCGTTCTAGAGGTCGTGGGAATTACTCCTCTGTCTCCTGTCTACCTCAAACATACCTAAGCCTCCCCCCACTTGTTCAGCTCCTCCAATTTGCTGATGGTACCGCCTTCCTGGTCCTCTATCCTACCCTCCCATGGTCCCAATGTACCCTTCAAAACCACCTCGACCATTCAACCACTTGGTGCCATCAGTGGCTCCATCACATCAACCCCTCCAAGTCCCAGGCAATCATCATGGGTCATACCAGCCCCTCCTCCTGGCTCCATGATATTTACCTTACCATTTATCCACCCAACTGCTACCCTGAAATACTTTGGCTTCACCTTCAATCATCAGCTCACATAGACTCCCTGTCTCCTTATGATCCAACCCAAAGCCCACAATATACTCTGCCTCCTGAAACTCCTGTCTGGCCAGGTGTGGGGACTGCATCCTTCCGCAATCCTTCACACCTACAAATCCTTGATCTATCTCATCCTTTGTTATGCCAGCATCACCTGGATTTCCACCCCACTAAGATTCTATAAAACCCTCCAAATCCTCAAGCACCATGCACTCCACTTTGCTATCCACATCTGCTTCCCATCCCCAACACAAATCCTGTATGACCTCATCCCCTTCCCGCATCTTCTCCTATCCCGCACCCTCCCCCCCCCAATCTCCTACTCTCTCTACCACCCTCCTTTCGCAGCGCCTTTACCGTTGTGTCCCGCCCTCTCTCCATCTCCACGCCCTCCACCTCTTTTACCAACATACTTTGCAGTGCCTACCCTTCATGGATGATGTGCTTCACCCTTAAATCTATTTCTCCTACCAACTCTAACACCACAATCCCTATTCCTCCTCAGGGCTCCCTCTTCCCGCATTTTCCCTTCCCCTGAACGGTTTTTGCTCCCTCCTATGCCCCCTCCCTCTACAGTGAACCCCTTCTGCATCTCTGCACTCCCTCCTGACTTGCTTTCCCTCTTGCTCTCTTGCCCCACCTGTCTCCTGCCCCTTGGTGCGCCCCCTACCCCCTTTTACCTTTTTTCCCACCCTCTCCAGCCCCCACTACCACACTGCCCCCTCCTCTCCTCTCTCTTTCCTCCTCTCAGGCATCCTCTCCCTCGTTAGGTCCCTCCCGGCAGTTTTTTCTCCTCGTTGTGTGTACTCTGTCTCATGCAATGATTTTAATGCGTCATCGTTCTGGTGTGTTTTTAATACTGTGGCGAACTTTTATCCTGTGTGACTTCGGTATATTTTACATGCTAGAAACATCACCAACTGTGTTTTTTGTCCTTATGTGGACCTTTAGTTAACTATGTCCCACAATGAACGTTTCTGTGTAAGCATATATTAGAACCCGTATTGCTTCTGCCCCTTAGCACGTTCTCATGATCCCCTTTTTTATCGCCTTTTCATGTTTTGTTTAATCTTTTTCAGTCACTATTTGCCTCTCAGCTGAAGAGCAGCAGGCTGTGCCACTGACAGCCCTCCCGTGCCCCCATATGGGGCTGGGGAAAGCTCGAGAATTTTATTGGAATTGATACGGCTTGAAAACCGAGGAGATTTTATCCAGTCATGCTGCCGTGAAAGACTTTGGGGACACAATTCTCACTTTGTTCTACATGATATCCTTATCCCACTCGGGTCAGCAAATCAGACTGCCTTTTAATGCTAGTACTCAGATTAGAACGTTGCAATGGAAGGCAGCTTTCAAAGAGCATGAGAAAAGTGTTAAGGACAGCATTATATTTGTCATCTATGTTATCAGCATTATAAACATCCTGCCGCTCTTGTTCCTTAACGAGATTGGCGCTGGATTAGCTTTTCTACATAGTTTGTAATTATATACAACATTTGTTTGAGTACAAAAACCTTTTAGTGTTAAAATTTGTACATCATGGTCCGAAAGGCCGTTCACCCTTTTACTAACAAAATGCCCATGTAGTAATGAAGACTCAATGAAAACATTGTCTATGGCTGTACTACTGTCCCCCTGCTCACTGATTGGAAGAAACAGCCTGTATCAGATCATATGAATTTAGGAAATCTTCCAACATCCTTTTTCTTGCACATTCACTTGCAAAATTAATATTCAAGTCACCACACACAACTAATTTTTGGTACCTCCTGTAAAGTGAACCACGAAGCCTCTCTAGCGGGAACAGGAAAGCTCTGAAGTCAGAGTTAGAGGACCTATAAATAACAACAATTAGAAGTTTAGTTTCACTAAATGCAACTGTCCCTGCAACATCCAAATACTTGTTCAGTACGGTGCCATGATACGTCTGTGGATTCAAATGGAATACAGTTTTTTTACGTGCATTGCCACTTCCCCACTCCGCAAAGAGCTCCTTGAAAAACAGCCATCTAATCTGTATGCTGGAAAAAGGAAGCCTCTGAACTGTCAAGTTATTTACTGATAATGTCAGAGTCAACATCTATAAGCAGTTCACTAACTTTATCTCTAATACCTCTTATATTTTGATGAAATATGCTAATTCCTTCACTACATGGATACCTGACCTCCTTTGAAGGTGATTCTTTTGTTAGAGAGCCTTTTTTTTAAGCAGGATTACCAGACAGCTGACTTCAATCTAAAAAAGGAGCAGCTCCAACACGAACTGCTACAGAAATTTCCCCATGATTGATGTCACCACTAGCCACTACATTGTCACCTATAAGCTTTGCCAACGTCATCCGTGTCTTTTCCAGCCCCATGTTAATATGCATTACAGCAGCATTAAGATGAGGCCGATCATGACGCTGAAACAGTTGCATGACGTGCACATTTGTGCCACCAGTTTGGGCAGCTATCTTTACCAGGTCATCACCTACATCATATTCCCCGTCCCTATCAAGATTATTACCTGCTCCACTCACTATCACTACCTGATCCTCTTTCGTAAAATCCCTTCATAACTCCGCAATGTTTTCAGTCACCTGAACCAACCTAGCACTAGGCTTTGCAAAGCTGGCGACCTGATACTCAGCCCGCTTCTCGTGGTCGTGCGGTAGCGTTCTCGCTTCCCACGCCCGGGTTCCCGGGTTCGATTCCCGGCGGGGTCAGGGATTTTCTCTGCCTCGTGATGGCTGGGTGTTGTGTGCTGTCCTTAGGTTAGTTAGGTTTAAGTAGTTCTAAGTTCTAGGGGACTGATGACCATAGATGTTAAGTCCCATAGTGCTCAGAGCCATTTGAACCATTTTTGAACCTGATACTCACTCCTCAACACTTCCTACAACTGCTGGCCCACACCTTTTCCTTTCTGTTAGAATTTGTAACTGACTTAGGCTTCCTAACTGCTGAGGACTGCTGCTTGTTTCCTATATTACAGCTACAAGAGGCTCCTCTACTGTCAACTCTGACAGTTGGTCAAAGCTATTGCTTATACGAAAAATACAACTGTTTGAATATCTCCTGCTCTTCCTAACTGCCTTATTACCAACTACCAGTGCTCATTCCCCAGGGCCCTTCACACTCCTGATCCTATCTAGTTCCTGCTTTGCGTTTTGCAACTGCACCTGAAGGGCACAGATATGCTCCTGCTCCTCCATCAATTTATTTGCACTACAAATTCTGCCTTTCCAGGAGAGGATCTCACTAGAGTGCCCACTGGCTTCCTCATTGCATTACCCCCCCCCCCCTTCCTCCATGAAAATACTCCCACTGTAACTCACTATTCGCAAACCTACGACAATACCCACACTTCTCACTCATGGTAAAATGTTAACAGTTACTGAAAAAACTAAACTTCTGCCTTATCTAAGTTCAATTACTACAGTAGAACTGTTGAAAGAACTAACAAATAGTAAACTAGAATTTCGCTCTCACAAGAATGCAGCTACTTTTATTATTACTGCTGAACCGCAACTAATACCAATACCGGAAAAACTTCACGCAGTTTCTTATCTAAAACAAAACTTCAAGCGGCCACTGCAGTACTCGTCGAAATTAAACACAGTGAACGAAAATTTTACTGACATATTTCACAAAAAAGAATGAGAAACGTCAGCTGAAAACTACCGTACTAAATTTAATGGCTCTAAGCGCAATGGGACTTAACATCTGAGGACATCAGTCCCCTAGACTTAGAACCACTTAAACCTAACTAACCTAAGGACATCACACACAGCCATGCCCGAGGCAGGATTCGAACCTGCGACCGTAGCAGCAGCGCAGTTCCGGACTGAAGCGCCTAGAACCTCTCGGCCACAGCGGCCGGCGTACTAAATTTAGTGAATGACTACAACGCACAAACAACTCCATAAAACACAGTGGGTGAAAGTTTCCGAAAGTTTATTAAACCGTTATTTCACCACAAACTGCACGAAACACGGTTGAAAACTACTGAATTTAATAACCTAATAACAGTGCACAAACAACTTTGTCAGTACTTAAGAACCGCTACAACTACAATTGCACACCGCGAAATGTAAACACACTGCTAATTCTCTTACTCGTATCTCTTGAAGAGACCATAAGAGTATAATTAGAGAGATAAGGTTTGCACTAAGTTTAGCGGACAATGAGGTCAATTTTTTGAGATAAACTAGTAATTTTTGAGGTTTATAGCTCCCTGATTATGCCACCGACTCTTTTTTTTTTTATTATGAGTTTCCCTGATATTGAAAATAGGCTTCGAGAAGGACTGCGATGGCTAACGTGAATATATCTTCGTCAAACATTAATAAGATCACAGCATAGGAAACCAGTCCCACCGTCAGTAGTAGACCTCTCACAAACGTGTGTCCCACTGAGAACTGAGTCTCTCGCGGCGTATACAATGTTCAAACAAATTACGGATACGCAGCTGGGAGACGTCGTCGGCAACCGTTGATATTCAGACAGCAGCACATCCTGTCATTTTCAAGGCAAAACTACAAGTAAGCACTATGCAAAGGAATTTAAAATCTCAGTTTTCAGAGAAATTCCGGAAGACAACACACACACGCACACACACACACACACACACACACACACACACACACACACACACAGCGTAAACACTGGCGTTATGACAAACCAAAGATGACCGACGTCAGAAGTCATCAAAACTGAAATTAATAGTCAACAGCTGAGATAGCATAAACACTGTTCCTCTTATTTAAACAAAAACCACTGTCTCTATTCATAAGGTTACTTGTTAATTTAATGTCACCAACTTCCTTAACAACACTGTCCCAGTAGCTTGAAGTACATGCCAGAATCTCCGTGTTGTTATTTTCCATACGTTGATTGGTAGACAATATTCAGCAATGGGGATTTTCTCCGCTGTTGTGTGTGTGCCTCTTATCCTGAGTACACTGGTCCTCTTCAGTCCTGATAGTCTGACCAATACATGAAATGCCACAACTGCAAGTAATAAGGTAGACACCCGCCTTACGCAAACCAAGATCATCCTTTACGGAACCTAAAAGGACTCTGATCTTAGATGGTGATCGAAAAACATATTTAAAATAGTATTTCCACAAAAATACGACCAGTCTTGTTCGAAATGTTTCCTGCGTAGGACGAAAAGGCCGTAGACTTTGGTGGCACCTCAGTATTATTATCAATCACTCAGTGAACAGTTCATCGATAGAGCAACGCATGTCTGATCTGTCTTTCACTATAACCATTCTGACGAAAGGTGACTTCGGTATGGACTAACTCAGCTGATAAACTCTCAGGATCCGAGATGACATGGACCCTGTTAACCAGGATAGCGAAGTATCCATTCACGCGGAGCCTGCTGGTGACAACTATCAGCCTGCAGATACAAGTCAGTGTCCGGCTTCCTACGAATGACATGTCGCAACGTACCATCCTCCTCCCACATCAAGGAAAGAAACACAGCCGTCTTTTTGCACCATCGTGAAACAAATGTTCGGGTGGACTGAACTCAGGCTTTCTAAAAGGTCGTTCAAATTTTCACTGCCATGAGGTGAAAAGACAAAAGTATGATCTACCTATCGCAGGTGTCAAGCCACAGTCTCCAAGGCTCCTCGAAATCTTCCCTACAAAACTTGGTAAGAACAGGTGACGATGGGGTTCCAATCGCAACTCCATCCGTTACTTTTAGTACTGGTCATTGAATAAAAAGTAGGTGGAAGTAAACACGTGTCGAAATAGGTTTGTTAATTCAGCACCAGATCTAACTCCAATCAACCCCAACGAATCAGACAGGGGAACACGAGTGAAGAAAGAGACCACATAAAAACATACTAGAATATCAGAGTCATTGAAACGTATTCCTTCTAATCGACGAGAGATCTTAATGTAAAACCGAGCGAGGTGGCGCAGTGGTTAGACACTGGACTCGCATTCGGGAGGACGACGGTTCACTCCCGCGTCCGGCCATCCTGATTTAGGTTTTCCGTGATTTCCCTAAATCGCTCCAGGCAAATGCCGGGATGGTTCCTTTCAAAGGGCACGGCCGACTTCCTTCCCCGTCCTTCCCTAATCCGATGAGACCGATGACCTCGCTGTCTGGTCTCCTTCCCCGAAACAACCAACCGATCTTAATGTAGTGCTCACACCGACCTACTGTAGGTTTCAACAAAATAGCAAATGTTTTGTTACACGAGGTGCCAGTGCACCAATGTTACCCACAATCGGCCGAAGAAGAACCCCTTCCTTGTGGACCTAAGGGGAACAGCATAATAAGAATTATGGCTCTTGACACTCTCCTGAGATAGGAACTCTTTTGGAGACTGTTAATTATTTATTCTTAACTACTTATTGTTATTTTTTCTACACTTTTTATGGGGTCAGCAGTGATACTGTGATACGCTGAATCAGGCACGGTCAAAAGACGCAGTGTTCAAATGGTTCAAATGGATCTGAGCACTATGAGACTTAACATCTGTGGTCATCAGTCCCCTAGAACTTAGAACTACTTAAACCTAACTAACCTAAGGACATCACACACATCCATGCCCGAGGCAGGATTCGAACCTGCGACCGTAGCGGTCGTGCGGCTCCGGACTGAGCCCCTAGAACCGCTAGACCACCGCGGCCGGCCGCAGTGTTCACTCTTTGATTCAGCGTGCCTTTCCTCTCATTGGCCAGGACAGAAAATGAGGCTCCTGCGGGAGAGGACTCCGAATTTCTATCCCCAACTTTCAAGACAGCTAACATCATTGGTTAATCAAGTCAAAATACGTAAGGGAAGAGATTTTTTTTTCAATAACTTTTAGAATATTTCGTTAGTCGGAGCTCGCAACTGGTTGACGCTGATGCTGGCACAGATTCTGTAATTGCAAGCAGAAAACACACCATCTTTGACAGACACCGGAACATTTCGACTTCGGAGCCCAAATGACGCTTCTTTCACGGAAGTCTTGCAGCCTTCTTCCCTTCGTCTTGCAGAGTCTGGACTCTGTCACAAAACGGACTCAGATACTTTGGCTAGATTTAGAGAAATCAGCCATCACATCAGCCATTCGTTATGCAAAACTAAAGATGCAGAGTATGGTGAGAATGTGCAGCATTTGGACACGTTGTGACGGGGGAACTACTAACTTGTTTATTTCGAGGTTAGTTTTGTGTAACTGAATTCATACTGGCAGTTCCAAATGGTTCAAATGGCTCTGCGCACTATGGGACTTAACATCTGAGGTCATCAATCCCCTAGACATAGATCTACTTAAACCTAACTAACCTAAGGACATCACACATATCCATGCTCGAGGCAGCATTCGAACCTGCGACCGTAGCGGTCGCGCGGTTCCAGACTGAAGCGCCTAGAACAGCTCGGTCACACCGGCCGGCACTGGCAGTTTGCTTGACTTACTATGCATTTTGGGCAAGGGAACTGGTGCGTGCATGCAACTTTCTGGGTCATCTGGTCTGGTCTTCAGCTCTATTGATTAGTTGCATTCACAATCATTGGCGTTTACATAGGGACTCTTAATGACTTTATTCTCACCCACTCATGCCAAGGTGTTAACATGTTCTTTTGTGAATCTCACAGAATCTACGTGCACTTTATGTTGACTGGAAATTCAGTCCATGTTTACTGACGAACCTTTACATATCTGTAATAAATTTAACTTGAGTTGATGTTTATTTTCATTTGGTAGTTAGATGAGACCTTTCTTTAACATATCTATGTGAGCTGTGGACCCATATTGTCTTGCCCGTTACGGGCACTTTGGTGTCACTCCAGACTGCAATAGTTTCCGTTGGCTTCATGAATTAATTTCTCATGATTTCACGGGCGGGATGATCTGTTTACTGATCAGGTCACTGGTCACAGGTTTTATTGGCATCATAGAAAAATGCTGAGCACTCAGCCGTAGTCCCACACATAGTAATATAAATGATGTCGTCTGGCACATGTTATCATTGATGATGTAATTTATATTACTATGTGACAACATAGACAAATTCAAGGATCCGATTTATAACTCCACTGATGTTATATCGCCTAATATGAAGTAAATGCTTTTATGAATGTGAGGATTGTCCGTGGACTAAAAGAGGTTGCTTAATAAAGAAATTTGTCATTACCTGTCGGCAGTAAATCGTGACAATTTTGGCAAAATAAAACTTTGATGTTGAACGAAATTTTATAAAGTAGCTAAAGGTTGTATATTCATGTATGCAAAATATATTCGCTAAAAACAAATGATCATTTCGAAAATAAAAGTTTCTATTTCTGTATATACAGCACTTACAGATTAGAGTCTAGGCCTGTTCCAACTGTTCTCATGCTGCCTACAGGGCTGTACGAGAAGCAATCTGTGATCCTGGGACATGTTTTCACCTTGACGGCAATCCTCCCAGTTGTTTTTGACAGTAGATGAATCCAGAAGATATCACTGCTTCTTTGTTCCAGCATCTTCTCATATGGCCTCCTGTTCCATGCCTTCCTATGTCAGAAAAATTCAAGTAGATACCATGAATAGAAATCGCGTCCTGCCACACCAAAGGCAGAAATGCAAACTTAGCAACTTTGGCAGTTGTCTCGGTAGTCCTCATTAACTGCTTGCCCACTCACAAGTATTTGTTTTCGTAAACTGGATTAGCTTCAAATCCTAGCCATAAGTAGTCCAGTGACATTAATGTGATCCCTGACAAAAGCGTGAACAATCACTTTTGCACCGTGGGCCACTGCAAGACGTACGGGAAGAGAGTGAATGAGGTTCTGAAGGATACCAACAGGGCTGAGAAGCTATGCTAGCTTCAGTGCAGCGAAGAGATTTTCTAGGTTTCTCGGTTGAGGATCCGAGACACAAACAGCCCAGTCGAGGTGGTCCCACAGATTTTCAACGGGGTTTAAATCCGTGGAATTTGGTGGCTTGGGGATAGGGAAAATTTGTCCTCGTGCTCTTGTAACCACGCACATACACTGTGAACTGTGTAATAAGTTGAACTATTTTGCCAGTACATGCCATCGTGGCGAGGAAAAACAAACTGCACATAGGGGCAGTCATAGATCGCAAGATTAGATGAATACTTACATTCATCCACTGCGCCTTTCCAAATGACAAGATCGGTCATGGAATCCCACGTAAACATATCCCCGTCCGAGAAAAAACCCTTCAACCAACATAACACACCTGTGTCGCAGGTTCTCTAAAAGCCGAGCATTGTCGGGTATACTCGTTTGAATATACACAGTGGGTAACACAAGAGACCACTAAAGAACACTGCTGTTTATTTCAGTCAGTCCTCAGGTAAACCAATACTGTCATACAACGAATATCAGAAGATACGCTATTAGAGATGAGACAGTCGCTAAGGCTTGTAAATTTAACTTCATTACAATAAGTGACACTGAAGAAGTCTTATCACACTCTTCAAATGAGATGACGAGTAGTTGTTTGTGTTCCAAAAGTGAACCCTCGGCAAACCAAACAAACCTCGGCATCTAATCGAGACTCGGCTAGGTATAAAGAGACGTAAAATACTGAAGTGTTCTCCAGTATCAGTTTATAAGGCCGTATGTCCGAACCTGGAAACAAATGACGATATGTTTAGCGCTGCATTGGGAACCCCATGAAGTTTATATTGCCCTTCAAATGGCTCTGAGCACTATGGGACTTAACATCTGAGGTCATCGGTCCACTAGAACTTAGAACTACTTAAACCTAACTAACCTAAGGACATCACACACACCCATGCCAGAGGCAGGATTCGAACCTGCGACCGTTGCAGTCACGCGGTTCCGGACTGAAGCGCCTAGAACCGCACGGCCACCGCGGCCGGCTATATTGCCCTAGCAACCACAGAATGCATGTAATAAATTGAAACGCACGATTGTGAAAGACCATGAAGTGAAGTTGTGGTGATGTCAGATATTAAATATTTGGACAATAGCGTGATAATGGAAGTTGAAACGACGATATAAATGATATCTGCCTTGCAGGAATTCGAACCTGTCACCTTTCACTATTATAGCTACGAATAGACATGAAATATATATTGTTTCTTCACCAGTAGCGAGATGTGCAAATGTTCTATTAGACGTAATTCAACGAATAGTTCTGTGCAGCCTTGGACTCCAACACACTGCATATCGTCGTTGTTGACCCCACTTGAAGAGGTGCCAACTATCATTTCTCTTTCACTAGTAGTTAGGATCGCACTATTCGTAGAGATCCCTTGACTGTAAACATACATTTGATAAGTCGATGACAGAGCTGAATTCATTCAGAATTTTTGATTGATATACCACGAATATATCAAGTGAATCATGCAAAATAATTATCGGTCACTCCAGGAAGTAACAAAACTATCACAGCGTCAGCAGACATGTTCCACTATTGTGTAATGACCCCCATCACTGACGTAGCAACACGATTATGTTTTTGCAGGCAACGTCTTCCTTGAGGCGGCTGACATTTTAGGAGTGCATCTTGTGAATCAACGATACGGCGGCTTAATTACTTTTTCTACGAAGTCGTGAGGAGTATTCTAGTTTTTTTGGTGAGGGAGAAGAGAGGAAAAGTCGCACAGACCGCCGTAATACATACGAAAGAAAATAAGCGTGATCCACTGAGTTTCATTGACACCGCCATGTAGTAGAACGAGTGAACAAATACTTCGTTCCAAAGTTATGAAATAACCCGAAATATACTTACCTACTGACATCAAACAGCATGAATGTGAAAAGCATCACTGTTGTGAGATATAGCTGGCACTTCATTCGCACGACGCATTGCGTACAGGGGCTCTCAAATTGATTCTGTACTTATAGTGTCCCAGAAAGGCTTTTGATATCATTCCTCATAAGCGGCTTCCAACCACATTGCTTTCCTATGGACTGTCGTCCGAGTTGTGACTGACTTCGTGATTTTACTGTCTGCAAGGTCACAGTTGGTAGTAACTGACGGGACGTCACCTAGCGAACCAGAAGTGATGTGATTCCGCAAGTAGAATGCTGTAGACTTTCTGCTATTTCTAATATATAAAAACTATTTAGCAGACAATCAGAACATTTTCTTATATTTGTGGCAGGTAATGCTGCCGTCTAGTAAATTCTTCGGAGGAGGAAAGGGAATTGCAACCTAATGTTCAAAATATATCTGCAAGGTGCAAAACGTGACAATTTGACAATTGACGCTAAACAATAAAATCTGTTCGTAACGCAAAACGCCTCCTTCTGCCACCAGATGTATATCAATAACAATACATTTTGTGGACGTATACAGGCCATCGATAGAGATTTTCTCCTTATGAAAATACCTTAAGGTACTTCAAATCGCCATCAGGTCACACTGATTTAATTTAAGGTGATCTCCTCAAATCTACTGTGGCAAATGCCGGAATCAATGCTTTGGAAGAACACAGAAGTCTTCCCAATACAAGATTCTGTTTCATGTCTAATCTCGTTTTCGACGAGACATTGTACCGCAATCCTCACTCCTTTCATTTAACCTCAATACGACTACTTAAGGCAAGTGTCGCACGAAGGTTAATTGATTGTCACATTTTCCAGTTGTCGGATACACTGTCACTGACCGCAGTAGTAAACCGAAGAAACACCTTTCATCAACACCTGTTTGTCTTCCTAAATGTGGTGATTAATTGGTCGCAAAATGATCGCAATGACTTTACTCCGTTTTAGACTCCTTTTTCTAACGCATAAACGATGCTTCGCATAACGTCAAAAAGAGAAATATTCAAATTGTCTTGGCACTAACTATACTACAATCTTGAACAAAATACGACCATAGTTAAATACGTTTATAACAACATGCCATACAAAATCCTCACGGAGCATGCTGAAAAATAGTATTATTTCATACGCTATGTTACCTAATGTTATAGTTGCTAATTCCAGCGCAAAAAAGTCGGCTGGAGACCATAGGCTCTGTGCCCGATGCGTCAATCACTTGGGTGGACGAAATGGCGCTGAGCACTATGGGACTTAACATCTATGGTCATCAGTCCCCTAGAACTTAGAACTACTTGAACCTAACTAACCTAAGGACAGCACACAACACCCAGCCATCACGAGGCAGAGAAAATCCCTGACCCCGCCGGGAATCAAACCCGGGAACCCGGGCGTGGGAAGCGAGAACGCTACCGCACGACCACGAGCTGCGGGCTTGGGTGGACGCCGGTCTGTATAAAGAGACTGCTGGCTGATGGTGCTGAAATTGATCTTACTATGACAGACACCCATGAGCCTAATCATAAACATATTTCCGCAAGATTTTTCCATTAATGGACGGTTAAAAAATGAACGAAACTGCCTCTGACCTTCTGTAAGACTGATGCTCTTAGGTGACAGACAGAATTCGGCTTATAAAGAAAGGAAAACATGGGTTTGATATCACGGCTTTGCGTTCGCACTACAAATAGGTTATTCATAACAACAGCTCAAGTGGAAGTACCATGTGTAGTGTACCCCATTATGAAAAAAAATATGATACTAAGACATCTGAAACTCGGTGGTTGATTGGACTGAGGGTAGCTTGTAATGGCTAAGGTGTGGGTTTGATACCAGCTAGCGATACCAGACTTTAACAGCCACAAACATATTCCCTTCATCTTCAGTAACGCCAAGTAAACAACGCAGTACTGTGCTGTGATTCCAAATCCACATTAAGCATGTTCATTCGCTACTGACTGGAGCAGAGTTGGATTAAGAATGAAATTTTCACTCCACAGCGGAGTGTGCGCTGATATGAAACTACCTAGCCGATTAAAACTGTGTGCCGGACCGAGACTCGAACTCGGGACATTTGCCTTTCGCGGGTAAGTGCTCTACCGACTGAGCTACCCAAGCACGACTCACGCCCCGTCCTCACAGCTTTAATTCCGCCAGTACGTCGTCTCCTACCTTCCAAACTTCACAGAAGCTCTCCTGCAAACCTTGCAGAACTAGCACTCCTGGAAGAAAGGATATTGCGGAGACATGGCTTAGCCACAACCTGGGGGATGTTTCTAGAATGAAATTTTCACTCTACAGCGGAGTGTGCGCTGATATGAAACTTCCTGGCCGATTAAAACTGTGTGCCGGACCGAGACTCGAACTCGGGACCTTTGCCTTTCACGGGCAAGTGCTCTACCGACTGAGCAAGGTTCACAAATTCGCAGGAGAGCTTCTGTGAAGTTTGGAAGGTAGGACACGAGGTACTGGCGGAATTAAAGCTGTGAGGACGGGGCGTGAGTCGTGCTTGGGTAGCTCAGTCGGTAGAGCACCTGCCCGCAAAAGGCAAAGGTCCCGAGTTCGAGTTTCGGTCCGGCACAGAGTTTTAATCGACCAGGAAGTTTCAGAGTTGGATTATTTTTGGCTGTCAGAGACGGAAGTCGCTGCTTGCAGAAACTCTGTCTCTAGTAAGCTTTCTTACACTGTTAATGTTATTTTAGTTCACTAACCAATCGAAGTGTAAGGTCCCAGGATTTTAATTTCTTAATTTTAAGTGTTATTGAGGAGTTGAAAACATTGGCCATGGTCTGGGATTCGGCCTCCGATTCCAATGTTTCTCTGTATTTGAACGCTTCAAGATGATACTGTCCTATCATTTGGTTGCTTCCTAACGACGCCAAAACTCCTCCAGGTCTCTCTACGAACGGAGCGACCCTAACTGCTAGTGAAAGAGAATATGATAGTTGACACCTCTTTATCTGCGGTCAACAACGACGATGTGAACGATGTTGGAGTCTCAGGCAACACAGAACTATTCGTTGCACTACCTCCAGCTAAACACGTGAATGTCTCGATACTGGAGAAGAAACAAAAAATATTTCCATGTCTGATTCTAGCTATAAGCGAAAGGTGCCAGGTTAGAATTCCTACCAGACAAAAATCATTTATATCGTTGTTTCAGGTTCCAATATCACGCTATTAGTGAATATATTTAATATCTAACATCTGACTGTGCTTCGTTAACAATGCATACGGACACTGAGTTCTACTTCCGTTCCATCACCACAACTTTACTTCATGGCGTTCAGCAGTTGTGCATTTCACTTTACTCCATACCTTCTGTGGTTACTTCTCAGGGGCAATACAAGCTTCTTTGGATTCCCAGTGCAGTGCTGTCGTCATTTTTTTTCAGGTTCGACATTCGGCCGTTAAACTGATATTGGTGAACACCTCAATGTTTTACCTCTCTTTATGCCTGGTCGAGTCTCGATCAGACATGCAAGCATTGTTTGGTAAGCAGTGGGTGCAGATTTAGATATGGAAAACAACACATCTTGTCATTTAATTATGATGATAAGACTTCTGATGTGTGACCTATTTTAATGAAGTTTAATTTACAAGCGTTATCGACTGTCACATCTCCAATAACTTATTTTCTAATATTTGTTGTATGACAGTATTGGTTTACATCTGTACTGACTGTCATAAAGAGCAGCGTTCTTTAGTGGTCTCTTGGGTTTCCCATTGTGTATAGTCAAACAACTGTACTTTATAGGGTTTAGAGGACCTACGACACAGCGATGCTATGTTTGTTGCATATAGTCAGGGGTGGCATGCATACTGCAGTTCAAGGGTGGCCCGGTTTTTGTGATGTCAAGTGTACATACCTTTGCAAAGGAGCATAAAACTTGCTTCACCTCAAAAGGCCACCAGTCTGTCCCAAGTGGACATCCAGTTGCGATACTGGCATGCAAATTTCAGCTTTCATAGCCAATAAGAGCAGTCAGCAGGAACTAGCGCCTGTTGTGTTGACCCATATGCAGCTATGTTCGCCGATGGTCGTTGAGGTGACGCTGTTGGCAGCTCCTTGCTTCATCGGCGTGGCCAACTGCTCACCAGTTGCACACCTGTTCGCCTGTACGCATCTCCACAGCCGTCGCTCACCACTGTCATCTCCGGCCAGTGGTGCACCAACAGCTGCTTCGGTGCTGGTTTTGGATTAAGGCATTCTACCATGTACGGTACACTTTAATCACAGCTGCATGCGAACAGTTTAGGAACTTAGCTGTTTCCGAAATGCTTCCACTGTTGACCTGAAAGCCAGTATCATGTCCTTTTGGACGTCGGTAAATCGCTCCTTTTGCGCATTACGACAGCAAATTCACTATATTCCACGCCCTCCTGACAGGTTTTACATATCCTCGACTGCTAGTGAGTGGTTATTGCATTTTGACGTCGAACATAGGCGATTATCACATAAATGTAACTGGACAGAGCATAAGGGTTACTTAGGCCAATTCCGCGTTTAAAATTCCCTTCTGACAGAGCCCACTCCCCTCAACCATATGGAACATACTCTCTCTTTGGATAATACTTCTCACCCTGCACAGGTCCTTCGGATTTGAAGTGAAAGTGCAGTGCTTTATTGGCTCTTCACCTTCCTGCGACGTGTTTTCAAAAGTGTGTATTTTCCTTTTTTAACTGTCTGTCTTTGCTTTTTAGTTTAAAATAGGAAAACAGCCCAATAATTTGCTTCTAGTTGTCATAGGGGGCGAGGGGGATAAAGTAACAAAAAGGAAAAAAATTCAAAATTCATCTGAAATTACTTTCTAGTACATAAAGCATGAAGTCCTCTGAAATCAGATGCATCTTTTACAAACGCTTGATTATGGGCCATTTGTGTTAACTGCCTAACTCGGCATTTCATTAACTTTTTTTTAAACGCGGTATCATCTGAATAGGCCACATACTTAAGGCTGGAAATTGTATGTAACACACACGGTTTGGGAAGACGATAAACGTTTGAGTGGGCAGGTATCTAGTTATTTTGTACGAGATGCCAGAAACTTATTTGTGAGACACGTATGTCGTTATGTTTCGTCTGTGTGAACGTACGTATAGGCGCGCACGTGTGTGTGTTGCCTGTGCCTCTGCGTGTGTGCATGCGTTTGTGTGTGCGTGCATGCATGTGTGTGTGTGTGTGTGTGTGTGTGTGTGAAAGAGAGAGTCAGAGAAGTGAAGGGAGAAAGGAAAGGCGTGTGGCAGGTGCGTGTACGCACGCCACGCACTCGTGCCGGCGCCGGGCTGACAGCGGCGGCAGCAGCGCAGTGCGTTTAAAGTGCGGCGCCAGCGCCAGCGAGATTGGCCGGCCGTTAAGCCTCTTTGTGCCGCTCTGGCGTACCGTGCACCGCGGACGGGGAAAATAAATACCGCCCGAGATTAAGTTTTAAGTGATTGTTGATGCCGATAGCCGGCACGCCCGCCTTCTTTCTAATGAAAAAATAAATACCGAGTCACGCTCGCTACACTGGCGCTCGCCCTGCGACCGCCGCGCTCGCTTTCAAGCCCAAGTTTATTCATTAAAGGCCTCCGCGCTGCCTCTTGTAACTGCGGATGAATTTTACTCCCTCCTGTCTTGCTATGCACGTCTCGCCGAAAGAGGCCACAGTAACCTTCTGACAGATAAACCGTCTTTCATTTCATTCCTATTCGAAAACTGGAATTTCCGTATTAGTCCATCACCATCTGCTGGAAAGTAATAATTTGAGCATGGAATTGTCAAACATTCTAAGTGCCAAATCTCACATTTTTAGCGAACCGAAAAACAACATATCTTTTTTTCACATATCTTATTTTCATAAAAAATTGAGAAAGTATTCTGATGTCACAGAATTGCAGTGCTCACCTCATGAGTTTCTAAGTGCCACATCATGGAACTGTCTTGTTTTATGAAAGATTTTGTTTAAGTGCTATTAATACAGAGGCACTAAGTTTTATTTGTGGTAATGCAAGTACAGAAATACAGCAGTAGTGCCTTGTGAGACTCAAAAATTTTCTGTAAATATTGAAAAACAAAAGCAATGCTTATCTTACTTCGTCATACGCCTTGCTTACCTCACTTCGTTTCTCTAGAATTTAAAAGCCTCCTACCGTTACAAAGATTTCTTTTTAATGCAAACAAAAGCTTACATGCACTCCGCTTACCACACAAACTTTTTAGCAACCAAATGGAGAAGACACTAACACGTGGCATCCGCAACGTGAGAAGGAAGCACTGCGTCGCACAAACACCATGCGCCATCTAGTAATGGCCGGCCGCTGTGGCCGAGCGGTTCTAGGCGCTTCAGTCCGGAGCCACGCAACTGCTACGGTTGCGGGTTCTAGTCCTGCCTCGGACATGGATGTGTGTATTGTCCTTAGGTCATTTAGGTTTACGTAGTTCTAAGTCTAGGGGACTGATGACCTCAGATGTTAAGTCACATAGTGCTTAGAGGCATCTAGTAATGAATGTTACGAACATTTTCTCCATGATTTGGAAGTTGGAACATGTTAGGCAAGTTGAAGGTGGAGGGGGCAGAAAGAAAAGGAGAGGGAAGAACTAAAGATATCAGCTAAACCTGAATTTTGTGCGGGATCAGAAGGGAGAGAGAAAATGTGTACTGGACCGGGACTCGAAGCCGAGATCTCCTGCTTACTAGGCAGCTGCGTTAATCAGTGCACTAACCGGACACAGTGTCTGTTACAAATGCACGGACTATCGTGACACCTCCCAGGCCGACCCCAACTCCCACCTAGCGCCACCTATCCGGAGTCCCGTCCATGTCCTCCAAGCTTACTAATTTTTGTTTCCCGCTGGAGGTCGAACATAAATATACATCCACACTATGGAGACATTGCCCGTCAAGGTGAATCGGCTAAGTCAAAGAGTGGTGTGCGAAAGAAGAGGTACCACGCATTCATACACTTGGAACATGTCAAGAGACATGCAACAGTATACAGAGAACACAACAACATTGAAAACATTTTTGTAAACAAATGATATTTAGTACGCTTGATATATCTAATCTTGAACTGATCCATGTCGTCCACAATTTATCAGATCAATTGCGGACTACCGTATTCTGCTAACTATGAACTCATTATGATCAGATACGTAAAGGAATGAAGAAATGAATGTAACGAAATTGTGCTTCCTCTAGACTTAAACGAATGGTTCCTTTATGTACAATCCAATCGTATGCTCGCAACTGGCAGATGATGTGCACCGGCTTCATCGGTGGGTAGAAGGTCGGCGCGTCTTCACTGAACTGAACATGAACAAATAGATAATGGACTAATTTAAGCTTATCACTATTTGCAGTAGCTGCTCAGCAACAGCAAACACACCTCTTCTCTGATTACACTGTAAGACACAGGTACAGTTTCTGATACTGTGCTGTAACTCTTGCCATATACGGCGTTTGTTTCCACACACATTATTTATTAACATTTGCCCTCCCCCTCCCCTCTGATAAGATAAAAATCAGACGAATGTAGACCTAGAGAAAGAGGGTACCCGTTAATTATCCTATCAGTAAAAACGACTTCGAAGGCACAGCCGCGATGAGTGTTCTAGTTTCTTCCTGCACGTAGTAACTGTAGGTCTCCTTGTTACATGTTAGCGCTCTGAAAAAGGTCGTCGTAAATTGTCCACATACATATCTGAAGCTATGGTTTGAAAGAGAAAAAAATATAATTTTAGAAATAAATTTTACACCCGTTATACACCTCAACCTTGTTTTCATACCACGCCGAAGTTGTTTACGTAACTACGAGGTTTTTTCTGAACTACAGCATCTGTTGTTCATTAAGTTTACGTATCGCGAAACATGCAGAAAAAGAAATATTAGGAACTCAACTTCTCCATCACGCAAATGCTGCAATAACCTGTTGCCGTATTTATGTCTGGCATCAATATCTGAATTTAATAGTCGGTGTTCTACTGTTATTTTACAAAGTTTCGGTTTGGATACGTCCATAGCTCTGAGAGTAGATTTTACTAAGACACCAGTGTGATGTGCTACCTGACGCAACGATGTTGTGTCTCCTTTCCGAGACCTTTTCTAAATCATTTAGACTTGAACAATAGGTTTCCTACGTCTTTTTTGTCTAACACAGAGCCAGTTCTTTGAAGTGTCTTTATTAATTTACTTATTTAGAGTTATTTGGAGCGTGTAAACTGGGACATTTTCGTACGAAACTCAGCCTACGATTCTGTCCTCGCATAGTTCAACACAAGAAGACACCCAGTCTTCTTGCACACCATAGCAAAGTGAAAATACACGCTGCAGTAAGGAAAAGAACAAACAGACAAAAAGTATACTCGATCGCACAGCAAACGAGGCACAACCCCACACTGTTATGTGCGGTATACAGGGTAACCAAAAGTATTGTAATTATACACTTTTTGAAACTGAACCTCTCTTTAATTACGGCTGATGTAAATAATTGTTGTGTACACATTAATCAGAAGACAATGAAAAAATTAACAATGCTTCGATTTTTTGCAGGTCTGGAAATAATCGAGACGTTGTCGTCAGAAAAACGGAAGTGGGTGCTAAAATATTAGCAGAAAATGGAGAATGTGAATGAAGCTCGACGACGTTGGATGATTGAATTTGGAACATTACGCCCTTCAGTGCTGACTAGTACAAGAATCTGAGACACGTTTGAAGCCGATTTGACGATGAATGTTGTGAAAAACAAAGTTGAAACTGATGTTGAGATTCACATGTACATACAATCCCCGAAAAATCTGAGACAATGCTGTCGCGGGACTGGGGGCAGCAAGACCAGTGTTCCCAAAATCTTACGGACTCGGAAATGGAAACCTTACATTTCAATACACTTCCGTAGTCTGAATGGGGATGATCCCGAGGGGTAAACTCAATTTTGTGAGTGGTTCGTCCATTTCTGTGAAGAAGAAGAATGTTTCTAAGATCTGATTCTGTGGTCAGATGAAGTGACCTTTAAACTTAACGAAACAAATGCCACAGCTGTGAATACCAGGCTAGCAGATCGTTACGAACTGAAGAAAGGTATCTTAATCTACCAGGTCTATCAGTCTAGTTTGATCTGTCTTCTAGAGGGTTAATTGGGTGGTACTATTTTGGGGAGACTGTCTTACCTAGAGATTATTAACATAATAACTCCAAAACAACATTTTTCGCGATGGACATTATTGCCGTCAAGCGGATGGGCCCCCAACTTTACTTTCAACTTAAGCATGGGAATTTCTCAGTCAACCAATTCTACATCTACATCTACATCCATACTCCGCAAGCCACCTGACGGTGTGTGGCGGAGGGTACCCTGAGTACCTCTATCGGTTCTCCCTTCTATTCCAGTCTCGTATTGTTCGTGGAAAGAAGGATTGTCGGTATGCTTCTGTGTGGGCTCTAATCTCTCTGATTTTATCCTCATGGTCTCTTCGCGAGATATACGTAGGAGGGAGCAATATACTGCTTGACTCTTCGGTGAAGGTATGTTCTCGAAACTTTAACAAAAGCCCGTACCGAGCTACTGAGCGTCTCTCCTGCAGCGTCTTCCACTGGAGTTTATCTATCATCTCCGTAACGCTTTCGCGATTACTTAATGATCCGCTGCTCTCCGTTGGATCTTCTCTATCTCTTCTATCAACCCTATCTGGTACGGATCCCACACTGCTGAGCAGTATTCAAGCAGTGGGCGAACAAGCGTACTGTACCCTACATCCTTTGTTTTCGGATTGCATTTCCTTAGGATTCTTCCAATGAACGTCAGTCTGGTATCTGCTTTACCGACGATCAACTTTATATGATCATGCGTACTCCTAGATAATTTATGGAATTAACTGCTTCCAGTTGCTGACCTGCTATTTTGTAGCTAAATGATAAGGGATCTATCTTTCTATGTATTCGCAGCACATTACACTTGTCTACATTGAGATTCAATTGCCATTCCCTGCACCATGCGTCAATTCGCTGCAGATCCTCCTGCATTTCAGTACAATTTTCCATTGTTACAACCTCTCTATACACCACAGCATCATCTGCAAAAAGCCTCAGTGAACTTACGATGTCATCCACCAGGTCATTAATGTATATTGCGAACAGCAACGGTCCCATGACACTCCCCTGCGGCACACCTGAAATCACTCTTACTTCGGAAGACTTCTCTTCATTGAGAATGACATGCTACGTTCTGTTATCTAGGAACTCCTCAATCCAATCACACAATTGGTCTGATAGTCCATATGCTCTTACTTTGTTCATTAAACGACTGTGGGGAACTGTATCGAACGCCTTGCGGAAGTCAAGAAACACGGCATCTACCTGTGAACCCATGTCTATGGCCCTCTGAGTCTCGTGGACGAATAGCGCGAGCTGGGTTTCACATGACCGTCTTTCTCGAAACCCATGCTGATTCCTACAGATTAGATTTCTAGTCTCCAGAAAAGTCATTATACTCGAACATAATACGTGTTCCAAAATTCTACAACTGTTCGACGTTAGAGATATAGGTCTATAGTTTTGCACATCTGTTCGACGTCCCTTCTTGAAAACGGGGATGACCTGTGCCCTTTTCCAATCCTTTGGAACGCTACGCTCTTCTAGAGACCTACGGTACACCGCTGCAAGAAGGGGGGCAAGTTCCTTCGCGTACTCTGTGTAAAATCGAACTTCGCTTCAGGTCCAGCGGCCTTTCCTCTTTTGAGCGATTTTAATTGTTTCTCTATCCCTCTGTCGTCTATTTCGATATCTACCATTTTGTCATCTGTGCGGCAATCTAGAGAAGGAACTGCAGTGCAGTCTTCCTCTGTGAAACAGCTTTGGAAAACGACATTTAGTATTTCGGCCTTTAATCTGTCATCCTCTGTTTCAGTACCATTTTGGTCACAGAGTGTCTGGACATTTTGTTTTGATCCACCTACCGCTTTGACGTAAGACCAAAATTTCTTAGGATTTTCTGCCTAGTCAGTACATAGAACTTTACTTTCGAATTCATTGAACGCTTCTCGCATAGCCCTCCTCACACTACATTTCGCTTCGCGTAATTTTTGTTTGTCTGCAAGGCTTTGGCTATGTTTATGTTTGCTGTGAAATTCCCTTTGCTTCCGCAGCAGTTTTCTAACTCGTTTGTTGTACCACGGTGGTTCTTTTCCATCTCTTACGATCTTGCTTGGCACATACTCATCTATCGCATATTGTACGATGGTTTTGAACTTTGTCCACTGATCCTCAACACTATCTGTACTTGAGACAAAGCTTTTGTGTTGAGCCGTCAGGTACTCTGAAATCTGCTTTTTGTCACTTTTCCTAAACAGAAAAATCTTCCTACCTTTTTTAATATTTCTATTTACGGCAGAAATCATCGATGCCGTAACCGCTTTATGATCGCTGATTCCCTGTTTTGCGTTAACTGTTTCAAATAGTTCGGGTCTGTTTGTCAATTCCTTCGAGATGTTTAGGATGAAGAGGAAGTGCTGTGGAGTGTCCATCTAGATCACCAGATTTAACCTCATTAGACATCAGAATTTGGGAAACAGTCAAGAATGACAAACACTCGGTTATCTATGAAGGAAAAGGGAGCCAACCTGCGATGCTATTCCATTAGAAACAATACACCTGACAAGTCACTGTCGACCAAGCACTGCAATGGAAGGTGCTAAAGTTGAGCGTATACCACCTTAAGTTACACATTAATGTGTTCGACAACCATTTATCACTTCTGGCCGCTTCTGTTAAAGAGATATTTGGTCTCAAAGAGTGTATATACTGTTTTGCGACACCGTGCATAACTGGTTTCTCTACAGGTCGTTTAAAACGTTCAATAAACGTTTTGGTAATAAAAATAGGTACCCAAATACTGTCATTTAATCCGCAAATTGTTAGGAATCATCATGAAAATCGAGCGCAAGTGCTATAAGGAGGGAACGACACACTCATTGTCTGACTAAACACTCTTTTTTGCACTAAAATGCTTGCGAAAATAATAGCGTGCAGTTGCATTAATTAACGAAACCTTGTAACATTACGAGCATAAAGTTCACTCTGCAGCAGAGAATCCCTTGACTTGAAACCTCCTGGCAAATTGAAACTATGATGTGAAATTTTGCCCTGTACTGGGACTTGAACCTGGAGCCTCTGCCTTTTGCAGGCAAGTGCTCTACTGACTGAGCTATGCAAGGACGACTCACAAGCCATCCTTACAGCCTGAGCTGCGAGGGTGGATTGCAAGTCGTACTTGGATAGCTCAGTCGGCACAGCACTTGCCTGTGTAAGCAGTGGTCAGTAGTAGGGCAAAGAGAGCATCACTCCACATTGTTACTGAGGGCATTCTTCTAAGATGTCTGTACCATCGAAGCCGTTTATTTTTGTCTACTGTAAACTTGGTAACTTCCCACCTGCTCTCGTAGCACTTATACGCCCTTCAGTCTGGAACCGTGCGTACGTGCCAGCCTCATTTACATCGGAACGACTTAAAGTGAGTACAAGCTAATAAACGTTCGCAGACAATTCGCCAGTACTCGATGCGACTCGTTTGCACTCAAGAACAAGTGTTTACACTAGAGAGAACACGATGCAACGACCGTAGTGCGCTAACACTGTGGACGCTGCTGTATTGATTCTTTTCGCAATAGTAATACTCACACTGGTTACACTTGATAACAAGGGAAGTTATAGCTACAATCTAAAACTTTGATATTTAGGTAGTACAATTTTGTATGGAAAGCCTGCTGTTTGCGACGAAGCAAGCAGGGTGGACTAAGAAAACAGATGTCCGAATTTGTACGTAAGCGTGAAACGCGTGGAGAAAGGGCACTCAACACTGAACTGCAGCTCCTACCTTCTTTCGCATTGTTCCAAAACGGCTTTGATTCTGGCTTCTCATTACAACTAAGGATAAAATTTAAAAGCAGAACACTGATTATTAACAATGAACGCAATCTGAGTTAAGGCTATCCTTTACTCTCTTGATTACTAGCATCCCTAAAACTTTAGTGGCTGTTTTGTACTTCAACAGCTGCTATAATGCGATAGCTCCTGTTGTAACAGTAACGCACGCGAAGCACATGGATTTTTTTTTTTTTGAGGTACATACATAAAAGGAAGGTAACGTCAATAGTACATAAAAGGAAGGCAATGTCAATGTATAATGTGGATATTGGAATATCAAATACTACCCATACAACCTGTCACATAGGCTACTTGGTAAAAATTTGCTGTATACGTATAAGGAGCGCTGAAATGAAAAGGAAGCTACAGTTACATGTAAAGGAATTTTGGTAACAGTATTAAAATAACAGTTCATGTGGAACAAAACAACTATAGATAACTGTTACTGATACTGATACATTGGTCCCAGCGCGTAGGAAGGGTGTGGATATCTTTAGTGTAGGAACTCCTGGGTTGCTGAGAGATCCAGTTTCCATGTCGCAGGTGAACCTCTGAGCTTTCAGAGATTGTTTTATGGGACGGGATATATGCGAATCAAATGGGGAGATATAAAATTGTCAGTGCTTTTAAAGACCGTAACACAGTTTACTACAGTGATCCGTGTTCATGTGCTTACAAGAAACGTAGTATACTGACGTGACAATTTTCATTGCTTTTGTACGATTTCAGTGCCTCTCATCCAATGAGAGGAATGGTTGTTCCGTTACTGAAGTTGAACTGGTGCACGTGTTAACGTTGAACAACATCTTGACAGAAGTATAATAGAGTCCAGAATGCCGTCCGGTTCCATATGTGGAGTTTCGGAGAAAAATGAAGAAATATTTGTTAAATGACGAGCCTGATTTTCTATCTGAACCAATTTCCCTATTATGAGTTCGATTTGAAGTGCTTCTCCCAACAAGTACAATAAAAATTTGTCAGACGACATAGCAATCAAAGGCATCGTGGAAAAAAAAAACTGAATGAAGTGCTTCGGTCAAATGATAAATATCAAGTAACACTTTTTATGCAGACAAACTGGGACTGATGATGGATGGATGGTGTAGCGTCCGATGTGAACATTAAAAAAACGAAGGTTTCCAATGAACATGGAGTTCACTGTTAGCATTCTTTGATATCCGGTGCTGGAGGGTAACCATTTCGTCAAAATGGTTATAGTGATAGATTGAACGTGCGTTGCGCTATCGACCAACTGTATATCGGGTGATTGATGATAATTCTGAGTCAACACCTAAGTCTACTGCCTTTTTGCCTTACGTAGGAAACACGTCCAATAAGATCGGTCGTATTTTACGGAAATACGATGTGAAATGTGTTTTCCGACCTCCATCTAAAATTAGGGCACTTTTGAGTTCCGTTAAGGATGATCTTGGACTGCGTAAGGCGGGTGTATATCGTATTCGTTGTAGCTGCGGCATGGCATATATTGGTCAAACTATCAGGACCGTGGAGGACAGATGTACTGAGCATAAACGGCACACACGATTACAGCAGCCAAATAGATCTGCTATTGCCGAACATTGCTTGGATACTGGTCACCCCACGTTATATAATAACACCGAGATATTGGCATGCACGTCCTGCTATTGGGACAGTGTCATTAGGGAGGCAGTTGAGATTAAATTAGCGAGCAACCTCGTTAACAGGGATGGAGGTTTCTGTTTAAACTCTGTTTGGAATCCGGCTCTCTCCCTTGTCAAAAAACAGAGGAACAGAGTCAATGCTGCCTCACCTGCGAATTCATAGTCTCACTATCGATAGCTCTGACTTTGGTCATCTTTGGTGGCACTAGGGTTCAGTGTGTGTGTGTGTGTTATCTTTCCTGCTTCTGTCCGAGAACCGAGGTATTAAATTTGCATGTACGCCGCCTGTCCGTTGCAGTTTGCCTTGAAAATGGTGGGGTGTTCTCCCACCGAAATATCGGCGGTCGCTGAAAGTATTACCTGGCTGAATTCCCGGAAGTTATTTAAAGGAACTTCTTTACCGGCTGGAATAGAATATCTCTGTATATTTTACGCTAGTTTTCCCATCTTCAGTTTCTCTGTCAGAGCCGCCACAGCTGTACCGCCGCGTGATCGCTACCTGGCAGTCAACCTATACGTGACTCCCGTGTCCCCCTTTTATGCAGAAAGACAAAGGATCCCGCTATCGAGCGTGATGAATCTAACAGACAATGAAGTTACGCCAGGGAAATATTCATTGATACGTGATCGACACACTGATTACTCTCGGCGTCTTGAAAAGCAGAAAGTGTTCTCCGAGATCACAGCGGAAGTCTGGTCCTCCTTTTTTTCGTTTTTTTTAAGAATGACGAAGTAAGTAGAGGTTCGGGCCTGAGAAGGACACTTCTGTAACTGCATGTACGGTGTCGAATAACCATGTTAAAGCGATAAATTACCACATTCTCTACTGAGACCGGTCAGAGACAACAATTTGTATAATTGCTGTAAACAAAATAAAGCCATTAATTACTTTTTTTTAGGATAAGAACCGAAAACTGTCACTATGTTATCGTCTTGAGGCATTTTTCAAGAAGCTCACTGTTTATATTGGTGTTGGCTGGAAAAAAAATGTATTTCACACTATCGTCTTGGATTTTTTATTTTATTTTACTGTAAAATGTTCATAATAATGGAGAAACACATGTACATATAGGTGACAGTTTCTACCAAACTATACCTTAGTAGAATTTTTTGTTGTTCATGTTGCTGACTACCTTGTGCAGTTTGTCCTCATCAACTAATATTGCTTTTGTTGTGACACGACTTCTGTGCTGAGAAAAATGAAGTATAAAAGTGAAATTAGTGGTATTTGAGCTATTTTTCAAATTGTCTGTTATAGTTATTTTTTTACTTCTTCCAGATTTTTAGGTCCTTTTGGACGTACGATTTTCTTCAGTTTTTTTTCGATTGTTTGAGAAATTGCGTATACATACTTAAATTCGTTTGAAATATGTAATTCTGTTTTGCTACTGTTGAAATTTGTAACGTTTTATATCACAAAAGAAAATTCAGCACAAAGGAAGTAGGTTACAGTACGCTTGTTCGCCCACTGCTTGAATACTGCTCAGCAGTGTGGGATCCGTACCAGATAGGGTTGATAGAAGATATAGAGAAGATCCAACGGAGAGCAGCGCGCTTCGTTACAGGATCATTTAGTAATCGCGAAAGCGTTACGGAGATGATAGATAAACTCCAGTGGAAGACTCTGCAGGAGAGACGCTCAGTAGCTCGATACGTGCTTTTGTCAAAGTTTCGAGAACATACCTTCACCGAAGAGTCAAGCAGTATATTGCTCCCTCCTACGTATATCTCGCGAAGAGACCATGAGGATAAAATCAGAGAGATTAGAGCCCACACAGAGGCATACCGACAATCCTTCTTTCCACGAACAATACGAGACTGGAATAGAAGGGAGAACCGATAGAGGTACTCAAGGTACCCACCGCCACACACCGTCAGGTGGCTTGCGGAGTATGGATGTAGATGTAGATGTAGAAGTAACACAATTTTGAACTTCAAAGCAGACTCACTTCCGTAGAAATCGTTGGAGCTGAGCTTAGTAGCTCACATCGCTGCTTAGTATCTCTTAGTAGTACATATATGAACATCATTATAAGGACTGACTGTGTAAGGCTTCAAGACGGTCTAATGAACGTGCGTACCCAGATGTAACAGAACATGAAATCGTTAAAAATGTCTTTTGAGGATTTTATTGTGTAAACCGTGATCTTTTTGTTCCTAACTACGTGTTGAGATAAGTATTCTTGTTTTAAAAATTATTGACCTTAATCTGATCTGTATGTACATCACAGCTATTTCACGTCTTCTACAGTAAAGGATTGTGTTGGTGTATCAGCACTGAAATAAGGTGTGTGTGTGTGTGGGGGGGGGGGGGGGGGATGTAGCGAAAGAAAATGAGTTTTGCTTAAAACCATTAATTACCATTAATTATTAATGGAATTTATGTTACTGTAAATTATGTTAACTAACTCTTCTGTCGTTTCTTGGTAGAACATATTTGTTTTCAGGGATAGAAAAGAAAGACAATTTGTTTACTGAAATCGATTATATTGTTTATCCAAAAAAGTAATATGCTAAGAATGAAATTAAAACAAATTCCAACATAATATCTTTTATTTCAACTGTAACTGAAAATTGTTCTGTTAATTTTGATCTGATGAGGGCAGTAGTCGAAAAGTTATAATAAATGAAAACATTTTAAACTGTCTAGATGGCCTTAAACACAAAAACTCATAAGGGTCGTAGGTTCGTTTAAGAACTTTAGTTCCTTTATTAATAGTGAAATGATCTTATTCAAACTGTATATTAATCAGATTGAATGATCTTACTCTGGAGTATACGCTGCGTTTATCAATACTGTGTATCGAGAAAGAACTGGAACTTGGGTCTGTAGATGTGGTCCACTGTTCTGGAAAACACTACTGGCCATTAAAATTGCTACAGACGCGAAATTTAACCGACAGGAAGAAGATGCTGTGATATGAAAATGATTAGCTTTTCAGAGTATTCACACAAGGTTGGCGCCGGTGGCGACACCTACAACGTGCTGACATGAGGAAAGTTTCCAACCGATTTCTCATACACAAACAGCAGTTGACCGGCGTTGCCTGGTCAAACGTATCGCGACATTACTGCTCGCATCGGTCGAGATCCAATGACTGTTAGCAGAATATGCAGTCGGTGGGTTCAGGAGGATAATACGGAACGCCGTGCCGGATCCCAAAGGCCTCGTATCACTAGCAGTCGAGATGACAGGCATCTTATCCGCATGGCTATAACGGATCGTGCAGCCACGTCTCGATCCTTGAGTCAACGGATGGGGACGTTTGAAAGACAACAACCATCTGCACGAACAGTTCGACAACGTTTGCAGCAGCATGGACTATCATCTCGGCGACCATGGGTGCGGTTACCCTTGACGCTGCATGACAGACAGGAGCGCCTGCGATGGTGTTCTCAACGACGAACATGGGTGCACGAATGGCAAAACGTCATTTTTTCGGACGAATCCAAGTTCTGTTTAGAGCATCATGATGGTCGCATCCGTGTTTGGCGACATCGCGGTGAACGCACATTGGAAGCGTGTATTCGTCATCGCCATACTGGCGTATCACCCGGCGTGACGATATGGGGTGCCATTAGTTACACGTCTCGGTGACCTCTTGTTCGCATTGACGGCACTTTGAACAGTGGACATTACATTTCAGATGTGTTACGACCCGTGGCTCTATCCTTTATTCGATCCCTGCGAAACCCTACATTTCAGCAGGATAATGCACGACGGAATGGTGCAGGTCCTGTACGGGCCTTTCTGGATACAGAAAATGTTCGGCTGCTGCCCTCGATCAGCACATTCTCCAGATCTCTCACCAACTGAAAACGTCTGGTCAGTGGTGGCCGAGCAACTGGCTCGTCACAATACTCCAGTCACTACTCTTGATGAACTGTGGTATCGTGTTGAAGCTACATGGGCAGCTGTACCTGTACACGCCATCCAAGCACGGTTTGACTCAATGCCCAGGCGTCTCAAGGCCGTTATTGTGGCCAGAGCTGATTAGTCTGGGTACTGTTTTCTCAGGATATATGCACCCAAATTGCGTGAAAATGTAATCAAATCTAGTATAATATATTTGTCCAATGAATACCCGTTAATCATCTGCATTTCTTCTTGGTGTAGCAATTTTAATGGCCAGTAGTGGAACACTTCGGGACAGTTCCACACCATTCTTTCCCTATACTTTTCATAACCACTTCTACCCACAGTAATGCTTTTCCAATCATAGCACTGATAATACGTTGTTGACGAGACAATAAACTCAGATTTTTCTTATTTATTTGTGCTCTTGTGTCCGCCTTGACATAACTCATTTTAGCTTGGGTCGGAGATTTTCTCAGCTCAGGGACTGAGTGTTGTGTTGTCATAATCATCCTCATTTCCTCCCCATCGCCGAAGTGGCGTCAAATCGGAAGACGTGCACCCGGCGAACGGTCTACTCGACGGGAGGGCCTAATCACATGATATTTACGTTTTATTTTTACTTATTTTGGCTGAACTAGCACCAGAAAGATCTTGCCGCCATCGGTGCCGTTTTCCTTGTTTCGTTGTTCGGGGAACACGGGAAATGGAAGTTAATCCACAAACTTTACATTTTTTCCATCAAAGATGTACCAGTCAGGAGAAGAGTAATGTTTATAAAGCTTTTCTTCTTCTTCTGAGAACTAAATGCTTTTACAGAGGGCTAGAAACGGAGAAAAGTAGAAAAGTAAATCGGAAGTCTTCGGGTGTCTGTATTTGAACCAGGATGGTAGTTACATGCCCAGTTGTCAGCTAATCCAAGCAGGGCACGCCTGGGCATATAAACTCTCAGCTACCCAAAACTTCTTATGAAATACTGATCAGTTCATCTTGCTGTTAGTTAGTCTCGTTTACGTCCTCTTTTAATATCACCGGCAGTACTTGCAGCAGAGATTCCTAAGACAAAATAACTTCGCTAAATTGGAAAGGCGCTTTATTGAGCGACTTGCAGTTGTTGGCAATATCTGGTATAAAGTACCATCATATAAAGTTTAAACATGATCAACAGGATCACCGAGGTCGTTCCATGTTCGTATTGAAAGGTAGAGTCTATAGAGTTAATTGTAGAGTAACGTTTAATGTCTCCAGTTTATTAGACCAATAAGAGTTTGCAAAAAAATTGGAAATAATATTTAATAGGATGAAGTTCTTACAAGTTATGGAAAGACTTTACAAACTGCTGTTTGAAAAGGCATCAAAGCTTAACCTATTCGAGAGAGAAAAGATTTGCTGGTTTCGTTGTTAAATCGTGGGGTTGCTTTTGTTAACGTTTAAAGTTAACACGGCTGTTTATAGTTTCAAATAGATTTGACAGAGGTAATTTTAGTATGATTTAGTGAATGAGTTTTCGAAGGTCAGAAAGAAGATCTGATTGTTTTACGGCCCAGTCGCGTTTCCTGATACTTATCGCTGCTCTCCCCCGAACATACGTTAGGGTACGTGAAAAATTATGAATTGTAACGTGACTAGTATTTCATTATAAACTGTAGGTCCGCTTACAGGTAGCTGGATAAAAAAGTTCCCAGGTCGGAGGAAGTTCAGGGTATACCCCCTCCAAGAGGATCACTCATAGAGGAGTATTGTCTTGGTCTAGTCAACCTTCAGTCAAGCGCATAATTTTTTATTTATTTTGTTGTAACTTCGATAAACTGTCAGGGATAAGAAACATGCATTAAAACAGAAATCAAATGGAACTTTCAAGCAAATATGAATACCATTTACAAGGATGTTCAATAAGTAAAGAAACACATTTTTGCCTCGCGCTATTTCGATTGAAAAAAATGAGAATTTGTTGTGGCACATCGTGAAATATTCCCGTTTCAGCCCCTATAGTGTCATAAAGTTCTGAAAAGTGGCGGCGCTATAGGATCCTTCAAAATAGAGTCTGTGACGCAGGTGCGTCCCAAGCAAAGAGATGTCACTGGGTTTATTTAGGAGGAAAACCAGAGCATCCCAGATACTCATAGACATTTGCAGAATGTCTAGGAGGCCAGGCACTGAAAAAAATGCACGGGGAGTCGTTTGGGGGAGGCGTCTGTCATCATCGCAACAAAAGTCCCGCAAATCTAGCCGATCTCCCACGAGCAGGCCGGTCGTACACAGCTGTGACCCGTACAGTGTTGGAACGTGCGGACACTGTCATTCGAGGTGATCGACGGATCACAGTCAAGCATTTCGCTGCGCAACTCGACGTCCCTGTTGGTACCGCTGACACACTTGCCCACCAACTGGAGTACCCAACGGTGTGCGCCTGCTGAGTTCCTCGCCACCTAACAGAAGATCATTAAGAGCAAAGAAGGATCATCTGTGGGGAACTGCTTGCGCGTTACGAGGCTGTTCATGACAATTTTTGGTCGTACGTCCTTACAGGCGATGAGACATGGGTCCGTCTCTTACAAACAAAAACAGGAGCAATGCATGGAGTGGCGCTACATCTCCTCTCCTCCGAAAAAAAGCCGCACCCTCGACCAGTAAAGTCATGGCGACGGACTCTGAAGCCGTTATTCTGTTTTATGTCCTCCCTCATGGTGCAACGATCAACTCTGGAGTCTGTTACTCTACTCGCAGGATACTGAAGAAACGACTTCAGCGTCTTCGTTCACAAAAATGCAAACTAACTTTCTCTTCTCCATGACAACGCAAGGCCTTAAATAACTCTGCAGGCCTGTGAGGATCAGGCAAAACTTCATGGGATTGTTCTTCCTCATCCACTACACAGCCCGTCTTGCGACTTCCATCTGTTTGGTCCAGTGAAGGATGCACTTACCGGTAAGCAGTACGTGGATGTGGGGAGTTTATTGATGCAGCAAATGGTTCAAATGGCTCTGAGCACTAAGGGACTTAACATCTGAGGTCACCAGTCCCCTAGAACTTAGAACTACTTAAACTTAACTAACCCAAGGACATCACACACATCCATGCCCGAGGCAGGATTAGGACCTGCGACCGTAGCGGTCGCGCGGTTCCAGACTGAAGCGCCTAGAACCGCTCGGCCACACCGGCCGGCTGATGCAGCAGGACGTTGGCTCCGAGTCGACCAGGAGAATCTATCATACGGGTATGCAGGCCCTCCCAGTAAAGTGCCGTAAGACCGTCGCATTGAACGGGGATTATGTTGAAAAATAAGGTTTCGCAGCCAAAATAGTGGGGAGTAATGTAGTGTATTGGACTCCTGAATGAAACCAACATGCTTTCAGAAAAAAATGCTTTGCATTACTTGTTGAATGATCCTCATACAAAGTCGTCGACAGTGTAAAGCACCTAATATTTTTAGTACTCGAGCACAAATAGTAAGTCGATCTGGTCTCGACTTGACAAATAAACAATTTATTTCCTAAGAGATGAAGAACTATGTGGTATCAGTATCTTCCGACACAATGCTTGTGTCTGTAGGTGTAACATCATGGTCGTACAAACATTTCTCCTTACATCTCATAATAGTTTATTTCAGACGGGCAGAAGGTTACTGCAAATGATCGAAAGTATTTAACAAAATTTGTGTGTTCTTTGTCATAAGAGATGGAGCTCCATCTACTAAAACATCCAAACGTTCTGGAAGGGTGCTTTGTAAACAAAATTCGCTATACATCGAGAGCAGATTAACGGCTTCTATGGCAAAGAACATATCTAGGCTTTGTTTCACAACGAGAGAATGTGGAAAAGAATAAAAAGTGTTTGTAGGCAATGAACAGAAAGAAATCTCGGCAATGTCTCTGTGTACCGTCACTGTAATCAGTTCGTGAAGGGAATTAGCCTTCACATGTTTCTCGAAACAGTTCACAAGTTTCTCGAACCAGCTGTAACGCCGGAAATGCATAGCCTCCTATTTCCATCTATTGTACTATAAATTTTTTCCTTATTTTGTTACCTGAAGATATGACATTTCTGTCTTTATATATTGTAATTGTTTTACAATATATATATGCATTTATGTCGATGTATAATTGGTTTGTTTTGTAAATATTATTTGGATTTTATGTTGGGTCTTGCCTAGGGAAAACTATGCTATTGAACTCTGCCGCGTGGAGCGCGGGCAGAACAGAGTCTGGCTGGAGTAGGGCGGTGGTGCAGGTGTGTTGGTTGAGTGACGCTCCCGCGAGTTGCCGCGTTTTCGGGGTTTGGCAGCATGTAATTGCGCTCGACTTGCTATGATAGTTTCTGGCACGGTGTCGCGGACGGGAAACATTAGCTGGCAAACATCAAGAGCCCGTTTCGCCTGGTGACCGGTCGAGAAGAAGGCACGCCAATATCCAGCGTCTACAACAGCGACGGTCGACAATAAGTGATTGTCGCCACCTCCTCGATCGACTTCAAACCTTCAATCAACCAACATGGAAGACTGAAAGAACGTAAAGTTTTAGAACTGTATGGTAGACCTCAGCTTTTCAAACTGTTCGATTTGCATCACTTAAATACAGCAACTTAGCATGAACCTTTGTTGCCCATTGTCCCAATTACCAAGCAGGGTCCCTTCCTTTTCCGAAATGAACCCGAATGTCGTTGAAACTCAAACGCCAGCATTAAAGTAACATCGTTCCATTTCACTGCTTTAATTTCAAAGTTCAGTTAAAGTATTCATAACTGGCTACAGTAACCAAACCGAACTATATTTAGATCACACAAGCACAAATTAAGAGTGCGAGTTTTGTTACCATATTTTAGCTTACCTGTGACTGCAGCTCAGCTTGGTACGTACTAAATTTTACTATTGTTAATTGTTCAAAATCATTTAATTCAGGTTCAAAATTGCGTAGATTCAAGTTGCTTTTGAGATGATTGTTGAGGTGGCACAAGACTAACTTTATTTTATTTTATTTCGTATTGCTTCAGAAACAAAGTTCACTACTAAATTTAGTCACTGAATTAACTTTCAATTTTCCGGTTTTATTAATTCTTTTGCTAAATTAAGGCAGAGTGTAGCGAAATTTATTACTTCTGACAAACATTCAGTTTTCACACAACACGTATCAACCTTCAGTTGCCACGCTTTTAGTGCTAATTATGTGTGCATTAACCTTTCTTTTCAGTTATTATAGTAGTTGTCCATAGGACTGGCGACCGTAATTTTCCCCAAATCTGAAATATCTAATTAACGCCAGTTAATTGTTAACGTAACGACCGCACATTTACTTTCTTTATCAACTTTACCCTTTTTCAAAATTAATGTCCACCCATTTCATTTGCCTTTTCCCTTTCATTTAGATGTAACCCTTCCTCCCTCTTTACCGACAGATTAACTTCGGTGACGATTGCTTTTCCCAAATTTCCATTAGGTACACGTGGTGTGATTTTTCACTTTCCTTAAGGTCGATAAGTGAGGGGGAGGTTACACAGCTACTAATAATTTCACACGGAAGTGTAATATGGAAGTAAGTGCAGGAAGTTGGGATTTAGCGGACTGTCAATGATGCCATAAGAAACGGGGCACAAGCTCTGGGAAAGAAATCAACAATGTTCTGTTCAAAGGAATCATTCAGGAATTTCCCTCAAGCGATTTGAGCAAAGAAAGGAATGTATAAATCTGAATAGCCGGACCGGGATCTGAACATGGATTGTCCCAAATTCGTGTTGAGTGTCAGTAGAATAATGACGGATCGTCTGGAGCACAAAAGTGCTCAGCTCGAATACACTTAATTTCCTTACATCGTCTAACTGTGAAAAAAGTCTTTATTACAAATCGACAATATATTATCACGCACCCAAAAGAACAAAATATGAAGAGGATTTTTTATTCGCAGCACAAGCTACATTAACTGTTGAGATCAGATTCCACTATTTTAACCACACCCTTACCTCACGGACTGATGTAAACACATGAATTTTCTTTTTTCATCTATACCTAGTCCGCACTCAGCAGAATCACTCCAAAATTAATGTAGGACTAGTGCTGTTTGGGTATGACTACTCTGCTAGTTGCTCCAGCAGGCAGTTAGTAGTTTCAGATGATTTATCCTCTCATTGTCCGCAGCTCGTGGTCGTGCGGTAGCGTTCTCGCTTCCCACGCCCGGGTTCCCGTGTTCGATTCCCGGTGGGGTCAGGGATTTTCTCTGCATCGTGATGACTGGGTGTTGTGTGATGTCCTTAGGTTAGTTAGGTTTAAGTAGTTCTAAGTTCTAGGGGACTGATGACCATAGATGTTAAGTCCCATAGTGCTCAGAGCCATTTGAACCATTTTCGAACCTTCTCTCATTCAAACAATCCAGTGCCCAGAAAATAAGTCAAATTGTTCGTCGCATATAGCCTGTATTTCGTTGACAGTGTCACTCCGGTGAAACATCCTCACATATCGTGGAATTCAATCAATACTTCATTATTCGGGCCCTCTCCTACATATCCGATATCGCTCTTGAAAAGCTCATCTCTGAGATAGTACCTTTAATTTGTAATCCGAGTCGCCGTTACAATAACATTAACACTAAAACACCAATCTTTTTATTTTCACACATTTCATTTAGTCATAATTTCTCAGAAACTTTTCTGAATACTTTCTCTATCATTATCTAACATTTTCCTCAATAAACTTCACGGTGCTTGTTTCTCTATAATCACCTCCAAGCATCACATCCGCAACTCGTGGTCTCGCGGTCGCGTTTTTGCTTCCCGAGCACGGATCCGGGGTTCGATTCCCGGGGGGTCAGCGATTTTCATCTACCTCGAGATGACTGGGTGTTTGTGGTCCCCATTATTCCATCATCATTCTTGAAAATGACGAGATGGGACTGAGCAAAGGATGGGAATTTGTACGGGCGCTGATAACCACGCAGTTGAGCGCCTCAAAACCCAAACATCATCATCATCATCATCCAAGAGTCATCCGGTTACGTCATTATCAATAACGAGAAGTAAATACAGCGCGTAAATGAATTTCATTTTAAGTATACTATGTTCATACCGTGATTACAGTAACCATACTTCATGTTATTATTATCAGTACTGCTTTTACCGAGCGAGGTGGCGCAGTGGTTAGCACACTGGACTCGCATTCGGGAGGACGACGGTTCAATTCCATCTCCAGCCATCCTGATTTAGGTTTTCCGTGATTTCCCTAAATCGTTTCAGGCAAATGCCGGGATGGTTCCTTTGAAAGGGCACGGCCGATTTCCTTCCCAATCCTTCTCTAACCCGAGCTTGCGCTCAGTCTCTAATGACCTCGTTGTCGACGGGACGTTAAACACTAACCACCACCACCACCACCACCAGTACTGCTTTAATTATGTAGGATGTGAAAGCTAAAAAGACTACACAAAATATACCCAGCATGAGTAATACATCAAGCTATGTATCATGCTGCGGTTTCTATTAAGTTCTAGCTTACAATGTAGCGAATTGTCTGACGTACACGAGTAATTTTTAATCATTATAGCTGCCGATTTTTGTCAATGAGTTTTTTCTAATATGCCTATATTCTCATTTATGACACTGCTAAGAGTCTTCGATAAGGACTTCAGCGACATAATATGCATGGAATCTGATCACAAGGTAACGAAATAACTGGGCCCCAAACCCCTGTCATCAGGAGTGCAGGTCCGACAAACCTTAGACCTAGTGAATTAAATGTAAGCATACACACAATTCAAGTAGGGTTGGTGTATTTAGCGCAAAGCCCATCAGTCTGTGCCCTACTACAGCAGCGATCAGACAACTTTCTCGTGAGGCAGTGTCCTATAGGTCGCTGGAGCAACGAAACATTCCTAATAGTTCGAAAAAAGCGCTGATAATAATCCGCTGATAATAAACCGCCCAGCTGTTTCTATAAAACGGCGCCCCTACACTGCAGAGTACTGTAGCTGGAGAGTAAGGCTACAAAATTAGCTCTGCTTAGGAAAATAAAGTGAAAACGAATTCTGTGCATGACATTTACGAACAGAGGAATCTTCATGGAAAATTTCATGGTTTATATCACCAACTACGAAGATCACCAGACAAATTCTTCGAATACACGTGAGTGAACGGAGGAGCATTCGACTATCTCATCAACAAATTAAAGACGAATGTTTTTTTACGTGATCAAGAACTTTTAACAGCCGATAAATGCGGGAGCATGACCGACTAATATAAAAGAGGAGTGTAGTATCCGAGAACCAGCTGTCGTGTAACGGTAGCGTTTCGGTTTGAAATTGAGGTAAATAAAAGCTGGGTTCGCTCCCGACTACATCTCATATTTTAACTGACTCAGCTACAATTATCTATCCCAGTATATCACACAAATTAAAATCATAATAAAATAAAATGGACAACCAAGAAATTTTACTGCTATTTGATGTTGTGAGCGTAATTCAGCAGTCAATGTTAAGGCCAAGCGTTTCAGTTAATCCAAATAGTCTGTAAAAGTAAAGTATACAAATTTTTGAAAAGAAAATCAAACGTTTTGTGTAATGATTTGTCTAAAAGTACGAAATAAAAAATATTAGAGAACCGTTTGGTGCACACCATTTTCTGTTCATTATTTCGACAATCACGCAAAGGAACGTAGAATGTTTCTCTGATCCATTTATTTCTTTTACACAAATCATTTCACAAAATATTCGACCGATCTCTTTCATTTTTTAGTTTCAAGTTTTATTCAGAAATCATGATCTTACTGATAACTCATTTGCTTTCCTAACGTTTTCTGTTTTCCGGAAAATCGTAACTTCAGAACTTAATTCGAAGGAAGCCTTTTTAAAATTTAAATACCGTGCCAATATATCTTTTTATGTGCAAAATAGCGAGTCCTTGAACAGATGAATTTTTTGACGTTTCACTGCTTTCAGCAGCCTTTAGTGAAATATTTCAATTTTTCCTCAACTCAGTAATTAAGTTTTCCTTAATTACCCTGATTACTTGCAAGCAATTAAACATCTTCAAGCAAAACTAGACATCACGCTGGTCACTTTGATACCCTGTTTGCCTGTTTATCTCTCTTTGTTTGACTAAGAAAATTCAGACAAAATTTAATGGTGTAATTTATAGAGAGTCTTGTTTTCACTATTCTCACACGTCTGACAAAAAAAGGAACGAGTGTTAATCATATGATAAAATAGTCCTTTCTGCGTGCTGTCATTTCCAAAACAAACGTCGTTCCGATATCTTGAACCGTTTACAAGATACCACGATTTGTACGACCACTTGATTTGCGATGCGCAGGAAAGGATTCGGATTCGCTGCGTGCGCCCCTCCGCGGATATAACAACAGATACCTCGAGAATGAAAAAATATATCATTCAGCTCTCAACATGAAATACAATTTAGAAATATTAATTACATTTCATGCGCAATAATGTATGACCTACAATGAACTGTACGGAAAGTCTATGCAATATGATTTTACCTCTGAGAACTCTTAAAAATTTCGTGCGGTCATGTACTCAGTTTCGTGGAGGACAGTAACTATGACGACAAATAAAAATAAAATCAGACCTTTATCGAGTAAAGATAATTTCTTCACGGAATAGTTTTCTTAAAATCGGAGGATAACTATTTCATAACTCCCAGCGCGTCAGCTCCACTGCTTTGCCGAGAAGACGTATGACTGTCGCTCTCACTGTCGCGCGTGCTGCAGCGACAAAATTCAAACACGTTTGACTTCAAACGTCGCCAGTTGTAGCAGAAGACAGGCAGCGCCATGGGCGTCACCCACGTAGGACACCTCCGCAGTCATACCTGCGGTAGTGTTCCGTCGTCTGAAGCTGTCGCGCGCTGTCGGTCGTTTCTGTGGCTTAAGAAGGACGCAGCCTAAGGGATAACAAAAATGGTTCAAATGACTCTGAGCACTATGGGACTTAACATCTGAGGTCATCAGTCCCATAGAACGTAGAACTACTTAAACCTAAGTAACCTAAGGACATCACACACATCCATGCCTGAGGCAGGATACGAATCTGCGACCGTAGCAGTCGCGCGGTTTCAGAGTGAAGGGCCTAGAACCGCTCGACCACCGCGGCCGGCTAAGGGATAACAGACCAGCTGAGTGACTGAAGACTTTCTAGCAAAAATAACACAGCTTTTTATTCCTCGCACGTAAAAGTAATTCTGGGGGTATCGTAAGGGACGGTTATTGAACATTTAGTTCTCACGATGTACGTAAATGACATAGTGGATAACATCGGAGTATCCATGAAGCTTTTCGCGGATGACGCTGGTGTATACAGAGAAGTAGCCACGCTAGAAAAATGTAGCGAAATGCAAGAAGACTTGCAGAGGGTTGACGCTTGGTGCCGGGATAGACAACGGAACCTAAACATATACAAATGCAAGCTATTGCGCATAAATAGGCAGAAAGAACCATTAGTGCATTACAAAACAATCATTGGAAGCAGTGTCATCCACAAAATGTCTAGGAGTATACATACGGATTGGTATAAAATGGAAGTACTACATAAAACTAATGACAGGTAAGGTAGATACCAGAATTTAATTGGAAGAATTTAGAGCACCCACAAAACATTCGTTCGAGCCACACTAGAATATTACTCGTCAATCTGGGATCCGTAACAGATAGCACCGATAGAAGAAATAGAGAAGATATAGAGAAGAGAAGCACGTTGCAGTATTGATTCACGTAGTAAGCATAACAAGATATGGAGATTCCTAGCCATCTCCAGTGCCAAACTCCGCAAGACAGACGTTCTTCATCAAGGTGTTGTTTATTGTTATATGAGAGGTAGTCAAGTGATAACCGGACAACTGTCATAACGGGACGAATGGAGTGGTTCCACTCAAACGTAATCATCATACACGTTAAGACGTTAATTTCACTGGGGGACGAGACGATCAATTTCTGTTTCGCCAAACGTGGTCGGTCGCTGATGACTCCACAACAGCACCCACTTTTGCACTTCGTCGTCCGATTGCAGGCGACGTCCACACATATCTTTCTTCAGTCCGCCAAATAAGTGAAAACTACATAGTGAAAGATAGAGGGTGTATGGAGGATGTTGCATTGTTTGCCAACCAAACACTGAAGTGCGGCATTCGTCCGATTGGTAGTGTGATAGCGGGCGTTATCACGCAGCAGGATGGTTCGATCTAACAGCATTCTAACAGCCCGAGGGCAAATGGCAAAGACAGTGGTACAAACATCGCACATTTCTCCCATCAAAGAAATCCAAAGCTGTTCGCAGATGTTCGAGTAACGTCATGATGACCTCCTTCGACTGCAGATGCTCTGTGCTCGCCGAGTTCCTATAAATGCGCAGTGCTTTGAAAACAAATTCCAGAACGCCGACTGCGTTCTACGAAATAGGAATTGATAGTTTCGTCTCCCAGTGGGATAAATGTCTTAGTGAGTGTGGTTATTACTTTTGAATGGAACCATTCCGTGGTCTTGTTGTGGTGGGTGCTTTTCATTTGACTACATTACAGTTCTGAGAGCGTACGCTCCTATGACAGTCAACCAACATATTCCTTCTTCATATGAATATCTCACAAAAAGACCTCGTAGGTAAAATTAGAGAGATAAAGGCGTACCAGCAATCAGTCGTCCCACGAACCATTCGCAACTGGAACAGGAAAACGAAGAAGTATCTGCCGCTACACACCGGAAGGTTGCTAGCGAAGTGTAGATGTCGATGTAGATCTAGAAGCTATCTAGACTTTTAGAATGTATACGACAGTGGAAAAATGCATACAGATTTCGTTTGTGGCGGATGTGCCAAACTGTTAGAGCAGTAACGCAGTTGTATGCCGAAAACTATCTCTATCGTGCTAAGCCCTCACGATGTCTTTGCATCCGTTATAAAGAAACAAAAACAAGAAACTGATACATCGACGGAAAGGACAGCAATTTATTAGAGAAATGAAACTGTGCCGACTTAAAAGTCGCCACCACTACGATCAATTCGAACTCCAGCGATTGCAGAGCCGAGTGCGACTGTAGCGCCCCCTAAACGAAGCCGTCTGCTATGATGTGACAACAGCCTAATTCTGAAATTATAATGAAATCCTGACTATTAACTGCTTATTGGTGTTGATAAATATCAATGGGGACGACTGAAAACGTGCACCCCGACCGGTACTCGAACCCGGTATCTCCTGCTGACATGGCAGACGCTCTATCTGACTGAGCCATCGAGACACAGAAAATAGTGCTACTGCAGGGACTTATCTCTGACACGCTCCCCGTGAAACCCACATTTCCAACTTACTGTCCGCACACTACATTTGTAGTGTCCGTGCCCACTATACTCCTTACTCACGGCAGTCAATCTACCGATTCCCTTAAGAGTTTGGGCAATGTGAGTACATCCGCACTGAAGAGGATCATTTGCCGGTAAGCCTTATCTATATGAAGATGGTTTCTGTTCTTTCGGACATCTCCGAACAGTGATCAGCGGATAATGCATTCGAAAGTATTTCGTCTTTTCCACATTTCGTTCCAACAATGTTCTATCTGACAATCATGATCTGATACAGTTCTCCGATGTGACTTTCTATACAAAATTTTGTTCACAGATGAAATATCTGTAATTGTATCGGAATTGTGGATACCATTAAAGGCCAGAGTGTTGTGTGCGAGAATTGAGAGCTGCGGTCTAGCAACACTACAGCTAGTGTGGAATAAGGAGAGCTCATCCAGTTCTAACATTTTTTATTCCGAAAGACTGTCGTACAGGGGCTGTGGTCGATAAGTCAGCGGCGTGCATGGCCAGATAGTCACTGGGTTGCTACCTCAGCACAACTCCCGCGGCATGCGATGCCCAATGGCAGTGGTTGCTGAGGAGCTGTGACCAGCAAAGCATCTGCGCTGATGTAAGGCGGGCAACCAGTAAACTGACGCGGTGGAGACTGTGAACAGGTTATGTGCGCATATCCCTCACGCTGAAGCCAGGACCCTTGGTGCCACCTGGAGTGTCAGGTGAAGTCATCCTGTTTGAGGTCACCACTAGGCATCATCTGCTCGTGATCCGGACCCTTCAGATCTAACTGCTGCTTTTAGACGAGCGGCTGGTTGATGACAATGTTAGGCAAAGTTGGAGCTGCTTGGATACACATTGGCCTAAACGACTGACGTGGAGACTGTTGCGGCGTCGGCTAAAGTCGGAAGCGGCCGAGCCCGTCTTAGTACAAACTCAAGAGCTGCTAAGAGCTGAGGTGCAAGCTTTAACACTCTCTCTGGCCAGTTACGTCGTGAGAGGAGCTAGTCACCTAGGTGCATTTGGGAGAGCAGCATTGTGACACAGCATATGGAAATTTGGCCAACTGCTACAGCAAACTACAGTAATGCAACGTGCTGTTATGCTGTTGCAGTGTAGATTTCCGGCGAATAAAGGTTCCGACTGGGGGGGGGGGGGGGCGAGAATGCAGGGGTGGCTCAGTTTTACAAAGAAGTTACTAAACATAAAATACACTTCTTTTCCAGAATGAAATTATCACTCTGCAGCGGTGTGTACCCTGTTATGAAACTTCCTGGCTGATTAAAACTGTGTGCCGGCCGGAGTGGCCGAGCGATTCTAGGCGCTACAGTCTGGAGCTGCGCGACCACTACGGTCGCAGGTTCAAATCCTGCCTCGGGCATGGATGTGTGTGATGTCCTTAGGTTAGTCAGGTTTAAGTAGTTCTAAGTTCTAGGGGACTGATGACCTCAGAAGTTAAGTCCCATAGTGCTCAGAGCCATTTGAACCATTTTTTTTTTTTTTTTAAACTGTGTGCCGGACCGACACTGAATTCGCGACCTTTGCCTTTCGCGGGCATGTTTGAAAGGTAGGAGACAAGGTACTGGCGGAATTAAAGGTGTGAGGACGGGTCGTGAGTCGCGCTTGGGTAGCTCAGATGGTAGGGCACTTGCCCGCGAGAGGCAAGTTCGAGTCTCGATCCGCCACACACTTTTAATCAGCCAGGAACTTTCGCAACAGAGTACACTCCGCTGCAGAGTGAAAATGTCATTCCAGAATCATCCCCCAGGCTGTGGCAAAGCCTTGTTTCCGCAATATCCTTTCTTCCAGGAGTGCTAGTTCTGCAAGGTTCGCAGGAGAGCTTCTGTGAAGTTTGGAAGGTAGGAGACGAGTTACTGGCGGAATTAAAGCTGTGTGGACGGGTCGTGAGTCGCGCTTGGGTAGCTCAATTGGCGCAGTCGCCTTACGGCACGCTAGCGGCACCGACGTCTTGTTTACGTCTTCGCCGCGCAGCTCGCTCGCGGAGTTGTTTACGTGGTTCTGCCGTCTTAGCGCGCTATATTTCCTTCGACAGAGAATGGCTTATGCCCACAGAAAATCGACACTGAAGATTAGCTTTGCACCTGAATATGCCCGACCAAAAGCACTGGAAATTAAACAGTTTATCAGAGATATTGTTAGCATCCACCTATCTATAGCGAGCAGTGTGGTATACGTGAAATTGGTTACTGAAGACATATGTGACAAAATTATAAGTGCAACTCGGTCATAAGTTCCGTCACTCTGATGGACACGTAGGTGACGTAACTGTGGAACATGCAGGACTTGGACTGAGGACGATTCTTGTATTGGAAATCCCTTGCGAGGTAACTTCAGAGGTAGTGGTATCTGCAATCCGCCCTTATGGAAAGGTGATTAGTCATACAGTTGAAAAGTGGGTTCAGTTCACTACATACCCTGTTTCTCAGTGGAGTACGACATGTGTCATCCTGCTTATATACTGAATGGCTGCAGTGTAAATATTATTTATGATGGCCAGCCGAAGACATGCTCGGGATGTGGCAAAGGGCCAGCCGTGGTGGCCGAGCGGTTCTAGGCGCCTCAGTCCGAAACCGCGCGACTGCTACGGTCGTAGGTTCGAATACTGCCTTGGGCATGGATGTGTGTGATGTCCTTAGGTTAGTCAGGTTTAAGTAGTTCTAAGTTCTAGGGGACTGATGACCTCAGATGTTTAGTCCCATAGTCCTCAGAGCCATTTTTTTTTGTTTTTTTTTTTTTTTTTTGTGGCAAAGGACACCTCCATTCCAGCTGTCTCCAACGCAGAAACACACTGTTACCGCCTGGAGATCTGCCGGCCACGACCGTTCCGACGACGACACCGCTGACGTTTGTCGAAGTTCTCCATAACGACCCCCGATCGCGATCACCACTGTCTCCTACTACTGCCACATCGTCGTCTCCTGTAATGCCTCAGGGTGTTGCGGACGGACCGACGCCCTTGCCTCCTGCTCCCGACATACGCAGTGGCGAGCAATCTCTAGGACAGGGGATAGCTCTTGACTCCATGGTTGTGTCTACCGATGCTTTTGTACCTGAACATCAGTATCCCCAGGCGTCTTCGGACACTGAATATCACGTGCGCAAGCAATAGTCTGCGAAGAGACGTCGGAAACTGCGCATCGCCCCGTCTGACACCTGCAGGACGAAATCTCAAGACGACGAGGATCGCAACTATCAAGATGTTCCCCCGATGGACGATTCCGTGGTGGAAGCACCAGTCCGCACCCCGTCGGAGGTACAACCACCTTTGAATGCACCGGGCGCTGTAACTATGGACGTTGAACAGCAGCTGAGCTAGCACCACTCTTCCACCGCCGACGTGACGCCGCCTTCGGACTCCACAGGTACTCCACTGGACCTACACCATCCACGCACCTTTTGCGTGGTCTGACGATGCAGATGAAGAAACACCCACCGTTGAGACAGCAGCGAATGCTGCTGCTCCAACTCACGACTGCTAATCGACAGGGTTACAGGACGGGTATTCGCAATCTAGTGGGACAACGTTCCTTTACGCTGCTGGTCTTCGTGCCTCCATGAGCGTCCCAGTAGTCCAAATTCTACGCCAAGCTTACAGGATTGGCTCCATCAATGTCAACACCATTGGCATCCCTGTCAAACTACAATTGCTCCGTGAAATGTTGAAGGCGTCGGACCTCGATGTTGCCCTTTTGCAGGAAGTTCGCCTGGCGACGTTTCCTAATATCTATGCCTATGTTTCCTACCTCACGGCGTGTGCTGGCGGTGGCAGTGGGACAGCTATTCTTTTAAAGGAAGGCGTTGAGGTAGACGACGTGATTTACCTACCATCGGCTAGGGGTCTTGCTGTGACTTTCCACGGTGTCCGAATCATCAATATTTACGATCCCTCGAGCTTGGCCAAGCGACGCGAACGGTAGCGATTCTATTCAGAACAGGTCGCATCTTTGCTTGTAGGCCGCTACGACCATATTATTCTTGGCGGCGACTTCAATTGTGTGTTATGCCAGAAGGACCAGTATCTACATTTCGTCACATACTAGGAACTCAAGCTGCTCTAGCATGAACTGAACCTCACCGATACTTTAGACCGTGTGAATGGTGATCGACTTGGATATACGTACGTCTCTAGCCACTCAGCAAGTCGTCTTGACCGTGTCTACGTTTTCCAAGGAATCATAACTGCCACGGTTGACTCTGTGTTATGGCCTACCGCCTTTTCCTACCATATCGCCTATATTTGCACTGTTTCACTCCAGAGGCAAAAGGTGTGGCGCGGTAGAGACCTGTGGAAGCTGAATGTCGCCCATCTCAGGGATCCGGAATGCAGGCAGGTAGCAGAAACGACGTGGAACAACTGTGCGAGACGCCTTCCACGTATCCTTCAACACTCCAGTGGTGGATCGACTGCACCAAGCCTCCCTTACGTCGTTCAATGATGAATTACGATCGCGACAAAATGCTGTGGCAACGACATACCATGGAATACTATTTCACAACTCTACGGGAACTCTCAAACCATGCCCCTTCTATTCAACGACAGGTTGCCAACGACAGGTTGAAATTCAACGGATTAAGGCGAAGATAATTTCTCTTACGCGTCACCGCCTTGAAGGCACAATAGTACGCGCAAGATGTCACGATTGTGTACTAGGAGAGCCCTCGTCAATGCATCATATTATCCGAGACAAGCAGCGGTGTCGGAGAAAGTTTGTCAACTCCCTAGACATGCCAGATAGTCGTCGATTGACGTCCCAGAATAACATCGTGGCCGTGCGGTTCTAGGCGCTACAGTCTGGAACCGAGCGACCGCTACGGTCGCAGGTTCGAATCCTGCCTCGGGCATGGAGGTATGTGATGTCCTTAGGTTAGTTAGGTTTAATTAGTTCTAAGTTCTAGGCGACTGATGACCTCAGAAGTTAAGTCGCATAGTACTCAGAGCCATTTGAAACATTTTTGAATAACATCGTAAAAGCCTTTGTGGATCACTACAACCAGTTCTATGTAGCACAGGACCAGAACATGGTGGTAAGGACTCATGCCCTCGTTCCTTGACAGGTACCCTGGACGAGTTTGCTGCAGAGATTCTCACAGCAGCAATTATGGCCGAGGAAGTCGCCGATGATCTTCATAAGGGTGCGGCGAACAAAGCCGCAGGTCCAGACGGGTTCCCGCTGGAGTTTTACAGCACATTCACGACATCATGGGCTCACGCTGGACTGCGATGTATGAAGAACTGATGAACCCTGACCTTCCCCTCCCAACCGAATTCGTAGAGGGCTTGCTTATCCCGGTCCCCAAGCCATCGAGAGGTCGGGGAGTTGGACATTATCGTCTGTTGACCATGTTGAATTGTGACTTCAAGATTTTTACCCGGATTCTTGCCGCTCGCCTTCGGCGCAACATCCATCAAGTCATCTCTCTGGATCAAACGTGCTTTGGTGGTGACAGTAACATTCAGACGGCACTCAGCGATTACCGTGACGTAGTAGCCCTGGCCACGACCTGCCGCAGTCGCGTTGCCTTAGTGACAGTGGACTTCGACCACGCCTTTGATTGAGTCATGACTTTCTAGAAAATGTACGCCAACGGATGACCCTTCCCCACAGGTTTATACACATCGTCTTGCGACTCCTCCGAGGTGCCATGTCGCGAGTGCTAGTCAATGACCGTGCGGCGGGCCCTAGTAATGTCATGCGGTCGGTCCGTCAAGGATGTCCGCTGTCGATGCTGCTTTTCGCAATTGCCCTTGAGCCACTGTTACACGGTTTGAGGAGCCGGTTGACAGGGATAACAATGAGGGGGCATGCTTTCATCTGCCGCGCCTATGCAGATGACGTAGTGTTCGTGGTTCTATCGGAGGATGTACTACGAGAGGCACTGGCATGGATCAACCAGTACGGGACTGCTGCGTGCACCCGTGTGAACCTCACGAAATCTAGTGCTATGTCCGTCGGTAGAGGTCTTCCAGCAGAGAGTGTGGTTCCATTGCCATTAGTGGAAAAGCTCAAATGTTTGGGCATCACCATCACGCGTGATATACAGCTCACGATCTCATTTAACTATAAACGCCTACTTCAAGCTATCCACAAGAACGTTCGTGGTAACCTCCTGAGAGCATTGGACTTGTTACAAAGGGTGGATTTTTTTAACACTCATCTAGTCGCGCGACTACCGCATTTAGCACAGATTTTGCTGATGCCAAAGGCAATGGCACACAGACTTCAGGCGGCGTTCGCCTATTTTGTGAGCACGGGTCTTATGTTCAAAGTCCGCTATGACACGCTGACACTTCCTCCTTGAGATGGCGGCCTCGGCCTTGTCAACGTCCAAACGAGAGCATCTGCCCTTTATGTAAGTACGATGGTTAAATCGTGGACCCACCGCCAAACCGGATTATCGGGAAGCCTGATTGACGAACTGGCCCCTCCCTCTCGAGTTACACCCATTGCAGTAGCCCATATTTCTTCCTCTCTCTCACACGTCAGGACCTTTCTCATCGAATACAGTTATGTCCATGCCTACTTGCCTAATACCAGGAGTCCTACGGCACGTGATATTTAGCGCCTAATGATGAGAAATCGTACTCGGAATGTTGTTGAAAGGCACCATCCCTGCCGGCCGCTGTGACCGAGCGGTTCTAGGCACTTCAGTCCGCAACCGCGCTGCTGCTACGATCGCAGGTTCGAATCATGGCATGGATGTGTGTGATGTCCTTAGGTTAGTTAGGTTTAAGCAGTTCTAAGTCTAGGGGACTGATGACCTCAGATGTTAAATCCCATAGAGCTTTGAGCCATTTGAACCATTTTGAGCCGACATCCTACGATCGCATGGTCCGTGGTTTGGCGTTCTGTGCACAATATCTTCCTCGACACGAGCGCTCGTGCGACCTGGTACCTGGTCGTTAATGCAAAATACATGACACAACTTCGTCTACATACCATAAAAATGACAGATTCGCCGCTGTGACCTCGTTGTCACACGGTTGATACGGACGAACATCGACTGATGTGTGGATCTTCTGCAGAGGTGTGACAGCTGATTCAGAAGATTCTTGCCTTTTTTCTACGTACGGCTCCCCATGCCATTTCACCGAAATCTCTTCTGATGAGACATATTTCCCACTTACGAAGACCAACTCTGTGATCCGGATGAAAGGCCTCTCGATCTCTTATATGTTCCATGAAAGTGATAAGAGTGTTCTTGATTTTTGGACGTTCCTGCAAGATCGCTTTACTTTTCTAGTGCACCATCCGCGATACCGTCAATAGTATGCCAACTTTTTGGGTAGTGTCTTCTTCGATCCCCCCTGCTGCTAGGGTGTCCCAGGTATGAGAAGGTGATTTCAGTGAGATTATGTAATACCAGGAGTCGGTCCAATGTACCGGCAAATGCAATGTTCTGCGTGAAGACGTGCCTGGAACATGCCTGGCTGCCTTGGGGGTCAGTGTGCGTCTACCCAGAAGTTGGCGGGACACCGACGCCATTTTGTCTGTTCTGCCAGGAGGGTGTTTTCTTTATTTTCCATAACTCCGTTTTTATCTTGTTTTTTATTGATGGTAATTACACGTCATTATTTTTCGCCTGCAGTGCATCCTATGTGATATCAACAAGCTCAACAAATAAAAAGAAAATAAATAAATTAGTATGATACATGATCTGAAAAAAACCTGATTTCAAAAAAGTATACTTAGTTATATTTTCAAGATATATTTTTTTATTTTATGCAGAAGGCCGTCATTTATTTTAAAACACTAGGATTTTTTATTTGGTTTGTCATTATCTAAGACATAAAAAAGTTGATAGAGCACTTTCTCGCGAAAGGCAAAGGTCCCGAGTTCGAGTCTCGGTCCGGCACAAAGTTTTAATCAGGCAGGAAGTTTTTTATAATTCTTTTCCGTTGGCGGATGATAACAAAACTTGATTTACAGCCCAATACAGATCTTGAAGCATGGCTCAATAAGAGAACAAGAACATAAAACAGCTCTGACACAATAAAAACAAGCATCAAATCGACCTCGGCCGAGAAGATAGAATCGGGCCTGTAATACTTTACACTAACAGTTACAATATCAGGATTCTGTGCAGACGCAAAAAATTCTGCAATTAATCAAAGGATAACAAACTAGAAGACAACTCTCAGATTTATTTAAGGCTGCTCCGTTAGGATTTAGGTAAACGTAGATCCATGATCACTCCCTTCATCAACTAGTCACTAAAGGAAAAAGCTGCTATCAACCCTCCACCAGACTATCTACACAAAATTTCTGAGTATAACTTTTGTTCAAATGGTTCAAATGGCTCTGAGCACTATGGGACTTAACGTCTGTGGTCTTCAGTCCCCTAGAACTTAGAACTACTTAAACCTAACTAACCTAAGGACATCACACACATCAATGCCCGAGGCAGGATTCGAACCAGACTGAAGCGCCTAGAACCGCACGGGCAAACCGGCCGGCTATAACTTTTGTACAACCGTGTAAACAAAATCAGTCATGCTCACTGCGTAATAATAATAAGATCACCTTCTGTAAAATGGCACATAAAAAATGAAATGCAGTGACAGCGTGTAAATAACAAAATCAATATTGCTCTCACTCTAGTCCCTGCGGTATGCATGACCGCTAGATTGGAGTCCACCATGTGCTACTGCTCACAGTCTACGGCCCAACTCTGGTTCGCCCGCTGGGCAGTCGAGCTCTACAACTTCAATGCTGGTCGACCAAAGACTCCTCCTTCCATTTCATGTTGCTCCATCCAAGTCCACAGCGATGCCAGCGTCGCATCAGGCGGCACAGTCCGTGCATCCTATCCAACCTCTAACATGATTAACGCAGCTATCTGAGATGGGCAGGAAATAAAATGTGCTACAAATTACAAATTCACAGTGCACTGTGCCAGTAGTAGTCTAGAATCTAGCAGCAGGATTTAATAGACAACTCGCCTGCATCCACCTCAACAGGCTGCGAAGTCTGGTCAGCGGTTGCTGCTGCTACACTCTCCTCCCCTTAGAAATATTCAGTCCTCCGAATCTCAGGCTGCTGCTAAACTTGTAAATCACATAAAATAACATAGTACTGTTGTGAATATGTGCTCCCTTGCTCCCATATTTTCTCTTTCTGTTACATTTATATATATATTTTTTACACAGACTGTCATTCTTGTCTGCTCACTGCATAACCATCGTGTTGACAGATATAACCACAATTAGTCATATTTCATGGTCGACCCACTCAATTGGCATATAATGGACTGGAAGTTCAGGAGGGCAGACAGTTCTTTTCCGTTGACCAAAATAGGTTATACAAGTGAAACCCAAGATTAAGATAGTTTCCGAGGACGAAATTACTATAAATACGGACCTGTGCTGGACTTTGTGAATATGTTAGAACATCTGTTATACGGTAATGCGCCTTTAATATGTGGCTTTAAGCTCATCAAGAGAACAGTTTAGGGGCGTGTCTAACGCGGTGTTCAGGTTTTTGTAGCTGGCAGTATTTTGCAAGAAGTATCGGACAAATGCGGCAGAGGATACTCTAGATTTAGAACTGTGGCCCTTGCTACAGTTGCTGGGAGGCAAACGGTCAGTCATGAAATGACACACCGAGTTCCATTAGTAGTATCCCGCTGTCACATAGTTCAGTGATGTTCTCCTTGTTATATGACATGACCACCCGTGCTCAAAGCAGGTGGTGATACCTACAGTTGGGTCATGCTCTGATATTTTGCAAGAAGCATCGGACAAATGCGCCAGAGGATACTCTACATTTAGAACTGGGGCCCTTGCTACAGTTGCTGGGAGGCAAACGGTCAGTCATGAGATGACACACCGAGTTCCATTAGTAATATCCCGCTGTCACACAGTTCAGTGATGTTCTCCTTGTTATATGACATGACGACCCGTGCTCAAAGCAGGTGGTGATACCTACAGTTGGGTCATGCTCTGATACCCTGCGAGGTCCTGTCTTCTGAAAATAAGTTTGTGCTGCGAGGATGTCCCGTGGTTACCCTCCCGTGCTTGTCCCCTCCTCCCCCCCCCCCCCTCCCACGCCCCCGAGAAACAGTTGTGCCTCACATGTCTCTGTGACAGTTTGGACCACCATGGAAGGGCATAGAGCATTGTTGCAGTTCGCATGCGGAGATCAGTGTATGACCTTTCATATCTGGTGTACCCTACAGAATCTCCTTCGTCCTAATACGTACAAATTTCCCAAAACTCCTCTATCTTGCAGGATATGGGCATTATTCATACCTGGGCTGGTACCTGCTACAGGTATGCGTATTACCATGTGGAGGATCGCATTTTGCATTGAGCTCCACAATTACGAGATGGTATTATAGCAACAAGGTACTTCCCTTCGAAGCTACAATAAACTCCAGTTGGTAGATCAGACCATGCTGGTGTATCCCTACCAGAAAGTGATCTGGTGATAGTATGGTACGCACTGCTCATGTGTTACTTGGTGTAAGGGAGAGGCGGTCAAGATTTCAGCTCACGGGCCGTGAGCGGGCAAAAGTGCAAAGTGCTTAGCCTTGATTCACATTTCACTCATCGCCACGTAACGCTATCTTTCCTCGAGGAGGATGAAGAGTAGAAAACTGTAAACGTGCCGCATTTAAACGAGAGTGCAGTCGCACAGCACTCTACTTGGATTCTTAATTTCACAATAGATCGCAAACAAAACAAATTTTCTGTGTTATTTAATTATTTTTGGCGCACTGAAGACAAAATACAATTTGTTTCTGGTACAAACTGTCGCCATACGGATAGACGCAGACAATTTCACAGAGTGCTGCACTGAAGTTGCCACGTAATACTGGCTTATTTAGTTTCATTATCGAAAAAGGGTCTTTCACACAAACAGGTGTATCGAAATATTGTAGCACTATTGCAACCTCATTCAAAGACGGAAACTGTACCTGAGGAAAGCAAGACTTCTTGGTCTGTTTTAGCGTAAAATGATTTGTCATTAAAACGGGAGTTACTTTGCAAGTCAATCAGTTACATCGGCAGAGACACATGGGCGCTTTCAACTGAAATGGCAAAAGGTCTCGAAAACAGCACGGAAATAGATGTAAGATTCCCAGAGTCCTCATTTTCTTTTATAAATTTGTCATTGCAATTCTTCCAAGACCACAATGAATTCTTCAAACCTCGCATTTTCATTAACGCTATTGAACTTAGGGAAGTGGACTTCGTCAGAATGTGTCCCTTCTACAGTGTGATTTTCTTTTTCAATGCATCCTCATCAAATCAGAAAGAAGTTACCTTGCAATGTCTTATTATGGACAGTGTGCAGTCAAGTCCTCTTGAAATGTGAAGTCTGCAATCCAATCCGCATGTTCTAATTTTCGTTCCTGCGCTCCTTTTTCCTTCATAAATTCAACAACAGCGAGTTTTAAGTCGAAAAATCGTCCTGGGCGAGCCCCTTGACTTAACCAACATACTTCGCAGTAGCGTATGAAGTCTCCATACTGTTCGTTCAGTTCCTTTGAAAACAGTTGCAAATGACAATGGAATAATGCTTGCGTTTTCAGAAATTTTGCTGTGCGTACCATCAATTTCTTCAAGTGTTCCAGGCCTGCATATTTAGCGCAAAGTGCTTTTTTATGTACAGGACAATGAATCCCGTCTGTCGATCGTTTAATTTTTTGCTCTTTCATTGTCAATTAATCTTTAAATAGTTTCTTCGTTATATTGTAATGTCGTTTCATAGTAAATATGCAGTACCTTTCGCCTATGCGGATTGAGAATTCTCATCCTTCTCCTCTGTCATTCCCATTCATTTTAAACGATTGCGACAATAGGTCGCTAGACTGCCTCTTTTTGTGCAAAAACCCACTGGGCCTGTGAAATACCTTCACACAACAAACAATTAGCGAAGGCTAAACAACGCAACACCACGATTGTGCCGAACTCAGAGCGTTGTGCTGACCGGAAAATGTTGCACCGCAATGCTAAATGAAATGTCGCGCTGTTCCATGTATTTCCGAGAGGAAGAGAGCAAAGTCACGTGACAGACCCTTCCTTCGCCCGCCCGTGGCCCGCACACGCCTCATGCGTAAAGTCAGGCACGCCGTGGCCGGCCCTAGTGTAAGGGTTCCCGTGACTCGGTTCTTCTCAATGAGCATCCCCTATAATTTTAGCAAGAATGCACAGAAGCCTTGCCAGGGCGAACTGTGTGTCCAACAGATCTAGGCAGGCCTGCAGACTGTTCAGATCTCAACTCAAAGTATCAGTCGCTGTCTTTGCGTAACTAGTCAGTACTGCTACTAACTGCAAACTAACATCCTCTGTACCTAGCCTGTACTCAGAATTTCAAATGTCTGATCATTCCACAACTCTTCGTGATACGTCACGTTTATTTTCGCATACCCTACAAAACATAACTTGGCCATATGCAACAACTGCTCTTCTGACCAACATCCGAGTTTCATGGCGCGTAATAAATTCTCTATAAACGTTAACATATCCTCTTCTACTTTACCCACAAAAGGGAAAAGTAAGTGAACCGTGATTTATTTTCAAAGAATATTCTTAAGAATTTCTTTGATTTACTAGCGGTTCATCAAGAACATTAACACATTTAATCACACTATGTGAGCTTGGAAGTAGTTGCCAGGGAATAACTGATGAAATCATAACCAAATTCCTTTTTAACAAATGGGAATTTTATTCACTTTAAAATTATAATCAGAAAGCACCCTGTAAATATCAAAGTTACAATTTATTCAGAGGCAGAAAGAAACAAGTTTTGACTGTATGAGCTTTCGGGCAGAGAACGTTGTCGCTACCTTTTGACACGGTCGTAGTAACGACTGCTCACAACACCCTCTGAAGGACTACACTGATGCTAATCTGCAACACACCAGATTACCTTAAACTAAGAGTGTAACAATTTACACAAGCACACAAACTATGCACGCCCACCCCCTCCCCCCCGTAGGAGGGATGGAAATGGTACAAAACACTAACAATTAAAATATTAAACTTGCCACCGAAGGTGCAACTTGATTTTAACTTCTAAGAAAAGTCTTACGGTGAAAGGGTGGCAACTTTATATACTAAAACGATCATTTAAATAAAGGCCCATGAAATGCTATCTTATATAAAATTCTACGAGTTTGGCCAAACAATAGTTAAGATGTAACTCTTCAGGCTTTCCCGGCGATCTAATGACATCTTGGGTTGTCGGGTGTTCTGCCGGATATCAGCGTCGTACTTGCACGATATTTCGGTCACGTAGCTCGAGACCTTCATCAGGTGCGACCTGAGACTGCTCCTCGAGTGGACCTGGTCCAGTATTTATGCCTATGGCCTTCCCCCTCCACCAACGGCTGCAGGCGCTTCCTCTGTGGTCCGCGCCCATTCCCTGTGACCTGCTGGAGCGTTGCTGCTCCGTTTTCCGTCCGCAGCGGTTCTAGGTGTTCCCTCTGCAGTCCGCGCCCACCAAACCCGCTCCTGGGGGTTTCATCTACGGTCTGGGGTACCAAGCGTTCCCCCTGCGGTCCGCGCCCGCTCACCACGACCTGTTGGAGCGTTGCCGCTCCGTTTTTCGTCCGCTGCGGCTCTGGATGTTCCCTCTGCGGTCCGCGCCCACCAGTCCCAGTTCTGGGTGTTCCATCTTCGGTCTGGTGCTCCTGGCAGTCCGTCAGGGGCTCGTTTATCATCTCCATGTCTCTAGTTCTTCTGTTTGTGTAGTGTTGCAGCTGGCCCCGCTGCTCCTTTAACAATTCCAGAGCCGGATCCCAGGCTCTGCTTAGCTGGTACCCTGTGTCACGATTCACAAGATCGTCAGCCATTTTAATCTCAATCGATTCCCTTATAACACTGTCCCAAAATCTGGGTGTTTGTGCTAGAATCTTGGTATCCTCATACTTCATGGTATGATCTAGTTCCAGACAGTGTTCAGCAATGGCTGACTTAGTCACCTGTCTTAATCTAGTGTGCCTCTTTGCACCTGATCTCCACAGTTCTTGTCGTCTGGCCAATGTAGGACATGCCACATTGACAAGGTATATTGTAAATCCCTGGTTTTCGTAACCCCAGTTCGTCTTGGACACTCCCCATCAGTCCCCCGATCTTGTTGGATGGACAGAAAACACACTTGATATTGTGTTTACGCAGGATCCTACTGATTCTGGCAGACATAGAGCCAGCATAGGGCAGATATGCCACCTTCTTTGATTCATCTTGGTCTTCTTCAGGAACCTGTGGTATAGTGGCTGGTCGGAGTGCCCTCTCAATTTGTCTGTCCGTGTATCCATTCTTGGAGAAAACTGTTTTGAGACGTTCTATCTCTATGGGTAGATTCTCTTGGTCTGATAGGGCACGTGCTCTGTGGACCAAAGTCTTCAGAGCCCCATTCTTCTGTGCAGGGTGGTAACAACTGCTGGCCTGCAGATATAAATCACTGTGTGTTGGTTTTCGGTACACACTGTGGCCAATTGACCCATCTGCTTTCCTCTGGACTAGTACATCCAGAAATGGCAGTTGGCCATTCTTCTCCAGTTCCATGGTGAACTTGATATTAGGGTGGCATGAGTTAAGATGTTCAAGAAACTCATTGAGCCTGTCCATCCCATGTGGCCAGATCACAAAGGTGTCATCCACATACCTAAAGAAGCATGTGGGTTTAAATGTGGCTGTCTCCAATGCCCTCTCCTCAAAACTCTCCATAAACATGTTGGCAACCACAGGGGACAGTGGGCTGCCCATAGCTACACCTTCAGTTTGCTCGTAATATTGGTTTCTGTACAGGAAATACGTGGATGTCAGTGTATGACTGAACAGGTCCAACAGAGCACCATCAAATTTCTCTGCAATCAGTTCTAGTGAGTCCTTCAGTGGGACCCTGGTGAACAGCGATACCACATCAAAACTAACCATGATGTCCGAATCTGTGATGTGCAGTTGCTTGAGGCGTTGCAGGAAATCTCCTGAGTTGCGGATGTGGTGAATACATTTCCCCACATATGGAGCCAGGAGACCTTTCAAGTACTTGGCTGTTGTGTACGTAGGTGCACCAATATTACTGACAATAGGACGTAGGGGCACGCCCTCCTTGTGTATTTTAGGCAGACCATACAGTCTAGGTGGCACTGGCGCTTTTTCCCGTAGTTGTCTGATGATCTTATCAGGCATCCCTGTTTCCTTCAAGAGAGCACTAGTCTTCTTGGCCACCTTGTCTGTGGGGTCACACTCCAGAATTCTGTATGCAGGGTCCTCTAGAAGTTGGCGTAGTTTCTCATCATAATCCACCCGCTGCAAGATGACAGTGGAGTTCCCTTTGTCTGCTGGCAGTACCACAATGCTGTTGTCTTCCCATAGTTTCTTGAGTGCAAGCCTCTCCTCGGTTGTGATGTTCGATTTCGGCGGCCTGGCCTTGGTGAGGGCCCTGCAGGTCTCTCGGCGGACTTCCTCTGCCACATTAGGTGGAAGTGTGGCTGCAACTTGCTCTACTGCACTGACGAAACCTGAAATGGGTACGTTTCTAGGGGTCGTTGCAAAATTGAGACCCTTGCTGAGTACCTTTAAGGTTGTATCATCAAACTGTATGCCACTCAGATTCGTCACCGTGCGTGTCTCTTCCATCTGCTGTGGTACCAGTATTTGCCAGAATTAAACAACACATCAACTCCAGAGCGGCGAACAAGATAAAACGCAGAGCTAGCATGGCACTGGTGAGAGAGAGGATTCGAGATATGCGCCACAGGTTAGATGTTGTGGCCAGGGAGCTGTTACACATTCATCTGTACATGGCAGCCTCCTTAACAAGAGAAGATCGGGATTGGGTAGACCGTGCCTCCTGGTCTTTAGCTGAGTGTGCTAGAAGGAATGCCTCATCTTGCCAATCTGCAAAGTTTGACCGCATGAGCAAGAAAGCACAGCAGATGGAAGAGACACGCACGGTGACGAATCTGAGTGGCATACAGTTTGATGATACAACCTTAAAGGTACTCAGCAAGGGTCTCAATTTTGCAACGACCCCTAGAAACGTACCCATTTCAGGTTTCGTCAGTGCAGTAGAGCAAGTTGCAGCCACACTTCCACCTAATGTGGCAGAGGAAGTCCGCCGAGAGACCTGCAGGGCCCTCACCAAGGCCAGGCCGCCGAAATCGAACATCACAACCGAGGAGAGGTTTGCACTCAAGAAACTATGGGAAGACAACAGCATTGTGGTACTGCCAGCAGACAAAGGGAACTCCACTGTCATCTTGCAGCGGGTGGATTATGATGAGAAACTACGCCAACTTCTAGAGGACCCTGCATACAGAATTCTGGAGTGTGACCCCACGGACAAGGTGGCCAAGAAGACTAGTGCTCTCTTGAAGGAAACAGGGATGCCTGATAAGATCATCAGACAACTACGGGAAAAAGCGCCAGTGCCACCTAGACTGTATGGTCTGCCTAAAATACACAAGGAGGGCGTGCCCCTACGTCCTATTGTCAGTAATATTGGTGCACCTACGTACACAACAGCCAAGTACTTGAAAGGTCTCCTGGCTCCATATGTGGGGAAATGTATTCACCACATCCGCAACTCAGGAGATTTCCTGCAACGCCTCAAGCAACTGCACATCACAGATTCGGACATCATGGTTAGTTTTGATGTGGTATCGCTGTTCACCAGGGTCCCACTGAAGGACTCACTAGAACTGATTGCAGAGAAATTTGATGGTGCTCTGTTGGACCTGTTCAGTCATACACTGACATCCACGTATTTCCTGTACAGAAACCAATATTACGAGCAAACTGAAGGTGTAGCTATGGGCAGCCCACTGTCCCCTGTGGTTGCCAACATGTTTATGGAGAGTTTTGAGGAGAGGGCATTGGAGACAGCCACATTTAAACCCACATGCTTCTTTAGGTATGTGGATGACACCTTTGTGATCTGGCCACATGGGATGGACAGGCTCAATGAGTTTCTTGAACATCTTAACTCATGCCACCCTAATATCAGGTTCACCATGGAACTGGAGAAGAATGGCCAACTGCCATTTCTGGATGTACTAGCCCAGAGGAAAGCAGATGTATCAATTGGCCACAGTGTGTACCGAAAACCAACACACAGTGATTTATATCTGCAGGCCAGCAGTTGTCACCACCCTGCACAGAAGAATGGGGCTCTGAAGACTTTGGTCCACAGAGCACGTGCCCTATCAGACCAAGAGAATCTACCCATAGAGATAGAACGTCTCAAAACAGTTTTCTCCAAGAATGGATACACGGACAGACAAATTGAGAGGGCACTCCGACCAGCCACTATACCACAGGTTCCTGAAGAAGACCAAGATGAATCAAAGAAGGTGGCATATCTGCCCTATGTTGGCTCTATGTCTGCCAGAATCAGTAGGATCCTGCGTAAACACAATATCAAGTGTGTTTTCTGTCCATCCAACAAGATCGGGGGACTGATGGGGAGTGTCAAAGACGACCTGGGGTTACGAAAACCAGGGATTTACAATATACCTTGTCAATGTGGCATGTCCTACATTGGCCAGACGACAAGAACTGTGGAGATCAGGTGCAAAGAGGCACACTAGATTAAGACAGGTGACTAAGTCAGCCATTGCTGAACACTGTCTGGAACTAGATCATACCATGAAGTATGAGGATACCAAGATTCTAGCACAAACACCCAGATTTTGGGACAGTGTTATAAGAGAATCGATTGAGATTAAAATGGCTGACGATCTTGTGAATCGTGACACAGGGTACCAGCTAAGCAGAGCCTGGGATCCGGCTCTGGAATTGTTAAAGGAGCAGCGGGGCCAGCTGCAACACTACACAAACAGAAGAACTAGAGACATGGAGATGGTAAACGAGCCCCTGACGGACTGCCAGGAGCACCAGACCGAAGATGGAACACCCAGAACTGGGACTGGTGGGCGCGGACCGCAGAGGGAACATCCAGAGCCGCAGCGGACGAAAAACGGAACGGCAACGCTCCAACAGGTCGTGGTGAGCGGGCGCGGACCGCAGGGGGAACGCTTGGTACCCCAGACCGTAGATGAAACCCCCAGGAGCGGGTTTGGTGGGCGCGGACCGCAGAGGGAACACCTAGAACCGCAGCGGACGGAAAACGGAGCAGCAACGCTCCAGCAGGTCACAGGGAATGGGCGCGGACCACAGAGGAAGCGCCTGCAGCCGTTGGTGGAGGGGGAAGGCCATAGGCATAAATACTGGACCAGGTCCACTCGAGGAGCAGTCTCAGGTCGCACCTGATGAAGGTCTCGAGCTACGTGACCGAAATATCGTGCAAGTACTACGCTGATATCCGGCAGAACACCCGACAACCCAAGATGTCAATAGTTAAGATGCTCTACAGTGCATAGGCAATAATAACAAAGTTTCCAAAGATCAAAACATATTTCAGGTATTAGGTCGCTACACTCCAAGCAATAAATTCGTTAACACACCAAGTCCGACAAACATGGCAGAGGCAGCTACTAACGTATGGTAGATTGACAGGGAGATTGCCGAACAACCCGAACCGCAATTGCTCTAACCTGCCCCTACTCCACAAGGGAAACACGGATCACCCAATTTATAAACAACCACCTTCCCGCGGGTGGACAAACGGAGAAGAATGGCGGGACGACCCCAAAGCAAAACGGCTGGTGACCTCACCAAGAAAACCAGTAGAATTTAACAAGAGTAAATCAAACGACATATCACCAATCACTTAACTTCTAATTAACTGCGACTTCTCGAGAAGACCTGGCGCAGCACCCCCAAACCGCTCTCCCGAACCGTCCGCTGCCAGCCACTTTAACAGGCGCAGGAAGGCGCGCCGATCTCCCGTCTCAGGGCGTCGCAGCTCGCATCGGCAAGACTGATGTCGTGGGTTGACTCCTGTTGCTCTCGTGTCGACCGCGAAGTCACTACGCCTTGTTATACACCGCGGCCCACTGGACTCACGTGGCAACCTCACATGCGCCGACGCTCAAGACGGACAAGTCATCTTGTATCTCAGAGCGCGACCGACTAACCGATAGATCCAACCGCCAATGACCATTGCCTGACCAAACTCGAGCAGACTGGCGGCCTAACGCGCTCACTCAGATGCAAGAACTAAGCCCCGACCGGGCGACCACTCGCTGAGTTCTCTTACTGGCGGAGTGGAAAGACTCTCATTTTGCCGGCTTTAAAGGTTGATCCGAACGACAGACATACTAGCACTCCGAACGACAGACAGACACTAATTGCCTAACAAATGCGGACGAGAGACAGACTAGCAAGGTGGGGACGAGAGAATGACCCAGACTGACCCGACTGGCGAGATCATAGCGCCCCTTAAATGCACGTGAACAGGCAACCTTTCCCCTTTCTCACCAGAGGGAAACACCAAAGCTGCGACTGCCACAGCGGCGCCACCGTCAGAAACGGAGGGCGACTGCTTCACACCACGCGCTGCAGCGCGCTCTTCAAAACAGCAATTTTTGCCACGGCTCAGTAAGGGTGTGGTGCTAGCATCTAGGATGGTGACTTACTTACTGGACATGGGTCTGTCCTCTTTTAATGCATCTAACTGCTTACTTAGGCCTGTGTTGTCCACCTGCATTTGACTGAATCTGATTAAGCAAGCTAATGGCGACCTCCATAGTGGTAAATCAATTTAAGTTTGACTTACTGCAAAGCATGTGTCTATAACGAAAGCAAAAATGCAACAGAAACGGACTTAATACCGATACCACCAGTACACTTTTTGTAGCAGACTCGTCTAATCCTAACGCTGATCATTAGCGTTCTCTACATACTCTGCTGTCATGTCAAGGCCTCCTAAATTAAATAATAAACAAATTTTAAAAAAGTTTGCTGAGGATTGGGCACATGGAGCACTGTGACCTAACAAGTTATACTGCCTGTACCTAACTGGGCATAAACCGCCATCATTGAAATTATTGACTGGTCTTCTTTCACCAGCTGAACCTTCCATTCAACTCTCTATTCCAAGTGATTAGCCACTGTCAACGCAGCCGGATGAAAACAAGTCAAAATTATTTAGTATCCACTCACCAAGATGTAATGATGTTGCTTATTGCTGCCCCGCAATGTCGCTCGTTGTTACTGGCTTTCTTCTTACACCAAATGTAACGGTACTAGCAATGTGGATACCGCTGTTAGCCAGGATTGTCGGTTGTGCTCTTGAATGGCACATATGAGGACCTTGTGGTTGTAGTCTACCAGTACCATGGCGAATATGGAATCAGGAAAGATCATTCAGTTTTAATATTTGAAAAACGGTGACTCCTCTGGGCTTTCACTTTGTTTATTCAGTGCATATGGACATAAGCAATTAGGGCACTTCTATCGAGTTTGTATGAGACGTGACCGAGACGCTGTTTATTACACAAAATTGGCACTGGTTGGGTACTGTCTTCATTGACAGCTAAGTCCACGGAGTAATTTAGAGATGTCAGGACTGAGTTTAAGTTTTGTCGTACGGTTACGGTTGCAGCTGGCCGAAAGAAAGTGTGCCAGGGATAGTTGGCAAAAAGGTCGCTTTATTCGCGCCAGTTCGAGGAACAGGGAATAGACGTGGACGTAGGTAGAACGAGCGGACATGCGAGACTTGGCCATTGCTTTCACGCAGACGAAGACTAGCTGGCAGTGATGCCCTGAGCAGCTCGGTTCTCCTAGCCGCAAGCTGAGGAGGGCTCTCCTCGGACACAGCAAATTGTCCCAGGGGCTTGCAGCAGAGTTTTTGCAAATTCTATAATCGAGTCGCGACGGACCCACGCCCTTTTAATAGCTCCCTGCTGACGAGAGTGCATTCTTCAGATCCTGCACGTAACCATCGGACATGTTCTGTGGACATTGCTGCGAGATCCGTACCTGTTAGGATCATGAAATCATTTCGTCTTGGTGGCTGAAATGGGCTGGCACGTCAGGACATCCGACACAGTATCCATGGGAGAGCCACTGCAATTTTAGAGCTATGTAGATATCAGTGCTAAACTCTTCGCCGCGCGAGCAAGGAAGCAGCGCCTCGATTCATATGTTGACGGTGAACTGAGTAGAGCTACTGGTGTGCGTTAGTTCTACGTCACAGAAAGAGGTAGGACTGGAGGAACTAATCCACCCATCTTCTGGAGGGAGGCTGTACTGAGTGTAGAGAACTATGCGATTTGCGGATAGAAGCGCTGCGACATTTTGGTTGGTAGCTTTAGCTTTTTGAGATACTGGAGAGAAGGAGAAGAGGATGTTATAGAGATTCGGCTAGGACCGTGAGGTGAGTCTGATCCTATTTTCGGGTGTGATCTCGGGCGAAAGAAGCAGACAGAGGTCCAACCCTGGAGTCGCCACGGAGGCGCAGTAGTCACAGCATCGCAGTCTCTCGCACCTCTCTCCATTTTTCTTGTCAGTTTCTTCCACATATTTCTTTCCACATCGAATCTCTGGAGAGCTTTCTCATTGCATATCTTATCAGTCCATCTAATTTTCAATATTCTTCCGTAGCATTACATCACAAATGCTTCGATTCTCTTCTGTTTCAGTTTTATCACAGTTCCTGTTTCACTATCATAGATTCTTGTGCTCCAAACGTACGTTCTCAGATACTTCTTCCTCAAACTAAGAACTACATTTGACAATTGTAGACTTCTCTTGACCAGGAATGCCATTTTAGCCCGTGCTAGTCTGCTTTTGGTGCCCTCCTTTCTCTTTCTGTAATGAGCTTTTTACTGCCCAAGAAGCGTATTCCTTCAAGTCATCTACTTCATGATCACCAATCCTGATGCTAAATTCCTCGCTTTCTAATTTCTGCTACTTCCCATTACTTTCGTCTATATTCGATTTACTCTCAATCCATTTTCTGTACTCATTAAACTGCCATTCCATTCAGCACATTCAGTAATTTTCGTTCACTTTCACTGAAGATCGCAATTTCATCAGTGAATCTTTTCATTGATACACTTTACTCTCAATTTCCTGTTACTTACGCCACTGCTTCTTCAAAAAGATAGCTCTGAGCACTATGGGACTTAACTTCTGAGGTCATCAGTCCCCTAGAACTTAGAACTACTTAAACCTAGCTAACCTAAGAACATCACACACATCCATACCCGAGGCAGGATTCGAACCTGCGAGCGTAGCTGTCACTCGGTTCCAGACTGTAGCGCCTAGAACCGCTCGGCCACCCCGGCCGACGCTATTGCTTCTTCGTTGTGTAGACTCAGCACCAGCGGCCGATGACTATATCCTTGTCTTACACCCTTTTTAATACGAACACTTCGTTCTTGCCTTCCACTCATATTGTTCCCTCTTGGTTCTTGAAAATACAGTATTGTATATTGCCCGTCTTTCATTATAGCATAGTCCTATTTTTCTCAGAATTTCGAACAACTTGCACCATTTTACATTGTCAAATGCTTTTTCAGGTCTACAAATCCAATGAATGTGTCGATTTTCCTTCATTCTTTCTTCCATTCCGATGGAATGTTATCGAACCCTTCTGCCTTATTTGATCTTATGTCTTCCAAACTTCTCTTAATTCTGGTTCCAATACTGGATTCCATATGGATGAATCGGGAGGAGGCAATAATAATTCATGCAATATGAAGCACCCTTGCCATGCACTTCGCAGTAGTTTGCCGAGTATGGATGTATATGTAGAAGATCATTAACAGTTACTATCTGAAACTGTCTTCTCCTTGCCGGCCGGAGTGGCGAGCGGTTCTAGGCGCTACAGTCTGGAACCGCGCGGCCGCTACGGTCGCTGGTTCGAATCCTGCCTCGGGCATGGGTGTGTGTGCTGTCCTTAGGTTAGTTAGGTTTAAGTAGTTCTAAGTTCTAGGGGACTGATGACCTCAGAAGCTAAGTCCCATATTTTTCAGAACCATTTGAACCATTTTTTTTTGTCTTCTCCTTATTCATGTCTATTCAAGTCTCGTAAGTCTTGTCATTTCTGTAACATCTGATAGCACTTTCATTGTAAATATAAGCGTATTTAACTACATATCCTTCTCTATTACGGTAATTTCCAGTGTATCTTGTTAGAATGCTTAAAGAAGACAAATAATATTGCAGCACCTGTGTTGTTAAAATAAATTTATAGTTTCCACTGACATTAACTTGCTTTATTATTTAACTTCATAAAAATTTTATCAAGCATTTGTTACCATGCTCCGCCTTATTCCTCTACATCTGTGTCGTGAAAACTGGGAATTTAATAACTTAAATGGTTAAAATATCAATTCTGTGGAATGTATTACTTCCTCCATTTTTAAATTAAACGCCTGCGCAAATGAAAAAGAGGGCAAAAGGCATGCTCACTAGCGAAATCTGTTCTCTCTCTGTCCCTCCCTCCCTCTCGCACTGCCTCGCTAATCCCGTAGATCATGGGGACAACAGAGTTGTCTTTGTGTTGCCTTCTACCCTTACCCGTCCATTCCTCCTGAAACCGCTTAATACAGGCAAACGCATACAAGTCGAAGGGTTTTGCCACAAAATTTGTAGCCATTTTTGAAATCCCTTTCGAAAGAAAAAGTTGTGACAGTGCAACGTTGCATGTTTTTATCAAAATGTCACGCGACTGCAGCGCTCCGCGTGTCGGCTAGCTGTAAACCCGCTTTAACCTCGCTCGGATACGGAGTGGTTGTCGGCTTTAAGCTCTCCTTCGATTTACATCTGTGGCAGAAATGTCACGCACTCGTGCGGCACTATTTCTTTCCTTTCTGCGAGGTAGTGATAAGCCCACAGGTACCTGATAGATAAAGTATCAGGTATATTAGCTTTTGCACGTCGCCCCACTTGCGTAGCTTGGATACTGTGTGAGAATCTCTGAAGTGATAAGCCATTTGTACGCGATTTTTTGTGCCTACTCAAAGAAATGGGACTGCTATGTCGTGGCTATCATGCAGTGTCCTTCTAAACGCAATTTTCATAACTGATGCTAGATACCAAGGGAGTCAATTAACACCCATCAGTAACTACATTTAATCTATGCTTATCTTTGTCTGTTAAAAAATTTCTTGTACTTCCCGGATTTATCTTTTGTGTTGCGTATTAATTTGATTTTGATTTTGTTTAAATTTCTTAATTTGTTCATACTCTTCTGTGTCAGTGATGGCTACAGGTCTTGTGTCATTCAAATCATCATCTACCTTTGTAGATAAGTTAGTGAACTAATCCGAAAGTTCGGCTACTTTCTGTGACAATGAACTGATTTCCTCAGTGTGTTTTTCTGAACCAAGTTTCAGAGTGTCCATTTGTGTTGAAAACGTATCTACTGTGTCCTTTAAGTTTTCCTGAGTTTTTGCAAGTTGCGTAACCGATTCGGTAGATGCAACTCAGTCAATTTTAGCTTGCTAAGCGTCGTGATTTTCATGAACAATAGTTTGCAGTTCTTTTATGGCTGCTTCGTGATTCTGTAATGCATTTTCATGCCGCGAAAAAATAGGTTGAAAATGCTCACAAATTTGTGTTTTTAAGTCATTACAGACTTTTTCACATTTCGATTCGATTTTCTCAGCGGTTAAAACTTCACGTGTTTGTTGAAGTGTTTCTTTAATTTGTTTATGATTTTGTTCCCTTTGTTGCTGTGATTGTTTTTGATTTTGTTCCATTTGTTGCAATAATTGCTATAATAATGTGTTAGTGTCTGGAACATGTTCCTTTCTGCCTATCGGCAGTGCATTTGCACCGGCAGCATTCGTATTTTGAAATGCAGAGAATGTGTCTTGACTTAATTGAGAAAAAGGTGAGGCCGCAGAACTTGAATCTACGGTATTTGCAAGATTGTGTCCTGTCATTTCGGATTCCTGAGGTGAGATGTTGCCAACCGATTGATCGACAATGCTAGCTTGTTCACTAATTGTTTCACTGTCTACACCATTATTTATTGCCTGGTCCATTTCCCTATGCACAGTTACCAAATTACTATTCTGAATATTTGTTAATTAATTACACGGTGGTGCTAACACACTACTCTCGTCTCCACTGTCATTTCTCAACATACTTTGCAGCCTAGTGTTTCGTTTTTCACACGCCATAATTGTCACAATATTTCACACGATAACACAGAGAAGCACAATTTGAAGAGCAAAAAGAGAAAACACAATAAAATAGCACTGAAAATAATATCCAGTTAATTGGAAGCACGGTTGCGAAATACTTGGTGCAAATCTACATGCGTGCCACAACTGTTGTACACTACAACAATGAAAAACTACAACTACAAAGAAAATTCTCTCTACAATTATGCGCTAGCAATAAACAATAACTACACTAATTACTCAAACTACAACAAAGAAATCGGAAGATACCAGTGAGGTATCTTTTGTGTTGGCGGAGAGCCAAAGTCGTGTTACGAGAGGAGGCCGAAATGCATGCGTCTTAGCTCACGCAGGCTGGCGTGAGGAGGGCAGAACTATACTGACGTGAGGTCTGGAACATGACCAGGAATGAGTATTCAGAAAGCGGACGTAATTAGTTTGATACTTAACTTTAGTCCATTAATGATGAACGTCGCTCTTGACGGTACATGATTCAGAATATTATCTGTTCAGAATACATTCATAGTAACTGAATATGGCGTCTTGCTAGGTCGTAGCAAATGACGTAGCTAAAGGCTATGCTAAACTGTCGTCTCTGCAAATGAGAGCGTATGTAGACAGTGAACCATCGCTAGCAAAGTCGGCTGTCCAACTGGGGCGAGTGCTAGGGAGTCTCTCTAGACCTGCCTTGTGGCGGCCCTCGGTCTGCAATCACTGATAGTGGCGACACGCGGGTCCGACGTATACTAACGGACCGTCACCGATTTAAAGGCTACCACCTAGCAAGTGTGGCGTCTGGCGGTGACACCACAGTATCCTTGGCTAAGGGTTGCCATATGAAACGTCCCCTTAGAAAAATTAATGAATTACTGAGCTGATAAACCCCTTACGTTATTTGATTTTCAAACAGCTGATCAAAATGAACGTACTCAGACAATTCTCTCTTTACTTATTTCGATCATCCCTAAACTGACACGCAAAAATTTTAGCGCAACGCAGTCTGACTTTCAATAATCCCTAAAAAAGAATGGTCCTGACTAACAATAACCTATACCTGTCATGAATCATTTACCTCACAAAAATCTTCGTTACTCGAACTACTGCAATACAGCGAGCGCCAATACTGCCAGCTAAATAAAGGATTCTAACTACTGAAGACACTAACTACTGATAGGCATAGTTAGCAAATGAAAGATTTGGATAGAGAACAAACAATGTATTTACCTTAATAGTGTTCAAAAGTCATAATATATATATCAGTTCATGACATCCACTCTTACAAATTTCGTTTTTCTGACGGACACATGTCCAGATCGTCCGCTCTCAAAACTCTGCCATCTCTCTCCCACATCCACCACTGCTGGCGGCTCACCTCCAACTGCACGATGCTACGCGCTGTTCACATCCAACTGCCCAACACTACAATAGCGAATATTCCAACAATGTCAACCAGCCACAGACTGCACACAGCACAGCCAGTGATTTTCATACAGAGCGCTACGTGGCATTACTAACATAAAAACAGCCTACTTACAACAACCCCCCCCCCCCCCCCCCCACACACACACAGTTTAAGTCTAATCCCGGTTCTGACAGTACAGTAACTGCACAGCTGCTTTACTGAAATCATGCCAGACGTCTCTTACTTGCTTCCATCAAACACCATGTTCTTTTTTTGCAGATGTCCACTAGCCAATGACTACAAAAGTGTATTGTATGTATCAATGCTTCCTGCTTGACCATTCCGCCTTGCCTCCTGGTGGTCAGCAAACCTCCCCCTGCGGTATTCGAAGTTCCGTGTGTAAAACACGCAATCTCCGACACTGGCTACAGACAGTGCTTGTGTAGCCTCGCTTCTGCTGGCAGTGACAACACGCAGCAGAACTGGACGGGCACTGTTTGATTCGTGTTGCTCTTCAAGTTGCTGGAGACCTGTGACAACTAGTGACGGCACAATGTTGATACAACATGAAATTACATTATTTTACGAACTACGTTGGTGTGCAAAGCTTAAAGACTATAGTAATTTTTGCATGGCATATGACTACTCGTAGCAGGGCAAAGTTCATACCACCTCACGTTGCATTGTTGCCAAATTTATTGAAGATAGCAGCAATAGAAGTGGCAGTGTCGCAATGATATCATGGTGGGAAGTTCCAATTTTGGCAGGAAAATATGTCGATTGGGCTTCCTCCGCTAACCTAACACACTCCCCCACTTCTCCCTCCCCCACCCCCAGAAAATCGGGAGAAGTTCAAATTTTGGGGGTAAAATATGTCAAGTTCAGTACCTCCACTAACCTAAGAAAGTGGTGGGAAAATAGGTCACTTGGACTACCTCCACTAATTTAAGTCATCCGACCACCACCTCTTCCTCGGAATTGATGGGAAAAGGACTCAGCCTGTGCTGGGCTGCTGGGCAGGATGGATGTAAGTCTTTTTTGCTTTCAGTGTTTATTAAATCAATTTGTCATAGGCAGTAGTTCTATCCAGGGTGTTCACTATGAGGTCTGGTGTCCAACTGTCCTAGTATACAGTACTGCCACCAGAGGGCGCTGTCATCCCCCTGTGATGTAATCCAAAATGGCAGTCTGGGGGGAAAATAGCGGGAAAATATCTGTGCATCTGTGTCCAGCTGTTGGGGAGAGGAAGGAGTGTACTTTTATTTATTATGTCAATGGGAAGTTGGAATAATTTATTTAGCGATGGATTTCACATAGTATATTTATTATGCTGATACAAAACACTCGCCCTGGAATGCTTGGTGTCACAGTAAATAGTCTGCAGACCTGCAAATTACTAGTAAAACACCGAAATAATGCAGAACACTGATGTACATATATGCAAACAACTCGTAAACAGTCAAAATAATCCATGTATAATGCTCTGAAATCACACTTCCTAATTGTAACCTGTCGAAATAATGCATTGCACAGCCTACAGACCTGTTTGCAAAGTAAAGCAAAAGACCCATTCACCACATAAAAAAATGGCACAATAATACAATAGACACTTTCACTGCACACAAAATTGGTAAAATAATGCTTGTATAACGCTCTGCAAACACTCTCACAACGCTTAAACAGCCAAACATTATGCACTACACGAACAGTCATTGCACATACAGGGTGTTACAAAAAGGTATGGCCAAACTTTCAGGAAACATTCCTCACCCACAAAAAAAGAAAATATGTTATGTGGACATGTGTCCGAAAACGCTTACTTTCCATGTTAGAGCTCATTTTATTACTTCTCTTCAAATCACACTAATCATGGAATGGAAACACACAGCAACAGAACGTACCAGCTTGACTTCAAACACTTTGTTACAGGAAATGTTCAAAATGTCCTCCGTTAGCGAGGATACATGCATCCACCCTCCGTCGCATGGAATCCCTGATGCGCTGATGCAGCTCTGGAGAATGGCGTATTGTATCAAAGCCGTCCACAATACGAGCATGAAGAGTACCTACGTTTGGTTCAAATGCCTCTGAGCACTATGGGACTTAACATCAATGGTCATCAGTATCCTAGAACTCAGAACTACTTAAACCTAACTAACCTAAGGACATCACACAACACCCAGTCTTCACGAGGCAGAGAAAATCCCTGACCCCGCCGGGAATCGAACCCGGCAATCCGGGCGCGGGAAGCGAGAACGCTACCGCACGACCACGAGCTGCGGACCCTACGTTTGGTACCGGGGTTGCATAGACAAGAGCTTTCAAATGCCCCCATAAATGAAAGTCAAGAGGGTTGAGGTCAGGAGAGCGTGGAGGCCATGGAATTGGTCCGCCTCTACCAATCCATCGGTCACCGAATCTGTTGTTGAGAAGCGTACGAACACTTCGACTGAAACGTGCAGGAGCTCCATCGTGCATGAACCACATGTTGTGTCGTACTTGTAAAGGCACATGTTCTAGCAGCACAGTATCCCGTATGAAATCATGATAAATGCTCCATTGAACGTAGGTGGAAGAACATGGGGCCCAATCAAGACATCACCAACAATGCCTGCCCAAACGTTCACAGAAAATCTGTTTGATGACGTGGCTGCACAATTGCGTGCGGATTTTCGTCAGCCCACACATGTTGATTGTGAAAATTTACAATTTGATCACGTTGGAATGAAGCCTCATCCGTTAAGAGAACATTTGCGCTGAAATGAGGATTGACACATTGTTGGATGAACCATTGGCAGAAGTGTACGCGTGGAGGCCAATCAGCTGCTGATAGTGCCTGCACACGCTGTACATGGTACGGTTCTCCCGTAGCACTCTCCATACAGTGACGTGGTCAACGTTACCTTGTACAGCAGCAACTTCTCTGACGCTGACATTAGGGTTATCGTCAACTGCACGAAGAATTGCCTCGTCCATTGCAGGTGTCCTCGTCGTTCTAGGTCCTCCCCAGTCCCGAGTCATAGGCTGGAATGTTCCGTGCTCCCTAAGACGCCGGTCAATTGCTTCGAACGTCTTCCTGTCGGGACACCTTCGTTCTGGAAATCTGTCTCGATACAAACGAACCGCGCCACGGCTATTGCCCCGTGCTAATCCATACATCAAATGGGCATCTGCGAACTCCGCATTTGTAAACATTGCACTGACTGCAAAACCACGTTCGTGATGAACACTAATCTGTTGATGCTACGTACTGATGTGCTTGATGCTAATACTATAGAGCAATGAGTCGCATGTCAACACAAGCACCGAAGTCAACATTACCTTCCTTCAATTGGGCCAACTGGCGGTGAATCGAGGAAGTACAGTACATACTGACGAAACTAAAATGAGCTCTAACATGGAAATTAAGCGTTTCCGGACACATGTTCACATAACATCTTTTCTTTATTTGTGTGTGAGGAATGTTTTCTGAAAGTTTGGCAGTACCTTTTTGTAACACCCTGTATAAACACTTCTGATCTATCGTTAAGAAATTCGACCACAACGTATCAGTGAACCGTTCCCTACAGAGCCCACTAGGTGGCGCACCCAAGCCGGTCCCACATGCGAGACAGGTCTGGACACGCATGTATTCATCATTGCTGATACATAGCTGTGGGTCCAGCACTGAGTGAGAGGTGTTTGCCTAGCACTTCACCATCAGAAGATCAGCTAAAAGGTTGTCAGTGGTATACTAATGTCACGTCTATGTAAATAACTGACAAGGGTCCCTCTGGACACGCTATAGAAATCTGTTGCAATGCTTTCCAGAATAATACGGGATTTACTCTTCCCATTCCACATATGAGAAGCGTCGAACCGAGCGCCACGCGAGATGTTTGCGTAGCATGGCTGGAATTTTCGGTGTCCTGCAGCTACTGTGTTGGAGATGTCCTAACGACACAATGGCGGATGAGGGACAGCATCATGGCAGAGATATACGACTGCTTCAACTTGTCTTTGAACACCTGAACAAAGACTGCATCACATTACTCTCAGAACTTTCAGTAGATATCTCGCTACCATCTTGTTTCAACCAATCTGTAGAGGCTCCTACGCCCCTTCACAAAGGATGTCTTGTGAATGAATGGAGAATTCTGTTTGGCTCTTAATGAATTTACTTGCCAAACTGCTGCTGTCACCTGTGTGGGAGCACTATCCGCCATTTTTTTCTGCAGTCGAGAGTTTCAGCAGCAAAACTATTTTGTACAGATCGCTGTATTGCACTGACAGTTAAACCCTGCAAAATAGTGATCTACAGATTGTCAAATACTTCCTCAGTTACACTGCTCTGCCACTGATGATGCAAGCTTGAATATTGTAACGCATGTGCAACAATATGTAAAGTACCTACAACCAACATGCCTATGTTTGTCTGTGAAAATGGACTTGATAAGCAACCTGAATTTTTGGTTTCTAAGAAATTCGTTAGTGTCTAAGCTAACAAATGATAAGTATTCTTCTTTCTGGAGTGGCTGCCAAGTTCAGTTTCCTCTGACACCTGCAAAAAGATTATTAGTACAGGAAATATTTTTTATGTGTTTTAGTTAACCCTTTGTGGTTCACTCGTTTTAATTGTATTTCGATTTACTTCCATCTTTGGTCCTTTCCTTTCTTATTTGATTTCTATTACTGTCTGAAAAGATTCCATTGGTGGCATACATATATGCATTATAAATTCTACAGGGCTGTGTTTTGTATGTTTACTTGTGACAGTGAAAAACTATATGAGACAAACCCAAAAGTTACCTTGTTCCACAGTTTTAGTCTCACCTTTCTCCACAATTTGCATTGTAGCATTTTTTTCTTCGAGCTATGCCCTGAATTATTTTCTGTAAGACTCCTTTGACTCATTAGAAAAGTTTTCTTAATTTAGAATAATCGTAACAGTGACGATTTATTAATAAAATAATAATCCAAGTGTCTCCCACAGACCTTCTTACAAAATATTTAGTACTGAAGGCATCTACGGTGGACCCTCAAGGTATCTTACTTTCATTTACTTACTTTCATATGGAGGAATTCCTTTGAATCCTTTTATATTACTTAACGCTAATCCTTTTCTGAGAGTGGTGTCATCTTGTTATTTTAATTGTGCTTTCCGCAACAGTTCCTACTGGCAGCTCATACATTTGATAAGTGTTATTATGCATCAACTTCTGGAGTGTTCTGGAAACTAACATTATGGTTTAGCTAGTGGAAATTCCTATATGTAACGTGTCTCATCATAATATGTGAGAAATAATCATTTCATCGCTTAGTATGCACTGGATCCTTTTATTAACTTATTGCATTGCTGGAGGCCACAAACAAATTTTAATCAATAGCCAAAAAGGCCTGAACAACAAGTCAAACAAACGATTTAAAATAAACTCCTTCCTTCTTATAAAAAAATTTCCTTTAAAGAATATATACAGCTGAAGGCATTGTTAAAAGGGGTTCATGTAAATCCTCAGCTGAAGGCCTCACTTAACACATTGAACAACTAACGGCTTAGGGCCTGTATTATATACAATTTCAGACAGAACAAATTTTAAGAAAAAATTTTTTTTAATAAAATCAACCTTAAAATTTTTTAATTTAATATGACTGAAGGCCTTTATGTAAAATTAAAAAGGAACTGAATCAATACATGGTTGAATGCTTCGCACAATACTTCAAAGTAAAATGAAAATCACAATCTAAAACAAACAGAACAGATGGTGATCAGAAGTGTTCCAAGGGTCGGCCTGGAAGCTCAAACGTAAGGTGAGGTGAGACAGGAAGCCAAGAGTTGAAATTAAATAATCAGATGATAACCCAAACTAGGGACGGCCCAAGTACCAACCACCAATTTAACCAATTCCCTTCTATCCGACCAATGGCACTGTGATGGAAAATATCGGCCGAGAATGAGGATATGAACAGCACTATGATTTCAGAAATTGGCATCTAAAAACAGGCAAGGCTAAAAACAGCCACTCTAAGCAATATATGAACCAAACGATTAAAAGGCTGTCGAACTACATGCCATGCCAGACAGCATCAACGAGGAAAGGCACACTGTCGGAAATCTACGCTAACGACCAGAGCGGGTAAGTGGGGCTTTAACGGCCACAGGGCAGAAAATAGCGCTGGTGCACTTCACTGGCAAGTAACAGTCAATTTAATAATTAATCGCAATATAAGAAGACAGCAGCAAGATTTCGCCGACTCCAAAACATCGTACATTGCTGCTAGCCCAAATGGTCCAGGGAGCAACAACCCGAAAATGAACGAAGAGATGTCACAATAGTCGAGATTTCACAACAGGTTAACTGATCACTCAACCTCAGCATCCAGGCTCAGTAGGTAACGAACTTTGTCGCTCTCGCAGCTAGCGCCTTACGATGCAACAGCATGTGCACGCCACCAACGGTCCCCGCATGGCTTCGCGCCGTGGAGACTTCCTCGGTGCTCCGTCCGAACTGACTGACCACCACACACACCACCACCACCCGGAGATACTAGCGATCACACCAAAGATAGTACAACAGTACTAGTATCGATGAGCGCTGCTGCTGCCACTCAAGGAGGCAAGTCAGCAACTTCGTTATGCCAATAACTAAGGAACAAACAAGACGCCACTCGATGTGACTAAATGCCAAAGAACAAATGGCATGAACGCGAGCCGCACAGTGCTCAATGCTAACGACGCAGCAATGCGAATAATTTATTATTTGAAAGTGGAAGACAGAGGAATTATTTTCCGTGGAGGCAGCGGCGACCACTTCCATTCACAATGTAGTCCGCTGGAGATACACACAAAAAAGGTTGAACTGGTAACAGCGTCATAAACTGGGCGACAAACTCCTGCTAATGCTCCTGTACTTAACCTACTTTGTGGCCAGCTGTGGCAAGCTAAAAGAAAAAAATAAAATGCTTCACTCTCGCTTCTCTGTCTTTCGAAAGCCTGTTGTGACGTCGTATTTTCTTACCTTGAGTGGACACTTGTTGTTAATGGAATGAATAAAATACATCTTAAAACTAACACATAATGTAGAAAATATACATAGAAGAATACACTTGAAAATACACAGCTTATTCAAGAATGGCTTTATGTGTGTAGTATGATGTAGTCCTTTACTTTTGTGAGTACGTAAGGTTTCCAGTAAAACTGCATTCAGAATGCTATTTCACAGGAATTTTTTCGAGGATCTGGTGACCTAATTTCAACAAATTCACGCTGATTTTTCGGCTTCACATCATCACTGGGTTGCCAATCTGAAGCTGACGGTTGCGGCTCTCTGCTTCGAAAACTGGGAGGAGAATTATTAATTCTATTACTCTGAGTAGAAATTACTTAACCTCGATATGCGTTGCCAAGTATATTAGATGGCAAATCACACTCATTGTGGTAGCTATCTGGTGTGTGGTTATAACCATTGTCAGAACAATGCTGATTTACATTATTATAATGGATATTTTGGAGAGCATTGTTTCCCTGGAAACTGTCACTGTTATAATAATTGTTCCTTCTACCACCTTTCTTCTAAAATTTTTCTTTCCATTAAAGTGTCCATTCTGGAAATTTCCCCTGCGTCTATTTCTTTGGAAATTACTAGGGCTGCTACTGAATTGTTGATTGGGCACACTACCGTGATCATAATATGTTTGCTGATAGTTTCGTTGATAATAATTGTTGCAGTTGTTAGGACTATCATTAAAACGTTGCATACGCTGATTGTTCTGTGCAAAACTGTGGCTTCTTTGCAAACTGTTGCGAATAGGCATGTTGGTATGCATGATTTTCGTAATTATAATGGTAATTTGAATGGTCATTGTTACTGTACTGGCTCACAGAAGCTTGCATTTGCCTATTACTTAAACTTTTGTTATTATTAGAGCCCCGTCTATTGAGGTGATTGTCGTCATCATCTTCCAGTTCTTGCGAAAGACCTCTGAACTCGTCAATATCGGCTTTGCATCTACTAGCTACAATGACTTGTTTTTTGTATGTGGGCAGTTTTGTTATGCAAATACCGATAAGCTCTGCTGGACTGTGCGGATTGTCTAAATACTGCTTTCTAGACACCATGTCCACAAAGTACAATGTTGGGGTGGTAAATTCCGATCTTTCGAACGGTTTCTGGTTTAATACCCTGGTTTTTACGCGTGGCTGCGTTGTGGGAGACCAGTATGCCGCCAAAAAGTCGTGCTGAAATTTTGCCAATGATCGGCATTGTTGCGCTATTCAACTCATTCTAGAAGCCGGCTCATTTTCCAAATAAGAGCACTTGAATTCCAACTTGTTTGTAATCGGCCATTCAGGGGGTAAATGAAATGGAATTGATCAAGCCAGGCCCTTGGGTGTATTTCTGTACTAGCCTTACGAAATGTTTTAAATTTTCGTACCTGAAGAAAGTGTTTGTAATCAGTCTCATCGTCCCTTCCTGGTTCAAAATTGTGGGGATGGAATCTCATCAACTGGCCTGGTTGTTCCCTATTGTAATATTCAGGCTGATGGACACCAGTGTAAATGCGTTCTGAATGAGGCTGTGCTCTAATATTGTCGCCTATTCGGTATCCGACCTCTGACCCAATTAGATTGTTGTGTGATTTCACAATCTGTTTGCGCTCCAGTAGGAGCTGGTATTTTTTCAGAGTTTCGAATTTTTCATTCCAAGAATTTAATGTATCTTTTACTTTCGCGTTGATGAGCACTTGCCCTTCTTGTACAAGTTTCATTTTTAAATAATCTTCCGTTTGGGAGATGCGTAGAGGGGGGCAGTGACGTCAGAGCTGGCGTCTACTTTGTTGTTAGATCGTCCGTTTTCTGAGAAAGTGTGCGTAACTCCTCTACAATAGTATGAACAGTTTCTTCTACAGAATCTGTTTTGGTGCTAATTTCTGTAATTTTACAGGCATTTTGATCGCCGTGCTGTTTGAGATCCGTGATCCAAGGGCTGGGTATTGCTGCTTTAATGGCAATTACCGCATCCTGTTTGTACTTTTGGGAAGCTATCTCAGTTCTTGAGATTCTTTCTGTTTGTTGAGTTTGCACAGTCTCAATGGCGTTAATTTTACTTTCTAAAGTCCGCAGTTTAGGGAACAATTGTTCATGCAGTGTTTTGGTAAGTTCATTCTTAATTGTCTTACTTTCTGTTTGCGACGTATTAATCTGCGCAATTTGAGCTTGCAAGCCTTCTATAATTGTTTCATGTTCTGTTTGCGACATTATGGTTTGAATGTGGAAGTCTATTTGTGACACATTAATCTGCGTGATTTGAATTTGCAAGCCTTATATAATTGTTTTTGTGTCCTGTTTGGACTCTGAAAACATGGATACCTGTCTCTTGTTGGAATTCTGTAAGCATGATTTGTTGCGACTTTTGAGTATCTCGTTGGAACTTCTTAAACATGTTATCTAACAGTATTTACAATGAGTCATTCGTACCAAATTGAACACTGCTGTTATGTGAAGCCATCTGAGGTGCTTCTTGTAGCTCAGAATGATTTACGGAACCTGAAGTTAGTGTCTCTGAAAAAATTTATCATGATGTGTCACTGTGCTGTGATACTTCACTACTTGTTAATTCGGCAGTACTTTCTGCATTGCCGCTGAGGTCATCCGTTACATTGTTTGACCATTGTAATGAGGCAGCAGAAACTTGTGTCTCATTATCTGTGTAAACATTTTACACTTCAGTCTCTGAAGGCTGGAAATGTTCTGGAGAGTTAATCTCGTCATTAATGGTATCTGCATTCGGAAGTTCCCTGAGGACCCTAATGGGAATAGCGAATCTCGTGTTGTGAGCCGTCGTTAGTATTAATCAAATCAGAAAAGTATGACAGAAAATAATTTCTCATCCTCGAATCTATCTCGTTACAGAATCACTTACGAAACAGAGATAATGATTTCTGCTATCGCTGAGTAAATTGCCTGCCACTTAGCATTAATAACGTCACACGCAACTCTTATAATTAACATACATGGACAAAAATACACAATTATTGCGGAAAAAGAAAGTACACATATAAATGGTAACAAGGTAGCGCAGATGTAGCCATTGTGTGTGTTATGTTGATCTTATTGCGTTTATATGTCGTCTAGCAACAGTGTTCGCCATATGTAACGTAGATACAATCAATGTGTGTGTGGCTACCACCAATATACTTATGTCCGTCTGTGAAAAAGGACTCGATAAGCAATCTGAGCTATCAGTAAATGGAATATAACTTGCATAACACTGTGTGCGTGTTGTATGAGAGTCAGTTTCACCACTGTCATTTAAGCCCCCAACAGATCGTTACACGAAAAACTTAAAACTAACATCTGGGTAAGCTAGCTGACTGCGTATTTGAATATGAAAAACTACACGAACAAATGAACCTGTAGCAATGAATACCTAAGCCATCTGACTGCGTTTTTGAATAAGAATTTAAAAGTAGTACGGAATCTGTCTTGTGCAACGGAATTTACTGGGTTAGACAGCACAACATATTGTGGTGCGCCAGTTTCTCTGTTTTCGCCCTAAGTTTTGCACTCACCTTTTTAGATGACTGCCTTTTTCCATGTGGTTTACAGCAAGTCGCAGCAGCCATAAATTAAGTCTATTTAAAATTTCAGGATCATCATTACCCATAATAGGCAATGACAATTACAGTGACATAGATATCAATAATGACTGAGTGCCAGATCAACAAATTATTTCAATTTCAAAATTACATTAACATTTAATAACCACAGCATTTTATTTAGCTGTAGAGAATAATATTATTATTTGGAGGATAAGGAGGCTTCTTTAACTGACAAGCAAACATGTGATTACTGCAAACTCAGATTAACAATCACGAGCTTGGCCTGCAATTGCTTTTGTACTATGCTTCCGAATTTTACCGGAATTCCATCTTCAAGCGTAGTTAAGCCATCTAAATCTCTCCTGGCTATATAAATCAAATCAGGCCTTAAGTGTGGTAAGATCTGCCATCACTGACGTGAGGACAGCGAGACACGTCTTATGTCTCCGAGCTCTTGACCGACACCACTACTTCCACACTCGTAGACAGACCTCATCTCACACCAATGCCTAAAATCGAGCTTCCATGTTTCGCCCTGAGATTGTTACTATCGACATCTGAGTGCTTACACAATACAATGAACAGCATTAAGTGGACTGTATTGTTTTAAGTGTAATGGAGAGTTCTGACACACTCCTTACAATATTTCAGCGTGAAACCGATCTCCACGTGCCATATCGATGTAGTAAATACACAATTCGTATCCTGCGCCACTTCTGCATCCCTCGACCACCAGACACACGTACATATATCACCTGCGCCACTTCTGCATCCCTCGACCACCAGACACACGTACATATATCACAAAGTCAGACAGCATAAGCACCTGCACCGTATGTATTCCCGCGAGGTTGGGCGGTCATCCACCGCAGCCGACGGTCCCGTGTCATCCTCCCCCGCACGCACACCGGCCCGACGTGTGACCAGAGCGCCCTCAGTGGACCGAGGTTACTCTCCAAACTGTTGTACAAACGCTGGGTCGGTTCCCCTCGGCACAAATGCGTTACTGTTTCTGGCCCGACATGCTTGTTTACTTGCTTTATACACTCATGTCAAGACTCTAGGATTACAAGAACATATGTATTTTCAAATGGTTTGCCAGAATATAATACCATTTTCGCGAGACTCCTCGATATCAAGCACTTAGCAGTATGCTACCGATAGCTTGCACACTATAATTCCGAATATACAGACAGGAAAATATTTCTCTATTAACCCGAAACTTTACCGAGGTGGAGCGTGCTGTAAACCACTGAGTCTAGAAATTTATCTCGTCTGTGAACACCTCTACGGGAAAAGTCGAAAAAAATGGAGGAAACATATTTCCTCTTGCGAATACTGATGTCGACGTTATAAATTGTCCTTATAATTCACGAGGTCAACTAAGGTGTCTCTCATGTCTAGAAAACCAGCAAACGTGTCTTCCATCCGTCTTTCACCTGCTAGATGCACACAACAAACGCCACGATCGATGTTCTCTCAACCAAATAACGACGGACAATGTGCAGAAGCAGTCAACCGGACAATTTACATGCGAGGAAACAACAGTCCATCGCAAACAACCGTCTATATTGAATCTTCTCAAATTTCCACACGCAGTTACAAAGACTACCCAACACATACAGAGTATTACACTACTCGCCATTAAAATTGCTATATCACGAAGATGACGTGCTATAGACACGAAATTTAACCGACAGGAAGAAGATGCTGTGATATGCAAATGTAGCTTTTCAGAGCATTCACACAAGGTTGGCGCCGTTGGCGACACTTACAACGTGCTGACATGAGGAAAGTTTCCAACTGATTTCTCATACACAAACTGCAGTTGACCGGCGTTGCCTGGTGAAACGTTGTTGTGATGCCTCGTATAAGGAGGAGAAATGTGTACCATCACGTTTCCGACTTTGATAAAGGTCGGATTGTAGCCTATCGCGATTGCGGTTTATCGTATCGCGACATTGCTGCTAGCGTTGTTCGAGATCCAGTGACTGTTAGCAAAATATGGAATCGGTGGGTTCAGGAGGGTAATACGGAACGCCATGCTGGATCCTAACGGCCTCGTATCACTAACAGTCGAGACGACAGGCATCTTATCCGCATAGCTGTAACGGATCGTCCAGCCACGTCTCGAACCCTGAGTCAACAGATGGGGACGTTTGCAAGACAACAACCATCTGCACAAACAGTTCGACGACGTTTGCAGCAGCATGGACTATCAGCTCGGATACCATGGCTGCGGTTACCCTTGACGCTGCATCACAGACAGGAGGGCCTGCGATGGTGTACTCAACGACGAACCTGGGAGCACGAATGGCAAAACGTAATTTTTTCGGATGAATCGAGGTTCTGTTTACAGCATCATGATGGTCGCATCCGTGTTTGGCGACATCGCGGTGAACGCACATTGGTGAGCGTGTATTCCTCATTGCCATACTGGCGTATCACCCGGCGTGATGGTATGGGGTGCCATTGGTTACATGTCTCGGTCACCTCTTGTTCGCATTGACGGCACTTTGAACAGTGGACGTTACATTTCAGATGTGTTACGACCCGTGGCTCTACCCTTCATTCGATCCCTGCAAAACCCTACATTTCAGCAGGATAATGCACGACCGCATGTTGCAGGTCCTGTACGGGCTTTTCTGGATACACAAAATGTTCGACTGCTGCCCTGGCCAGCACATTCTCCAGATCTCTCAGCAATTGAAAACGTCTGGTCAATGGTGGCCGAGCAACTGGCTCGTCACAATACGCCAGTCACTACTCTTGATGAACTGTGGTATCGTGTTGAAGCTGCATGGGCAGCTGTGCCTGTACACGCCATCCAAGCTCTGTTTGACTCAATGCCCAGGCGTATCAAGGCCGTTATTACGGCCAGAGGTGGTTGTTCTGGGTACTGATTTCTCAGGATCTGTGCACCGAAATCGGGTGAAAATTAATCACATGTCAGTTATAGTGTAATATATTTGTACAATGAATACCCGTTTATCATCTGCACTTCTTCCCTGTGTAGCAATTTTAATGGCCAGTAGTGTAGTTTGCTATTCAGCCGTCCAGAGGACGACACGGTTAGGTCAGGTGCATTCCTGTACCGCAACAGGCCTTTCCATTTTGACAGCTCCTGCCGGTAGCCGGAAACGTGAATCATTCCCGCCACAGGCCACCGTCGCTGCGCACCGCGCACCCCGAGACAGAATCGTCCTAGGAAACTGGCTACATACATATTTGATCGCTACTCTTAAAATTAAATATTATTATTGCGTTCTCAATAGGACAACATTCGGCAATGGGCGTAATATCGGAAATACCCCCCTGCTGACGGCAGTGGCTCTGGAAATACATGTATCTACATCTACATCTACATTGATACTCCGCAAGCCACCCAACGGCGTGTGGCGGAGGGCACCTTACGTGCCACTGTCATTACCTCCCTTTCCTGTTCCAGTCGCGTATGGTTCGCGGGAAGAACGACTGTCTGAAACCCTCCGTGCGCGCTCTAATCTCTCTAATTTTACATTCCTCGGGAGGTATAAGTAGGGGGAAGCAATATATTCGATACCTCATCCAGAAACGCACCCTCTCGAAACCTGGCGAGCAAGCTACACCGCGATGCAGAGCGCCTCTCTTGCAGAGTCTGCCACTTGAGTTTATTAAACATCTCCGTAACGCTATCACGGTTACCAAATAACCCTGTGACGAAACGCGCCGCTCTTCTTTGGATCTTCTCTATCTCCTCCGTCAGACCGATCTGATACGGATCCCACACTGATGAGCAATACTCAAGTATAGGTCGAACGAGTGTTTTGTAAGCCACCTCCTTTGTTGATGGACTACATTTTCTAAGCACTCTCCCAATGAATCTCAACCTGGTATCCGCCTTACCAACAATTAATTTTATATGATCATTCCACTTCAAATCGTTCCGCACGCATACTCCCAGATATTTTACAGAAGTAACTGCTACCAGTGTTTGTTCCGCTATCATATAATCATACAATAAAGGATCCTTCTTTCCATGTATTCGCAATACATTACATTTGTCTACGTTAAGGGTCAGTTGCCACTCCCTGCACCAAGTGCCTATCCGCTGCAGATCTTCCTGCATTTCGCTACAATTTTCTAATGCTGCAACTTCTCTGTATACTACAGCATCATCCGCGAAAAGCCGCATGGAACTTCCGACACTATCTACTAGGTCATTTATATATATTGTGAAAAGCAATGGTCCCATAACACTCCCCTGTGGTACGCCAGATGTTACTTTAACGTCTGTAGACGTCTCTCCATTGATAACAACATGCTGTGTTCTGTTTGCTAAAAACTCTTCAATCCAGCCACACAGCTGGTCTGATATTCCGTAGGCTCTTACTTTGTTTATCAGGCGACAGTGCGGAACTGTATCGAACGCCTTCCGGAAGTCAAGAAAAATAGCATCTACCTGGGAGCCTGTATCTAATATTTTCTGGGTCTCATGAACAAATAAAGCGAGTTGGGTCTCACACGATCGCTGTTTCCGGAATCCATGTTGATTCCTACATAGTAGATTCTGGGTTTCCAGAAATGACATGATACGCGAGCAAAAAACATGTTCTAAAATTCTACAAGAGATCGACGTCAGAGATATAGGTCTATAGTTTTGCGCATCTGCTCGACGACCCTTCTTGAAGACTGGGACTACCTGTGCTCATTTCCAATCATTTGGAACCCTCCGTTCCTCTAGAGACTTGCGGTACACGGCTGTTAGAAGGGGGGCAAGTTCTTTCGTGTACTCTGTGTAGAATCGAATTGGTATCCCATCAGGTCCAGTGGACTTTCCTCTATTGAGTGATTCCAGTTGCTTTTCTATTCCTTGGACACTTATTTCGATGTCAGCCATTTTTTCGTTTGTGCGAGGATTTAGAGAAGGAACTGCAGTGCGCTCTTCCTCTGTGCAACAGCTTTGGAAAAAGGTGTTTAGTATTTCAGCTTTACGCGTGTCATCCTCTGTTTCAATGCCATCATCATCCGTAGTGTCTGGATATGCTGTTTCGAGCCACTTACTGATTTAATGTAAGACCAGAACTTCCTAGGATTTTCTGTCAAGTCGGTACATAGAATTTTACTTTCGAATTCAATGAACGCTTCACGCATAGCCCTCCTTACGCTAACTTTGACATCGTTTAGCTTCTGTTTGTCTGAGAGGTTTTGGCTGCGTTTAAACTTGGAGTGGAGCTCTCTTTGCTTTCGCAGTAGCTTCCTAACTTTGTTGTTGTACCACGGTGGGTTTTTTCCGTCCCTCACAGTTTTACTCGGCACGTACCTGTCTAAAACGCATTTTACGATTGCCTTGAACTTTTTCCATAAACACTCAACTTTGTCAGTGTCGGAACAGAAATTTTCGTTTTGATCTGTTAGGTAGTCTGAAATCTGCCTTCTATTACTCTTGCTAAACAGATAAACCTTCCTCCCTTTTTTTATATTCCTATTAACTTCCATATTCAGGGATGCTGCAACGGCCTTATGATCACTGATTCCCTGTTCTGTACATACAGAGTCGAAAAGTTCGGGTCTGTTTGTTATCAGTAGGTCCAAGATGTTATCTCCACGAGTCGGTTCTCTGTTTAATTGCTCGAGGTAATTTTCGGATGTGCACTCAGTATAATGTCACTCGATGCTCTGTCCCTACCACCCGTCCTAAACATCTGAGTGTCCCAGTCTATATCTGGTAAATTGAAATCTCCACCTAAGACTATAACATGCTGAGAAAATTTATGTGAAATGTATTCCAAATTTTCTCTCAGTTGTTCTGCCACTAATGCTGCTGAGTCGGGAGGTCGGTAAAAGGAGCCAATTATTAACCTAGTTCGGTTGTTTAGTGTAACCTCCACCCATAATAATTCACAGGAACTATCCACTTCTACTTCACTACAGGATAAACTACTACTAACAGCGACGAACACTCCACCACCGGTTGCATGCACTCTATCCTTTCTAAACACCGTCTGTACCTTTGTAAAAATTTCGGCAGAATTTATCTCTGGCTTAAGCCAGCTTTCTGTACCTATAACGATTTCAGCTTCGGTGCTTTCTATCAGCGCTTGAAGTTCCGGTACTTTACCAACGCAGCTTCGACAGTTGACAATTACAATACCGATTGCTGCTTGGTCCCCGCATGTCCTGACTTTGCCCCGCACCCGTTGAGGCTGTTGCCCTTTCTGTACTTGCCCAAGGCCATCTAACCTAAAAAACCGCCCAGCCCACGCCACACAACCCCTGCTACCCGTGTAGCCGCTTGTTGCGTGTAGTAGACCCCTGACCTATCCAGCGGAACCCGAAACCCCACCACCCTATGGCGCAAGTCGAGGAATCTGCAGCCCACACGGTCGCAGAACCGTCTCAGCCTCTGATTCAGACCCTCCACTCGGCTCTGTACCAAAGGTCTGCAGTCAGTCCTGTCGACGATGCTGCAGATGGTGAGCTCTGCTTTCATCCCGCTAGCGAGACTGGCAGTCTTCACCAAATCAGATAGCCGCCGGAAGCCAGAGAGGATTTCCTCCGATCCATAGCGACACACATCATTGGTGCCGACATGAGCGACCACCTGCAGATGGGTGCACCCTGTACCCTTCATGGCATCCGGAAGGACCCTTTCCACATCTGGAATGACTCCCCCCGGTATGCACACGGAGTGCACATTTGTTTTCTTCCCCTCTCTTGCTGCCATTTCCCTAAGGGGCCCCATTACGCGCCTGACGTTGGAGCTCCCAACTACCAGTAAGCCCACCCTCTGCAACTGCCCGGATCTTGCAGACTGAGGGGCTACCTCTGGAACAGGACAAGCAGCCATGTCAGGCCGAAGATCAGTATCAGCCTGAGACAGAGCCTGAAACCGGTTCGTCAGACAAACTGGAGAGGCTTTCCGTTCAGCCCTCCGGAATGTCTTTCGCCCCCTGCCACACCTTGAAACGACCTCCCACTCTACCACAGGTGAGGGATCAGCCTCAATGCGGGCAGTATCCCGGGCAACCACAGTCGTAGTCCGATCAGGGGATGCGTGGGACGAGCTGGCCGTCCCCGACAAACCCCCATCCGGACCCCCACAGTGATGCCCATTGGCAACAGCCTCAAGCTGTGTGACCGAAGCCAACACTGCCTGAAGCTGGAAGCGAAGGGATGCCAACTCAGCCTGCATCCGAACACAGCAGTTGCAGTCCCTATCCATGCTAAAAACTGTTTTGCAAAAAAACGTCTGAACTAATCTACAGAGAGCGCAAACAAATCGACAAAATTTAAACGGTTATTAAAATACAAGATTGCCTAGTAAATGCAGTAATGCTGCTACTTGCGCACTGCTGACACTGCTCGGCGGCGGAAGGAGACTAAGCGAAATTACACTATTCAGTTACTAAAACGCGATGCTACACTCTCAAATACTATAATACGCCCGAAATTTATGAATTAAACAATGCAAGTACCAAAAACACGCAAAGAAATTAAGAATTAAACTATGTAACAAATGAGTGAGCTAGGAGTATACGACTTGCTGCTGCAGCTGCTTATCCAACGGCGGCAGGGAGCACACTGACTGTGACCAACCGACACGGGCCGTTCAAAACAAAAACAGTAGACAAACGACTACGCAAATTTACACTATTCAGGTACTAAAACGCGATGCTACAACTCTCAAATACTACAATACGCCCGAAATTTATGAATTAAACAATGCAAGTACCAAAAACACGCAAAGAAATTAAGAATTAAACTATGTAACAAACGAGTGAGCTAGGAGTATACGACTTGCTGCTCAGCTGCTTATCCAACGGCGGCAGGGAGCACACTGACTGTGACCAACCGACACTGGCCGTTCAAAACAAAAACAGTAGACAAACGACTAAGCGAATTTACACTATTCAGGTACTAAAACGCGATGCTACAACTCTCAAATACTATAATACGCCCGAAATTTATGAATTAAACAATGCAAGTACCAAAAACACGCAAAGAAATTAAGAATTAAACTATGTAACAGACGAGTGAGCTAGGAGTATACGACTTTATGCTCAGCTGCTTATCCAACGGCGGCAGGGAGCACACTGACTGTGACCAACCGACTCTGGCTGTTCAAAACAAAAACAGTAGACAAACGACTACGCGAATTTACACTATTCAGGTACTAAAACGCGATGCTACAACTCTCAAATACTATAATACGCCCGAAATTTATGAATGTACCATTCTTACGACTTGACTTACTTTTCCAATAAAAAATATCTTTCATTTCCTTTGCGGCTACTGCAGTATTCAACGTCAAATCCATACCTTTCCTTACGACGGGACAATCATTTCCTTTGCGGTGTCGGAACACACACACACACACACACACAAACACACACACACACACACACACACACACACACAAACACACACACACACACACACACACACACACTTTATAAGCCTGGTGCCCAAGGCAAACCTCTAATGCGTCCCCTACTACTGATTGTAGTACTTCACCAATAACTGATTGCTGGCGATACGAAAAAACACTGAGCGAAAATCAGCGATGGGTGGACATGTCTCATAACTTTTTCTTGCATGTGGTACCACACTGTCGTAGAAAGGGAGACGTAATCGTCCTATAAGCCGCCAGATGTTAAGAACACGATCGCAAGCGGTCTTTGTTCTACCGCTGCACATAAGTATCCATGTTAAAAGCTATAGTGGGTTTGTAAATAGAGGTATCGCATTACCTCCGAATGAAGTGGTTTTTCCACACAAATACCGCGACACTGAATATACATGATGATCGCCGGAGTGTATATTAACAGACAGAAGTGCGGTCACACGTACCTGGCGGCACAACTTCGTAATAAAATCACCGAATTTAGAAAGTGATTCAGGTAAGAACGTGGTATGAAGCTGGCATTTGCAACTCCCTCACGCCGCCACTATATATTTCTCCAGTATTTGTAACACATTCTGTCTCTTAGAAGGAAGGTCAGCATTGGCCATAATTTTGATGGTTTATTCACAGCAAAATCGATTTTCGATCACATAGTGATCATCTTCAGTGCTGTATCACTATGTAACTGAAAATCGATTTTCCTGTCAATAAACCATCAAAATTACGGCCAACGCTACCTTCCTTCTAATTTCACGTATATGGTCGTTGTGCACACAGCACTCTATGGAGCCGCCAAACAATAACATTCTGTCTCAATGCCATTTCAGAAGTTCTGCGATGTATCCACTGGGTTAGAGACTATGGGTGATTGAGAATGATCACAAACAGGAGACGGTATACTGATAGAGGTCGTAAGAAATGTACACAAGCTTTTCATATCTCTAATGTTTTACTCTACAGTAGAAGTGCTGTCTGCGATTGGGAATCAAGTCTTTCCATTCAACGACATACCTGAGTTGGATACTATGGAGAAGCCACTATCGAATCATATTTCTGGCACTCTCCTATTTCGAAACGAGTCACCTTTTTCGAACCTCTCTTATACAGTAAAATTTTATATAGTGCCTATGCATCTTGCAACTACCGCTAAGACTCTGCCCTGCCACCCTGCAGCCTTGCCCATGTGATTGTTCCAATTTAAGTCGCAACTGAGCAGAAGTTGGAGGGAGCTACATCTACCACATTCTGCAGCCCGTCTAGAAACAGGCTAAGGTGAGGTAGTGCAACAGGACTGTGTTATGACCTTTCGATGGAAATGGGGACATGTTGTTGTAGCTCCGCCAACAGTGTACAATGTGTAAGGTCAGCGCCAAAGGAAACCCGCTCCTGCAACATGAGGTAGTATACAGACAGTACGAACAGTTACGGTGGTGTTTCTTATCGGGAAAATTAGAAAGACACAACATCATGGAGTCCGAAGCAGATCCACATCCCTTAGGGTCCATTCACATCTATCACCCCAAATTCTATAATTGTTATTCTCTGCCCTCCAATAGATAAAAATTATGAACTATAAAAGCTCAGCTAACTCCATCCGATGGAGAACTCAAAAAGATTTTTACCAAATCTCTCTCTTCCCGTATATTGAAAACAAATACCATCTGCATGTTGGCATTGAGCACATGTGGCGATCCTATTAAATATACACATATTTATCCACTGGGGTGGATGGCCAATGAGCGAAGTCGCTTGTACAGACCAGAGTAAAGTGTCATCGCCCGTATTGTAGGAGGATAATTGTATACCACAGACTACGCTGTCAGTCGCAAGAGAGGCTCCCTGTGTCGTAGTTTGAAACTTTTTTTTTTGCTATATCACGCTTTTTACACTGTCATGTATTTTGTTTTTACTGCCACGACTTTGAGTTTCGTGTCAGGTTCTAAGCTGACATTACCACGTTCTGACCCTTTTTCTCTCACACAAAACTAGATGTAACACGGTATATATCATGGTGTTGCTGCTGTTGCCACAAAACACCCACTGACCCACCCACCCACACACACACACACTCACACACGCATACTCACTGGATGATTTTAAATTAAAGACAGTCAGAACATAAGGAAACTGGGAGAGTTTAGCAGTGTTGTGGAGCGTTTCAAAACTGCTGGGCAAAGGTGACTGACGACCTCAACATTTAAACTGGTGTGTCACAGTGATGGGATAGCTGATGACTATGTGTTCCATTTCTATTGATTCCTCATATTGCAGTCATGGACGTGACCACTGTTTCGGTGCGAGCCACCCCCAGAATGCGTTGCCCCTCCTAGAAGACTCTTTCTCCATCTCAAACAAATGATTTCAGTCAGTCATTATGTGGTAATCAACAGCGTACCAGTGGACTGATGGAATGGAAAAGATACCGTCAATGTACTGTACTAATAAGCATCACAGTTGATAGTGCGAACAACTTTAATAATTTACAATAAATTCAGCACCGAACAATGATGTGGCAGCATGCTTCCCAATTTCAGTATCATCACTAAACCGCCCCTCCTTTACTTTGCGAATACCATTGCGAATGTAGATAGATGGCTGTACAGTACGTCCATTCATCGTTAATTCTCGAAAATATACATCATCAAAGTATACGAGACGGTGGTCTAAATATTTCTAACAGCTCGAGCATAGTGCGTAATTTACCATCTGTCTCTATGCGAATGAAAGTTGCAGGACATTCTCGCATTCTTTATCCTAAGATTGAAAGACCCCTCACATTGTCTGACCAACCCGCCCTGCAGCACCGTCACCGATTTAATCTTCAGCTGACAAGGGTAGACCGCTACATTCCACGTCTCGTGAATGAATAGAGCTTGCCGAGTCCGCACTCATCGAAGTGCACGAGACTTCTCCACATGCTCATATGTCGAGGAGGTTAGCACCCCTTACCGGAGTATAGTAGTAGGTTTAGAATTGTTGTGATGTAATAGCAGACAATTAAGAAGAACAAGAAACAGGTGTTTTTTAAATCATGATAAAGCTCCAGACGGATGGAGTTCCAAGCATCTACGCTATCAATTGTAAAGTATTGTTGTTGAGTCTGGGATCAGTTCCAGAAAGGTACTGGTAAGAGAGAATATAAACACAAGCATTGCTAAGGCTACAGGGTTCTGCACTTAAAACAGGCTCCAATGTTGGTTCGCTTCAGTTTTCGATCTATTAATCATGTCTGTTTTACAATATAAGTTACTAATGCTCAGTTAGACAGTTCTCAACCATTGTCACGACCTCACAAAGTATGGCATCATAACTATAAACCTCTAATGCTGTAAGATTATGTATTTTAATTATTGTGTATAATATTATACATTGTCTAGAGTTTAAGTTACAATGTTAAAACGGGGTGGCCGAGCGGCTCTAGGCGCTACAGTCTGGAACCGAGCGACCGCTACGGTCGCAGGTTCGAATCCTGTCTCGGGCATGGATGTGTGTGATGTCCTTCGGTTAGTTAGGTTTAAGTAGTTTTAAGTTCTAGTGGACTGATTACCTCAGAAGTTAAGTCACACAGTGTTCAGAGCCATTTGAACCATTTTTACAATGTTAAATGACTTGTTTCTTGCACAACATAAATGAAGAATGCTCAGCCAATGCGATGACCTCACAAACTTCAACATTGTAGCCATTTATCCTGTAATATTATGTAGTTTAATTATTTACTGTGCTTAATATTGTCCATTGAGTAAAGTGTAATTTCACCTTAAAGAAACATGTTTGATGCACAACACTCTATGCAACTGGATACCAGCTTTGTTTATAACGTTTTGTTACCTAAGAACTGGTGTCCATTCCAGGCACTAGTCAATTGTTTCCTAAAAATGACCCAATAAGACGAAAACTAGTTTGAAATAAATGAAAATCACTAGAACAAAAACAGTGACTTGTTATTCAACTTCCAATCTGACAATTATGACTTACCTCGAAGAAATCGATCTATTGAAAAATAGCTAGCAGGGATTCAACAAAATATAGTCTTTGTGAAATACAATTAGCTCCTTATTCACACGTAGTAATGTGTGCTATCGACAGGCGATCTCAGATTGATTCCATAGTTTTAGATTTCCAGTAGGCTTTTGACACCGCTCCTCACAAGCGACTTGTAATCAAACTGCGAGCCTTTGGAGTCTCGTCTCAGCTGCGAGACTGGATTCGTAACTTTGTGTCTGAAGGGTCACAGTTCGCAGTAACTGACAGAACGTCATCGAACAAACACCAGTGATATGTGATGTTCCACAAGGAAGTAATATAGGTCCTCTGTTGTTAGCAGAAGATGTTGTCATTTACGTCTCATTACGTTATGACAAGATCAAAAGTAATTGCAAAATGATTTATGTAACATTTGCAAGGTTCGCAAAGTGGCAGTTGACTCTAAATAATGAGAGGTATGACGTCATCCATTCGAGTTCCTAAAGGAATCCGTTAAAATTCGGTTGCACTGTAAATCACATAAATCCAATGGCTGTCAATTCATCTCAATATTTAGGGATTGCAATTACGAATAACTTAAGCTGGAACGATAGCAGAGATAACGTTGTGTGGAAACAGAACCAAAGACTGGTCAGAACACGTTGCAGTAGGCTTACTAATGAGATTGCCTACAATACTCTACTCCATTTTCGTGTAAATGGAATGGGACTAAGGCTGGAACACGCGAAGAAAACAGATAAAAACAGCCGTAATTTTATTTAATAATTTTTTACAGGGTGTTACAAAAAGGTACGGCCAAACTTTCAGGAAACGTTCCTCACACACAAATAAAGAAAAGATGTTATGTGGACATGTGTCCGGAAACGCTTAATTTCCATGTTAGAGCTCATTTTAGCTTCGTCCACCTACGCTCAATGGAGCACGTTATCATGATTTCATACGGGATACTCTACCTGTGCTGCTAGAACATGTGCCTTTACAAGTACGACACAACATGTGGTTCATGCGCGATGGAGCTCCTGCACATTTCAGTCGAAGTGTTCGTGCGCTTCTCAACAACAGATTCGGTGACCGATGGATTGGTAGAGGCGGACCAATTCCATGGCCTCCACGCTGTCCTGTCCTCAACCCTCTTGACTTTCATTTATGGGGGCATTTGAAAGCTCTTGTCTGCGCAACCCCGGTACCAAATGTAGAGACTCTTCGTGCTCGTATTGTGGACGACTGTGATACAATACGCCATTCTCCAGGGCTGCATCAGCGCATCAGGGATTCCATGCGACGGAGGGTGGATGCATGTATCCTCGCTAACGGAGGGCATTTTGAACATTTCCTGTAACAAAGTGTTTGAAGTCACGCTGATACGTTCTGTTGCTGTGTGTTTCCATTCCATGATTAATGTGATTTGAAGAGAAGTAATAAAATGAGCTCTAACGTGGAAAGTAAGCTTTTCCAGACACATATCCACATAACATATTTTCTTTCTTTGTGTGTGAGAATGTTTCCTAAAAGTTTGGCCGTACCTTTTTGTAACACCCTGTATAAAATAAAGGTACGACTGTTAATATCTATTTTCTTGATGCCTACACTGTGGTTGTCCGTCTCATCTGGAGTATTGCTGGATGGTGAGGAATTCGCATCGGACTAGACATTGGGGGACACAGAAAAACTTCAAAGAAGAGCTCGTTTTGTTTCATCCTGAAACAGTGGAGAGAGGGTCACGGATATGCTACACGAGTTGGGATGGCAATTATTAAAACAAAGGCGTTTTTATTCGTGGCAGGGTCTTTTCACGAAATTAGAATCACCATATTGCGAGTTGTAGAGCAGTCATGTAGCTGTACGTCTAGCTTCCAGATTGTGGAATTGATTTTTTATTCCACTTAATACGAGCAAGATCTTGTCAAATGTTTCTGGGCTATAGGGTTATGATTAAAATATCCTAAAAGTTTGCTGTTCATTGTTCGTCATTTGTAGATAACATTTCAAAAATATAAATCCATTTGTGAAGCTCCTCAGTTAGACATCTAACGCAGAGTGGTAGCATTGCAAGAGAAAATGGACGCCTGCCAGTGATACGGAATACTGACAGTGGCGAGATTGCGTTACGCCCCACCGCCAGAGCGCCAGAACCGGGTCACATGGAGAACACTTCAGTAATTAAGAACAAACTACTCTTAAGACGTGTCTCAACTGAAGGCAGCCGACTCACAAAAGTGCTTGAGTTCCTTGCCTCACAGCAGTATCTGTCATCGCTGTCCTCTGCAGTTAGTGTTGAGTTACGGCTCTGCCGCCGGCGGTGTCGTCCAGGAAGTCTGTGTCGTCGCCGTCGCTGCCTCTGCTGCTGTTGTCGCTGCCGACACATCCGCCGCTGCTCAGCTTCGCCCTCTGTTGTTTGGTAGCCCACGTTGCTCACCGCCGTTGCAGACTTTGTCGCCCGGCACGGAGGGTTCTTATAACCTCCACACAATTTTCTAGCATTTTTCTAACGGTCACTTCTAGAGACGCTACATGTACCATCTGGTAGCTAACTTACGAAAGTCCCAAAACCACGACCAGAACATCCGTCTCTAGTAGCAACACGAGTAGCATTTTGAGCAACAGCAGTATCTCCAGAGCCATCAGCTTCTCCACCCTCCTCCCTCTACATCAGTAGAAACTCAGTCAGCACAATCTGACACTTCATCGTCATCTCAACAAATGTGTCTCCTCAGAGCCCAGAATAAACAGACGAAGAATGAGTCTGTGACACATTCTCTACTCTACAAATTATACCGACTCGTTAAAAATCCCTTCTAAATTCTTCCCTCCAATAATTCACTCTCCCATTCTGATTCTACAGGTGTTTCACAATTCCTAAGGCCTGACAGGAGTTGTAGAGGCGACTCAGCAGATAAAGTTATAATGCAATTCGCATACCCAGATATATACCGTTTGGATAGAAATAAAGTATGAAGATAGAATATCCTTCAAATCTGCTGCAATACGCAAAGAAAGTGAAAAGAGAGTGCGTCATCACTTGCTATTGTAACTACATCGCGTATCATTTTCGCCTGACTACATGAACGGCTGCGAGAAATTGATACTTTCGCAACTAGGAGCGATGACTGTTGCCTCAACGTATAGCAGAAATTTTCCCGTCAATAATAAACTTTTCATATTTTGTCTGTGGTTTTAAGTGGACTCAGTGTACATATTTTACTTATCTTTCTTACACAAATCCTGATATGAAATCCACATTAGAATAAATGTTATCTTATCTGTAAATATTTGTTTTTTGTTGCACTTTTGTGTAAAGTTAATGCAAATTATGTGCTTTACATAGAGAAAGTGCAACTTCCATTGGCACAGAATGTACAGGGTAATTATGATGAAAGTTAAACTTTCAAAACGCTGTAGAAATAACACCACTGGACAGAATGACGTCAACTTGCAACGGAACATCATCAGACAAGGGGGAAAACGTATGGAAGAAGAAAAAAAATAGTGTGAAAATTGGTCAGTAGATGAAGCTGTATGTGTCACAAAATGTAAATGGAAACACCTGTCATGCGCACGACCCATTTAAGTTGGTATAAATATGCCGGGCACACAGCTTTACCTCTGACCTGCCCCCCCTTTTTTCTATGTCCTCTCCCTCCATCGGCTCCCCCTCTTTTCCTCACCTCCCCCCCTTTTTCCCCTCATCGGTCCGGCTCCTCCCCCCGCCCCCGTCTGCTGCCGTGTCGCCTCTATAGTGTTGTTTAAAGTGAATGTTCAGTGTTGTGCGTCCCCTGTCAGTGTTGCGAACAACCACCATACTGTCGCTAGTTGTGTTTTTTTTATCTCGTACGAACAGTAACCAGACTGTCGCCGTGTTTTTTAATTGTGCTTGTCTACATACTGTGTGTCTTCATCCGCATCATCAACGCCGTGTTTTTATATTTTAAATTCCACTAATTTCCGCCATCCTACTGTTTTTTACACTGTCACCGTTTTATCACCTGGTTTTATTGTTTGTTCATATTCTCATTATATTTTTCAACCTTTCTGCAGGCTGCCAGCCCGCCGCCCCTCCCCCTCGGGAGTGGGAGGGGGAAATCGAAATCCAAGAAAGAAAAAAAAAGCTTTTCCTCTTTTCACGTCTGCGACGTTCACCATGACTGTCTAAATGCAGGATCGCGCTATGCTTGTAAAGCCGCATTCTTCGGCTTGTTCTTCAAATCACTTTTACGCTTCAGTTCTGTGTTTTTCAATGGCACCAGTTGACTCGCCTAAATTAGTCAGACAGTAGCCATTACTGTCAGGAATATTTTCTTTCTCTCTGTTCTCAACCTCTGTTCCTGTTGGTATGTTATACTCTTGAAATTGAGATTTAATGTTATCATTATCCTGCAACGTTTCAGTCCCTGCTTCACTGCCACCACTCATTTGATGAATTATATTTTCAAGGTCACCGTCAGAGTGAACGTTCATCAGTGCTTCAGGAGCTAAACTTGTTGAAGACAAACCATGTTCAGGAGAGCAGCCAAACATCGCTCCATATGGAGATCTTTTAATTCCAAAATGTACAGCGCTATACTTCATTAGCTGCACTTATCTTAATGCACGGCTTCACTCAGCGGTGTTGTGCTTCTGCATCCATGTAGGTAGAATATTTTCTATGTCTTCATTTGCTCGCTCTACGCAGCCTTGGCTCTGAATGTGCCTAAGTTTACAGTGGCCAATCTTAAAATTGGGCAATAGTCCAATTAAGCTGCTCATTATTTTGCTAACGAACTCTCTACCATTGTCAGACTGCAATACTGAGGGAGCATCTAACAAAGTAAAAATGTCAAAAATGCTATCGCATACCTCTTCAGCTATTTTGGACTTCAGTGGCCTGAGAACAACGAATTTAGTGAGGTGGCCCCGATAAACTATTACGAATGTGTAATCTCCATCTGTTTGCGGTTGGAAGTCAATGAGATCAACTTGACATCTGGAATTTAGTTCCCTGACCAGCATTGGCTTCACTACTATTCCTTTTTTCTCACTTTTTGCTTTTGTAAACAAGGCTCGCACAAACTAAGATAAATTTGGACATCTCTGTACGTCATATTACAGAACTTTGACTTTAAGCGGTTCATAATACGGTCGCGTCCACTGTGGCCAGTCATTACACGAGTATCACGCAGAATATCATACAGTTCTTCATCATAAACACCATATTTAATCTGACGTTCTTCAGTCGCAGGTTGTATTAATTTGGTTACTCCATTGACTTCCAGCACAGCATATCTCTTCAAAGACTTGTAGTCATTTTCGGCCCTCTTTCGTCCAGATTTTAGTGATTTAGTTTTGCTGACAAATGACTCGAATTTTTATCTGCCCATAAAGACAGAATTATAGCTGAGATTTCCCGATTCCACTGTAAGATGTTCGTATACTGATACAACCATAGCTGCACTAGTGTGAACTGTAAATGCACTAGTGTCAACCACAGCTGCACTACTGTAAACCGTAACTGCACAACTATCAACCATAACTGCACTGCACTGCTATATAACATAACAACAACGAGCTGACGACGATTGCATTCATGTTGATGCGTGATAGCATTGTTGGACGCATCGTCAATAACCTGAGATCAGCGATGGTACACCTTCACTAGTGGATGATATGCTACTGCGCACTTTCCCTAGCCGAGTGTAGTGACGGGATACCTTCACTAGTGGATGTGTTTCTTTCAGTTTATGGTAAGCTCTCACTGTTCGTTTTAATGATGGGGTACATCCACTAGGGAAGGTTTACCTTCCTAATCTTCCACTTCCACTATAACATATATACCAGCGGTTATGGTCGGGTGTTAGTGGAAGTTTCAAAACAATATTAACAAAATTGACAGTTGTATAATAAACGCATGTATTTATAGAGCAACATCGATGGTTAGTGCTGTTACTTGTTATTAATCACATTCCACTTGCCTTATTTGAGTAAATCATGTGATTGTACTTTGTCTTTGTGTTAGGCTGTGTAGTATGAGTAAGTGAGTATTCATGTAAGCATTTATACAGTGCCCTCCTGAGCTATATACTGCCAAATTCCGACAAAATCCCGAAATGGTTGTAGGGCCCTGCTCATAATTGTCCAATCGTTCTCAGTTGCAGAGAGATCCGGCAACATTTCTGGCTGAAGAAGGGTTTGGCGAACAGTAGAAACCCTAGAGTGTGCACGCGACCATTGTGTAGCTGAAAAGTAAGCCCACGACGTCTTGGGACGCACCAGACAGCAGTGAGATACCAGCCTGACTACCTCCCATCTGACAACCATGGGTGATGGCCCATAGTGCCGTTTCTTTTCATTGTAGGATCCCTTTGGTTCTCATCCTTGGCACCCTTGCAGCAGAGCGGTACGTAAACGATATTCTGTACCCAGTTTTGTTGACCTTGTTCCGAAGGGCAACAACAGGGCACAGAATATCGTTGACAGAACACACACACATTCACGCACACACATACATGCACCCTAATGAGCCAATATATTGTGACCACTACTTACTGCGAGACTGGATGCCACCTGGCGGTGGTAAGGAAATAATATAGTCGAAGGCCAATGGTGAATATTCCGCTCTCCTAAGAAGAAATCCGTCTGCAACCGTAATCACAACGGTCCACCTCACATCGTCCTTTGGTTTTTCTCATTTCCCTTCCTCTGCCTCTTGCTACTTGCGTTTTCAGAAGCTCCCATAGCTATTCCCAGCATTTTAATTCCGTCATTACCAGAATCATAAACATCCACCACCAGCATCACCATTACACTATAGCATCTTTCACATCCCCATCAGTAACCTGAGATGTAACGCTCTCTCCAAACCTAATCACAACAGTCCATCTCACATTGTTCTTTAATTTTTCTCACTCCCATTTCTACCTCACTAACTTTTAGTCCAGAGGGTCACATAGCGGTTCTCAGCATTCTACCTCCATCACAGGCAGAATCCTAATAAATAAACCTAAATAAACCTGGCCAGAAATATCTCTTGCGGATTCTATCGTATGCCTTAATAAACCCTAAATGTCCGGCCTCAGGTGTGTCAGGAATTTCTGTAGAACATCTAAAATGTAAATGCCGTGTGGCTAGGGCCTCCCATCGGGTAGACGGGTCGCCTGCTGCAAGTCTTTCCAGTTGACGCCACTTTGGCGACTTGCGTGTCGATGGGGATGAGATGATGATGATTAGGACAACACAACACTCAGTCTCTGAGCAGAGAAAATCTCCGACCCAGCGGGGAATCGAACCCCTGCCCGTCAGTACGACATTCTGTCGTGCTGTCCACTCAGCTACCGGACCGTAGAACACCTAAGCGATTGTGTTTGGTAATCACTGGTAGCCACCTCTTTCCAAACGGATCAAAGTTTTTCTTGCAAAGTAATCCATTACCTAGCTTAAATTCACACACTCCGACCGATTTAAGGCAAGCATAATTTGAGATATCTTGGCGTCCTTCTTCTGCTCAGCAGAGATCCTGGAGTGCAGCCAGACAGTCACTACTTCATCAAAGTCGTGATGGTCTTGCACAGGGTTTCTTGAGAGACAGTCGGCATCTTGGTGTTTTCTTCCACTTTTGTACACTATGGTAATGTCATACTCTTGAAGACGTAGTGCCCACCTGGCGAGTCGTCCAGTTGGATCCTCAAGACACTTCCTTGGATTAAGTTTCACTTAACCTTGTTGGAGGCACTTAAGAACGGCCCTCATTCTTTTTATATGTTCATCAAATGTCTCTGACAACACTATAATGTCACCTAAATAACAAAGACATGTCGTCCACTTCAGGTAACGCAGAAGATTATCCATCATCCGTTCAAAAGTTGCTGGTGCATTACACAAACCAAACGGCATTACCTTAAACTCATACAGGCCCTCAGGGGTGATGAATGTCGTTTTCTCACGATCAGCCTCATCTACTTTAATTTGCCAGTATCCAGAGTACACGTCCATGGTTGAGAAAAACTTAGCCCTCTTCAGACAATCTAGTGCATCGTCAGTTCGTGGAAGACGGTAAACGTCCTTTTTAGTTATCTTATTCAGCTTCTGTAATCAATACAAAAGCACCAACGGCCTTCCTTCTCCCTGACGAGGACCACTGGTGACGACCATGGGCTCTGCGAAGGCTGAATGATGTCATTCTTCATCATTTCCTCTACCTCGTCGCGAATTATTCGACATTCCGTTGTTGGCCCACGGTACGCTCTCTGGCTTAATGGTTGATGGTCTCCAGTTCAACTCCGGTGCTTCACCGTCGATTTGTCTAATTTGCTCTTCCCCTGTGGATTGAAGCATTCCGAGAACACTTGAAGAATGGCAAGTAGCTTTTTCTGTTGTTCCTTAGTGAGATCTGTTGATAGCTAGAGCTAGAAGATCTTGTAGTGGTAGCGCTAATTCCGCCCCCAGACTCGGCATGGGAGGTTTCTATGACTACACTCTTGTAAGACGATGAATTCTAATGGCTGTCTATGGCCACTTATACCCACACGAATGACACATCTTCCTGCAGGGTTTACATATTTTCCATTAGCCACCTTCAGCAGAGATGTTTTGCTGTCGAAGAATACGGTTTTCTGCAACTGGCGACGCTATTTCTCCGAAATTACTAATTATGATGTTCCAGAGCCCACCAGAGCTTGGGCTGATCGCCCATCCATGAGGACATCGACGTAGTTTCCTATCATTTTTGTAGTAATCGACGGGAGATTTTTCTCTTCGGCGGCCTCACCTCCAAGTAAGGTCGCACCCTCTAGTTTTCCAGGTTGCGGCGGATAGGTGATCGGCTGGAGCTTCTAAACGGCGATGGAGACCTTGATCGGCGTGTTGGGGAGCGTCCTCTCCAACGGCTAGCTTGTGGCGATGGTGACCTACGTCGTCCTTCAAAAAAAAAAAAAAAATGGCTCAAATGGCTCTGAGCACTATGGGACTTAATATCTGTGGTCATCAGTCCCCTAGAACTTAGAACTACTTAAACCTAACTAACCTAAGGACATCACACACATCCATGCCCGAGGCAGGATTCGAACCTGCGACCGTAGCAGTCCCGCGGTTCCGGACTGAGCGCCTAGAACCGCTAGACCACCGCGGCCGGCGTCGTCCTTCACCCACATCTTGTTCATCTTCGTCGTCCCGGAGTTGGCGTCGGCTAAGATCGGTCTGCTGTCTTCTGGCGCGGGCGTCATCAAATATCTTCAGCCTTTCTCGACAACAGTGCACCACATGTCCCGGTCGTTCGCAGTGGAAACATACTGGTTGGTTATCCTGGATCCTCCAGACGTCAGTCTTCCTTGGTGCCCAAACAGGTTCTTCATGTGGCATTGTAGGAACGTAAATCCGCCTAGATCTCGACTTTTTCACCGTTTTAAAGGGAAATGAAGGACGAGAGATTGGGTTCAATGTCTGTTCCACTTTCCCCCTTATGACCTCTTGAGGCGTCTCGGGTTTTTGTATCCAAGTGCCTTCTGAACTTCCTCTCTCACTATTCGACGAAGAACACGTGCTTCCTCCATCACAGACATCGATACGACGTTTGGAAGCCGTTCAAACTTCTTGCGTGTAAGCCTTTTTTGATGCATTTTCTAGATATACTGGCACCATTTTATGAAGTCGTCTGTTGTCGAAACCTCCTTCAGGGGTAGGGCTTGATACATGTCTTCAGCAACACTCTTCATGAGATGTGCAACCTTAACTTCCTCCTTCATTCAAGGATCCACTATTTTACACAGCTCCAAGACGTCTTAAGTGTAGGGTGCTGTAGTTTCTCCTAGACGCTGTGCCCTTCACTTTAGTTTATCTTCAGCCCTTCACTTCTGTCGTTGCGTGTCGCCGAAATACTTGCGCTATTCCATCTGGAGACTTCCCAGTTTGTGAACTTCTCCTCGTTGTTCTCATACCATTGCTTGGCAGTGCCCTCCAAGTAGAAAAATATATTATCCAAACACAAGGTGTCTTGCCATTTGTTAAATTTGGCTATACGTTCATATACCTTCAGCCACTTGTTTGGGTATTGGCTATCGTCACCAGAGAACCGGGAAAGATGTCTCATGTGGTGGCACACAGTTGCTGCCATCGTAACGTCCTCCTCTTCTTCTGTCTCCGATAGATTGAGATCTGTTGAATACGGCTCGAAGTCGGGTTTCTCGCCACGTAAACGCCGGCTCTGTTGTGGCCTAATAGGAGCCACTGTGTCGTCGATAATGTGCGCTATTGCAAGTTCCAATACCTATCGCCTCCACCAGAATAATGTCACGTAGAAGAAGGTGTCATTAGATGAATGACAAACAGTAACTTCACTTAATGAAGGTTTATTCAGCACTTGCGCATACAAGAGGGTGGAGTGAACTGCCTCCGGCCAGAACACATACCGCATGTATACAGCTACAGAACATTCCAGTACAATGACTCTTAACATTTGTGGATACTTCTAGAATGTACTCGAACCGAGTGTAGAAATTAAAATTGTACAGTCCAGGTGAGTTTTGCACTCACGACCCTCTATGCAACAGTTTAGTATCATAACCACTACACCACGGTGCTACTCAGCTTCTTCTGCCACAATAAACATGCACCACAAGCATCATCCACATTACCATCAGTGATTATATTTTAACTGTAATATAAAATCGTTCAAAACGCTTTAAAAATAACAATATTGTTCACCGACGTGTGAAAAAATAGCCCTCTGTCATTTGTTTCTCTGTAAAAATCGTAAATATTGTCCAACAGTAAGTTAAAAAAAACAATCATTTATTGTCATCTATTTTTATGTGTTTTAAAACATATTTTCAGTTTATATACCCTTTGGCTGATGAGCTGGTTTATCCGCTGCCAACCCGCTGCATTGGTAGGGAATTGAAATACAAAAGAAAGAAAAAACAGAATTGTTCGAGCTATGATTCGGGCCGCCAGTGGGGAAATTCACTGACATAAGCGACATTGGCAAAGGGCAGATTTTTACGGCTCAGCGTTTGGTTACAATCATCGCAGAATAAAGGGCGAAGCTGGTCGCCTAATAGCTGACCACTTTGTGAGCGTCGGTGGAAACGGGCTAAGGACGATGAAACCTGTAACCACAAGTAGGTAGCAAAGTGAGAGACGTCCAAGCCTTATGGCAGACTGTGGAAGTGCTGAAGCGCCTTCCAGGAGCAGACTCTTTCCACGTGGCGTATGAGGTGCCCGCAGGACGGCGTCTGGAAAGCTTCACTGACAGGGTGGCAGGTGTCAGAAGGTTGGGGGGACTCACTTGATCCCTGTCGGGGTCCCCCGTTCCTTTTGTGCTTCCAACAGCGGAACCGGTATCCTGTAGTTCGTACTGCGTTTGACTCGCTACTGTTCTGTCCGTCACCCCTTGCTACCTTGATTCCATTTTGTTTCACCTTTGCTATTCGATTTTCGGTTTCTGTTACAGATTTCCGCTGTTTCTAGCAGATATAGTGCATGCAGGATTTGAGGCTTCACTGAGAAAGTTAGTAAGGTTTCCCATGATTTTAACATCAACGACTCGATATTGTTGCAAAATTCAATCTTCTTGTGGAGGTTAGGAGCTCCTGTCGTAGTTTTATCTGTGTTTTTGAACTAATTTCGTTTTGAGAAAAATTCAGCCTTCTGCAAAACTCAGCTTTCCTATTATCTTACTTTTTATCCAGTCCCGTTTAGACACCATGTCAACATCGGTGGGTCCCATTATTTATTTTAGTAAAAACCAGAAAAAATTCCCCCCGTGGAATCCGAGAAATGGCGCCTCAAACCTCGCGGCCACTACGCGCGGCTTTGCAGGTATGTTCAGTGGTACACTCCTGGAAATTGAAATAAGAACACCGTGAATTCATTGTCCCAGGAAGGGGAAACTTTATTGACACATTCCTGGGGTCAGATACATCACATGATCACACTGACAGAACCACAGGCACATAGACACAGGCAACAGAGCATGCACAATGTCGGCACTAGTACAGTGTATATCCACCTTTCGCAGCAATGCAGGCTGCTATTCTCCCATGGAGACGATCGTAGAGATGCTGGATGTAGTCCTGTGGAACGGCTTGCCATGCCATTTCCACCTGGTGCCTCAGTTGGACCAGCGTTCGTGCTGGACGTGCAGACCGCGTGAGACGACGCTTCATCCAGTCCCAAACATGCTCAATGGGGGACAGATCCGGAGATCTTGCTGGCCAGGGTAGTTGACTTACACCTTCTAGAGCACGTTGGGTGGCACGGGATACATGCGGACGTGCATTGTCCTGTTGGAACAGCAAGTTCCCTTGCCGGTCTAGGAATGGTAGAACGATGGGTTCGATGACGGTTTGGATGTACCGTGCACTATTCAGTGTCCCCTCGACGATCACCAGTGGTGTACGGCCAGTGTAGGAGATCGCTCCCCACACCATGATGCCGGGTGTTGGCCCTGTGTGCCTCGGTCGTATGCAGTCCTGATTGTGGCGCTCACCTGCACGGCGCCAAACACGCATACGACCATCATTGGCACCAAGGCAGAAGCGACTCTCATCGCTGAAGACGACACGTCTCCATTCGTCCCTCCATTCACGCCTGTCGCGACACCACTGGAGGCGGGCTGCACGATGTTGGGGCGTGAACGGAAGACGGCCTAACGGTGTGCGGGACCGTAGCCCAGCTTCATGGAGACGGTTGCGAATGGTCCTCGGCGATACCCCAGGAGCAACAGTGTCCCTAATTTGCTGGGAAGTGGCGGTGCGGTCCCCTACGGCACTGCGTAGGATCCTACGGTCTTGGCGTGCATCCGTGCGTCGCTGCGGTCAGGTCCCAGGTCGACGGGCACGTGCACCTTCCGCCGACCACTGGCGACAACATCGATGTACTGTGGAGACCTCACGCCCCACGTGTTGAGCAATTCGGCGGTACGTCCACCCGGCCTCCCGCATGCCCACTATACGCCCTCGCTCAAAGTCCGTCAACTGCACATACGGTTCACGTCCATGCTGTCGCGGCATGCTACCAGTGTTAAAGACTGCGATGGAGCTCCGTATGCCACGGCAAACTGGCTGACACTGACGGCGGCGGTGCACAAATGCTGCGCAGCTAGCGCCATTCGACGGCCAACACCGCGGTTCCTGGTGTGTCCGCTGTGCCGTGCGTGTGATCATTGCTTGTACAGCCCTCTCGCAGTGTCCGGAGCAAGTATGGTGGGTCTGACACACCGGTGTCAATGTGTTCTTTTTTCCATTTCCAGGAGTGTACATGTGAATAGCGTCTGAAAAATGTGTTGCGAATGGACTTAGCAGTAAAAAACTAAAAATTTAAGATGTCATACCTGATGCTGAAATTTTACTATATGAACAGCGAAAATGTAGTAATCGATAAATTTTATCCTCTTATTATCTTGGCGTGTCACCGAAAAAAAGTTTTGAAAAGGCGTGACATTATGCGTAAAGTTGTTGGAAGTAGCTAAGTTCTCTCGTTCTCAAACACTCGATGGATAGAGCCTGCGAGATATGTACACAATATTTGACTTTAACAACTCACATATTGTATTAAATATTTAACGTAACACTATACCTCTTAAGGAGTAGATTATGATACTATTACAGATTATGTCAATAATTATATGAAATATTAAAAAATGCCCCTGGATTCCATTAGAAAGGCAACCTGAAACTGAAATTGTGTCACCTGTTTAGCCGTTTAGCAATATAGGTATTAAACAAAAATTTCATAAGTTTTGTATTTTAGGTTGGAAACTAAAATGCACATATTTGGTTGTGACTGCTTACCTATTGTTTCATTAATATAATGTTTGACTTCACAGATTGCCCTGTCGGTATGCATATCACATTTTAGACATCATGTCATGTGCAAGGTACGAAAACTTGATCTGCACACAAAATACTTGTTATTGCCTACAGTACTGAGAGAAGTAGCAGTAATTACTTTTTTGGGATATTGCCCACTTTTTGTGTATTTTGTGGACTGTAGTGTGTACAACAGTATGAATCTAATAGCTTTAGAACTGAAATAGAGGACATAATACTTTACAAATAAAGTATTGACACCCATTGAGACCCATGAAATATAACGGGCAGTGAAATGAAAACGAGACAAATGGAAGAAGTAAGCAAGTTGTTTATTATTTGAAAAGTAATCGTCGTAGCCTTCATGGAAAAATGTTTGTAACTGGTCAAACGATAAAAATATCACACCCGTACCTCAAAAAACATATGGGTTTAAGGGAAGATGTCATAGAATGCAGTATCTTCAGAATCTTCCATGAAAAGATTGGTGAAAAAAGGGGAAAGAGGATTCCCCAAAGCCACACTGTCAGCTTTGCTTTGGCCAGATGGATTGGAATGTCTTCATCGGTTATTAGATGATTTTAACTGCCTTCATCGAAGGATCAAATTTTCGATGAAAATTGAACAACGTGGCAAATTACCTTTTCTTTGGGTGTTTTAACACATAAAAAATGGGACTTTGGGGCACAGTATTTACTGTAAACCTACGCATATTCACCGCCACCCCCATGTTGCTGGTTGTCAACCACCACATCAAAGCGTGGCAGCTTCCCGTACACTGGTCAGGAGACGTGAGACATTTCGGAGTCTGGTAATTTGAGGTAGGAACTGGATTATATTAAGGTTGTTTTCAAGCAAAATCGATGTACTCACCATCAAATTGTTCGTGTTTTCAGTTTTGACCAAGAACCAAAAAAACTTGTAATTCAGTTGCTTTTTTACCCTTTACGAGGAGTACTTCATCGAAAATTTCAAGAATCCTCCGAAAATATGATGTTAAAAGTGTCATTTTGCCTTAGCCAAAACTGGATCTGTTAAATATGATTTGGGATTAAGGATGCCTGGGGTTATAAAAATTCCCTGTCACTGTCGAAAGGCTTGTATTGGACACTCTTGATGCGGTTCATAACCAATATGTGGAACTTCAACGTTACACACGTTTGCTCCAGTCTCAAAAATCGGACGTCGCTAAACATTGTCTCAATGAAGGGCCTAACCTGTCATTTAAAGAGACGCAAATTCCTGCTGCAACTTCCCGTTACTGGGATTGTATATTTAAGGAATCCATCGAAATCTAAGGGTCTACGGTACGTAACACGCGCTCGCCAGCTGACCTATCTTGGAATGATGACAATTTGCTTGGCCAGTAGACATGCGTCCGGCCGCAGTGTGCCACAGGGGAGTAAGCCACTGGCCTCCAGCCGCAGCGCACCGTAAAACTAGCGCGGCCTCGGCGCGAACATGGCACAACGGCCAGTTAACGCAACTAGTCAATATAGGATTTCCCCAGAAAATGTTGAGCTCAATAAAAGGGCAAATAAGCGGAAGGAAATTCCTGGTACATGTAGGAAACGAAACGTCGGACTACGTCACACCACAGGCTGGCGCAGCGCAGGGAGCCATCATATCCCCATTGTTATATACCCTTTACACAGAAACCATTCCGACCACAGATAACGATAAAGAAGCAGTGGCGTACTGGGTCACAGGAAGCCAAAAGTACAAAGGATAGCAAGTGCATATTAAAATGAACTAGAAAAATGGATGGCAAAAAATAGGACCAAACCGAACCCTAGCAAGACTCAAATGGTACTTTCTCGACACCGAGATCTAACCAAAAAAAGACTCACCCTATGGGGTACGCCACTCCAACTGGGGAACACTGCCAAATATCTAGGCATCCACTACGACAAATATCTGAACTGGCACAGTCACCAACATGAATTACTCAACAGGATCAGGAAAAGACAAGGACTCAGACAGATTCGGAGGATGCAGCACACACACAGCAATACACACATACAAAACTTTTATAAGACCACTACTAGAGTACGGGGCCCCAGCAATAGAAGGAATGCCAGCCACAATAGCAAATAAAATGTATTCAACAGAAGGACGTCTCCTACGACGTTTCCTGAAACTGCAAAACACTACAGCAAGCAATGAAGTTTACAGGATCGCCAGAATCACGCCACTACAAACACGGCTAGCCAAACTAACAGCCAAATACGGCAAAAGAATAATACAGAATCGCCCCGACTTAGAGCACATCATAACCACCAAAATCAACAAAACAAGAGAACCAAAATTCAAATATATTCACCCAAATCGGACAGTGGCCCGGAACACTACCAATGAATTCCCAGAACATGCGCCAGCAATGGCGCCCCTCCCCGAGGGCGAAGAAACACCACCACACCTGGACGAAGAAGAAGACCAATAGTAGAAGAACCAGAACAGAGCAACCAATGCAGCAAACAGCAAGGGGACCTCCGCTACACAAGGAAACATTGTAGTAACCAGTCACTGCACACAGCAGTGGGATCTGTTATTAAATATAACAGGGGAACAACGTAATATACTTAGCGTAAACTAGTTTTAAGCTCTCAACTTAGAATTATAATCTAGAACAACCAATAAAATAAATATTGTTCCTTAAAATTGTAAGAAAATAAAGTTAATCAAATAGATATGTGTAAACCTAAGGCAGAATAGAGCATGAAGAAGCTCTCTTGCGGCCCGCCCTATCCCCTTCAGGGAAGGGAATGAAAAGATTTTAAAAAAAGCGCAAATATGTCTCTTTTCTTAGCTCACCATGGAGCCTTTCGATACAACCGTAACTAGCCGGTGTTAGGATGTCAGACACAGTGATGATGGGTGCGCTTAGTATGCGTGTTTTATAACCAATCTTTTGTTAAGAAACTGTTTAAACTTACTTCTCGTTGTTCCCGTATTCTGTACCTCAGCGACCCAATGCTTACGAATCCTGACCCGGGAGTAACAACACTAACATCCTCCTTATACAAATAAGGTTATCCGATGACATTATTAACAGAAATAAAGGTTTTCCTTTAAGCAAGATGTGGCATTCAGTTTTGTCAGATAATAAAACGATAACCGTCTTGTTTACGACCGACTGTATCTTAATTTGCGATTCATAGCTTTTGTCACTTTCTATCGGTTGCGACGTTGTATTTCTTCGATTAGCACAGGGGCCAGCCCTTTCGCTTCTCGCACATGCGCAGCGGCCTGTTCCCGGGGTATAAAGGAGCCGCTGTATCTGATGTTACTTCAGTTTCAGCTCGACTGTGCACCTGCATTCTTAGCTGAAGATGGTGGCCAGATGAACCGACGAAATATCGTGTCGTCAGGACGATCAAATCCGGCTGCATACCCGTGAAGAGCATCAACAAGCTTCACATTGGAAAAATCTACGTAATCAAATCAGCAAATATTTTTCGATGACGTCTACGACGGTCTTGTCTCACAATGGGATTAATTAATTTACAGTCAGAGTTCATGCACTTTTTTCCATCTGTCTCGCTTTCACTTGACTGTCCCATACATTTAGGTGCCCTTACATGTAGATGAATGCTTAAGAGATACGAAGAAATAAATACATTGTGTTTTCCAGAAGGGAGAGTTTTTCCAAGAAAAAAAATCTACTGAATACTGTTATTGGGTATCCTAACCTGGCAATGAATTTTCCGCTCTGGAAACGGTACAAGTGTCTTGACTAAACAGCTTCTCTGTGCTCTATGGAAACGACTGTTTGTATGCAGATACAGTACAAAAACATAACGTAACATGTCATGAAATATTACGGTTTTGTTTACGACGTGTTTCGGAGACTTATTTTAAACATATTGTCACGGAATCAGTCAACCAAACAAGAACAAGTGTCAAAAAAAAGAAAAAAGAAAAAAGCGGACACAGGTGAGTACGAGTGGGTGCAGGGTAATCGCCATGTTTGAGCGTGCAGTCCGCTTTCCTCCTGACCTACACAACCAAAAACTGCAGTCTCCCCGCCGGCCGAGGTGGCCGAGCGGTTCTAGGCGCTACAGTCTGGAACCGCGTGACCGCTACGGTCGCAGGTTCGAATCCTGCCTCGGGCATGGATGTGTGTGATGTCCTTAGGTTAGTTAGGTTTAAGTAGTTCTAAGTTCTAGGGGACTGATGACCTCAGAAGTTAAGTCCCATAGTGCTCAGAGCCATTTGAACCATTTTGCAGTCTCCCCCTCTGTTTTCACTTGCACCGTGAGAGATATCTTCAATTTGCTGCCCACATGACATGACAGTTGGTGCGAAAGACCCACACCATTACATTAAAACGAAGGACAAGACCAAGCGATTTCCTAGATATTGTGGTGAGTGCTACTTGTACCATTGTGAAAAATATCAATTTCTTTGCGATCAATATCGTTTCTTTCCGACGTAGACCGCCTGAATCGTCATGACTTTCGGCAGAGAGACCAGACTGCCAACTGGACGCCCTTTCACAGGGACAGCGGGCGGTGCAGGTAGGCGACGATTGCACCCTGCGCGGCGCGCGCCGGCGTTCCCACCGTTCCTGGAGCGCCTGGAAACTGCTGGAAGCCGCGCAGCGCCCACGCGGCGTGCGTGGCGAGCCGGCCGCCGCCAAACATCCGCTGCCGGCCCCCGCCCGACCGCCAGGAACAAACAGTGCGGCCACCGCGCCGCGGCCGCAGCGCTGTCGCGGCACGCATCCTGTTACAAAGGCGCCACCGGCTGCCGTCCCGTCATTAGGCCCACGCATCACCGTGTCGCTCTCACACACCCGTTTCTAGCTGTCAGTACCGCAGCACTGCAAACAACTAGACAAAGGGTAATCACACCATTACAGGAGCCCGATTCTGGAGGCACTGAAGCGCATGTTATATACGAAGCGACCAGCTTCTCTCCTGTATGGTATTCCTATCTGCCAAAGAACTATTCGTTTATGACGAGAGTTCTCCATACTCTTTTTTATTACACTATCGGCCAGGAAAGAAACGATATTGAACGCAAAGAAATTGATATTTTACACAATGGCTCAAGTAGCACTATCGTTATCAGGAGAAAGAAAACTGGCGTTCTACGGATCGGAGCGTGGAATTTCAGATCCCTTTATCGGGCAGGTAGGTTAGAAAATTTAAAAAGGGAAATGGATAAGTTAAAGTTAGATATAGTGGGAATTAGTGAAGTTCGGTGGCAGGAGGAACAATACTTTTTGTATATAAATACAAAATCGAATATATAAATACAAAATCAAATAGGGGTAATGCAGGAGTAGGTTTAATAATGAATAAAAAGTAGGAGTGCGGGCAAGCTACTACAAACAGCATAGTGAACGCATTATTGTGGCCAAGATAGACACGAAGGCCATACCTGCTACAGTAGTACAAGCTTATATGCCACCTAGCTCTACAGAGCATGAAGAAATTGATGAAATGTATGATGAGATAAAAGAAATTATTCAGGTAGGGAAGGGAGACGAAAATTTAATAGTTATGGGTGACTGGAATTAAAGAGTAGGAAAAGGGATAGAAGGAACCATAGTAGGTGAATATGGTTTGGGGGTAAGAAATGAAAAAGGAAGCCGTCTGGTAGAATTTTGCACAGAGTATAACTTAATCATAGCTAACACGTGGTTCAAGAATCATAAAAGAAGGCTGTATACATGGAAGAATCCTGGAGATACTAGAAGGTATCAGATAGATTATATAATGGTAACACAAAGATTTAGAATCCTGTTTTTAAATTGTAAGACATTTCCAGGGGCAGATGTGGACTATGACCACACTCTATTGGGTATGGACTGTAGATTAAAACTGAAGAAACTGCAAAGAAGGTGGGAAATTGAGGAGATGGGACCTGGATAAACTGACTAAACCAGAGGATGCACAGAGTTTCAGGGAGAGCATAAGGGAACAATTGACAGGAATTGGGGAAAGAAATACAGTAGAAGAAGAATGGGTAGCTCTGAGGGACGAAGGAGGCAGCAGAAGACCAAGTGGATAAAAAGATGAGGGCTAGTAGAAATCCTTGGGTAACAGAAGAAATATTGAATTTAATTGATGAAAGGAGAAAATATAAAAATGCAGTAAATGAAGCAGGCAAAAAGGAATACACACGTCGCAAAAATGAGATCGACAGAAAGTGCGAAATGGCTAAGGACGGATGGCTAGAAGACAAATGTAAGGATGTAGAGGCTTATCTCACTAGGGATAAGATAGATACTACCTACAAGAAAATTAAAGAGACCTTTGGAGAAAAGAGAGCCACTTGTATGAATGTCAAGAGCTCAGATGGAATCCCAGTTCTAAGCAAAGAAGGGAAAGCAGAAAGGTGGAAGGAGTATATAGAGAGTCTATACAAGGGCGATGTACTTAAGGACAATATTATGGAAATGGAAGCGGATGTAGATGAAGATGAAATGGGAGATACCATACTGCGTGAAGAGTTTGAGAGAGCACTGAAAGACCTGAGTCGAAACAAGGTCCCGGGAGTAGACAACATTCCATTAGAACTACTGACGGCCTTGGGCGAGCCAGTCGTGACAAAACTCTACCATCTGGTGAGCAAGATGTATGAGACAGGCGAACTATCAGTTTAATACTAACGCGAATTCTTTATAGACGAATGGAAAAACTGGAGAAGCCGATCTCGGGGAAGATCGGTTTGGATTCCGTAGAAATGTTCGAACACGCGAGGCAACACTGACTTTACGACTTATCTTAGAAGAAAGTTGAACGGAATGTACAGTGTCTTGAAAGGAGGATATAAGATGAACATCAACAAAAACAAAACGAGGATAATGGAATGTAGTCGAATTAAGTCGGGTGATGATGAGGGAATCAGATTAGGAAGTGAGACACTTAAAGAAGTAAAGGAGTTTTGCTCTTTGGGGAGCAAAATAACTGATGATGGTCAAAGTAGAGAGGATATAAAATGTAGACTGGCAATGGCAAGGAAAGCGTTTCTGAAGAAGGGATATTTGTTAACATCGAGTATAGATTTAAACGTCAGGAAGCCGTTTCTGTAAGTATTTGTATGTAGTGTAGCCATGTATGGAAGTGAAACATGGACGATAAATAGTTTGTACAAGAAGAGATTAGAAGCTTTCGAAATGTGGTGCTACAGAAGAATGCTGAAGATTAGATGGGTAGATCACATAACTACTGAGGAGGTATTGAATAGAATTGGGGAGAAGAGGAGTTTGTGGCTCAACTTGGCAAGAAGAAGGGACCGGTTGGTAGGACATGTTCTGAGGCATCAAGGGATCACAAATTTAGCTTTGGAGGGTAGCGTGGAGGGTAAAAATCGTAGAGGGAGACCAAGAGATGAATATACTAAGCAGATTCAGAAGGATGTAGGTTCCAGTAAGTACTGGGAGATGAAGAAACTTGTACAGGATAGAGTAGCATGGAGAGCTGCATTAAACCGGTCTCATTTCTGAAGACCACGACAAGAACAATATCGGCCATTAAAATCGGAGTAATAGCAAACAGCGGATATTTTATTTATTCTTCGTGTATTTTGTAGTTGAAAGTAAATTTCCATGTATTTTGGGGATGAAACATCTGCCACAATCTGCCGCCCTTAACAATAACAGTGGCTCAACACTGATGCGCATCGATACAAATTGAGCTTGGATGATTGTGAAATGTTCACACTACATCGTGGATCGTTGCTATGAGCGTGACGTGCCGGGGCTCGGCAGTAAAGAGTGCTATCTGCCTGTCCGGGTTAGGTGCTCACAACATATGCGATATCCAAACTATGGTATGACTTATATTACAGTTTTGTCAAATAAAGACATGGTAGGAGTCCGTGGTTGTCATATGAAGTAAATTGTTGATGGTGTACATTGTACTGCCTTTACCCAGAAAATTACTGATCTCAGCAATTGAAAAAGCTCTATGATCTCAAGACCGTACTGAATGCAAATGACTAACTGAAAACCTCAGCTGCCGACAGGTGTTGTTGATATACCTCGATGTGGACAGCTGAAATTGTGTGCCCCGACCGGGACTCGAACCCGGGATCTCCTGCTTACATGGCAGACGCTCTATCCATCGGAGCCATCGAGGACACAGACGAATAGCGCGACTGCAGGGACTTATCCCTTGCACGCTTCCCGTGAGACTCACATTCTCAACTGTCCACAATTCTACATAAATAATGTACCTTATAGTCATTTGCCCGTTCACTCATTACTCGCGCACGCTTTGGCGATTCCAGTAAGAGTTTGGGCAACCTGTGCACATTCGCACAGACGAAGGTCAATGGCTGGGTAGCCTTTAACTACACTCCTGGAAATTGAAATAAGAACACCGTGAATTCATTGTCCCAGGAAGGGGAAACTTTATTGACACATTCCTGGGGTCAGATACATCACATGATCACACTGACAGAACCACAGGCACATAGACACAGGCAACAGAGCATGCACAATGTCGGCACTAGTACAGTGTATATCCACCTTTCGCAGCAATGCAGGCTGCTATTCTCCCATGGAGATGATCGTATAGATGCTGGATGTAGTCCTGTGGAACGGCTTGCCATGCCATTTCCACCTGGTGGCTCAGTTGGACCAGCGTTCGTGCTGGACGTGCAGACCGCGTGAGACGACGCTTCATCCAGTCCCAAACATGCTCAATGGGGGACAGATCCGGAGATCTTGCTGGCCAGGGTAGTTGACTTACACCTTCTAGAGCACGTTGGGTGGCACGGGATACATGCGGACGTGCATTGTCCTGTTGGAACAGCAAGTTCCCTTGCCGGTCTAGGAATGGTAGAACGATGGGTTCGATGACGGTTTGGATGTACCGTGCACTATTCAGTGTCCCCTCGACGATCACCAGTGGTGTACGGCCAGTGTAGGAGATCGCTCCCCACACCATGATGCCGGGTGTTGGCCCTGTGTGCCTCGGTCGTATGCAGTCCTGATTGTGGCGCCCACCTGCACGGCGCCAAACACGCATACACCCATCATTGGCACGAAGGCAGAAGCGACTTTCATCGCTGAAGACGACACGTCTCCATTCGTCCCTCCATTCACGCCTGTCGCGACGCCACTGGAGGAGGGCTGCACGATGTTGGGGCGTGAACGGAAGACGGCCTAACGGTGTGCGGGACCGTAGCCCAGCTTCATGGAGACGGTTGCGAATGGTCCTCGCCGATACCCCAGGAGCAACAGTGTCCCTAATTTGCTGGGAAGTGGCGGTGCGGTCCCCTACGGCACTGCGTAGGATCCTACGGTCTTGGCGTGCATCCGTGCGTCGCTGCGGTCAGGTCCCAGGTCGACGGGCACGTGCACCTTCCGCCGACCACTGGCGACAACATCGATGTACTGTGGAGACCTCACGCCCCACGTGTTGAGCAATTCGGCGGTACGTCCACCCGGCCTCCCGCATGCCCACTACACGCCCTCGCTCAAAGTCCGTCAACTGCACATACGGTTCACGTCCACGCTGCCGCGGCATGCTACCAGTGTTAAAGACTGCGATGGAGCTCCGTATGCCACGGCAAACTGGCTGACACTGACGGCGGCGGTGCACAAATGCTGCGCAGCTAGCGCCATTCGACGGCCAACACCGCGGTTCCTGGTGTGTCCGCTGTGCCGTGCGTGTGATCATTGCTTGTACAGCCCTCTCGCAGTGTCCGGAGCAAGTATGGTGGGTCTGACACACCGGTGTCAATGTGTTCTTTTTTCCATTTCCAGGAGTGTACATATATGAAGCCAGTAAGTATATATAGTTAAAGGCTACCCAGCCATTAACCATCGTCTGTGCGAATGTGCACAGGTTTCCCAAACTCTTACGGGAATCGCCAAAGCGTGCGCTAGTAATGAGTGAATGGGGAAATGTCTATAAGGTACATTACATATGTAGAATTGTGGACAGTTGAGAATGTGAGTCTCACGGGAAGCGTGCAAGGGATAAGTCCCTGCAGTCGCGCTATTCATCTGTGTCCTCGATGGCTGGGATGGATAGAGTGTCTGCCATGTAAGCAGGAGATCCAGGATTCGAGTCCCGGTCGGAGCACACGTTTTCAGCTGTCCACATCGAGGTATATCAACAACATCTGTCGGAAGCCGAGGGTTTCATTTAATCATCATTTATTCCAGGGAAAAGCTGCACGGTCATCAACAGTATTCTGTTCTTTCGAGAACAGTTACTGGCTTCATATACTTTAGTTATTTGTCACACAAATTAATTAAATTTCCTTCCATAAGTATATAATACCCCTTAGAGGCAACTACATTACAACGGAACGCCGTCACAGTAAGTACAAAATTCAGTTATGCAGACGAAAGTGCCCATATTCGTTATTAGATAAGTGTCACCTGTCCTAAACTCTTATACGACAATAAAATAGAGGCAAAGAAATCATTTCCTTTAAATAATGGATTAATTTTCTCTAAACCGATTAACAATTAAATGCCTATTTATTCGTAATTCAGACAAAAATAACAGCTTACATGAAATTCAGTGAAAGAGCGGTTACATTGGAATGCCCATTAATGTGCTCAAATGTACAATAAATGTATATTGTGTATCGCCACTTACTGGTTCAGACATTCACGCTACAGCACCTATAATGATTAAAAATCTGAGTGGCTAACATCATCTGGACGGATAGATTCTGGAACTTTCTCAGACTGAGTACGATTCAGCGTCAGTGTCACATATTTGCTACCTTCGACAGAAAAGCAGGTTCATCGACACAATAGATATTTTCAAGAGACATGTGATCATCCTGCTATAACTCCAATGACCGTGCCGCCTCGAAGACAACGGAAACTGCCCACGTGCGGTGACAAGACATCTGTCAACCAGAAGCGCAGCAAGAAGGGCGGCAGGGCGGGGGTGGATGGGGGGGGGGGGGGGGGAGGGAGCGTGGTGGCTTGAGCCGTCCAGTATTTCATAGGTCTGCTACCACCCAGATCTGTCACTGCAATCTCACAGGCCTGTTCCGGTGAAGTAAAATTCGCGAATCTTATACCAGAAACCGCTAATTATGTGTTTCCCCCAGTATGTTTGAGACCATTAAGCTTGCTTATTCGAGGCATGCTGGCACAGGGTGGCTGTGTCAGTCAGTAGCAACGGACGCATATTCTAAAATCGAAGGTACTTGTTGCCCGCTGTAAACTTTGCCGTGTCTTTTGGCGCCATATAGTATGAATAATTGCGGTTCATAACGAAGTGTGTGGTTTGAAAATGGCTGTATGAACCTGAAACTGATAACCACTACAGCTGAATTTTATATCAGTGTAACTGAGACAGACTAAACAGAGAAATTATCCAATTTCCTCAGACGATTAAGCTGCCAGTGTAAGTGATGGTGCTGCCACAATTGGAAGAGGTACATCATTGCATGCTGCTTTAATTCTGGCACAGAGATCGTGAGTCTTAGTGGCCAAGAAGTAGTGGCGTGCCAGTCTTTCTACAACTCATACGTTTTCAATGCTCGAGAGAAAGTGCCAGTGAAACAATCGGACTGTATCGAAGTAATTAAGCCCAGCACGGGCAACTTGTGTTACCTGGTTGCAAGATAACGTTATGTAGATCTCGAAGAGCAGCCCAAGTCAAAGGATTCAACACGTCAGTATCGTGATGCCTGCTGCCCAAATTACCGGCTATGCAGACGGAAGTGATCGTGTTATGTACCCAGTGTTAAACCCCACCATCAGCCAAGTGCTGGGTCGTATGATGATGGATGCAGTCTGGTAACGTTCGTTCCCCTCGAAGCCTTGTCACAGAGATACGTCCACTGTGATGCTGTACATAAAACTAGGCCACGTCTAAAGAGGCGACACGTGGCAACTCCACTATCCAGTGTTGTCTTTAGGTGCCTTGTCACTCACGGTTGCCAACTCTGTCTTTCGGTACTCCGGGAAGTGAAATAAGGAATCAATACTTTTTATTTAAAACAACATTTTCGTGAACTGCGTGGAGTTCGTAGTGCATTTTGATTAGTAAACAATAAAATCATAATACTCTTTACAGGTGAATCTGAAATTGGTGCACACCTGTCTTTCGAATTTGACATGGGTTTCGTTTAGTCGATTGTGGCTTTTTGATTATAGTTCATTATCAGTAAAAATATGTTCAGCGGCGACATTTGCGATGGGTCTCAATAAAACAAAAGTGACGAGTCTTTTTATTTCTTTTTCAGAGTCATATTTACTTTTTTCGAAAAATGTATCCAGCGTAGGTCTAGTCTCTGCGTTTTACTCGCCACATTTCACTGTCTTCTAGCAGTGAACAATAAATATCGTACATTCTATCGTTATTTACTGGCAGCCCCGAGAACCCGTATGCAGAGCTTGTCATTTTTTCTATTAGTAATTTCGGTTCGCAATTTGGGCGTAATAGTATGAATTTTAGCGCACGTAATATAGTCACTTCCTAGTTTTTTAACAGAGGTTTCAAAAATTTGTATTATATTATGAACAAATTAGCAGTAGTATAATGGAAGACAGTCTAAAGTTAAAGGCCGTCCAATTTATTGCTGCACATCCATCTTCGCCTTAATTAAGAAAATATTATCTCAAAACTGGTCAATTGTAAAGAAATGTGAGTAAAGCTAGAAGGAAAGACGGCCATCCGATAGACACATTGCAAGAAATGGGTTATAGTCTAGATGAGTGAAACTGAAGAATTCTTTAAGCTTTGCTGTTCGCTTCGCACACTATAAATTTCGCTAAAATCTTCCAGTGCCAACGATTCCTAGTCAAACTTTTAGCGCATTTTTGTTATAATTATGCAAAATGTGGCACTTACTATTCGCCTTCAAAATATATAAATTTTCTCTTTTGAGATTTTGAAAAATCGAGTTGTGAATCCCATAATTGACTGAAGCATTGTAAGTAGATAGTGAAGACAGTGTTACCCAGGTTAACCCGTTTTCTTATAAAACTTCACGGAACTATGTTTTGACAGCTTCAATAGTTTCAGCAAGGTCTTCATAAAAGTAAACCGTATTTCAAAGCAGTTCTAAGAGAAAAGTCCTGCATTGCAACTGAAAACACTTTTAAATTTCCTTTGGTAGAAGGATCTGTGCAACTGAGAAATACGTCGAATCACGCCTTTCGGATAACACTATTTATTGCGACAGTGGAGCTATGACATTTTCACAAATAGATGCAGCTTTAGTTCGACCCCACGTTATTTTCTTTGGAACTTCAGAACCAGGGAACAACATAGGAAACAACTTATTGTTGCAGTCTTCTCTCGAGAGCTGTGGTGATGTTTAACTCCATGATATACAGAAGTTAACTTCCGCAGCAGTAATTAAATCTTCTTCTCGTGAATGTTTTTTCATAAAGAAACTTGGAATTGATGGCATCACAGTCCTGTTTTTGAGATATAACTTACATTTCTTACCTTCTAAATGCATAATCGGAGCTCTTTTACCTTCGTATTTCACCTTAATATCGATTCTGCAAATTTACATTCATCGATGAAATCATCTGTTTTTTTTTTTTTTTTTTATCCAGACGTTTAACAGAGCATCGGTCAATCAAGTTTCGTCAAAGTTTGTGGGATTCTTGTCATTCCTGTTTCTCGGCGGTGCCTTCGTAGGACTTTCCGAATCTGAAATAATGCTTTACTCAGAATGTAGCAGCTATAGTGCGTAAGTGCTTACAAAGTTAAAATGCGCCCAAGGTCGCGGGAGAAAGCTGAAGCACTTCCGACTCAGAACTGCCAACTGGAAAGCTCGCACTCCAGCCTCGAACCGAACGGTGCACTGGTATAAATTTCACACAAAAATGCTCCAAATGATTTCGACATGCTCCGAGACAACTTCCGGAGAAGCCGCGATGATGAATAGCGGGAACTGTTGACGTTTTTTGACTTAGACGGGGGGCAGATATGCGATGAAATAATTCGAAATGTTTTAGCAGCGTTCCTGGACCTTGGAAGGTTTAAAATAGTAGTCGCTTCTTTCCGTGATGTTGGTGTTGTTGTTGTGGTCTTCAGTCCTGAGACTGGTTTGATGCCTGTGCAAGCTTCTTCATCTCCCAGTACTTACTGCAACCAATGTAATGTTGTTGCTTTAATTTGTTCTGAAAGCGGAGCTGATATTCAAGACCATAAAAGTGGGTTAAAAGCTGTGAGCTATCTGAGGAAGTTAACCTTGCATTACTGCGCAACTGTTTCACCAGGTATCCAGTCTAGCTTACCAAATTCCCAACCAGACTAATATTAATTATAATCTTTTAGTACTCATCTTACGATAACCGGTGATATATATATATAAAAAGACAATTTAAATAAAAAGAAATAAATCAGTTTATATTTGGACATTTATTTTAACATTGATCATTGTTCCGTTAAAATTTCAGCATATCAAGCTTGATTCATAACTAAACTGGTGCCTTATTTAGGACTGTGAAATTGTGAGTTTGTAATCTTACGGAACACATCAAATAGGGAGCCAAGTTTGGGAGACTACATACAACACTGCATTCATAAAATAACACATGAAAAACGTTGAAACATATCCAAAAGGAAATTAACCACAACCAACCGATTAAATTTTCACCCAAAGAAGTTACGTTCGTAGTGCAATCCTGTCCGTCATGAAATTACCACACACTGGTATACTAAATTCATACTAACTCTTTGTGAAATCTTCCCGAAAAGAATAGCTGAGGGCTACTTTGATGCTTACACCACATGCTTCACGTGGTCAACTTGGTTTACACAAAGAGAGTAACTCCACAATAATTTTGATAATTAAAATAAATTACATCGAAACGCAATTTACAAAAGAAAATCCTCGAACTGGTTACTATCGCCTTACTATTAACCTGATGGGTCAAGCAATTGTATAAGCACATGGTACTGGTCTCACAAAGTACACCCCACGTGGGTTGAACATAAAGAAAAGTTGCTGTATTGAAAAATATTGTCAAGACGAGACGTTATAATCTCACGCAAATTCGCATTTGAGATTGGTGATCTTAGTTAGAGTTACTAATCAACACGTGGTTCCACTTTACTCAGAAAGTAGTGACAAAGCAACTACCGGAAGATATTCTGAACTTCACACTCGAATTACACTGCATTACAATTTAAGATAACATTAGATATTTTAGAGCTAAACCTGAAATAAAGGTGATTAAATTTTCAGTTAGGCTGAACTTAAGAAATCCATTGTCCTACGGACTTAGCAGACACGCGCTTAGCCGTAGATCTTACCACTTCAAACGCTCGCCGCGGACAGACTGACCTGCGCTCCTACCGAGCATGCTTAATAGATACAAACGGAAGTGACCAGAGAGGCAGCGTCCTATACCAACATGACAAGGGACGGACAGGACCATACTAAGAATAGAAACCTCTCTGCTTTTAGAAAGCATAGCTACCTGTTAGGATGTTGGTCCTACTGTTCTCTAGCAGACAGGCTTGTCTGCTACCATCAAGCATGCAACTAGAAATACATCTGCTCATTCATCCTCTCACACAGAAGGGAAGGCGGATGACAGTATCTTATCATATACAGTATATTAAAGAAAGCAGATGTAGGTTCCGTATGAGACTGTGTGACATGAATTTCATATAAACTGTGTTTTAAAGTGTAGTAGTGTGACAGATCGTTCTTGTTTATGTGTAAAAGTAACACGTTTCACTGCTCAGTCTCCTCCCAGATAGTCAGAAACACCACAGTAAATTTAGAAGAGGAATTTATGCTGTAAATGACAGCAGATTTAAGAAATTAACATGAAAGGAACCCAACAGAGACCTTTCACCTACATCCTTCTGAATCTGCTTAGTATATTCATCTCTTGGTCTCCCTCTACGATTTTTACCCTCCGCGCTGCCCTCAAATGCTAAATTTGTGATCCTTTGATTGCTCAGAACATGTCCTACCATCTGGTCCCTTCTTCTTGTCAAGTTGTGCCACAAACTCCTCTTCTCCCCAATTCTATTCAATACCTCCTCATTACTTATGTGATCTACCCATATAATCTTCAGCATTCTTCTGTAGCACCACATTTTGAAAGCTTCTAATCTCTTCTTGTATAAACTATTTATTGTCCATGTTTCACTTCCATACATGGCTACACTCCATACAGATGCTTTCAGAAACGACTTCCTGACGTTTAAATCTATACTCGATGTTAACAAATTTCTCTTCTTCAGAAACGCTTACCTTGCCATTGCCAGTCTACATTTTATATCCTCTCTACTTCGACCGTCATCAGTTATTTTGCTCCCCAAAGAGCAAAACTCCTTTACTACTTTAAGTGTCTCATTTCCTAATCTAATTCCCTCAGCATTACCCGAATTAATTCGACTACATTCCATTATCTTCGTTTTGCTTTTGTTGATGTTCATCTTATACCCTCCTTTCAAGACACTGTCCATTCCGTTCAACTGCTCTTCCAAGTCCTTTGCTGTCTCTGACGGAATTACAACGTCATCGGTGAACCTCAAAGTTTTTATTTCTTCTTCGTGGGTTTTAATACCTACTCCGAGCTTTTCTTTTGTTTCCTTTTTTGCTTGCTCAATATACAGATTGAATAACATCGGGGATAGGCTACAACCCTGTCTCACTCCCTTGCCAACCACTGCTTCCCTTTCATGCCCCTCGACTCTTATAACTGCCATCTGGTTTCTGTACAAATTGTAAATAGCCTTTCGCTCCCTGTATTTTACCCCTGCCACCTTCAAATTTGAAAGAGAGTATTCTAGTCAACATTGTCAAAAGCTTTCTCTAAGTCTACAAATGCTAGAAACGTAGGTTTGTCTTACCGTAATCTTTCTTCTCAGATAAGTCGTAAGGTCAGTATTGCCTCACGTGTTCCAGCATTTCTACGGAATCCAAACTGATCTTCCCCGAGGTTGGCTTCTACCAGTTTTTCCATTCGTCTGTAAAGAATTCGCGTTAGTATTTTGCATCTGTGTTTTATTTAACTGATAGTTAGGTAATTTTCACATCTGTCAACACCTGCTTTCTTTGGGATTGGAATTATTATATTCTTCTTGAAGTCTGAGAGTATTTCTTCCGTCTCATACATCTTGCCCACCAGATGGTAGAGTTTTGTCAGGACTGGCTCTCCCAAGGTTGTCAGTAGTTCTAATGGAATGTTGTCTACTCCCGGGGCCTTGTTTCGACTTAGGTCTATCAGTGCTCTGTCAAACTCTTCACGCAGTATCGTATCTCCTATTTCATCTTCATCTACATCCTCTTCCATTTCCATAATATTGTCCTAAAGTACATCGCCCTTGTATAGACCCTCTATATACTCCTTCCACCTTTCTGTTTTCCCTTCTTTGCTTAGAACTGGGATTCCATCCGAGCTCTTGATATTCATTCAAGTGGCTCTCTTATCTCCAAAGGTCTTTTTAATATTCTTGTAGGCGGTATCTATCTTACCCCTAGTGAGATATGCCTGTAAATCCTTACATTTGTCCTCTAGCCATCCCTGCTTAGCCATTTTGCACTTCCTGTCGATCTCATTTTTGAGACGTTTGTATTCCTTTTTCGCCTGCTTCAATTACTGCATTTTTATATTTCCTCCTTTCATCAATTAAATTCAATATTTCTTCTGTTACCCAAGGATTTCTACTAGCCCTCGTCTTTTTACCTTCTTGATCCTCTGCTGCCTTCACTACTTCAGCCCTCAGAGCTACCCATTTTTCTTCTACTGTATTTCTTTACCCCATTCCTGTCAATTGTTCCATTATGCTCTCCCTGAAACTCTGTACAACCTCTGGTTTAGTCAGTTTATGCAGGTCCCATCTCCTTGAATTCAAACCTTTTTGCAATTTCTCGAGTTTTAATCTATAGTTGATAACCCCCAAAATATAGGAAGTTTGGTGCCAGTAAGATGTCTTCACTGTGCTTCCACTGCAAGGGAAGCCACAGCAATCGTCGCCGTGCTGACAGCTCAGGCTACTCCAGACATCACTGCAAAGCAGCCATTTCTTGACTCAAGACACATTACGTGGCTGTATAATCCTGGGCGACCTAGTGAGCAATATGACTGCCCTCTTCAGCGCTAGTCACTTGGGGTCAATGAAATACTGTGTGACGTTCTGTACGGCCTTCCATATTCGTTTGGCAACGCGAGCAGAATTACCGCGAAGCGATAAAACGCCGTTTCGATAGGCTACGATCCTGCCGCTGCCGGATCCCGAGACGTGCTGTTGCGGGTTTCTCCTTCTTACTCGAGGAGTAACACAAACTTAGCATTTACAATCAAACTCAAACCCGATTTCTGAATAAGAAAGCCGCTGCTTATTCGTTCCTTGTTCATCGGTTGTAGATAGCGTTAATGTTATATATTTCGAGCAGTTGTGTTGAAGTCCTGATCATTTACATTTCAAATGTCGGTAACAGTACGATGTTTGTTGCACGCCATATTCATCACGTCGCAGTTTCAGTGTCAAGTAGTTAATGTCTGTCAATTCTCCGAGGGAAATACAACAGTCTGAATCGGTTCGCCAGCACCGAAAAAATTCTAAGACAATAAATGAATAAAGTCCACCACGGAGAATTAACCGAAAGGGACGGAAATCGGTAGATGTGATGTACATGCACAGAAAAACAGTTATTACAATTTCAGGAAAACGGGATGATTTGTTCAAGAGAAAGAGCTTCACAAAGTGAACACGTCAATAGGCTTTGGTCCACACTGATCGTTATGCAAGCTGTTATCCGCAGTGGTAGTGAGGAATATCGTGCCAGATTTTATCCAATTGGTGCGTTAGATCGCCAGAATCGCGAGCTGGTTGGACGGCCTTACCTACACTGCTCTAGACGTTCTCAGTTGAGGAGACATCCGGCAGCCTTGCTGGCCAAGGTAGGATTTGACACCCACGAAGACAAGCAGTAGAAACTCTAGCAGTGTGCAGACGGGCATTATCTTGCTCAAATGTAAACCCAGGATAGCTTGCCACGAAGAGCAAGAAAATGGGGTGTAGAAAATCGTCGGCTTACAGCTGTACTATAAAGATGAAAAACAGTCAGGTTGGTATTCCACTGCTGTCTGGCGCGTCTGCGACACGTCTTCGCTGACTGTTGGGACTCAGTTCGAAGGGAAACTCATCAGTGAACACATACTCAGTCAATGAGATTCCAGGTCAAAGACGTGTCTGCGAACTTCCCGGACAGCGGTGGATATCAACCAGACTATCACCAGCCATGCAGCCTGACAACCAGGAGTAATGGTCTGGGGTGACTTTCTTTTCACACGAGCACCCCTTCGTTTGTCATGTACGGCATCGTTGCAGCACAGCGGTATTATGAGGACTGATTAACTGTAACAACGCCTACATAGATCAGATATTTTTGCGACGGATTCCGAAACTGATATCTGATATAAACTGCAATTTCATCGACTAAGGTCAACAGACTGTTCCACACATCGTCAAGTTCAACTGATGGTGAAGTCGGAAGAAGGCCTAAGCTTAGGCCGAAACCGGTCATTTTAATAACATAACCGCTGCAATCAAGACTGTTTTTTCACTGATATTATGTAGCTTACAAGATCGCTGTTTTCACAAAAATATTACAAAAAATATTGATACACAATATGTTGTTCATCAAACATTTCCATTTCCACTTGCTGAATACTCGCGAACGAGGTTTGCTAGAACAGCAATGTCTGCAGCGTCGTCAGTAACATTTTTACTTTGTATAAGTTTCTCTGGGCAAGCTTCCTAGTGTTCAATATTACTGATGATAGGATGAAAGTCTTTTGTCAATAATTATGTTCGTGGGACTTACTGGAAACTGTTTTCCAAAATTTATGTTGCTGTTGATGCATTTATTATGACATTCTCCAGCTCACTGGTTATTAATTAGTATAAATTACTGCTGACTGACAAATTACGCATGAATTAATGACGCTTCAACTAAAAAAATGTGTTAGTGACATCGCGCTGGAAATTAAACGGGTGTACTTTGTAGGATGGTGACATGTGTTCCCATTTTTTTCCCACTACATAGGTCGAAGTTCCACCGTCGAAGACGATTCCTTACTCCACATTGATTTCACATCTTTTATTTGAATCCTCTGGTGGTGCAACACAACCCGGAAGGTTGATCGGTAACTGTGAAACCCGTCAGTTTATTAACACATTTCCGTTGAACGCGGCATAAACTTTAGAGTGGTGAACTATTCAGGTTATCACTAGGACAACAGAAAAGGAGAATTTTAGATCTGTCTCTCCCGTTAACTGTCACTTTCACGAAACAATTTATTCTAAGACATTGGCACGAAATATTAAAGTATCCCATTCGAATGAATCAAAGTTGGTGCTGTTACTGCAGACATTAATAAAATTAGTATCAGGATATGTTCATTATTTCATTAGTTGCTTGTGCCCGCTCATTTAGTTGAAACTGGGTCACTGGTATCTACAGCATCCCAAAGAATATTCGACAACTCTAGTATTAAGTAATACACCGTCTGCATCGTTTTTCCCCGTTCGTGGACTGCCCTAATATAAACAAAACCAGAGATAGAAATAACTTTTTAGTACTTTATTCATGGTTTTGTTTGAGCAGCTGTAAGTCTAGTATATTTCAGTCTGCAATCTGAGACACGATGCACCCCTACCTCTTCCACAAAGCAGTGTCGTCGTTCCACTAAAAAATGTGTTTTAATATGCTCAAAAATCCAATCCCAAACCGTAGGACTTCTAGTCCATTAATTACCCACTAAGCTGAAGATGCTTAAAGTCCTTCACTTTTTTATGTTTTTATTCTGTTCGAATAAGAAGCACATTCTATTTGCCAAAGTACGAGAAATTTCGGTAGCCTTCAGTGAAAGCGAAACGCACGTATACCTTTTTTCATGGGGGTCATGGTGACAATAGGCTAAGAATGACGAAAAGATTGTGCGGTTACCGGACGGAACTGCGCAGCTTATTGTCGCAAAAGCCGACTGCCTGTCTAAACCGTGCACTGTCTCCAGTATTCACACAGTTTATCGCCCAGATATTTCTCCATATGTGTTACCTTAAGATGTGTAGGCTACTAGATGTAAGAATAGCTAGAAGTCATTGTAGGCCAAACTTGGTGAACCAGCATTTCGTACTTTAACTTCCTAATTACGTTCATTGCCAAACCGTCTTCCAGTGTGACTTTTTTCTTCTTTTTAAATGCTGACGTAGACGGAGGAGTGGAAGTGACCGGAGTTGTTGGGGCGTATATCTTTCATATCAGATTACACAGTTTATTCGCAACAGATTCACAAAAAACACTTTGCAGTTCACTTTAGTCATAGGGCCTTAAACAAATCTTTAAGCAATAGACAAGAATAGCCAATTTGAAGTCAGACATTCAGGAACACCATTAAAGACTTGCAGAATGGCAGGAAGCACGGAAAAAAACCAAGATTTAGAGAATAATAGGAAAATATCCATAACACTAAAAACCACAGAATTAATTTATGCAAGGGCAAGCCACAGAATTACAACTTGCAATGACTCATTAAACTTCTGCAATAAAAGCTCAATGTTCATCGTATCAGAACAAGAAATTTAACCACGCTAGACGCTAGCAACCAAACACAGACTAATTTATAGTGCATACAAGCCCCACAAAACGAAACAATGAAATGAGCATCTGAATTAACAACACTAACTGTTGCCCCCAAACCAATTTTATCCTCCAGATGTAAAAGCGTCATTAGATCACCTACACTAAACGTGCTTCACCCTGAACTGGAGGAAGGGCTGCAGAATTTTACGCAGGAGATTCGCAAACAGGTGTAACCTGTAACACACCAAATGATTTTATTGGCAGTGCAACAATATGATCAAATGCCCATGTACAATATGTAGCACTAACTCCTATTCTGCACTGTTCAAGAGAATTGAAGGAACACGTGCCTCAACGTTCCGTATGTTAAACCAACTTCGATAGAGGCAGTGCCTGCAGTCATAATGCATGTCTTGGGGTCTTCGCTTTCATTGTACGCAACAATTAAAGTCATCGTCGTCTGTTGGTCGTGTTATGTATTACAGTGTAAAGCGAAGCCTGAAACGGAAGTGAGTACCGATGTCACAGTGTTTTCTAGTGAGGTACACATGTGTCAGCTGTCGTCTGTGGACGTTGTAGTTAACTAAGCACACTCAATGCGACTTCTTTATTCAATACAAGTTGCAAGGGCGGTCTGTTTCATCCAGAAACTATGGTCTTTCGGTAGTATTGCTGCAGAAGCCAATGCCTCTCCATGTGCCATCCATAGGTTGCGTATACGCTACAGGAAGCTAGGTCAGTACACAAGGCAAGTTCTACAAGGTCGACTACCCATTACAACCTCACGTGAAGAACGGTATCGGTCATCTTAGAGTTGCGGCGTCATCCGGATACTGCCAGCGCACTGTAAGACGATCTCAGAAGGGCCGCTGGAGCCATTGTATCCAACGAGAGTGTAATGAACAGGTTACGAGAAAGGACCTTACGAGCCAGACGTCCTGTTCTAGTACCCTCCATGACATTACAACATTTTACAGCTCACCATCAGTTCTGCCATTCCCATTTCAATTCTCAACTTCGTCATTGGCGAATCGTGTTATTCGCAGACGACGCTAGATAGCCTTCTTCAAATATTTGCAAAAAATGGTTCAAATGGCTCTAAGCACTATGAGACTTAACATATGAGGTCATTAGTCCACTGGACTTGGAACTACTTAAACCCAACTAACCTAAGGACATCACACACATCCTAGCCCGAGTCAGGATTCGAACCCGCGACCGCAGCGCGGTTTCGAACCAGATATTAGCAGAATATAAACTAAATTAAAACTGGTGTGTTTCCAACGGTTCTCATACACAGCCGAAATCGATATAGCGTTACTGTAGGAAGTAGGAACTAACCAACTTGATGAGACTGCAGGATAAAATGCAGTTCTCAGATGGTCTGAAAGTGTTGATATGGCGGTATTAAGAAAAGAAGATAATATTCTAGTTGAAGAAATTTGGCGACTTTTAAGTGGAAGCAAAAATGAAAAATACATCTTTGCAAAGGTGTGTGCTCAGTTTGGAAGCAGTCGTAGAGAGACGAGTACTGAGTTCTTTAAACACGAAATTGTGTATGTTTCACTACTGACATTGAGAAAAGTAGTTTGGGTGGTGGTTTCAGTTCTGTTATCAGTTATCTACAGCGTGGACTATTTTAACCCAATTCATGATGGGGATTAAATCGGGATAGACATGAGATACAGCAAAATGTTTTAGATAAACGTTACAGGTAGCAAAGAGGGTCACGCATTGCTACTATTGACCGTGATCTTGAGCATGATTTTCAAGGTGATTTTAAGGTTACAGTGATATTTCTTTTAAAATGGAAAATCGAATAATTGTTGTAAGTGTTGAAAAGAGTGTAAAATTTTACGTACAAAATGATAGATTATTCAAGGTCACGGCAAAGTTCAGTCAAAGCCTAATGAGCAAATATGTTTTTCGTTCTGTTAGGGATTAGGTCGGAATAGAGGAGAGATACAGCAGAATACAGTGTTAGATGCAGGTTGTAAGGGCAATAAGGAGTCAAGTATCATTACCAATAACCAGAATTTTAAAGGTAATTATCGAAGGTCACTGGAAGGTTGAGTTCTGTTTCGTAGAAACTCCTATTTCTGACGTCGGATTTGGAAAGAGCAGATATAGATTTGAACTTTTTAACGTGTCTATTAAAACTAAAGTCCTCCCGAATAGGCCATGAAGGCCCAACGGTACTGACCGGGCGCCGTGTCATCCTCAGCTCATAGGCGTCAGTGGATGCGGAAATGGAGGAGCATGTGGTCAGCACACCGCTCTCACGGCCGTATGTGTTTCCGAGACCGAAGCCGCTACTTCTCAATCAAGTAGCTCCTCACCTTACCTCACAAGGGCTGAGACCGGATGGTCAGACCGGATGGTCACCCATCCAAGAGCTAGCCCAGCCCGAAAGCTCATAACTTCGGTGATCCGACGGGAATCGGTGTTACCACTGTGGCAAGGCCGTTGGCTTAAAGTGTCTATTGGCAAAAATAAATACATCACAGAGTACAAATGTTATTGTGGCAAGGCTAGGGTCGTCGCGGAAAAAAATACACTTATGTGTTGCATACGCAATCCAGCTGCGACTCACACAGATGGTCTGGGGTGCCTCACACAGAGAGTATCCCCCATGGTGCCCCCGAAAGCTACAACACCAAGAATCACTTCCCGGCTTTTGGCAAGATCATTGCTTAGATCTTTTAATTTTTGGAACCAAGTTTCCTTTTTTATGATAATATACAGTCAAATCACTTACAACTTTTATATTTCCACATATACCAGACCTTTTACGCTACACACAAACAGCTCCAGCTTGATCCATCTCACTATGTCCGCAAGTCCTCAGTGCAAAATTCTTTCTAGAACTAAAAACATAGTTGCTTATTTCACCTTCAATTAGCCATGACATTGAATAATGAATCGTTTTATACGTAAAATTTACCGCTGTTTTCAAATCTTGAATCAAATATTAAGGTTCACATTTAAAAAATCAGTTTACCCTGCAAATCACCTTGAAAATCGCGTTGAAGTTCACAGTCATTAGCGGCTATGCGTGACGCTCTTTGCTACCTACAACTCTTATCTAAAGCATTTTGCGGCGAATTTGTCACGGGAACAGCAGGCCTCATGATATGAGCTCTGCTGGGTAGAAGCAGAGACACGGGCAATAATCTGTTTTTTTTTCAGTATATGGCAAATAGGCTGCTCTGCATGATGGCCATGTTGTGGGAGAATAGTATTGGTCTACCAAATGAATCTACTTTCCAAGGGATCCTGCATGTCAGGGGCAAGAAATGGTTTTCGAGGCCCCAGCATGTAGGCTGCCCTACATGATAGGCTTGTTGTATTGGAATAGTGTCGGCCTGCTTTATCCATCTGCTTTGCTTGGCACCCTCTATGTCAGAGGCAAATAAATGATTTTCAAGCCCCGGATGTGTACCCTACCCTGCATGACAGGTGTGTTGTGGGAGTAGTGTTCGCCTTCTTCACAAAACTGTTTTGCAGGTGTCACACTAGTCATCGACTATCGCTAGGGTCAAGTTGAGGTGGACTGAAGAAGGGATGGACAGAGTGAGAGGGAGGAGGAAATAAACTGAGAGGGTGAGGAGTGAGAGACGCATGAGGTTCAAATGGCTCTGAGCACTATGGGACTTAACATCGATGGTCATCAGTCCCCTAGAACTTAGAACTACTTAAACCTAACTAACCTAAGGACATCACACAACACCCAGCCATCACGAGGCAGAGAAAATCCCTGACCCCGCCGGGAATCGAACCCGGGAACCCGGGCGTGGGAAGCGAGAACGCTACCGCACGACCACGAGATGCGGGCGACGCATGAGGCATGTGGAAGGTATAGAGGGGTAACAGAACAGTCAGGCGGAAATGGACGAGTGGTAGGCAGAGAAGGAAAGAGAGGAAGGAGGTTATGGTCAGAGAGAAGGGGAGCAAGAGGTTGTCTAAGAGAGTAGATGGAGGAAAAGGACTAAGAGAGGAGGGGAGACAGAGGTAATGGCGAGGAGATAAGGCGTGGGAGGATGATGTGGACGGACAAAGAGTTGGACACAGAGGGAGGGGGGGGGGGAGGTAGGAGGTACGTTCACTATATATATCGAACGCCTACCTGGGCGAGGCTGTGGGGGAAAGGCTATTTAACAAATGAAGACCAAAAGTCAAATTTTAACTAGTAGGGGGAACTTGAACATATAACCAGAAATTTAATATACGTGACACATATGGGAGACTACAAATGCAGAACGGACTGGATTTACGTCTTACCAGGCTTAGTGTGAGCCTATAAGTTAGACATCTGGCCTGAAATTCTTTCTAATCATTATCACTAGGATCAATTTATATTTGTAAATTTGTGGTAAGATCTTATGGGACGAAACTCCTTAGGCCATCGGACCCTAAGCTTACGCACTACTTAATCTAACTTAAACTAACTTATGCTATGGACAACACGCACACCATGACGGAGGGAAGACTCTAACCTCCGACGGGGGGAGCCGCGGGGACGGTGACAATATGCCTCAGACCGCACGGCATCAATTTATATAAGCAAGCGATTTTCTCAGAGTAAACATACTGGAAATGACATATTAAATTATTTAGAGACGAAAAATTAAGAAATATGGTGCTGGGAACGGGAAACGCCTGTGTCGCTAACATCAGGAAGTATTGACAGAAGAGGAAATATACCCAATGTTGCTAAGAAGTCCGAAAGGAAAGTAACGAAGAATAGATTTCATACCAGATGAATTTTACGTAGTTATTGGGATACACTGAAAGAAGAGCTAACTAACAGCTTCACCGACGGTTGGAAGGGCCAGCTTCTTCCTAGTAGCTCCCACGACCGTATTGGAACCCATGAATATGTGCAACCTTAAGCCGATAACCTTGGTTCAAATGGCTCTGAGCACTATGGGACTCAACTGTTGAAATCATTAGTCCCCTAGAACTTAGAACTAGTTAAACCTAACTAACCTAAGGACATCACAAACATCCATGCCCGAGGCAGGATTCGAACCTGCGACCGTAGCGGTCTTGCGGTTCCAGACTGCAGCGCCTTTATCCGCACGGCCACTTCCGCCGGCCCCGATAACCTTGATGAGCGCCGCAAAAAATACTAGTTCGATCAGTAAACTCAAGGTTATTTGAATTAACAAAAATTATGATATGAAATTATCAGACACATGGGGTGTCTAGCTAAGTGTAAGTAACTACCGAGACATAATAGCCATTACGAATATCTACGAAACAAGGGACTCAACAATATCTATTGATTTTGCGAAAGCTTTTGATCGGATCTCTCACAGCTATCTACTAAGAACAATGCGGAAATTTGGAATGAGCAGAAAATTTTTCCAACTCCTCAGTGAAGTTTTGCAACATCATGATCAATGAGCGGCCAGCTGGGACATTTGATATAAAGTGATGAGTCCGTCAGGGTTGCCCACTATCAGTGGTCCTGTAATGGGATCGAAACTCCAATAGCGAAACTAATTAAAGCTCCCAGACCTCATCTTCTTAGGACAGAAAATTGTGTGTTGAGCATTTGCAGATGATGTGAGTATATTTGTGTCGTCACAGGAGCAGGTAAAGCACGCACTTTACTCAACACTTACCGTGAAGCAACAGGAACCACCTGTTCAACTGTAACATAAATAATTAACTTACAGAAAGGTTTATAGATGAACGAACAACAGCAGACACCCACACAATATAGATATAAGGTCTAGGGCTAGATCTGTTGTCAGAAACACACAAGATACAGACTACCAGCTGGTGCTCGATGTTGAACAAAGTTAACGCAAACATACAGCGAAATTCCGAATGCAGTCTCTAGTGAACGAATTCATATTATCAAAAGTATATTGCGTAGTATCCATTTTGCATGAACGAGCGCCAGTGGCTAAATTTTTTTCTATTAACTACTGGATATGTCGCATGCCGCAGAAATAATTTCAAGATAAAATTCAGCCCAGTAACATTACCCCTTGAAGAAGGTGGGATAGGATTAATAGATATTGACACAAGATGCAAAGCATTCCTGGTACATAATGTCTTTATACGATCAAATTTCAGCCCCGTCAATCTGACAAGTGTACTTACAAAAACCGTTCTGCGATAAAGTCATACAGCGTCCGCCAGCGTCTGCAAAAGATATTCTGAGCTTTGGTTACTGAGAACAACATTGCACGAGAACAGCTACGTAAACAGGGACGTAAACTGTGGAAGGCAAGGGAGTGGTATCACCTCAGTGACAAGGGAAACTCCTCATCGCACCTCCCTCAGGTTTTGTGGTGAGATGTCCCACTGGATAGATCGTCCAAAATTGAACAGATCAAGCGTTAACACAGGAAGAAGGTGTATTGAACTGGAAAAAAAAGAAGCAAAATAGAAACAGTGAGAGATATACAATATAGTGCGAATTTCAGTTGCTCTGGCGTCGTGGTTACGTCATCACGGCGTTGGACAGAGAAGGGGGAGACCTGTTTTTTTTTTTTTTTTTTCTATCAGAAAATGATGAACTGTCCGACGGGTCAATGAAGTGTCTGTTAGCTGCATTTAAATCTAAATCTGTGCCGTCGTAACGACCGTTTGTAACAGCGAGGTCTAAGGAAGGTATCTCCAGACGTACATACTTCTTACTTGTTCTACACAAGTACGACATGTTATGACTTTTGTGTCCCGTTTTTCAAGTTTTAACTCTTGAATTCCTTCGTTGCAAGGTAGTTCACACCCGTTTATTTGTTGTTTTCATTTCTGTGAGAGGTCTATGCGGCACCTCGCCTGCTAACACCATTCATATTGCGACGGTAATATATTCCTACCACATGATATGTTCTGACGTCCGTCCCCGGTAGCTGAGTGGACGCCGGCACGGTAGCTCAGCGTGTTCGGTCTGAGGGCTGAGTGCTATCTGTAATAAAAAAAAACTGAGTCAAGGATTCAACGATCAACTTGAACGGATGTCTTGTGACGTCCGCCCCGACCACACGCAACGAACTATATCGAACAAAACGAAAAAAAAAAAGTGGTCAGCGCGACAGACTGTCAATCCTAAGGGCCCGGGTTCGATTCCCGACTGGGTCGGAGATTTTCTCCGCTCAGGGACTGGGTGCCGTGTTGTCCTAATCATCATCATTTCATCCCCATCGACGCGAAAGTCGCCGAAGTGGCGTCAGATCGAAAGATTTGCACCCGGTGAACGGTGTACCCGACGGGAGGCCCTAGTCACACGACATGACATGTTCTGTAACCAATGTGTAATATGACAGTTGCCAAGGCTATAGGAGAAGAAAAGACGCCAATGACTGGATGGATAGTCCACAAATTTTTGAAAAACTCTCCACCCTACAAATGAGATCTGAACACGGATCTCCAGCTTTGCAGTCCAACGCCATGACCACATAACCACGGGGCCGTGGAACTTGCAATTTGCTTGATGTTGCACATCAGGACCTTGAACCATTCAGTGTTTTTATTGTGCTTCTTTTTTTCACACTTCAGTACACTATCTGGTTTTCATGCTCGATTCGTGTTCAGTTTTTGACGTGCTAACCACCGCGCCATTTTACCACTGAATTTGCGGGGGTTGCGATGGGGAGATTCCCTTGTCACTGTGGTGATACCACTTCTTTGCCTTGCACATTTGACGTCCCTGTTTACGTAGCTATTCTCGAGCACGGTGGGCCTGAGAAAATTAAGGTCGGAATAGGTCTCTTATATCCTGTCTACCTGTGACCCAAAGTTACCAGTTCATTTTAAGCGAATTCAATTCCCAATCAAGGATTCGTTGGCAATAACAATAAACAAGGCTCAAGATCAGAAAGTGGAGGAAGAGGAGATGGACGGAAAGGATGTAGGAAATGGGTATAGAGAGAAGGAAGCACGAGATGGACATAGAGAGGTGGAAGGAGGAGGTGGAGAGAGATAGGAGGACCAAGTGGAGAGAGAACTAGGAGGTAATAGAGAGGGGAACAGCAGATAGAGAAAGAGAGGGGTGAAGAGAAGGTGGACAGAGAGATGGGGGAGAAGGAGATTAGGACTTGTATGCAGTTTCTATACATATTTAGCAATTATGAAGCATTGCGAGGTTCGCTAGTTTGGGATAACGTTTTCAATGAAATGTTCCCATTGGGTGAAAAGCTACATTCTATCCAACTTTCAGATTCTCCCAATAGTCACAAGTTTAACAACGCATACGCCGATTCGTATAGGACAACGCTAACGGGATCTGGGAACGGACACTACAAAAACTTGCTTCGCTACTGAGAGCGGCAACGCAGTAGTCAAGAATCAACAAGTTTTAACGCAACATAAAAGGTTAAAAGCTATAACTGAGGCAGAAAAACAATTTAGCTCCAATTCATACACTATGTGATGTAACCTCCCCAGAGAAATTTAAAAAGACGTTTTATTTTAAATGCTAATGGACATTGTGCTAAGCGTAACCTGCCTAGCAATTAACTTTAATGACAATAAAAAAATTTGAGAATCGCAATCTGACCCAAGTATAAGTTCCTCACAAAAAAATGAAAGTCCATTCAGTGATAAGAAAATCTCAGTGATAATGATAATTCAATTAAACCGAAATATCGGTCTTTGGCCCTGTGCAAAAAATCAGAATTCTTACCTCAGTATAACTGCATGTCAAATTTCTGCTCTTATTGTTGGCCACGGCTTGGAGGAACTGCATTGCAAATAATATTTTTTTTTTTTTGAAATTTAACTGAAACTTTTCTTTATGGGAAATGAAAGGAAATCGTTGGTTCAATTAAATGATTTTTTTTTGTTAAAAATATTGCTTTGAAATGAAAATTATTATTGGGGCACTTGTTGAAAATTAATTACAATAAATAAACTTTACATTATCTGATGGTTACCTACATTAACAATATACCTCATTCAGTATCTTGATCAGAATGCCATGTCGACGCTCGCCGACTCCTCACACACAACTGCACTCGACTGCTACTACCGACATACAGGGCAACTGAACTGAGCTACTGCTATCGACAGACTGTACTGCACGACGACTACTAGCGTACTGCTCGCAACACTCGCGCGGTCAAGCGCATACTAACCACGAAAAATGGCTCTCTGGTCAAAGATTTTAACGTGCCTCACCATCGCTGCTACGTTACATACGTGTTTCAGTGATAAAATCATAAAGGGTGACTTAAATGGGAATTTATACGTAGAGTACAACAGTACACACCAAGAAGCAGGATAAACTAATTTTTCAAAAGAATTTTGCACAATACATAAAAGTATACTATCCCTGTATCTGAGATAAGTGCATAAATTACTTAGCCTTCTACATTTTATCCAGTTGTAGCATTGATACTTTTATCTATTATCTTCGTTGTATTTTAAATCTAACCTAAGCTAATGATATAGGATAAAAGTGGTATAGTAAGAAAAAACTGTGCAACGACGAAACAAAGTTAATAATTTTACCTCTCTTTACTAAGAAGCAAGAACTTCAGTTTCCATTGATGATCAACTTACTGGATTCAGACAAAGTATCAGAATTCTTTGCATTTATGTAGAGGCTAAACTTTATTTTTTAGATATAAGACGGTTATAAAGGATTAAAAAAAGTAGTAAAATGACAGACTACATATTCAAAGTCTCGAGTTTCATCCACAGTTAGTCCGACGTTTTGTACCTGCCACTTGACACTTACACTTCTTTCAACTAGATAGCGCCTGTTAATGTGAAAAATGATGAGATACTCCACAGTTTGGAGATCAGTTAAACTGTGTGCCCCAAAGAAAAAACATTAAAAAATCTTGGGGCTGTGTATGGAGTCGGTGGAGCCACAGTTGGAGATTGGCGTTGAAACAGAGACAACAATTGAGAAGTTTTCGTCAAACAAGTGTCCGATTTCCTCATTTGAACGGAAGTCAATGAAGAAGTCTGAGCATAAAAAAAGCAAGTGAAGCTTTTTTCTTTTTGTTTAGTCAGCAAAGACGAAAAGGAAATCCAATTTCAGGGCCTACTCTGCAAGAAGAAGCCATATTTTTTAGAAATGCGTTAAACGAAGGTGAGGACACTTTTCTTATGAGTTGAGGATGATTGGATTGGTGGAAGAAGCGATACGACGTAAGGCAGCTTGTAATTAGCGGTGAAAAATTTTCTGTGGGTTCTGAAACTGTTACACAACTTTGTGAGAAACTAAGAAAAATTATGCAAGAAGAAAGTCTTACCCTTGATCAACAGTATAATTGTGATGAAACAGGACTAAATTATAAAATACTTCCATCTAAAACTCTTTTCTCAAAAGAAGAGACACCTACCCTGAGCTACAAAACACGCACATAGACGTGCATCGAATGCAAGTGGAGCCCACAACCTGAACGTGCTGGTAATAGGGAAGTCTGCTAAGCCCGCTTTACAAAAGACCACTGCTTCTGCACTGCCTGGTACATATTTCCACCAAAAATCTGCTTGGCTGGACAAAAGTATTTTTAAGAAGTGGTATTTCGAAGATTTTGTTCCAGAGACCAAAAAAATACCTAAAGAAAAAGTGCTTGCCTTCGAAAGCAATCTTAACGCTGGACAACTGTGGTACACGCCCTGATGAGGAAGAATTGCAATGTGATTCGCGCATTGTTCTTACCCCCTAAGTGACAACTTCAATACAGCCTATGGACCAAGACGTTTTACAATGCTTGAAAAAAAAAAAAAAAAAAAAAAAAAAAAAGTATCGTCGTCGTTTGCCCAGTGCAGCCTTTTCTTCTTTTGGGACAAGAGTTTTAGATGTGAGTAGTTTATAATTTAGCTCTGTTTCATCACAATTATACAGTTGATCAAGAGTAAGACTTTCTTCTTGCACAGGAGACGGAAGGTGAAGAACCACCCAATAATTTCTAAACAATAAAAAGTCAAAAACCCTCACGATAAAAGACGTTTTTACTGGACAGCCGGTTTATGATTTGGAATAAATATTGGCGGAGACACTAAAATGGATAGCCAGTTCGTGGTCTGAAATAATGGCGGAGACATTAAAAAAATCTTGGGACTAGATTTTATAGAATGAAACGGATAGAAACAATACAGATGAAGAGGACCTACCGTTGGCAGAACTTACGAAAAATCTTACTGGATACGAAATTGCGAATGCAATTGGTATTTCGAAATGGATGAAAAGTGATGAACAATTTTAAGTGGCCGATCTTGCGATGGTTGGTGAACCCGCTGCGGACAGTGACGATAAGGAATTTTCTGAAGAAATTGTACCAGTGATCGCTGACACTGAGGGTTTGGTAGCGCATTATATGGAGTAGCAAGCGGAAGCTACTCCAATTGATACCATGCTTAGAAGATTCACGACATTGCTGCTAAAGAACGAGGTTCTATTTTAAAACAAAGGACTAGAGACAATTTCCTCAAAATGTAACTTATATTTTTGCAAACTTGGAAATGTGTGCCCGTATATGTACATATAACACAGCTTTGTAGTATACTGTTATTTTATTTATCTTTAAACATTATTGCACTCATTAAATATTTATTCATGATCTACCCATTGATTTAGCGATATTTCCATATTATCCGAATTTTTTGTAACTCAGGGTAGCCTCAGACACAATTAGCTCGAATTACCAGAGCTTTACTGTATTCTGTTTGATGTCCTCTCTCATGGCGCAATGTTCAACTCTTAAATGTGTTGTGCTACCCTCAAATGATTGAAGAAACGACTTCAGCGTGTTCGTAGGCGCAATTAAGCAAAGAAACATCTCCTGCTTCAGACAACGCAAGGCCTCACACAATTCTGCGCACCCGAGAGGAGCTCACAAACCTCCATTTGACTATTCTCTTACATCTACCCCAACGCTCGGATCTCGCATCTTCCGACTTCCATTTCTTTGACCGTCGCCCCCGGTAGCTGAGTGGTCAGCGCGACAGCATGTCAATCGTAAGGTCCGGGCTCGATTCCCGAATGGGTTGGAGATTTTCTCCGCTTAGGGACTGGGTGTTGTGTTTTCCTAATCATCATCATTTCATCCCCATCGACGCCAAAGTCGACGTCAAGTCGAAAGACTTGCATCCGGTGAACGGTCTACCCGACGGGAGGGCCTAGTCTCACGACATTTATTTATCTGTTTTACACAATGAAGGATGCACTCCGCGGGAAGCAGTACCTGGATGATGGAAAGGTTATTGACGCAGCAAGGCGGTGGCACCGACGTCGACATGTCGACCCGTAGAGTGGTATCATTCAGGCATTGAGGCCCTCCCAGTAAGGTGGCGTAAGGTCCTCGCGTTGAACGAAAAATATGTTGAAAAATAGGATTTTTTAGCCAAAAGGCGGGTAATAATATGGTGTACTGAAAATCCGAACAACTGCTTTCACAAAAAGAAAGTGTTGCATTACTTACTGAACGCTCTTTATAGATATTACGCTGGAACTCCCGGGAGGATTTATCTGTAGCGATGATGTTTCTTGCCTAAAAGGCCGACTGTTAAACGATTACTTAGGTACTCTATTATTGAGAAATCGGTAAGATTGTCACGGAAGCTACGTAATGAAGTAGGCTTGCTTAGCTTCCTGTGTGTTGAGTTTGTGAATTTTGATGGAAACCGCCGTCACCTAGCCTACAAGAGTGTTACTTTTCGATATCAGTCTGGTCTTGTAGTCTAGACTCAACTGCAAGTTTCTGGTCAGAAGAATGGACAGAAGTGGAAATTAACTATAATGGAGCCATTAATACTAAAATGTTTTTTCCTGTTTACTCTTAGATCCTTGTACTTTTTGAGTAGTGTGTGGAAATTTTCTATTCTGATTGCCGAAGGTGTTGAAAGAAATCAATTGGGAGCTCATATAAAGACTAGACGGCGTATATTTCCTTGTGCAACTGCTAAACAACGAATTTCGCTGAGCACAGCAGGTATCTACTCACCTTTGATAAAGCGAAACGCGTCTTGTGAAAGAAAGGAAATTTCTTGTAGCTGTAATGACGGAACAACAATACTCTCAGGAGCTGTAAAGCAAGTGCGGACAATATGACCATACATATGAAGAGTTTTCTTAGCTTTGATCTGCATGTAAAGTGAGAAAATCTATGACAGAAAAGCAATTCCGAGAAAGCAGGCGTATAGAAACCGCATAGGAATTCCCCACTACAGCTGTTCCATACCAACCGTGAATGAATTCCATATTCATTACGTACGTTTGTATTATGTTGGTGCATAAATCCGTAGCGTATTTGCTCTTCATGGTGGTACTCCGCTTGCTATGTGTTTATTTATCGACTGTCATTTTTATTTGTAGTTCGCTGTGGGTATTTGAGTAACATATTGTCGTTTTGTCACTTGGGGATAGTGAGTGGAGCTATGGACGCAAGGAAATGGAGTGCGAAGTGGAGAAATCGGAACATTTACGACATAATCCTCTGTTTAAGTTCAGTAGAGGGGTGCCAGCAGCGGAGGCAACCAAAAACATTTGCTCCGCGTATGGGAATAATGCCATTGTGCAGAGCACGGAAAGAAAATGGTATTCTCGTTTTAAGGAAGACCGTTTTTACATTAGTGACTCTTCACGTTCAGGAAGACCTGCGGGGACTGGATGAGCGTTTAAACGCATCAGTCCAAAATGACCCACGTCAATTTACACGAAAACTGGAAAATATGATAAACTGTAATCACTTCGCCATAGTGCGACGTTTGCATGCATTTGTGAAGGTTCAAATACCGGGAGTATGCTCTAAACAAAGTCACAAAAATCAACTGGTGGCCATTTGTGCATCTCCGCTTACTCGTCATCAATTGGCTCGTGAACAACACCGATCATTCCTATCCCGAATCGTTACTGACAACGAGAAATGATGTCTTTATGCTAACGCGAGGAAAACAAGGAATGTTTGAGCCCAAACAAAGCAGCAAATCCCCGTACAAAGACCTGTATACATCCACAGAAAGTAATGTTAGACATCTGGCGGAACAACAAATTGTTTCCCCGAGGTGTAACCATCACCGCTGACATTTATTGTCAACTAATGAGACGTCTTGCAAACGCAATCCAAGAACGACGACCAGGACGACTTCATGAAGTAATGCTAGTCCACAACAACGCCCACGCGCTTTCTATTAGACTGACAAAAAACACTATACAAGAGTTGGGGTGCGAAGCCATTCCGCACCTACCTTATTCACCTGATTTTGCACTCTTAAATTTTCGCCTTTCCATTTATCTATCGATTAAACATCATGGAGCTTCATTTCCTGACAAAAATGTGCTCCGAACCTGACTCGACGACTTCTTCACCTCAAAAGCAAGTGGTTTCTACAGCCGCGAAATCAAGAAGTTGCCTCAGCGTTAAAAAAACTCATATAAATAGTGAAGGCGAATATATTAATGATAACCAGTGTCATGAAAGGAGGATATATAATGAACATCAACAAAAGCAAAACAAGGATAATGGAATGTAGTAGAATTAAGTCGGGTGATGCTGAGGGAATTAGATTAGGAAATGAGACAAAGTAGTACAGGAGTTTTGCTATTTGGGGAGCAAAATAACTGATGATGGTCTAAGTAGAGAGGATATAAAATGTAGACTGGCAGTGGCAAGGAAAGCGTTTCTGAAGAAGAGGAATTTGTTAACATCTAGTATAGATTTAAGTGTCAGGAAGTCGTTTTTGAAAGTATTTGTATGGAGGGTAGCCATGTATGGAAGTGGAACATGGACGATAAATAGTTTGGAGAAGAAGAGAATAGAAGCTTCCGAAATGTGGTGCTACAGAAGAATGCTGACGATTAGATGGGTAGATCACATAACTAATGAGGAGGTATTGACTAGAATTGGGGAGAAGATAAATTTGTGACACAACTTGACTAGAAGAAGGGATCGGTTGGTTGGACATGTTCTGAGGCATCAAGGGATCACCAATGTAGTATTGTAGGGCAGCGTGGAGGGTAAAAATCGTAGAGGCAGGATAAGAGATGAATACACTAAGCAGATTCAGAAGGATGTAGGTTGCAGTAGGTACTGGGAGATGAAGAAGCTTGCACAGGACAGAGTAGCATGGAGAGCTGCATCAAACCAGACTCTGGACTGAAGACTACAACAACAACAACAAAATCTCTATTATATTTATCTATTGTTTTTATTAAACTTACGGGAAAATGCAGTGAACTTATGCACCAACGTGATATTTTTTATTCCAGTAACGATCTGCCCACTGACTGGATCGTTGCTCGTTCGGACGCAACAAATTACATCTCCACGCTACTGTAATGTACACTAAACGAACAGTTATTTTTGCTTAACAAGCTTAACACATTGTTGTTATAAAATAAAGAAAAATCTTTGTTCATCGTCTGGTAGGATGCATCGAAGACAGTGCCGTAATACCAATCAGCCGCCTACAGTGCCTTTCTGTATGAGTTGTCTTTCACCTGCTTCGATGCTGTCTTTCATGTCTTCCTATCTTCCTACGTACGTCCCGTTTATCCAAAAATTAATAAAAATTTGTGAAAATTTAAGACAATAGTCTTAATACTTCAAGTGTTCTACGTAGTCCCCACCACTTCAGTACACCGAGCGAGGTGGCGCAGTGGTTAGCACACTGGACTCGCATTCGGGAGGACGACGGTTCAATCCCGTCTCCGGCCAACCTGATTTAGGTTTTCCGTGATTTCCCTAAATTGTTTCAGGCAAATGCCGGGATGGTTCCTTTGAAAGGGCACGGCCGATTTCCTTCCCAATCCTTCACTAACCCGAGCTTGCGCTCCGTCTCTAATGACCTCGTTGTCGTCGGGACGTTAAACACTAACCACCACCACCACTTCAGTACAGCGCACAGAACGTTCATACTGCCATGTGCCCTTTTTTCGGATGTTGTTCAACGCGCTCCACATTCTCTTCTATGTCGGCTCTTTTTTCAAGCCGTTGACTTGTCATGTAAATCTATGCACTTTGTCGGTTTGTGGTAGGTTCGTACTGATAACACCAGGTACCGTCACACCTGACGACATTTTCTAGCAAAAAAAAACTGTTTGTGTTTTTCATTTCAGTCAAGACGCAGATGGTGTCCACATGTTGTTGTTTTTGTTTGAAGGTTAAGATGTGTAGGACAATCTTTGCACAAACCTATCTCGTCTTCAAAACATTCTTGAGAACGTGTTCAATACTTCATTAGGGGATTTTGACCCATTGCGATATGTGACACGACGATGTTGACATACTGCGGCTACACATCCAGTACTTCGCTGACAAGACTTACACACCAGCACTAAATTCAGTCTCGGAACGTTTTTGACGGGCAGTGTATGCACAACACCAGACATTTATAATCCGTTTTATACATTATTCTAATCCGACTATGAAACACGTATGTAACGTAGCAGCGATGGTAAGGCATAATAAAATCTTTGACCAGAGAGCCTTTTATCGTGGTTAGCCTGCGCTTGACCGCGCGAGAGTTGCGAGCAGCACTCTGTCGGTAGCAGTAGCTCAGTTCAGCTGCGTCCAGTAGTCGGTCGGTAGTAGTCGTGCAGTTCAGTTGCGAGCAGTCTGTCAGTGGGCAATCTGTGAGCAGTGCAGTATGTCGGCAGTAGCAGTCCAGTGCAGTTGTGTGTGAGGAGTCGGCGGGCGTCGACATGGCATTCTGGTCAAGATACAGGACGAGGTATATTATTTTTAAATGCGCTCAGCTAATAATGTAAATTAACTGTAACTAATTTGTGCAATAATCGCCCCAATAATAATTTTGATTTCAAAGTAATTTTTACAAAAGAACCTTTTTAACTGAACCAACGATCTCCTTCCATTTCCTTTAAAGAAAAGTTTCAGTTAAATTTCGAAAAAAAAAAATATTATTTGCAATGCATTTCCTCCAAGCCGTGGCCAACAATAAGAGCAGAAACTTGACATGCAATTATACTGAGATAAGAAATTAATTCTGATTTTTGCACAGGGCCAAAGACCGATATTTCGGTTTAATTGAATTTTCATTGTCACTGAAGTTTCATTAGCACTGAATTATCTTTTATTATATTTTTTGTGGGAGCTTACACCAGAGTCAGATTGCGATTCTCATTTTTATTGTCATTAAATTTAATTGCTAGGGAGGTTACACTTGGCTTCCATTTCTATTAAGTATTGTCTTTTAAATTTCGGTGGAAAGGTTACACTTAGCTCAATGATCATTAGCATTCATAAATAATATTGTCTTAAAAATTCTTCGGAAAGGTTACACTTGGCGACACCCAGTCCAGGATCGTATTTCGTTGAGAATCTTTTGAAAAACAGTCAGATATCTGCTCTTATTTGCTTAGATATAATTAGAATTTGGCGCAACGCTTTTACTAATCTTGTGTCTTTCTTTCTACAGGTCAACGGCAATTCGTTGCTCTGTTGTATTTGTGTGTTGTTTTTACATTGTGCTTATTTCATTTGTGAATAATTGTGACTTTAGCAAAAATGCCGCGAAAGACTGTGAATAGTGTTTCGCGAGGTGTTATGAATGAAATTACCGACTCAAACAACTTTACCGATAGGACTTGTGACACGCAGTGTAATGATGACAATTCTGCGTTCACTAATAATCAGTGCGTTCCAACCATTAATAATGATGTGGACCTTAATGATGAACAAACGAACTCGATTGTGTCTTCTGTTGATTTGACGACAATCGATGACGCGGGGCGCACCATTGTAATGAGCGCTGCCCAGCCTAACACAACCAGTTTACTAAATTCACGTGACGAACACACAAATTTGTCTAATGAAAATGGAAAATCTACTGAAAGTACGACGGATACATTTAATTCCGAAATGGCGACGCACAGTATACATTCGATAAGCAGACCTTTTTGTGAATCTCAGAATAACCAAATGGTTACGGAAAATGAGACAATTCCAGATCCAGCATTAATTAGCACAGAGAACAGAAATGCTAATTTTCTATCGGATCCAATTATGGCATTTTTGCTACAAAATTTCAGACAACTTAGTGAACAGATCAAACAAGATAACGAAAAACTCAAACAACAACTAAATGAAAGTTTCGACAACCATTACAAACAGGTAAATGAAAGTTTCGACAACCATTACAAACAGGTAAATGAAAGTGTCGACAACCATTACAAACAACTTAGCGAAACAATTGATAAAAGTTTCGAACTCACAAACGAAAAACAAGACGACCTTAAAGAACAGAACAAACAAGTTAGTGAGCAGATTACAGCTGTTACCGTGCAATGCCAGTACATTAAAGAACCATTACGTGTGAATACTAAGACTTGTGCTAATAACAGTAATGAAAAAGTTGGCACTGTTGCACAAGAATTAAATAGTACACGTGTAGGCACAACAGAATCACATGAAGACGAAGTTAATGCAGTCACTGAACAATGCCGTAAAAACGCAGTACAGATACGCGACGAGTTTAATTTAGAGCCACTGGAAGTTTCACACACTCTGAATACGGAAATTGTTAATAAAAGTGAACGACACAACAACCAAATTGGCGAAAATATTAAAGTAACAGAATTAAAAACTATTTCAGTCACCAATACGTCGCAGAATCCGCCACTTTGCGAGCATTTGTCAGAGTCACGCAGCGTGTATAATGTGAACAATTTACAGAGACTACGCGAATTGTGTGTGTGTGTGTTGGGGTTTATGGGCGCTCAACATCGAGGTCATCAGCGCCCTGACACACAGTAAAAGGAACGAATGTGGAGAGACCTAATAAAACTGAAAAACACACTCAAAGCAGGAAAAGAGGGAAAATACGACCTGAGAAGGTAAAACCTAAGGTAAGGGATAACATAGCGACAAGAATGACATAGGAAACCGTCAGTGTCTGGCCACTTACATAAAATATGGGCGAGCTTGTCACACAGGAAACAAGTTAAAATCCCCTCCCTAAAATCTTTGTAAAAACATTCGACATGGCACAGAACTTTAAAACTTTAACCACATTCGTCCGAGTGTTGCCTAAAAGAGTTGGCAGGTCCGCTGGCAAGGCAGCCGCGGCCCGCTGGTCAGAAAATAAAACGCAATCCAATAAAACGTGGCGCACAGTGACCTGGACGCCGCAAGCACCACACAGTGGAGGGTCCTCCCGCCGGAGCAAGAAGCCATGCGTCATAGGGCTGTGGCCTATTCGAAGCCGAGTGAGGAGAACCTCGTCCCGTCGATGGGGCTGAAAGGAAGTAAACCACACACGCGTTGTGGGCTTGACTAGACGGAGCTTATTGTCAGTCACGTCCAGCCACTCGTCCTCCCACCGACACATGACTCGGGAGCTCAACAGCGAGGTGAGTGCGTGCAAGGGGATAGCACACTGAGATACTTGTGGGGCGAGACACGCCTCCTTGGCTGCGAGATCTGCCCCTTCATTCCCAGCAATGCCAACATGCCCCGGAACCCAGCAGAAAGCTACAACCTTCCCCAGTCGCTGTAGTCGGAGGAGGGCATCCTGGATGGTCTGGACTACTGTAACTGCCGGATACAAATGGTGCAATGATTGAAGGGCACTGAGGGAATCGGAACAGACAAGAAATTTAGGAGAGGAAGAATGTCTCATCTCCTCCAGCGCCCGCAAGATCGCAGACAATTCTGCATCAAAGACCGTGAAAGGCGGAGGCAGTCGGACCTTAAGGACACGATCCGGAAAAACAACGGAGCAGCCAACGGAATCCCCTTGTTTCGACCCATCCGTAAAAACCGCTACATAGTCGTGGTGCTCAGATAAAACAGCAGAAAATGCTGCATGAAAAACGGTGGCAGGAGTGCAACCCCTCTTGTACTGCAATAAATCTAAAATCACTCTGGGCCTCTTCAGTAACCAGGGTGGCAGGTGGTTAAAACCCTGGATTTGGGGTTGTACAGACTCCACACCAAGCGACTCTAGAACACGTTGCACACGGATCCCAAATGGCAACGTAGCCCGGGGACGGTGGGAAAAAAGGCGGTCCAGAGGTGGATGGGCAACAAGGCGGTGAGCAGGCGAGCTGGGAGCCGCAAGAAACTTACAAGCCTGGCGCACCAGAAGGAGCTGCCGCCGGATGGTAAGTGGCGGTTCGCCAGCCTCAGCACAGAGACTTGGTATGGGACTGGTCCGATAAGCACCCGTGGCCAGTCGAATCCCAGCATGGTGGACAGTGTCAAGGATCCGCAAATAAGACGGCCTCGCTGACCCATATACTGTGCACCCATAGTCCAGCCGCGAACGCACAAAAGCCCGATAAAACTGAAGGAGACGCGCCCTGTCCGCGCCCCAAGACCTGTGGCTGAGGCACTTGAGGATGTTGAGTGCCTTCAGGGATCTGGCTTTCAAGTCACGTAGGTGTGGCAGCCATGACAACCTGGAGTCAAAAATTAGTCCCAGAAACCGCACTGCGTCTCTAAAATGTAGGACAGCATCCCCCATATGCAAGGCAGGCAAAGTAAAAAGACGACGAGAACGATTAAAAGGAACACAAACACACTTATCGGCAGAAAACCGAAAACCTGTCTTTGCAGCCCACTCCTCTAACCGCCGCACTGTTAGCTGCAACTGGCGGCTCACGGTTGCAACACTGGAGGAGGAACAGAAAACAGCAAAGTCGTCCACAAACAAGGAGCACTGTACTGGACTCCTCACTGTAGACGTTATACTGTTTATGGCTATGGCAAAGAAGGTAACGCTTAAAACACTGCCCTGGGGGACACCGTTCTCCTGCTCAAAGCGATCAGACAGTGTGTTACCAACGCGGGTCCGAAAAAACCGCTGAGACAGGAAAGACCGAATGAAAATGGGGAGGCGGCCACGAAAGCCCCATTGATGCAGTTGTGCAAGAATACAGTGTCTCCAAGTAGTATCATATGCCTTGCTGATATCAAAGAAGATACCGATACAGTGATGCTGACGGAGGAAAGCCCGCTGAATAGCCGCCTCGAGGAGTGTCAGGTTGTCGACTGTGGACCGAAATTTTCGGAATCCACACTGAAAGCGGCTAAGGAGCTGCCTGGTCTCTAGCAGCCAGACCAGACGACGGTTAACCATTCGTTCCAGGGTCTTTCCGACACAGCTTGTCAAGGCAATACTACGATAACTACTGGGACATGTGCGGTCCTTGCCTGGTTTGAGGAGAGGGATGAGGATTGCCTCCCTCCACGAGGTGGGGAAAACTCCGGTCCGCCATATGAGATGAATTAAAATCCGAAAAGCTACGCGACTGAAAATATGAAAAGCTACGCAACTTGAAGTACGAAATGACACAGACGAACAGATTCACTCACAAACCCGAACGTGTTTTCAAATTTAGTGACGAGAACGTTGATTACGAGCAATTTTTATCCGCAAGAAAATGTAAAGAATTTAATAATGACAGAGCACAGATACACGATTTGCACAGTATAAGACAATTTATTTTTGTACTTTCACCGCTATTACCTGTAATGCGGAAGCTAGCTTTGAACCTGATGCGACAATTTGCTATTGCATTTTCATCAGCATTGCCTGTAATGAGGAAACTTGAATTAACAAGAATACAGCGATTTACTTTTGGAATTTTATCGCCATTGCCTGCAACGCAAAAGTTAAAATTTATTTGCAGTGTGTAAAAGACCTCAGGGGATTCATTACGCTTTAATGAATATGTGCCGAAGCGTGCATAGGGCCCCGAGCTGTAGTAGTGCTGTTTCATCTTTAGTTTTCTGCACTGCTGCCTTCTCTTCTACTATCCTTTATATCTATCAAAACTGCTCTTTAACTATTGCTCTTTGTAGAATTAAGAAACGTTGTAATGAAAACCCGATATGACAAATCTTTTACCGAATGTGACAATTTTCACCTAGGCACTCCCGTAATGACAACTACCGCCGTAATTTTAATTACAGATAAAGTCGTAATCATCAGTATCTGTAGAATTATTAGGAACAGGAACCACATTTTTGTAACAATAGATGTTTTTCACCACAACAGCATGAAAGTCAATCGCTTTGCATACCTAACCAACAATGGAATGCACAAGGTCAACCAGGCTTTAATGTTTCGCCGCGTGCACGTATAGTCTCACCTCCAACAAATAGTAACGCACAGCAGCAAGGAAATAACTACGTACAGAAAACTCAGTATTTCAATTCCTATCGCAATGCACCGTATACAAATGACTATTACGACAGACGTAAAAATAACGAGCACAATTATCAGCGTACATTTAATAACAGTCTATCTTATCAGCAGCAAGAACATTAGCAACAACAAATAATCATGAATGAACCAGGCAATAGGTGTCATCTATAGCGTAACACGTCAGTAAGAAATAACAGAGCAGTTCAAATAGTCGAAATGGCACAGCATCCTCCCGTAAATAATAGCACGTACGACAGAATTTGACCAGACACAGTACAGGTTGCATATTCCAGTAATGTAAGCAATAATTTTCACACGCAGAATCTTGTTCACGAGAATGTTATTTGAAACATGCTTTGCTGAATGCACCACTTTTGTCGCACCCAGATCTTACTAGAAATTTTTCCATTGCCACCGACAGTTCCAACACCGCTTTAGGCGTACACATTTTTCAGGAAATTGAAGAAGATGGTTCAATAGTAATTAAAAACATCGCATTTGCAAGTCGCATTCTGTCACCTGCTGAGCGAAATTATTCCGTTACAGAACTTGAAACATTATGTGTTGTATGGGCTTTTACGAGATTTCGGCACTTTCTTTATGGCAGACACACCACCGTTTACACAGACCACAGAGCTATACAATTTTTACTTTCGGCCAAATTCACTCACGACAGATTAAGCAGATGGAAACTTTATTTACAAGAATTTAATTTTACAATAGTTCACATTCCCGGCACACAAAATGTTATAGCAGACGCACTATCGCGTTCTCTGAGCAACAATCAGCAAGACGTAGCAACCAACTTCTGCAAAGCAAATTTCAGTGTCATGTACATTCAGCAAGTTGCATTTGAAAACTTTATTTCATCGTCATTACAGGACATAGCAAAAGAACAAAATAAAGACAACGTGTGGAAAGAAATTAAACACCTTTGGCAAGATAAGAATAATGTTACGATTAGAAACCATTACACTGTACGCAATGACATTCTGTTTCGCCGCTCTCATCCTGACAGCAACAATTGGTTATTATGCATTCTTGACGAACTGGTTAACAAATTAATCTGGTACACTCATTTAAGTTACGCACATTACGGAGCACGAAAATGTTTTCTTATACTGAGACAGAACTGTTATTTTACCAACATGGAGAAACGTATACGACGAGTTTTAGCGTCTTGTAAAATTTGCCAGAAAGTTAAATCAGACACCACTTCACATATTCCTCCTTTATATCCCATTGTACCTGTTAAATTAAAACATATGGCCGCTGTAGACATTTTTGGTCCGATTCCGAGAACTAACAGAGGTTTTTGCTACATCTTTGTCGCTGTTGAGCTCACTTCAAAATTTGTTACTTTCACTCCGTTACGCAAAGCTACTGCTAAAACTGTTTCGAAAGCATTTGTAAAACATTTTCTACTTCATGTAGGGCATGTGATGAAAGTAATTTCTGACAATGGATCACAATTTCGATGTGGCATATGGACACGCATGTTACGAGCTAGAAACATTTCTCCGATTTATGTATCCAAGTACCATGCTTCTTCGAACCCTTGTGAACGGTTAATGAAAGAAATTGGTAAGCTGTGCCGAATATACTGCCACAAAAGACATATAGATTGGGATACACACATACTCTCATTCCAAGATGTAATTAATTCCATTCCAAATGAATCCACTATGCTATCTCCGTCTGTTATACTGAAAAACGTTGAACCACCAAACAAAATTAAAGAATTAGTAAACTTCCCTACCTGTCGTCGACTAAGAAACCACGAAATAATTGACATTGCGCTGAACAACATCAAACGTGCCGCAGAGCGCCGGAGAAGACAGCAAAAACAGGTTTGTACACGCCGCGACTTTCACGTTGGACAGAAGATATTAGTACGTACACACTATTTATCCAGCAAATTAAAAGGTTGTTGTTGTTGTGGTCTTCAGTCCTGAGACTGGTTTGATGCAGCTCTCCATGCTACTCTATCCTGTGCAAGCTTTTTCATCTCCCAGTACCTACTGCAACCTACATCCTTCTGAATCTGCTTAGTGTATTCATCTCTTGGTCTCCCTCTACGATTTTTACCCTCCACGCTGCCCTCCAATACTAAATTGGTGATCCCTTGATGCCTCAGAACATGTCCTACCAACCGATCCCTTCTTCTGGTCAAGTTGTGCCACAAACTTCTCTTCTCCCCAATCCTATTCAATACTTCCTCATTAGTTATGTGATCTACCCATCTAATCTTCAGCATTCTTCTGTAGCACCACATTTCGAAAGCTTCTATTCTCTTCTTGTCCAAACTATTTATCGTCCATGTTTCACTTCCATACATGGCTACACTCCATACGAATACTTTCAGAAATGACTTCCTGACACTTAAATCTATACTGGATGTTAACAAATTTCTCTTCTTCAGAAACGCTTTCCTTGCCATTGCCAGCCTACATTTTATATCCTCTCTACTTCGACCATCATCAGTTATTTTGCTCCCCAAATAGCAAAACTCCTTTACTACTTTAAGTGCCTCATTTCCTAATCTAATTCCCTCAGCATCACCCGACTTAATTAGACTACATTCCATTATCCTTGTTTTGCTTTTGTTGATGTTCATCTTATATCCTCCTTTCAAGACACTGTCCATTCCATTCAACTGCTCTTCCAAGTCCTTTGCTGTCTCTGACAGAATTACAATGTCATCGGCGAACCTCAAAGTTTTTATTTCTTCTCCATGAATTTTAATACCTACTCCGAATTTTTCTTTTGTTTCCTTTACTGCTTGCTCAATATACAGATTGAACAACATCGGGGAGAGGCTACAACCCTGTCTTACTCCCTTCCCAACCACTGCTTCCCTTTCATGTCCCTCGACTCTTATAACTGCCATCTGGTTTCTGTACAAATTGTAAATAGCCTTTCGCTCCCTGTATTTTACCCCTGACACCTTTAGAATTTGAAAGAGAGTATTCCAGTCAACATTGTCAAAAGCTTTCTCTAAGTCTACAAATGCTAGAAACATAGGTTTGCCTTTCCTTAATCTTTCTTCTAAGATAAGTCGTAAGGTCAGTATTGCCTCACGCGTTCCAGTGTTTCTACGGAATCCAAACTGATCTTCCCCGAGGTTGGCTTCTACTAGTTTTTCCATTCGTCTGTAAAGAATTCGTGTTAGTATTTTGCAGCTGTGACTTATTAAGCTGATAGTTCGGTAATTTTCACATCTGTCAACACCTACTTTCTTTGGGATAAGTGCAGTAAATTTGAACTTCTATACGCAGGTCCATATCGGATTCGCAGCATCCCTCACCCCAATGTTGTACACGTCAAAACTTTGAGAACCAGAAAATCGAAAGGCAACCACCATTGGTCAAATATTAAACCCTTTATTGAATGAAGACACTGTATGATTCAACACACTATGATGCCATTTACTAATGCAATTATTTTCACATGAATAATTACTGATGATTATCGTATTTTTTCTTGGCAAGTGCCCGACAAGATAAGGTTAGCAGGTCGCTTTTCTTGTCGTTACACATCAGACCGTGCACATTTTCCATTTTTTTGTGTGTATGATTGTATTCCAGTTTTGTTTATATGCACTGTGAAATAGTTAAGATATAATACACACCAGTTGACTTTGACATTTTTTTTTTGCCCTATGATATCTCAACATCGTGACTGTTTTACATTTTTTGCTGCTGCATTGTGATATTCTCTGTACATTTTGCCTTTGAACACTGTCTATGCTTTCGACATATTACGTTTTCTGTCATGTTATGCTGTATGCTTAATTGTGTCACCATTAACCAGTCATTATTTAATGGGTATATGATTTAAATGCTAGGCATTAATCTCTGTTCATCAATTTCAGAAAGAAATGATGCGTGTAAGAAATAAATTCAACAGAAATGGGAATTTCACCTACGGAATAAACGAAAGAAGATGCAATAACTTTATGAGGAAGAGTCACTAAATGAATTATGTTATTAGTTACGTCATTAATTAGCTCTTGTTTTCAATATTGACTTTTCATGTTTTGGCAAATGGCCAATGAGTGCCAATAATTTGTATCACTCAATGTGTTATGTTGACTCTCCTTTTCAATTAAGACGTCTGATGAACATTATTCTGTCATACTAAATATGCTTTGTAACTGGCCAAGGACTGCCACTGTTTATTGTAATACGATTACCCATGATGCCAATAATTTAATTTTATGAACATTATTCTGTAATACTAAATACATGGTACAGAAATGTTCAATAACTAGGCTATGAATGCCGCAAACTACTACTGTAATTCTCAATATTATGTGACTTAATGTCCTTCACCTTATGAGCTAACTACCCTGAATTACTGGAATGTCGATTTGTCCTGTCCATCCTCATGATCATGGAGCACTATATTTGGTTTTTGCACTAATTCTACGTTGGTGTGCCTTGTAAGTGCGGGGTGTTGACACGACATGCTGTCCACCACCGTGAGCGTTGAAGACCTTATTATGGTCGCACTGTTTGGTGTACCTAGTGTACTGCCAAAATGAAAACATGGAACATTACTACGACAGTTCAGTGTCTTGGCTACGCTGATAAATTCTGATGGGAAAAGAACTTCAAATTGTGTCACTTGGTGTTGTACTTCTGTGGAAAGATATGGACTTTCAGAACAGCTGTGTGCAATCTAAAGTGCTACAACCATGATGCAATCCTTCCCTTTCCTATCCTAATAGTGAAAATCATTTTTTTGCTAACATCATTTATCTTCATGGGTTATACATTTTTTTTCGATTCGCTGAACTCCAGTGCGAGTACACTTATAGCACTTGTCGACATGATTTTTTTGCCATTATGTTTATTTGTTGTGAAAATGCTAAAGACATTTTTTCGATTTGTTCTGAAGTACAGTATATGTGCACACTTGTCTTTTATATTTTATATACATTTCGTCATTTGCTGATATGTCCTCAACTGCAGTGCATGTGCACTCATGTCACTTGTCAACATGATTTTCTGCCATTCTGTTTATTTGTTCTGAAAATGCTACAGAATTTTTTCAGTGCGTATGCACTCTGTTATATGTCAAATAATTTGTATATACATTTTTCTGATTTGCTACTATGTTTTGTACTCACATTTTGTCTTTGTCTGAAATGTTTTGTACTCGGTGCGTGTGCACCACATTTAATTTATGTACTACTTTTGAATTGTAAAAATTTCTTGCGATGGCAAGTCCAAATGACTCACCATCGCTGCCAAATTTTTGCCCCCCCAGTGGAAGGTTATGAAACACGTATGTAACGTAGCAGCGATGGTGAGGCATGATAAAATCTTTGGCCAGAGAGCCTTTTATCGTGGTTAGTCTGCGCTTGACCGCGCGAGAGTTGCGAGCAGCACTCTGTCGGTAGCAGTAGCTCAGTTCAGTTGCGTCCAATAGTCGGTCGGCAGTAGTCGTGCAGTTCAGTTGCGAGCAGTCTGTCAGTGGGCAGTCTGTGAGCAGTGCAGTATGTCGGTAGTAGCAGTCGAGTGCAGTTGTGTGTGAGGAGTCGGCGGGCGTCGATATGGCATTCTGGTCAAGATACAGGACGAGGTATATTATTTTTAAATGCGCTCAGCTAATAATGTAAATTAACTGTAACTAATTTGTGCAATAATCGCCCCAATAATAATTTTGATTTCAAAGTAATGTTTACAAAAGAACCTTTTTAACTGAACCAACGATCTCCTTCCATTTCCTTTAAAGAAAAGTTTCAGTTAAATTTCGAAAAAAAAAAATATTGTTTGCAATGCATTTCCTCCAAGCCGTGGCCAACAATAAGAGCAGAAACTTGACATGCAGTTATACTGAGATAAGAAATTAATTCTGATTTTTGCACAGGGCCAAAGACCGATATTTCGGTTTAATTGAATTTTCATTGTCACTGAAGTTTCATTAGCACTGAATTATCTTTTATTATATTTTTTGTGGGAGCTTACACCAGAGTCAGATTGCGATTCTCATTTTTATTGTCATTAAATTTAATTGCTAGGGAGGTTACACTTGGCTCCCATTTCTATTAAATATTGTCTTTTAAATTTCGGTGGAAAGGTTACACTTAGCTCAATGATCATTAGCATTCATAAATAATATTGTCTTAAAAATTCTTCGGAAAGGTTACAACTAGTACTACAAATTAGTTCACTGAATGTCAGATGAACGGTTCTGGGCGTCTAAGCAGATTTCACTCAAATCTTTCTCTTTTCTGGGAAAGCCTTTCTAGAGACTGTCTTGTCCACTAATCTTTGTGTTACTTGTTGTTATTTAAAATTTATTTCTGTCTTATTTCAAATTCTTACAGATTTTTAAAACGTTCTTTTTCATTTGCATGACTATATACGCAGCAAATAAGACTTTCTTATACTCAGCCACCCTAGGTGACCGAGCGGTTCTAGGCGCTACAGTCTGCAACCGCGCGAACGCTACGGTCGCAGGTTCGAATCCTGCCTCGGGCATGGATGTGTCTGATGTCCTTAGGTTAGTTAGGTTTAAGTAGTTCTAAGTTCTAGGGGACTGATGACCTGAGATGTTAAGTCCCATAGTGCTCAGAGCCATTTGAACCATTCCTTAGCTTAGTTAGGTTTAAGTAGTTCTACGTTCTAGAGGACTGATGACCTCGGAAGTTAAGTCCCATAGTGCTCAGAGCCATACTCTGAGCCATACTCTGCCTCTGACATCTTGTGAAATCTTTCTTCGTCGATAGCACAACTCTCTCACTTTTTCTGTATCTGCACATTCCTCAGTTTGAACATTAAGCAAATAGCTGTTCTCATTTGTGCTGATTTCCACGTTAACTTTATTTAAAACTATTTGTTTATTGAATACTATAAAGTTGCAAGTCTGTTGATCATTTGTCTCAAACCTTATTCTAAATTTTCCTACAATCAGCCAAAAGCGTTGCATCCAGATTTGTGGCACTAACATACCCTTCCTTTGCTCTTTTCTTTAGCTTCCTATTTCAAAATTTGCATTAAACAACATTGAACAAAAAACTTTCTTGGATTGATCTCTTAGTAAGACGACAGTGACAGTCCCAATTTTTCACTCTTATTCCATTTCGTTGCTAGAGACATTGATTACTTGTCTGCTATCCTCATAGCATTTGGGTTCTGAATAACTTATTCCATGTTACATTTTCGAGGGCATTCCCCAATGAACGTGCCTGAGATTTAGTTTCTTATTCTTTCTTCAAACAGACACTGTCAAGGTCATCAACTGTCACATATTTCAAAACTATATCGAATAGTCTCGATGAATGAAGACATCTGCGAGTGGGTGTGTTTCACTCCAGTGGAACTACAAACAGACGTAAACGCTGCACCGGCCGATGAGGCGCTTTCGGAATTGAGTATGAGCAATCAGAGTGTTTGCCTCTGTGTTGCTCATTTCACGGTGGAAGCTTTGCCCAATGATTTGGATGCGCGCCGCTAATGAGATACGGCCGTATCAAAGTCTGCCCGCCCGCTCCACGGCGGTTGCGCCGCTGGCCATTTCCAAACAGTTTAGATAACACGGGCTGCGAAATCTGCAACCAGCCATCACGGCAGAAGGGACGGCGCGCATAAGATCCGGTTTCCACAGCACGGCTCGCGGCCGAGTAAACCTTCCATTATGGACGCCTCTACCTGAAATTTGACACTTCATTAGTATCTCTGCCGTCCCGACATGGGTAACTAGGTACATCATTAGTGGAGGCTCCTATTAAATACATGTACCGCTGTGTTAGGATTGTTACGAGGGAGTACGAAGGTCTCCACGTATCACTAGCATTTGCGCTGACAAGCCCAACGGCATGAATGTGCTGCGATACAGAGAAGAGAAAACAATGCCTCGTTACACAGCAGGCGAAGTGCTTTTTGTAGCAAGTATTAACTCGTTACATCCTAATTTTTGTTATTGGTAAACTGACTGTTTATTTCTTGTGTATTTGGTTTTCACTCATCAAATACGAACGTAAAATACAGAGTGCTTTGTTATATCTCATTGTGTGGAATACTCATAATTGTAGTACGATTTTGCTTGAACGAAAAACAGAGATTCACGTTGAGTTGCTCATTGATAGCGACACCAGTGAGAAATTTTATCTAACCATTTGAAGCTTTCATGTAACATTGGCTACCAATTAAAGAGTCCAGCTGTAAAGTTGTTTTCCATTTAAATATTAGGCTGCATCATTTTCTAGAAACAGGAATTTCGACCGTGTAGGCGTAAGTCATCCTCAGGGCAACGAAACAGTTGATTTCTAATGATACCCTGCCCTGCAACCTATCAACCTGATGATCCGATGACATTGTTCTGGAACTTCACTGAACACTGCTAAATCAAGATGCCTCAGGGACGGCTGTATGTACGGGAAACTAATTCTTGTGCTGCTCTTGCAGGTGACTGACAAGCTACATTTAATCGGCTGCTTGTACCCACGGGCTACTCCTAAAAGCGTACTTCTGAACCTAGTTTGTATACTAAATTATATTTTATAATTTTCTGTAAGAAACAGTCCAGGGGGTCGATAAAGAGTACAGCTAGTTCGGTTTTCCCCTTGTAACGTCACAATAGGTTTCGTTACATTGTTAAAATCAGTGTTATGTTGCTATCAGCTGAAAGACATTGACAGCGTAAATTCAATTACTTTACATAATTAATGAACAGTGAAATAATCTCAGCCCCAAATTACATGCATGTAGAAACAGTTATGGATCAAAGTCTTTTATTCTCATTACAATATGCACATCCTGTGTCCCTATTTACATTTCCCCACCTCTTCTTAAGGTACGTGGTCAGGTGTGAATGTTTTGAGTGTGGTAGCAGACAAACCAGAGATGTAGTGGGTCTCAGAATCTTCTACCAACTTTAACACAGTCAGTGGAAGGCGGAGAGCAGGAACAGGGTGGTTCGACCAGAGGTGTGAAAAAAAAAAAAAAGTTTTCTTACCAGAGGTTGGTCATGGGCCTCCCCCACCATGGGCCTGCTCGGGAGAAAGAGCCGCGCAACGGTTATGGGAAGTTTTTTGGTAGACAGGTAAGCGACCAGACGTTCCTTCAGAACGCTGCTTGGAAATCAGGACAAAGGTATTTGAATGTTTAAATATGTTTGAAGTTAACAATTTATTTACCAGGGGCTTTTTCGCGATTGATTAATTAAGAACCATTTATTGATTTCTGTTCAATTTATCCGATAGAAGAATAATCTTCTCCGTTCGAGATTTCCGTTACGACCCGCCACGTGGTGCATAGTTTTAAACTGCAACCGCCGAGAAAGCTAATAGAGGGAGTTGTAGCCAGTTTTTGCGATTGCTGAACATTTATGCTAGCGTGTGTCTATGTTTAACAACTTATTGAAAATTTAGTGACGAATGTAGCTTTTCTAAGATGAATCGTTTCGTATTCAAGCACTTCGCGCTGGAGATACCAGCCACGAGTGCTGCTCGATGCCAGCCACTGTACATAGAAAATCTGCATAGAGAAATAGTTACTATATTTGCATTTCAGTGATAGCTTAGTGCATGTGCATGTATCAGCATAGTAGTAGTGACCACGTGCTCTCCAAGATTTTCCTTCCCCCCCCTCCCCCCCTCCCCCTCCCCCCTTCCCCCCCCCCCCCCCCCCCCACAGGACGATGCAAATCGAAGGCAACACGGCTTGTAATTCAAAGGAGAAATAATCTATGTGCATAGTTAAACAATCTTTGTCCATAGTTAAATGGAAATTCAAAGCAGAATTAGTGAAATGTGTGTTCAAGAGATTGCTAAGAAGTAACTTCGTAAATTTTTCTAATGTTGGTTAAAAAAAAATTAACTTTGTTCTTAGAAGTTATTTCCATTCTCGGCTTGCTCATTTAAACCATACCTAAGAAAAGAGAATCGTATCAATCACGCTGCCCCTTTACTAAAATAGTTGGCACAAGACTAGTTTCGTGCAGGATGTAGTTTTCTCTGACCATCCCCAAAATTACAATTGCGTTATCCGTTGCCAGTTCAAATTCAATCGATAAGATTGTATTCTGATCTTTAATGGGCCTAAACATCAATTCTAAAGCGGTCAGAATGGTCAGGGAAGGTTACGCTGCCGAGAGAGAAAAATTGTGCATAAGATCCTTCCCCACAGCAGGCTTATATAAATAAAAATGAATAAAAGTAATCCCTGCTGATAAAATTAAGCAAACTCCCTTCTCAGCCTGCCACAGACAGGGAGAATTAACTACATTTACGATCTAAATACCAGTCGTTGGGAGCTTGCACCCTTTGCTAAATACGGGATTAATAATGAAAGTCATGTTTGTCTTTAAATTATACTTTCATATAACATCCGTTGCCTGATATGTGAGAGAGAAAGTTAATAGTTCCGTAATATGATGCAAATACAACTCTTTTGCACAGAGGTTAATATCCGCAATTATTAGATAACATACATTGTCTAGTGATATTAATGTGACCACCTGCCAAAAGTCTTTTGCAGGGCGAACCGATATGAGACGTAGAGGAAGAGAGTCAATGAAGTTCTGGAAGATACCGATTGGGATGTGGAGCCACACCGACTCCAGTAGCGTGGCCAGCGACACTAGACTCCTCGGTTGAGGAATCACGGCGCGAACAGTCTGATCCAGGTGGTTCCACACATTCTCGAGTGGGTTTAAAGCCGAGGACTGTGGTGGCCGGTGGATTGCGTAAACTAATGCCGATGCTATTAGAACCATGCACGTATACTGTGAGCTGTGTGACACGTTGCATTATCCTGATGGTACATGTCATCGTAATGAGAAAAAACAAACTGCAGATAGGGGTGCACACGGTCCGCCACGATACATACATACTTGTGTTGATCCATTGGGCTTTCCAGAATGACGAGATCAATCAGGGATTGTCCATTGGTGTGGACCCTTCCGACGATTGTTGCATGATGTTTGGTTTCAGATGTTTCAGGCGTAAACGCCAACGGCCGCATGGAGCGTAAGTCGTGATTCATCTCAAAAATCCACCTGTCCCCCCTCAGTGGACATCCAATTGCGGCACTGTACTGGCGTGCGGCTTCCATCCTTCGTCACTGATGAACAACAGTCAGCAAGGGTGCATGAACCAGGCGCCAGCTATAGAGGCCCATACGTAGCAAAGGCCGCTGAAGGGTCTTTGAGGACAACTGTTTGTAGTCCCTTGGTTCATCTGGGAGTTTGCAATGCTCTTCTGTATACCCCGTCAAGCTTTACATACCCTCCACCACTAGCGCTGCCACCTGCCATCTGTGAGTGGTTAATGCAGATTGACGTCGAACGTAGGGGGTGGTCCGGTTAATTTGAATGGACTGTGTGTTACTTTAATTTAGTTAGTGGAGCAACAGCACATCTTCAAAATTACAATACATGAGATGTACAGGGTGTTTCAAAAAGCTTTATTCAGGGAGCTGCATATTGTACCTACTAACTTCATGTTATAACAGAAACATGGTAAATTTAACCAATAATTTAATACATCTGTGAAATACAAGTATATAAATCGGAAATTACCAAAGTTTGTAACAAATTCGACAGAACTCTCCACACCTTGGAAATATCTTCGCCACGTTAGAACATTTCTTCCCCAGTCTGGTGAGTGACGGTTCAAGACACTACTAGAAGGCCTCCACTGTACGCCCCTGAGAATGTTGTGCCTCAGATGGAGCCAAACAGCGATCATTACAGCTCCGTCACAATGCCCGCTGACCCTATGTAACAGAACTAGTTTGGATAAAAACTTCAACCGTCTCAGTTCGCATCTGGAGAAAATACTGTGTCATGGCATACTACTTGTCGATTCCCTTCCACTGAGCTATGGATGAACTACGATGCCGCGTAGCAGTAGAAGCGAATGCAGTATCTCCAAACATGCCCGCTGAACAATCGCACTTGGTTGACTATCAACTTGATGTTTGTTGTGTGTCCAGTTGGGGCACAATAAATATTTGTCAACATATGTGCGTGCATATGAAAGATATATAAAAAACCTAAACTCCGCCCGAACAGGTCATGAAGGCCCAACAGTACCGACTGGCCGCCGTGTCACCCTCAGCCCCCAGGCGTCATTGGATGCGCATATGGGGGGTCCGCTCTCACGGCCGTACGTTGGTTTACGCGACTGGGGCCGTTCCCTCTCAATCAAATAGCTTCTCAGTTTATCTCACAAGGGCTGAGTGCACCCCGCTTAACAACAGTGTTCGGCAGACCGGATGGCCACCTATCCAAGTACTAGCCCAGCCCAACAGCGCTTAACTTCGGTGATCTGACGGGAACCGGTGTTATCACAGCGCCAAGGCCGTTGGCATATGAAAATCTGTTGGTTATTTTGAAAATAGCAACGAGGACCTACACGTAAGTTAAAACTGAACCTAAGTTTCAATTTTTATTCATGTCCTGAGAAAGGGAATGAAAATTTTTCTGGAACTCTGTATTAAAGAAGTAGATTTGAAAGAGCACCAGATTAAATAGAATCCCTCTATGAATGATAAAACTGGTTAGATTTTTACAAATAAAGGATACTTTATAATTTAAACAGCCTAGATTTATTTAGATGAGATGTTGATTTGCACACAGTACCCAATAAATTAGTGTTGCCGAGAGGCAACCTCGTTATCTGAGTAATACTTGCAACCGACTTTCTTTACTTTACTTTATTTGCTTTACTTATTTGCTTCATTTGCTTTACTTTACTTTATTTGCGGAATTTATTCTAGTCTCTGTTTTCCTTTATAGTTTTTACTCTCTAAAGCTTCCTCTAGCACCAAGGAAGTTATTCCATGGTGTCTAATGTTCTGCCATCCTATCCTTTCTTCTTGTCAGTGTTTTCCGTGTATTCCTTTCCTCTTCGTTTCTCCGGAGAAACATCTTCAACTCTACCTTATTAGTCGATCTAATTTTCAACATTCTTCTGTAGTACCACATCTCAGATCCTTCGATTCTCTTTTTTTCCTGGGTTTCAAACTCTCTAGATTTCACTGCCGTACAAAGCTGGGCTCCAAACGTCCATTCTCAGAAATTTCTGGCCCTATATTCAGGTTTGATACTAGTTGACTTCTCTTGGTCAGGAATGCCCTTCTTACCAGTGCTAGTCTGCTTTTTATGTCTCCCTTGCTCCATCCGCCTCGGGTTATTTCGCCACCTAGGTAGCAGAATTCCTTAACTTTATTTACTTTGTGATCACTAGTCCTGATGTTAAGTTTCTCGCTGTTCTCGTTTCTGCTACTTTCCTTTACTTTCGTATTTCTTCGATTTGCTCTCAATCTATATGCCGTACTTTTTAAATTGTTCATTCCATTCAGCAGGACTTGTAATTCCTCTCCACTTTGACTCAGGATAGCAATGTCATCAGCGAATCTTATCATTGGTATCCTTTCACCTTGGGTTTTAATTCCATTTTTGAACCTTTCTTTTTATTTTCATGACTTCTTCTTCGGAATATAGACTGAACAGCATGGGCGGAAAATTACAGCCCCGTCTTACACCCGTTTTAATCCGAGCACTTAGTTCTTAGTCTTCCATTCTTGTTGTTACCTGTTGGCTCTTGTGCATATTGTATGTTACCCGTTTTTCCCTATAGCTTGTAACCTCCCCCTCACTTATCGACCTTAATGACAGTGAAAAATTAAACCGCGTGTACCTAATCGAAATTTGGGGAAAGCAATCGTCACCGAAGTTAATCTGTCGGTAAAGAGGGAGGAATGGGTTACATCTAAATGAAAGGAAAAATGCAAATGAAACATGTGGAAATTAATTTTGAAAAGGGGTAAAGTTAATAAAGAAAGTAAATGTGCGGTCGTCACGTTAACAATTAATTGGCGCTAATTAGATATTTGAAAGTTGGGGGAAATTACGGTCGCCAGTCCTAAGAACAATTACTATAGTAACTGAAAAAGAAAGGTTATTACACATATAATTAGCACTAGAAGCGTGGCAACTGAAGGTTGACATGTGTAGTGTGAAAACTGAAAGTTTGTCAGAAGTAATAAATTTCGCTACACTCTGACTTAATTTAGCAAAAGAATTAATAAAACCGGAAAATCGAAAGTTAGTTTAGTGACTAAAGTCAATAGTGAGCTTTCTTTCTGAAGCACATCGAAATTCAGTAAGATACGGTTAGTCTTGGACTACCTCAACAATCATTTCAAAAGCTACTTGAATCTACGCAATTTAGAAATAAGAGATTTAACTTTGAACTTGAATTAAATGATTCTGAACAATTAACAATAGTAAAATTTAGTACGTACCAAGCTGAGCTGCAGTCACAGGTAAGCTAAAATGCGGTAACAAAACTCGCACTCTTAATTTGTGCTTGTGTAATCTAAATATTGTAGCCAGCTATGATTATCTTAACTGAACTTTGAAATTAAAGCAGTGAAATCGAATGATGCTGGCGTTTAATTTCAACGACACTCAGGTTCATTCCGGAAAAGGAAGGGACCCTGCTTGGTAATGCAATTGGGACAATGAGCAACAAAGGTTCATGCTACGTTGCTGTAATTTTGTGATTTGAAAAGTTTGAAAAGCTGAGGTCTGCCATACAGTTCTAAAACTTTATGTGATTCCAGTCTTCCTTGTTGGTTGATTGAAGGTTTCAAGCCGTCGATCGAGGAGGTGGCGACAGTCACTCATTGTCGGCCGTCGCTGTTGCAGAAGCTGGATGTTGACGCGCCTTCTTCTCGACACGGTCACCAGGCGAAACGGGCTCTTGATGTGCGCCAGCTAATGCTTCCCGTCCGCGACACCGTGTCAGAAACTATCATAGCAAGTCGAGCGCAATTACATGCTGCCCAACCCCGAAAGCGCGGCAACTCGCGGGAGCTTCACACAACACACCTGCTCCACTGCACCACCCCAGCCAGACTTCCCTCTGCCCGCGCTCCACGCGACAGAGTTAACACTACCAAAGATCCTAAACACTTTTGTTCTCCACACGACCTATCGATGTATTCTTTCGATAGCATAGTTTTCCCTAGGCCAGACCCAGCGTATAAATACAAATAATATTTACAACACAAACCAATTATACATCGACATAAATGCATAAATATATATAAAAATAGTGAAACAATTACAATAAAGAGACAGAAATGTCATATCTTCAGGTGACAAAATAAGGAAAAAATTTATAGTACAATCGATGGAAACAGGAGGATATCCATTTCCGGCATTACAAGCTTACCCCTATTTCAAACACCTAGGAGTGTTTGACACTGTCTAAAGCTTTTTCCACGTCGACAGATGCTATGAACGTGTCCTGATTTTTCTTTAGTCTTGCTTCCATTTTCAGTCGCAACATCAGAATAGCTTCTCTGGTGCCTTTCCCTTACCTTAGGTCCAACTGGTCGCCATGTAACAGATCCTAGGTTTTCTTTTACATTATTCCATATATAATTCTTGCAAGTAGCTTGAATGTGTGAGCTGTTTAGCAGATTGTGCAACAATTTTCTCACTCGTCAGCTCTTGCAGTCTTCGGGATTGTGAGGATGATATTTCTCCTGAAGTCATATGATATATCGCCAGACTCATACATTCTCCACACCAAAGTGAATAATCGTTTTCTTGCCGCTGTCTCCAATGTTTTTAGAAATTCTGTTGGAATATTATCTATCCTCCTGCCTTATTCGATCTTAAGTCTTCCAAAGCTCTTTTAAATTCTGACTCTAATACTGAGTCCGCTAGCTCTCCTATATCTATTCCACTCTCAATGTTGCCACTCTTCCTTTTAATGTCACAGAAGGCTGTTTTGTCTTTTCTATACGCTGAGGTAGTTATTCCAACAATCATTTCTTTTTCGATTTCTTCACGTTTTCAATGGAGCCATTTTGCCTTAGTTTCCCTTCACTACCTGTTTATTTTATTGCTAAGTGACCTGTATTCCTATATACCTGAATTTCCCGGAACGTTTTTGTACTTCCATCTTTCGTCGGTCAGCTGAAGTATTTCTTCTGTTACCCATGATTACTTATCAGATACCATCTTTGTACCTATGTTTTTCTTTCTAACTTCTGTGACTGCCCTTTTTAGAGACGTCCGTTCGTCTTCAACTGAACTGACTGCTGGACTATTGCTTATCGCAATACCTATAGCCTCAGAGAACTTAAAGAGTATTTCTTCACTCCTTAGTACTTCTGTATCCCACTTTTTTGAGCATTGATTCTTCCTGTCTAGTCTCTTAAATTTCAGACAGCTCTTGATCACTACTAAATTGCGATCTGAGTCCGTATTTGGTCCTGGGTACGCCTTACAGTCCAGTATCAGATTTCAGAATCTCTGTCTGATCATGGCGTAATCTAATTCAATTCTTCCCTTATCTCTCGGCCATTTCCAAGTATACCACCTCCTCTTGTAATTATTGAATAGATTATTCCCTACTGCCATCTGAAATTTATGCATAACTCCGTCTTTCACCTCTCTCGTTCCTAGAGCCCAGCCCATATTCTCTCGTAACACTTTCTTCTACTCCATCCTCTGCAACCGCATTTTGATCCCACATGACTACTGGATTTTCGTCTCTCTTAATGTACAGAACTACCCATTCAAAATCCTGATATACTTTCTCTATCTCATCATCTTCTGCTTGCGACATTGTCATGTATACCTGTACTATCATTGTCGGATTTGGTTTGCTCTGCATTCTGATGAGAACAACCCTATCCCTGAATTGTTCACAATATCTCACTCTCCGAGTGCACCCTCTGTTGATAACGAATTCTACTTCCGTTATACCATTTTCTGCTGCTGTCGGTTTTATCCTATACTCATCTGAGCAGAAAACCTTGTCTTCTCTCAGTTTCAGTTTACTGACTCCACTATATCTAGCTTGAAATCTAGTATTTCCCTTTTCAGATATTATAGCTTCGCTATTTCAGATATTATAGCTTCGCTACCACGTCCAGACCTCTGACATTCTACGGCACGAAAAGCTGTATAGTCCACGGATTGCCTCCTTCCTACCCTTTGCTTTTCAACATTAGTAACCCTTTATATTCTAGGGTCAATAACGTCCCAAAAATATGGTATATTGACATCGACAGATTGCTACAATCCTCTAGTCTTGCCCTGAAGAAGGCCGCTGTAGTACAGCCGCAATGTCGTTTTTACAATTATGTATAACTGTAGTTTATGTTTTATACAGTGACTCAGTTGTCGTGTGAATAGGGCCTCCCGTCGGGTAGACCGTTCGCCGGGTGCAAGTCTTTTGAGTTGACGCCACTTCGGCGACTTGCGCGTCGATGGGGATGAAATGATGATGATTAGGACAACACAACACCCAGATCCTGTGCGGAGAAAATCTGCATCCCAGCCGGGAATCGAACCCGGGGCCTTAGGATTGCCATTCTGTCGCGCTGACCACTCAGCTACCGGGGGACGGACAATGAGTCAATGTAACACCCAGAAGAATTTTAATCATCTTGACGCCGGCCGCGGAAACTTACGTAGCTATATCAACGACGTTACGTGTCGCTTGCTCTACGACTCGAAGTACTACGAATCCGAGCCAGGGCCATTACCTCCACGGATTGCTGAACCATCATATGAAAACTGTATTTTGAGAAGCTGCGCGTAAAGTTATGAGATATTTAAAGGATGTGACTATTCCCAGGTGTTGTTCAGCACTCTTATAACGAAAGGAGTCTTACAAGCACCCGATAGAGCTCCACTTGTACCAGTGACTGGATTTGAGTGTCGACGAAACGAAGTGCAGCGCGGCCAGTGCGGTGGCACGCGCCTTGCCTCGCCGCGGCTGTGGACCCGGTGCGCGGGACAGCCAGACTTGTGAGCCGTCGCGCTCGCGCGGTTGACCGCTGAGCGAAAACAAGCTCGCGCGCCGTCCCCCGGTCATGAATTTACAATACGAGGCACGTGACGGCGGATCCACGGCCGCGGGAGCCTGCTGTTTATTTACATCCCACCCGCCTGGCGGGGCTTGGCTCCGGTTTTGCATTTAACAGGCCCCTAATTCGCGAACGGTGCGCGTGCCAATGGCAGGGACGTTGTCTCGTTCAGATAAGCTGCTATAACATCCCACCATGTTTTGTACATGCGAGGTGATTCCATTATGATGGTCGCAAATAATAATCAGGGCAGTCCCAATCTGAATATGATACCCTAGTCCGGAAGTCTGAGCAGAAAGTTACCAGCGAAAATTTGAAATTTATAGTTGGACTGCTAACGATGATAAAACCCCAATTAGACAGGTATTTGTAATGATTTTGTACAGGGTGTATCACAGTTAATGAAAGGTGTTAAAGTATACGATAGCAGAAACAAAAACATCCCAGTAATCTTGTGCCTGCAGACGAGTATTTTGCGAGGTAGTTTGGAAGTTTTGGTTACGAGCTGCCCCTGACATCAGTAAAAATGTATTTGAAATGTAATATTTCCGATTAAGTTATCAAAATCTTATTCCTTTTCACCCATGGTTCACGGTTGGGGAATATGGTACGTAACTGGAACTCCCAAATTTTGCTGCTAGGATAGGAAGTCTAACCCTCCAGTATAGTCCATGATTGATAGGTCAAACATGGAATGTACCGTGTCCTCAGAGATCGCCTATCTTTTATCCTCTGAGTTTTCTTCTGTTTTTTATTTGTGTATTTTACATGTCCACTTGCCGGCCGTTGTGGCCGAGCGGTTCTAGGCGCTTCAGTCAAGAACTGCGCTGCTGCTACTGTCGCAGATTTGAATCCTGCCTCGGGCATGGATGTGTGGGACGTCCTTAGGTTAGTTAGGTTTAAGTAGTTCTAAGTTCTAGGGGACTGATGACCTCAGAAGTTAATCCCATAGTGCTCAGCGCCATTTGAACCATTTACATGTCCATTTCCATTGAACCAAGTTGAGAAACAAATCTCCATTACATCGGGAAAATTAATAATAAATAAAATAAAATTTACAAGAATCCTATGCAGATGACAATCTGCAGAATATACATTAGCATAATCAACAATATAACACAGGAATTTTCTTGGGGGTCTTCCAGGAGCTCCCCGAAGGAATAGAAGCTGTGAACCATGAGGAAATTATTCAGTTTAGGCTTGGAAGTGTGACCATTACCACTAATTTTTTAATTCTTGTGGTGGGTTAATGGAAATGGATACCGCAGAATACTAAAAAAATGGTTCAAATGGCTCTAAGCACTATGGGACCTAACATCCGACGTCATCAGTCCCCTAGAACTTAGAACTACTTAAACCTAACTAACCTAAGGACATCACACACATCCATGCCCGAGGCAGGATTCGAACCCGCGACCGTAGCAGCAGCGCGGTTCCGGACTGAGCGCCTAGAAGCGCTCGGCCACAGCGCCCGGCGCAGAATACTGTACTCCTTTCTGCGCAAAAGTCATTGAGGTGTGATCCAAATGGAAACTTGATTTACGCCTAATATTAACTAAGCGAAAGCTGCTAATTCTTGGGAATAAGATCATATTGTTGACATCGACTGACATGAAAGGAAATAGGCTGTATATTGAGTGACAAATGTTAGAATTTCCAGACTCCTGTACCAGATATTGCTCAAACTCACCCTTTCTCAGCCAAGAATGTCCTTTGTAAATGGGAAGAGTTACCGGAGAATATAATGCCGCATGTTATAAGCGAATGAAAATGAGCGGACCAATTTTCGTACTGGAAAACCACTTATGTTAGATACTGTTCTTATGGTAAGTATAGCAGTATTCAGATATCTAAACACCTGGGAATTTGAATCGTTGAGACTCATTGATCAAAGGTGTTATCGAAATGCCAGTTTTATTTGAACTGTGTGTCAGAAACTATAAAACTGTAATTTATTATGATTTACCATCAGTTGAACTGCACTATTTGGTGCATTACCTATGTTGCGCTAAACAAACTGCGCTACTAAGCTAGTGTCAGTAGCGAACTTAAATATTTTTGAAACATCTGCCCTATCAAAAGCCATTAAATTTACAGAAATAAGAAACAGTAGCGGTTCCAGCACTGACCTACGTAATCGTGCTCCAACAACACGCCAATTGATAGCCGTTCTCATTACTGTTCTTAAAGTATGATACGAACCAAGTTTGAGGTACTCCTCTTACTCCAGTACTGTTAGACCTCTTCAGTAATATTTTGTGATCAACATAGTCGAACGCTTTAGTTAAATCAATGAAGACGTCTAGTGTTCGCAACTTTTTACTTAAACCGTCCACTGCCTCACAGAGAAATGTAAAGTGTACAGTACTCCAGATGAAACGATTGAAGAGCTGCAGCAGCGGATTGTACGCCCTTATAAAGTTTTACTATGGAATGTGGCGATATTTTAAAGCATTCATAACACACTTCAGATTCGAGTGTAGAATTGTATCCAGATACGAAGACAATAAGTGAAGCAGTCTTTTAACAGATGTGGATGTACAGTAAGTTACAAAATGTAACATGGTGAAGATGTATTGTACTTGTTGCTGAATAATTCCTGGGCGTTGTTTGAGATCAAATGCGTGGGAACTTAGTCGAAAAGTTTACGTTTCAGGAATATTTCTACTGACTAGGTCAATTTTCATGCTGAAAATAAGCGGACTAGTAAAAAAGCGGATTGGTAAACATGCATTCTCTGTAATTCTTCCTTCTTTTATAGTATACTTTGACCCGCACTATTAACTACGATACCTCCTCTATATGTGTAAAACTTGCACAAGGCACTCTACTCTCAACAGCTGCTCAAAGTTCTCCCCAGCTGCTGTGCAGTTATGAAATCATCACATATTTTATCAGTCATCCGATTCGTTTGGTGCCTTAGTTTTATTTGCTGGATGTGTTCCAGTCTCATTTCCTTACCTAAAGGTTCTACCCTCAGCAGCTTCTTCTAGTACCATGGAGGTCATTCTCTGATGCCTTAACATGTGTCCTATCCTCCTGTCCCTTCTTCTTTTCAGTATTTTTGGTATGTTCCTTTCTTCGTCGATGCTGAGAAGAATCTCTTCATTCCTTATCAGGCTCCTGATTTACATCGTTCTTCTCTAGCACCAAATCTCAAACGCTTCGATTTTCTTCTGTAACGGTTTTCCTCTTGATATTCTTATGTCTCACTACCATACAATGATGTGCTCTAAACGCATATTTTCTGAAACTTCTTCCTTCAGGACTGCGTTCGATACCCGTAGACTTCTCTTGGCCTGGAATGCCCTCTTTGAATGAATGTTTGCTTTTTACGTGGTCCCTGTTTGTCTTTCGCGGATTATTTTGTTTTCAAGGGCACAGAACTTCTCAGATCCTTCTGCTTTGTGATCACTAATTTTGATATTAAGTTTCTCGCAATTCTCATTTCTCCTGCTTCTCATTACTTTCACTTTTCCGGCTAACTCTGAGTTCATATTCTGTAATCATTAGACTGTTCGTTCCGTTCAACAGAATATACATTTCTTCGTCACCTTGACTGAGGACAGCAACGTCATCAGCGAGTCTTATCATTGATATCCTTTCAGTACGAATTCCAATCCTCTTGAACCTTTATTTTAGTCTTTGGAATCATAGGTCGAACAGTAGGGGTGAAAGACTACTATCCTGTCTTCACCGTTCTTAATCCTAGTATTCGTTCTTGGTTTGCCAGTTTTGCTCTTTCTCTTGTACACACTGTATATCACCCGTATTTCCCTGTAGCTTGCTCCTATTTTCTCACTATTTCGCACATCTTGCACCATTTTACATTGTTAAATGCTTTTTGTAAGGCGACAAATCCTATTAGCGTGTCTTGATATTTTCTGTTTTGCTTCTATTACCCAACGCATCGTCACAACCGTTTCTCTAGTGTTCTTACCTTTTCTAATACAGAACTTATGGTCATCTAATAGATCATGAACTTTCTTTTCCTGTATATTGTTCTTAGCAGCAGCTCGAATCCATAAACTGTTAAGCAGACTAATATGCAACACTAAATATTTATTTTGGCGTTCTATTTTCACTTGTTCTGTGTACACGCCATATGTTTACACTGGAAGTGCAACATGACACACTGAAGTTTAATTACCGGCATACACATCCCGCTTGGAGTGGTAGCAGTTATGAAGCCTGTAACAGTTGTACTAATGGAGTGTGCCGTGCTGTGTGTGTTACTATCAAGTGACGATGTTGCAGATTTTGTATCGTGCTAGTGTTAGCCCCAATGAGCGAAACACGTACAGTTGTTCAGGCTTATGTCTCATCAATCTCAGCAATAGTAATGGAAACTAGTAATTAAATGAAATATAAATTCATGAAGTCAGACACATACAAATTATACAAATTCTAGAAGTGACAGAAACCTTTTGATTATGGATCCGAGAAACATTAGAAATCTCCAACTACCCCATAAAGCGACGTACTTTGAATTTTATACCTATAACTATTACAATGCGTATGAAAATTGAGACAGTATGTGTCAAAATGTGACGAAAGGTGATTTGTCAGATTTTTAGATGCAGTGTCAAAAATCCCTTCCAGATTACATTCATTTATTGTTTCGAGAAGATACTATGATTATCACAAAACTGTTACTGGTGTTCATAATTTAACTGATGGTGTTCTGAGTGTTGCAGTGCGGACTGTATACACTGCAGGACGCCAAAACATCGCAGGTATGGTCATTAATCGCTGTGCACGCGTAGTGTGCTGAAAAAAATAATAGTACCACTTTCTGACACCAGGTGAAAAATATGGCCCTGTAATCATTCAGAATGTGGTGTGGGTGCAGGCAAAGGAGAGCAACGATCAGACACCTGATAACGGTGGGTCTGGTACGTTTATTAGGATCTGGTACCACTTGTGTTCAAAATGGCCTCCTGACTCAATAATATGCGGCAGCTGGTCGCAGCATATCTGTCGTAATCAGAGCTGTATGTTGTCGTATGCTATTCTTCAGATCAGGAAGAGTCCATATCATTACTAACAGTCACGATCTTTCAGATATCCCCACAACCAGAAGTCACAGGGATTTAGGTTGCGGGATCTGGAAAGCCACACATCTTGAAATTTCCTAGAGATGATGCAATCGTTACCGAAAGTTTCTCAAACCGAAACTTTCACCAGGCAAGCGAAATATCTGCATCTTGCATAAAAAATAGTGCTGTGGACACAGCTGCGTTCTTGCAAAGCTGGATCACATATTGCACAAGGAGATCCTTACAAAGTGCACATGTCTTATAACGTGCAGATGTCGCTGTACATCTAACGTCCCACAAGGTGTCATCTCCTCGAAGAAAAACGGGCCGAGAATGAAGGTGTTCGCGAAACCCCACCACACAGTCACATAAGCTGAGTGCAGTGGATGTTTCTGCAGAGCTTGTGGCAGAGGAGAATCCCATTTGCGACCATTCTGTGCGTACAGGGCACCATACAGAGTAAAAGTGCCTCGTCCGTCCACAGCGGACATACTGAATCTTGTAGGGACACCAGTGCAAAATGCGCCGTAAAATCTCTTGACTTGTTGGCCAGGTGGAGACAATTCCCGTGACACAGCTCGCTCACCGGCTGCAGAATTTGGGGCATGTGATGCACGTCGGCTACAGTTACAGAAATTTCATCAACTACCAACGGAATGGGTTGCCTCCCACTCCCTGTTGCACCCACTAATTCAGCTGTTTCTTCAGACTTCTTGATCATATTCTTATATGTTTTAGCTCATTTACTGACATGGGGCGTCTACGCAACTGTTGCTCTAGGAGATTACCGCAATGCAGCGCTGCTATTGCTGCTGTTCTATCAGAACAACTTTACCAACGGTGCACTTAACACCAACAGCCGCCGGCCGAAGTGGCCGTGCGGTTAAAGGCGCTGCAGTCTGGAACCGCAAGACCGCTACGGTCGCAGGTTCGAATCCTGCCTCGGGCATGGATGTTTGTGATGTCCTTAGGTTAGTTAGGTTTAACTAGTTCTAAGTTCTAGGGGACTAATGACCTCAGCAGTTGAGTCCCATAGTGCTCAGAGCCATTTCATTTCAACCAACAGCCACATCACAAAAGAAATCGAAAGGCGTCGCCAAACGAAAAACAGCATACTGACGCCAAGACAGGAAACATTTCACATTGTGACTGCTTATGGCGCCTTACTTTCACCTGCTGGCAGAAAGTGGAATTATTACTTTTTTTTTTCATCGTACTTCGCGACTGGACCAATTTCATGCTGAGTGGATTTGGTTTATGAAGAATAAATTTATTTGCTTAAATAGTAATTCTTGGTGAATATGCCAAGAATGCTTCAGCGTCCTGCAGTGTATACAGCCCGCACTGCAGCACTTGGAACACCGTCAGTTTAATTATAACTAACCAGTATATGATTGAATCTTTGTTTCTGCCACTAGTTTCCTAATGACATGGATACAGTACAGCGACTCGAACACAAAATTAACGGAAGTCGTAATATATTCATATCAAATCGTTAAGAGTGTACTTAACATACAACATAAATAGCAAGGACAGCTTACAAATTAGTAAACCGTCAGATGCAAAACGCTATAACGAACGCACCTTTGTGTGAGCCTAAAATATGACACTCTCAGCTTACATATTTGCTCAGAAATATAAAACTGTGTACTTCACAAAACGAAGAAAACGCGGTATCCTTTGGCTATAATATCAGTGAGTCGCAGTTTGAATTGGCCAGCTTATACAAATATCTGGGTGCTACACTTTGTAGGGATTTGAAATGAAATGATCACATATGCTCTGCCGTTATGCGTAAAGCAGATGGTAGACTTCGATTTATTGGTAGAATGCTGGGGAAGTGCAATCAGTCTACAAAAGAGATTGATTATGGGAAGAAACCCTAATAACTGGTGCAATAGAGCATACCCTCTGCCATGCACTTTGGGGTGGTTTGCAGAGTATGGATGTAGATATAGAGATCGTGCATAGTGTGTTAGTCCCTAGGATTAGATAGCCGGGATACACTAAATTCTGCCTAACATGTAACATGGTAATATTCGTCTTGGCAGTGTCATTGTGTATAACCTTTGTCATTCAGACTACGGAATTTTGCCAAAAACATTTAGAGAATTAAGCTGATAAAATGTCAGCTTCAAAATGCATGTAATCTGTGGAGAGCAACTTATACTTATTACTCATGGTATTTTAAATTTCATACCACAACAGTCTTGAACTGAAGGTCCTTTGTACATCATCGATAACAAGTACATGGTACATACCGACTATACTAGTACGTTATTGCAGAGATGAAGCTTTAAGTATACAGTGAAATTTTTCACTGGGGCACAGTGATATTATGTACACGTTGAAGGATGTGAAAAACGAAAAACTCACACGAAATACCTAACGAAATACCCACGTAAATAACGACGTCAGTGTTACGTGGGGCATTCTGTGGGCGTTACTGCGGTGGAGGGACGTTTTGCTACATCACACGTTCCTACACAGGGTGTATAATAATTACTGGCGTACACGAATATAGTTGAAAGTACACGATACTAGAAGTAAAAATGTCTCAGTAAACAAAGTGTCGAAAATGCATACCTTAAGAGCATATAGTTGAAAGTACACGATACTATAAGTAAAAAAGTCTCAGTAAACAAAGTGTCGAAAATGCATACCTTAAGAGCTACTAGCGATTTTTCATCATCGATACTGTGAAACAAATCTCTTCTACTGCAAGTTCTTTGCTTTCCATATTTTGCAAACTGGTAGTATGGACCGAAACAAGAAAAAAAGTCCAGTAAACATGTGTTCTAAAATGCACTCCTTAAGAGCTATGAGCACCTGTTCATCTTTGCTACTCTGAAACACAACTGTTCTAACAATCGAGTGCTCGTAATTTTTAAGGTATGCATTTTAGAGCACATGTTTGCTAGACTTTTTTTCTTATTTTGGTCCATTCTACCACATCCCAAAATATGGAAAGCAAAGAACTTGCAGTAGAAAAGAATTGCTCGGTGCTCTTTAAGTGTTCATTTTCGACCCTATGTTTATTGAGACTTTTTTGCTTCTAGTATCGTGTACTTTCAACTGAATGCATTTACGCCATTAATTATGATACACCCTGTATACGTCCACTACGTACACCTTTTACGTATGCCACACTGCTGCTACATTCCTATAACTGTGTCTATTTTCCAAGACTATGAGTATTTTGTGGACTACTGATGATGGCATACGTTTGAACTTTATCACCACATCCCTCGACGAGCAACCTCGCATAGTACTGTCTCATCCACAGAGAAACTGCAAATTGTCGGGGTTTCAACACATTTAATACTATCCATAAGACTCCCGTTTAGACGCCCTTCAGGTGACTTTACTTTGTTACTTCAAAATGAGGCGTCAGATAGTCGTCACTTGTCCATGGAGAGGCGGGAACGAAACGGCAGTGACAGTGGGGGGCGTCACATTCTCTGACAACTCTCGCGGCTACATGCAGTAGGTGCGCATTGCACTGTTTCACACCATTTTGGAGAACACAGACATCCGATAATGAAATGCTAACACAGTACGTTATAGACGCCAAATATTTCGGTCGGGATCTATGACAAGTATGGAGAATGGGCAGTGGTTAGTCGATTAAGTTCAGCTGGAATAGTTTCTGATTGTCCTGTGCTGCGAGCCCGGCGTCGTTATTCGTGGCGATAATACTGATACATATGCATCAGGCTGTACGAGTTATAGGCAACATCTGATCCACAAGCTATACAGATTCTTCCCTCATAGAAAATTTTTGGTAACATATTTGGGAACCGCGATCTTGTAATCCATATAAAATCAGTGAAAAAACAGTCTAGATCGTTATTAAAATGACCGGTTTCAGCCAAGGCTTAGGCCATCTCTAGGCAGCACCATCAGCTGAAGTTGACCGGCGCATGGAACAGTTCGTTCACCTCAGTCTCTGAAACTACAGTTTCAGAGACTGAGGTCAACGGATTGTTCTACGCATCGTCAACTTCAGCTGGTGGTGTTATCTGGAGATGGCCTAAGCCTATGCCGAAACCGATCATTTTGATAAAATTCCCACCGCGATCTTCACTGTTTTTCCCTCATCGATCAATTTACTGAGCTGATCTAGTTGATGGTAGGTATCTGCTTGCGTACTCAGTGGCTTGCATGTGTTGTGGATGTCAGCTGGTGCCAATTGTGGACTGCTTCTTCAGAGCGTTTATAGCCAGTGCCAGTTGCTGTAGCGACGCTTGTAATTTGTTGAGAGCTGCGGTCGTCGCAGCTGGACAAAACCCGTAGTGCACTACGAGATTTACTGCAGCCTTTTTAGCTCTGCGACACTAGCTTCGCAGAGGGCTTTACGACTGTAGCGAGTGCACAGGCGCAGCTGCTGGAGCGTCACAGGGCTGACTGTGTTGCCAGAGAACTAGGCAGCATACCCAGTCAAAAGCTTCTGTCCCTCTGTTCTTTCTCCCGCTAATTTGGCAAATACGTAGCCTTAGGTTAACAAGCCAGCATAACAACGTCACTCTGCAGCTTGTACTTTTGCTTTGCTCAATATTTCTGGTACAAGGAAGGTACCTTCCCTTTCTTCCTCTGGACGCCCTCCCCCCCCCCCCCCCCCCCCACCTTCAGCCGATATAACATTTGTCCTCCTGTTTTTCTAGCACACTATATAGACATTCATATGTCATATACCTTCTTTTATTCACATCTTTCAGTTTCTCCAGTGTAGTATCTTCACTTGATCCTCACCCTCTACTGCTTTCACTTTCCTCTTAACCCACCATTTCTCACAGCATATTTCCGATTTTCCCCAAGTAGTTTTTCCACGAACTAGAACACACCTATCCCTCTTCCTTACGACTACTTCCATCACCTGTCTTATTACTTATTTCACCGATCTTAGATTATTTCTTTCAATACTTCTCCCACTTAGAGCTACCTCCACCCCTATTTCACGTTTCATTCATCACTATTTCTCCTTGAACGCTATCACCAAGTTCCTTTCTATTCCCAGTCGCTGACGTCACTCTGTTTCCGCTGTAAAACTCACTGTGTGCCCGGCCATTGGAATGTTCCACCTAACTTTATTCCTATGGTTCTCCCTCTCTATCCATTGCTATTTCTCCCTATCCCACTGTCTCCTTATTTCTTCGCTCTCTGAAGTACAGTATATATCTATCTCGTTAACTCTCTTTTTCTCTGAGACCCCTTTCTGTTTCTGCAACCCCCCCCCCCCCCTCTCACTACCAGTTCCCGCCCTCTCTCCTAGATACAAGTTGCAAATTCTATGTGGTCGACGTTTATAGTTACTTAATGTGATACACGTGTTAGATAGATACAATATTCATCATGAGCTCGTCTAACACGATAATATCTCACCTGTACACTTCACTGTGCTGCAGTAGATAAAATACTTTGTCTACATCTGGGATGAGGTTCAGTATCGAACAGGTTTCATCCACCCTTGACGATACAGTCCTTCAGGATAGCTTGCTGTTTAGTCTAATATGCAAAACTGATGAATCTAATGTATGCTTCGAACTAAAATCAAACGAGTTGACAGGTTTTGTGAATGACTTGTCATCTTGCCGCTTCTTCTACTGTAAGCAGTGCACTGACAGCATTTTTATTCGACAGCTGAAAAAATGTATCAGCCGATCCACTTACGACAGAAATCATCAGGCTCATTACCTATTAATTTTTCAATAACTATACAATGCGAGATACAGGCCAGTTTGAATCACGGCACTTAAATTAACTAGAACTGTAGCCTCTGCTCAAGTCTGACCTCTAGAATGTAACTTATTTCCAACAAAACACATGACAACACAGTCTGTTGCTGTGTATCAAGAGAAGCTTGTCTCATGGTAGATTGCATCAACTTTCATTCGGTTTCTTACCGCCAACTGTCATGCATAAGATCTACATCTTCCCTTCCACCATTTTCAACAATGTCAGTAGCGGCAAGTAGTGGTGAAGGTCGTACAATAAGCCTAAGAATTTGTAAACATAACCTCTTCAAAGTTTAATCGATTTGTGATTGCATCACGAGCCAACTTCACGTCATCTTTTAATTTACTGTTTTAACGCGAAGACATTTGCAGCTGAGGTTCATAAAATGCGGGGTAAGGCATATGGTAGGACATCTGTTACTGAAATAACGTGCATAAAATGGTTTTAACGGTGAAAGAACGTGCAGAATATGGTTTTAACGCCTCAAGAACGGTTATTTTGACTTCGAAGACGGGCATTGCGGTGGAAGACGGAAAGCTTTCGAAGTTACAGAAACCGACGGAAACAGTCATAGGAGATCGTTATCGAATGCAGTTGATGCCCTTGAGCCGAGTACTGAGAGGCAAACGGCCACTATACGATGATTGGCATGGAAACGTGATTGTGCAGCATGACAGTGTTCGACACCATATCGTAAAATCTGTCGAATCATACTTGGAAACGTTGAAATGGGAAGTCTTACCCCACCAGTCGTATTCTCCGACATTGCTCCCTGTGACAGTCATCTTTTGAGATCAATGACAGAAGGCATGGCTGACCAGCAGCTGCCGTCATGTGAACAAGTGTAAAACTGGATCGATTTGTGGATCTACTCAGAAGACGACCAGCAACTCTACCGCGGGATTCGTATGCTGCCCAAATAATGGCAGAAAATGGGGACCAGCGACGGCTAGTACTCGGAATCGTAATTTTTTTTGTAAGGTTTTCACAGTGAAACTTCGAACTTCAAGAAAAAGAGGCGGAAGCGAAGTTGTAGACCTGCTGTAATTTTACACTCTGTGTGAGACCCGTTTCATCTGAACACTTCATGGCTATATTGAAGTTCGCTTTAACATTTATAGTCCAATATTTTCGGAACTGTTACTTGCGGAACAAGTACAACCGTCGAAGTTTGCTTTAACTGTCTATATGGTGTCATAATCTTAACTGTTCCACACATTCTCCTAAATACATGATAAGTTTACGACGAAAACGTAGCTTTATGAAGCAGTCATATTGTGAAAAACTGACAGCTATATTGGAAAGATGACTAAAGAAGTCTGCAGTGCTGTAAATCTTAGTGGGTAGAGCAGAGAGGAAAAATTAGGAAATTTGTGGTAAGTTCCTGTGGGACCAAACTGCTGAGGTCATCAGTCTCTAGGCTTACACAGTACTTAATCTAACTTAAACTAATTTAAGCTAAGGACAACACACATACCCATGCCCGAGAGAGGACTCGAACCTCCGACTGGGAGAGCCGCGCGAGCCGTGGCAAGGCGCCCTAGACTGCGCAGCTACCCCGCGTGGAGAGCAGAGAGGAATCAGCTGGCGACAGATGGTGAATCTTCTATCAGTTTCATTAAAAACTCTGGTTTTCGGAATATAATAGAGAGCCTCAGGAGAGTGTCAGGAGATTACTGTGCACCTTTTGGATAGTGGCAATAATTACAAGCTGCTCTGTAGTGGAGTCACTGAATGAAGAGTCAAATAGCCTCGAAACGTTGATGAGTGATGAGGCAAAAGAAGACTATGGAGGAGCAGTCGCACCAAGGAGCAGAATTGATGGGTTCCCCCAGTTTATGCAAAACACAAAAGAACCTTCTTTTTTATTAATGGGACTGGTACCACATATACAGTACGAATATAGATACTGTATTTTAAAGTTCAGTAGTTTATCAATAATGTTAGAAAATTTCACTTGGGCCGTGTTTTTGTGTCTCAGTCTGCAAGAGAGGAACATGTATATGACGGCATGGAGAACGAGACAAACTATGGCGGGTAACAAAGCCCTCAGTAAGATAAGACGCCACTGATGATGGCACATTAAGTGCCGAATCATGCTTTGAGGAGCAAAATAATGTGAGAAATTTTATAGTTTGAATAAATTGCTGGAACACAATTTGCCGTAATTTGTTCTCCAAACACAACTGAAGCTGAAGTATAAAAAAACTGTCAGATGCGGGTAGGACTCGCGCACTGAGGGTTCCGTACAAGCTTAATAATGTATACAGACAGTTCATCCATTCCGAGACTTGAGAATCTAGACGATTGTTGCCTGTTATCGACACTGATACTGGAAAGATATAGGTTCCAGTGATTCCAAGACTTTCAAGTTAAAGTCTGATAACGAATGTCAAAATAAACATAATATCATTACAAATTAACTGTTTTCTAGTTTTTTCCTTTACTTGTACTGTGAAACCTTTCTTCTTATCAGACTTCACGATTCTATAATGATATAGGTTTTAGTGATTGAGTCTGCATCAAAATATGTGACAATATATGTGTACGATTTTTCAAAACATGTGACATAAATGGCCGTAACTTTGATTGCGTTACTTAGAAGATTAACGTTTTTACACCCCCAAAGGACTATAGACCGTGTCAAATTTCAGTTTGATACGTCCGCTCGTTCCTGAGTAAAAGGGGTCTTAATAGGAAGACAGACAGACAAACTGACATGGTGATAACAAATAACCATTTTTGTGTGTGATATAATTACAAATTAACAATTTTCTGATTTATTCCTTACGTTGTAGTGTTAAAGCTTACTTCTCGGCAAATTTTACGATTTAGATCAACGGGAAGTATTCCGTAGATTTTGACGACTGAGGTTGCGAGTATCAGGATATGTGATGTAAATGATCGTATCTTTTGATTGCATTGACTTAGAAGTCCTTTACACCCTCAGGGACCCGTAGACCTTGATATGTGACATAAATTGCAACATCATACGTCTATTGCAACATGATACGTTTACCCGTTAATAAGAAAAAGGTTTTTGAAAGTCAGACAGACAAACAGATAGACAGACGGACAACGAAGTGACCCTATAAGGGTTCCGTTTTTAGCGGTTGAGGTACGGAACGCTAAAATGAAGACAAAAAATTTACCAACGTTTTTCGCGTAGAAGGTCTTTCTTGTAAAGAAACAGTTATTGTTAGAACGAGAAGAATTGGGAAATGAGTAATCGTTGCTGCAGTCATCTCCTACAATCGACACTCATTTTGTCAGAACACGGAAAAAGTTTCTTCCATCATATTTAGAAACTCATGAATCGTGGCTCACCATATTATTGGATAACTACATTTTAATCCCCAATCCGTTTGGTGCCAACCACTGAAAATAACGGTGTTTTTGTTGTTGGCCGGCCGGTGTGGCCGTGCGGTTCTAGGCATTTCAGTCTGGAACTGCGTGACCGCTACGGTCGCAGGTTCGAATCCTGCCTCGGGCATGGATGTGTGTGATGTCCTTAGGTTAGTTAGGTTTAAGTAGTTCTAAGTTCTAGGGGACTGATGACCACAGATGTTAAGTCGCATAGTGCTCAGAACTATATGAACCATATATTGTTGTTGTTGTGTTCTTCAGTCCAAATATTAGCTTGAGGCCCCTCTCTACACAGGGGGGACGAGAAACATGTATCATGGCGTTTTCATTGGAGTGAATCTACCAGATGAATCGAATAGTTAGTCCCCTTCTTTTACATCCTTAACTCTGTCCAGGACATATTCGCTTGTTTTGTGCTATTATAGTTGTATTTTTTTTTTTTTTGGATAATAACTAATGCTTTGCTGGTGCCGACACGTCATACTGGCGCCATATAAACCAACTGTTGATTTCTACTGCTCGTTAACCAACTGTTGATTTCTACTGCTCGGTCGGCCGCGGTGGCCAAGCGGTTCTAGGCGCTTCAGTCCGGAGCCACGCGACTGCTACGGTCGCAGGTTCGAATCCTGCCTCGGGCATGGATGTACGTGATGTCCTTAGGTTAGTTAGGTTTTAGTAGTTCTAAGTTCTAGGGGACTGATGACCTCAGATGTTACGTCCCATAGTGCTCAGAGCCATTTGAACCATTTTCTACTGCTCGTTAAAGCTCAGCATGACAACTGTGAATAAGGCTACATTGCATCTGTTACAGAATGAGTAGAATGCAAATCTCTTCAGCTACACATAGTTATTACCGGCATGTTAGTTGCTTCGATGGCTGCCCTACCACTTTAAACTATAGCTACATTTCAAAAATAAATCCGCCTTTCACTCTTCCTCTAATTAGCAACACACAGTATTACGTGTGCAGTTTCCACAATCTCACAGCTTGGTATCATTACAGCTCTTGGTTCGGGGACCTATGCACTAATGACTGCAGGCCTGGACACGCAATACTGAATCTCAGTGCATACGTAATGTGTGCGTAATTTCCATACAAAGCTCCTCGTGTAGTCGAGATTCGGCTCTGGATGACTACACCAAGAATTACACGTTCACTGAGCTCTGGCAGGTGACACACACACACACACACACACACACACACACACACATACACACATAGAAAGAGAGAGAGAGAATCTCACTGATCGTCTGCATACTATTTGTATCAGGTAACAGCCATGTCATGTAACAAAAACTATCATTCCTCTAATACAGGGATAAATCTGGGAATACGAATCTGGGCAGCTCCTGGCAATGGAGGCAGTTAGAACAACGCTATCCCTAGTTTGCACTAAAATAGCGCCAATTACAACATCAGCAGAAGGTAGGATATCTTTGTTACAACGTCATCAACAATGTTACTAATAGCAGGCAGGATATTCTTTACCTACTACGGCATTACTTGAGTGCCAAGAAAGGTCTTATACTAGATTCAGATACAGAGAAGAAATTAGTTTACCCTCGACTAGAAGTGCGGTGGATAGAATCAATTGATGAAACGCACAACCTGCGCTTCAAATCATCGATGCTCAATAGGGTTCAGATCAGACCTCATTTCAGCAAATGCAATTCATTTTCATTGAACCCCGAAGCCATTGTACTTGCTTCGGACAGTATTATCACGTTGAAACAGAAGAATTGTGTTCCTAGCAATTGTTGCAGAGCAGGAAGCATTATCTTTTCCACAGTCATTCCATAGGCACATGTCTTCATTTTACGAAGAAACAAAACAAAAATAGACTAATGATACTATCCTAAACCATCAGTAATGGTTCTGAGGCGTCTCACCTCATTGTGTAAGCAATTCAACTAGAACTCGTTGTTGTACATCCATCAGATACACAAACGTCCTCATGACTGCCGCATCATATACGTTGATGGATTACTCCATAAACTTTCTTCCACTGCTCCATAGAGCAATACCACGCTACCCAATTCTTTCTTCTGATCCTGTAAAAACTGAATAGTGCGACCATGAAAAGTGGATCATATACCTTCTCGACTGATCAATTTATGTTCGTACAGCCAGAGTACGATTAGTAGTGGAGGATACACGGTGTACCATTACCACTCCATCCCTCTCACGACCACTTCTCACATTATTCGTGGATGGTAAACGGAAAAGTGTGGTATTTCCTGATATTGAAGTTTCTGTCGGCGGCATCCTCGTAGACGATGTAGTGTTCAGACCGCGTCAAATCTGAGTTTTAAAATGTACTCGTGGAATGGAACCACTACATCCCATGAAATCTATACATCCAAATCTCACATTTACTATGTAAAGACAATTTCCTGTTTTGGGATGTGTTGATTGATCGTAAATTGAACGGACGTTGGCTCGTTCAGTCTACAGAAAGCCGATTCACAGATATGTTTATTTAAATAAGCACCGTTTTCATCATCGAGCGGGAGAGCATTCTGTCCCGAGGACTTTCAATTTCGGAAGCCGCGTGGAGTAGCCGCGCGGTCTCATACGCCTTGCCACGGTTCGCGCGGCTCCTCCCGCCGGAGTTTCGAGTCCTCCCTCGGGCATGGTAGTGTTGTCCTTAGCGTAAGTTAGTTTAAGTTAGATTAGGTAGTGTGTAAGTCTAGGGACAAATGACCTCAGCGGTTTGGTTTCATAGAAACTTACCACTTGCCACAATTTCGGACCGTGATCAGTTGGTATCTGAATTGGAACACCTTAAGGAAGTTTTCAGGATAAACGGACAAACAGGGCAGCATTTCCTGGTATGCGGAAACTCATGCAGCTAACGGAAGAAAAAAAACCAGTAGCATTCTTTTCATTCTGCAGAGCAACCTCGAGCAAAATTGGGCGCATATTACGTAAATATGGTATTAGGCTAATATCCCGACGTCCGCGAAAAATTTAGAATTTGTTGCGTCTAGAAAAAACGCCATGGGTTTGAGAGTGCCTAGTGTCTACAACGTGCCGAAAATTACATAGACAATCCGCACGGTGGCGGAGCGATGCACTGATCATAGACAGTAGATCACGTATAGAAACGTAGAGCAATCGGTGATGGTAGAAGACTGCCTTTCGGAAGCGCACAATATGAACTTTGAGAAAATGAAGGCCCTCTCCCACGCATTCTGTGCGTCCGATGATGATGATGATGATGTTTGGTTTGTGGGGGCCTGCATCTCGTGGTCGTGCGGTAGCGTTCTCACTTCCCACGCCCGGGTTCCCGGGTTCGATTCCCGGCGGGGTCAGGGATTTTCTCTGCCTCGTGATGGCTGGGTGTTGTGTGCTGTCCTTAGGTTAGTTAGGTTTAAGTAGTTCTAAGTTCTAGGGGACTTATGACCACAGCAGTTGACTCCCATAGTGCTCAGAGCCATTTGAACCATTTTTTTGGTTTGTGGGGCGTTCAACTGTGCGGTCATCAGCGCCTGTACAAAGTCCCAAATTTTACACAGTCTAATCTAGCCACAGTCACAAATGATGATGATGATATGATGAGGACAATACACTCAGTCCCCGAGTAGAGAAAATCCCCAACCCGGCCGGGAAGAGAACCCGGAACCCAGTGATTCAGAAGCAGCAACGCTAGCCACTAGACTATTTTTTTTTTCAGCTGCGTACTTCTGTGACTCCGGAATAAAAGGAGCGCTAGAAATTCATATGAGCAGTAACAGTTTTAACAGAGACGGAGGTTGTAATCTGAGTGGTGCCTGTAGATGAGCACTTGAGACGAGGCGTCGTCAAAGAAATATAATGAAAATCATAACGCTTAAGGGGATAGGTGATGCTCGGGTTCGTCTTCGGGTTGGTCTTTGTCTGCCTTTCGCTCCTCAGTAGCGGACTGGTTGGGAGGGGAGGAGGCGGCCGGAACTTACCAACACAATACCGATTTCCTGCATTTACACATGGGAAATCTGCCCTCCAGCTAAGTCTGCGCCAATAGAAGTTAGAATTCCAAGCGACTTCACCCGACCAGTGACAAGTGTGTCGGAGGCTTCCCGAACTTCGGCTTTGTGTCCCGTGACGTCAGTGCTGTGTTACCGGCCACATGTACTATACTCGTGTACCTCACCACCATCAAAGGATGCCATAACAGTGAGGGAGATTCTGCGAACGTTTAGTAATAAGAACTTATCTTTAAATTTTATCTAAGTTTAGGAATTGTTACGCGTACAGCACACAGGTATCCTCAATTAGTTTTTTTTTTAATTCTATCTTTTTGTCTATTTATTTTTACATTACTTTTCTTTCTACAACATTACTGTGACACATAATTCAACTTCTCGTTTTTGTTTCTGACTCAATTTTTCTAAGAAAAGCAGACATTTTAAACATCCTCTTAAGCCATCAAAGTCGTTATACATTCTTATTTTCTCTTTTAACCCTTTATCAAAATCTATGTATCTTTTCCTTCTTCTTTGAAGAGTCAGTTCAATGCAATCTTTTTTTTTCCGCCGGAGTGGCCAAGCATTCTAGGCGCTTCAGCCTGGAACCGCACGACCGCTACGGTCGCAGGTTCGAATCCTGCCTCGGGCATGGATGTGTGTGTCGTCCTTACATTACTTAGGTTTAAGTAGTTCTAAGTTCTAGGGGACTGATGACCTCAGTTGTTAAGTCCCATAGTGCTCAGAGCCATTTGAACCATTTTTTGGGATCTTTTTTAATTTCAAATATGGCGTTTACTGCTTCCAAACAGTCCGACTTCTTCTCTGTCCCCGTATACTTCCGTTAAGCCCAGTTCTTGCCTTTTCTTCCAAAGACATCGATTGACTGAAAATTCCAACCAGAAAGAGATGTTGTGGGGAACACTGTTTTAATAGCTTTTATTATAGCCATTTCAAAGTCTAACTCTGTAGTTTTCGGTTACCGCCCAGGCATCTCATCTTTCGACCCAGAAAAAGTCTCTCATATGTCTTTTGACTTCCGTCTGGCAGCAGAGCAAATGTAACATTAAACTGGAACAGAGCAAATAAAGCAGGAAAAACCTTCCTTTTTTCTTCTCTTCTTCCCAATCAACGCATATGGTGTACAGTTATTTGAATTGTTTCGAAAAACTGTCAAATGTCCCGTCAACAAGAACAGCTCCATTTTCACACAGGATTAGCTCTGCTTCTTCACAAGCGAACAGTAGAGCTCTTTGGTCAGGAAAAGTCCCATCTCCAATTTCCAAAAATCTGTTATCTTCAGTTAATTTCAAAATATCTTATTAGCTCAGTTAAATATGCGAATTAGCAAAAGGGTTTTCTTGCTTTACACAATGTAGACTTTGAGCTCTCATAACATATTTGCAACGAATTTGTAATTGTAATTTTGAATGATATCAAATCTGGAAATTCCTCATTAAAGATGTGGAAAACTGATACTGTATTATCTTCTTGGACTCTTTCCCTTCACTTTATGCATTTGTTTCTTAATTTGCGCATCTGTTTCGTCAGATAGGCAAGAATGTTGCTGTTCAGCCAAGATTCTGCTGTCTGAAATTTTTAAACAACCTCGGCGCTTATTATATTCGATATTCAATCGTACCGTTTTCGTATACTCATCAAATTTTCTGTGCATCCCGTAGCGATGACCATTGTTGAGAAGACATGCCTTCTCTTTCGTTGTTGTAATCGTGTCCATTACTCACAGAGTATAGACCTTAAGTAGCACAGGCCTACGAAACTATACTGAAAGGAAGGCTATCGACGAGAGCACTGCCTGGCAGACGGTGACAACACATGTGCTGCCTGTGAACGACTGGATTAATCAGCAGTCGGAAAATACACAGTGCAAAAACCTGCGGCTCCTGCAAAAAGGTCAGAAACACAACTGTCTATGCCGCGACATGCCTGATTGCCAGTATAAGGAAAGCAGACACCACTTCGGGCAGACAGTCATTTCCTGCTGAAGAAAATGTTGTTAATCTTCGAAAGCTCGAGTTTTAACTACGGACAGATCGGGTCTGAAGACCGAGAAGATTTATACAAGATAGGTATTAATAGTCACATTAACAGCGTGGTCAGCATAGAAAGAGCGCAAATCTGGGTTGAGCATGAAGAGAGGATGGGGTGGGGTGGGGGTGTGGGGCGTGAGGGAACGTTGATCATATGCTTTATCAAAGGATCCATCATGACATTTTCCTTGAATGTTGCAGGGACACCACCGGAAATCTAAATCAGGTAGGTAGAACGAGATTTGAGCCGCTATCTTCCCGAATGGGAAAGTACTGCATTGAGCACTGCGTCGACTCACATAATCGTCCACTATGTCGATACCCGTCTGTAGAAGCCTGAACTAGGCTAATTTGGCTGTCGTGGTCAGAATGCTGGGGAAAAGTGTACATTTTTTTCATTCTGAGGCGGGGACTAACGGAATTTTGTGCGTAACGTTCACCAAGTCCGCGGCAGCAGTTTTTTGTGCATTTCACGCTAGGTAACGAACCCGTAAAGTAGCGCACATGTCTTCCTGAATCTTCACGAACTCTCTCATTAATTTACTTGGTAATGTTTCCAGCCGTCGAACGGTACTCAAGAATTTTTCGAACGCTGAACTCACTTCGCACTTAAAAACTGACTTATGATTAGAAGGGTTTTTAGTTTCAAAGGAAGACGGAAACAATGAATTAATTCGGTCTCAGATTTAAAAAAAAGACGGAAACAATGAAATAATCCGATCTATAAGGGCATATGGAATACAGTTAGTTCGAGTGATCTTTCTAAATATCCTCTTAAAACGATAAACGTAAATGAAGCAAAATATTCATAAAGCCTTTTGACTGGACGCTGTTTCGGCGATCAGCGTGTCACTAACCTACCCCAGTAATGATATGAGGAAAAGGGGGTCTACAGTTTAACGCTGAATCCGAACCGCGTGTCGTTCCTGTCGACATATTGTTTCGAGGACAAGGCTAGATTGAAGGCAGACTGAAAATTTCCATGATCTGATCGGTGTTCGATCCCAAATCCATTCGTTTTCTAGGCACTCGCTTTACCGCTTTATCACTAAACTCTATGCTTTCTAAGGTTAAATACATGCAGCAATGAAATCTGGAAAATCTGTTTATTTCACAAGTAAATACCGTCAAGTTACATCTCCAACAACAGAGGCAAAACGACTAAAGTACTGTTCCGGGTCTTCGGCGTTTGTGAGAGACTTTCAGTTCGACCGACACAAAATTTCAATTTGTCAGACAGAAAAATGCTCTGCTTCGCCGCAGAGGGGCCTCTGAGAGTACTCTCTCAGAGTCTGGGTATTTCTGTTAAATACCTTTCTGAAGCTTTGAGGTCGACAGCTATAATGTTTGTTCCATTTCTTCGAACCTGCACACCCGACTCATCTAAAAACAGAAAAAAATCTAACAAGTCAAAAGCCTTTATATTAATACAAGATATTATGGACTTGGAGCATAAAGTAAATGATCTAGCTGACAGCGCGATTATTACCATCAGCACGTGTCCTACAGATAACACATTAACGCTTCACTGCAATAAAACGCAACCTCTGTCCCTAGGTGATCAAACAGTCACGAAAATCGGCAATTTTAATTCCTTAGGACTGAGGTTATACGTAAATATTATTTGGAAGTGTCACTTTCGAGAACTTGTGCGGAAAATCAGGTCCATTGTCTTCACTATAAGAGTAATCTCCTCGACAATTAAATGCCATGCCTTATTTTCTTTGCTTATTTTAATTCTACTGTCTTCTAGGGCATCTTATTCTGGAGCAAGTATGTGCATTCACCAAGGGTGACAAATCTGGGCTGTCATTTCGGTAATTACGTGTCACTTAACACTGCCTACCACCTCTGTAGACGTACACTATCGTGGGATTTGTTGTTAACATGGAGAAACTACAGTATTAATTGAATGAACGCTCTTGAGAGAGACAGTTTCGATTGGGATAACAGTTCCTTAAGCATTAAAGGGGTTCTACAGAAACGGAATGTGGGGCTTTTTAAACTTACTGGACTACCGAATGCTAGTGCAAATAAGCTCTCTGATATTTTCTTTTATAGTAAATTATTTAGGGTCGCCACCCAACGAAGTTGGGAATAAATTAATTACAGTTAATTAAATAAATGATTAACTTGTTGTATAGTAACTATTAAGATGTCAGTACTCTCATCAAAATAGCACTGAAATTAATTTACTCGAAAGCGTGATCAACCTGAATGTAAGCAGTTACTTAAATTAAAACATAACTCCTTAGAATCTAATTAAAATTCAGAATTTGGGACTGCAAGAATACTGAACTTTGGTAACGACAGGCTGGATGTACTAAGATCGATTTCGGAAGGGGTGGGTGCGTTGATGGACACTCATGAAGTATAAACACAATTTATTTAACCAAAAACACGTTAAACACTGTACAATAAACAGATTGTAGTAACGCTTGCCGTTGCCTTAGTTAAGTTCAACACTTTTTCAAATGGTTGAGTGGTGACGGACCACATGAAGGGCAAGGTATGTGAAAGTTCTGGGAAGGCGATAGGATAAATGTACATACTGAAATAAGATCCATACTAAAAAAAATGTGTGTGAAATCTTATAGGACTTAACTGCTGAGGTCATCAGTCCCTAAGCTTACACACTACTTAACCTAAATGACCCTAAGAAGAAACACACACACACACACACACACACGCCCAAGGGAGGACTCGAACCTCCACCGGGACCAGCCGCACAGTCCATGACTGCAGTGCCTTAGACTCCATACTAAAGAACAAAGCTCAAGATACATTATGCATTCAGCAAAGAGTCAGGGAAACAGATTCATGCCTTCCGAAGTAGTAATTTTTCGACAAATGCAATTGCTTAAAATATTCTGGTGAAATGACATGCGCGACGTTGAAAGTAACATAAAACGAACTGCAAGAAATTTATCCCTCAATGGAGACAGAGAACTGAGGGCTCATCTGTCTCATCCAAGAACCCAGTTCAGACTAACAAAGCAAGCACGCTATCCATTTGAAACTTCACACGGTGAAATACGCTACAATCCATTAATTACATAGAACATTCAACACAACCTTGATTCTCTCTAGCGAACACGATTGCTTACCGTTGAACAACACAGAAGGCAAGTTCGCTCCATGTGGTGCGGAGCATAAAGGCAAATTTATCAAATCACAGGTGAAACCTAAAGAATTAAAACTGCAATAATAAATGGAAAGATTCACATGAGAATGTATCCATGGACGCCTACACACTTTGGAAAATCTACTGTAACGTAATGTCAGTATCACTAGATGAGAAGCCTTTGCACACTTGAAGTTCTCGTAGCGCAAAGAAAGTACTACAAGACACTTATTAAAATTGGTAAATTGCATCATGGCCCATCCTGCGAAAAATGTGGATCATATAATGAACCTCTCGCTGTAATAAAACGTGAGCTATACTTCTTCAGCTAGCCTGAAGACTTACACATCTGACTCTAAGCTCAGGCTTAAGCTACCGACCACACAGCGTCAAGTGCTTAACCACCCCAGAATAACGAATCTCCGCAGGTAGCCAGAGCAGACCAAAGGGGTTTCTTCCGGTACTAACCTACCCACTGTCGATAAAGACGACTTAGAAGGCACAAACCTCTTTGCTTTGGCTGAACACCGATAGTTGGCCTGATTGACCACATCATACAGCAAATTCCATACTATTAGCTACCAATTGAAGCACGAAAAATACATTCGCATGCACTTTCACACAGACGGTAATGAGAAGGATGGAAATATAGGAGCATAAAATATATTCAGTGTAAATCTAATTTACGGCTTGCATGTGAACAATTAGGTAATTTAAATATTTTTATAGGGAAGCAGTACAGAAAGACCTGTCAGCATTGTACACCAAAGAGTGCATTATTCATGAGACCTAATGTTCAAAAGGCTCCCAGCAGGATTGGGAAAAAGTGATGTTCCCTAAGTTTTCCTTGTGGCATCTTCGCATGTTCTGTTCAGGAATCTTCCCAGTAGTTGCTAACTTATGTCGTTCATGTGATATTTTTTCGTATACTCTCTCAGTTGTTTGTCGTGCTTTATTTAGTCTTTAGTCGTCAAATTGCAATTAGCGGGCAAGAATTCGCGCGGCTCGTATCTCGTAATAATAAGCGTCAAGTAACTAACAGCCGAATCCAAAAACATCAACCAACGTTAAGAGCTTTATAAGAGTGTATTTTTCATGCTCAGTAACAAACAAGAATGCTTACAGAGACAGTAATACTTTAAGATGTGCTTAACTTTAACAGACATTGGTGAATTCTGCCACAAGCTAAATAAAGTTTGCGCTTACAGCTCACGAGCGTGCTTAAATGGCACTGATCAGTCGCTATGGTATAAATGTGAAAGGGAAATAACACGGATTCGTTAATGAACATTGTCGAGACGGTCATCTTCAAAAGTGCTACATATTTGTACCAGGTAATATGGAATCACATTAAGCCTGTTGAAATACAATGCAATGATTATAAGAAAGAGAAAATTGACATTCAGAACATTTGGTAAACGTTTGTGATCGAGTCTCATAGAGCAATTATCGTTACTAATTTACATAGGTTACGAATTGACAGTAAGATCGGTAGTGAAAGGTGTGGTAAAGTGGCCAGAACGGAAAAAGTGGCCTTTTCATATTTTTTCCATAGAAGAGTGCTGCTGCCTTCCTACATGTGGTCAGATTAGTTCATCGCCTTCTTTGTCAGTGAGACTGACACTGGGAGCTCGTTCAGTTATTTCTCCGTAAAAACAATTTTGATTTTGAGTCATATGATGCAAGATAAATAACTTTTCGTTATTCTTGATACCTCACTTTAATGGAGAATAATAATGTTTTACAATAACAAAGTTTAAACAACGTGTTTTGGACTAAAAATGTAGTTTTTTTGTTATTTATTTCAGTTTGGTAGTTTCTTTTGTGACTCACTAATGGTGACATGGGGTCCGATGGCCACTCTTCTCATCGGGTAAAGTGCCCAAGGTGTTCACCCCAATAAGAATTAGTTACTTTGAAACACGACCCATAATACGAGAGATAAAACTGACTTCTAAACCCTTTTATACACAAAGGTATCATCCACCACTGTATCCCTTTGTGGCACTTTTGGATTAACTATTTTATGTTATTTAAAACCATCTCTGTTCTGTTATATTTTGCCCAACACGAGAAACCGTTTGAAAACGGTCTGCTGCAGCCGCTTGGAATTCTTCCAGATACTAGAGCGTGAAGGCGCCTAGAAAATGTGCCCGGGAATCAGAAAAACAAGCGTGGATTCCTGTTGCCGGTGCACTGGCCAGGGTACCCGCCTAGGTACGAAAAATTGGTCTATAAGTAAACGTATAGAAAAATGCATGTAATTCCAATATATTAATTGCTTTTTTACCTAAAACATTAGGTGTGATGCCTTATAGTACGTAGATTCAAAATGTGGTAAGATTCTATCAGTAACCGCTGTTTGGTGAAAATTGAATTTCTCATTGAGCTGGTCACTTTCTCTTCCCCCCCCCCCCCCCCTAACACTCCCTATGCTGCCTATGGTGTCGCCCTACGATGTCAATCTTTGATCTTAAGCAAGGAAGTTTGACGAGAACTGCTTTACTTGCTTTGTAATGAATATTTTAGTCAGCATTAAGTATACAGTATGTACTCACTCGTTCCATCAGCAGGTATCACTGACTGGCACGATCACTGACGCTGATAAATAAATAAAATAAAATAAAATAAAATAAATGCGTTACACCTAGAGTGAGGAGTGAACCGTCGAAACCTCTTCGACTTTAACTGTATTATTAATTTTATTTTCTGCCAATTTGAATTATCCAGTGATAATTACAAGTCCGCCAACATCCCTCGAGATAAGAAATTAACAAGTAACTATCTGAAACTTCCTGGCAGATTAAAACTGTGTGCCGGACAGAGAAACGAACTCGGGACCTTTGCCTTTCGTGGGCAAGAACTCTACCAACTGAGGTACGTAAGCAGGACTCACGCGCCGTCGTCACAGCTTTACTTTTGCCAGTACTTCGTCTCCTGCCTTCCAAACTTTAGAGAAGCTCTCCTGAGAACCTTGCAGAACTAGAACTCCTGAAAGAAAGGATATTGCGGAGACATGGCTTAGCTGGGGGATGTTTCCAAAATGAGATTTTCACCCTGTAGCGGAGTGTGCGCTGATAGGAAACCTCCTGGCAGATTAAAACTGTGTGCCGGACCGTGACTCGAACTCGGGACCTTTGCCTTTCGCGGGCAAGAACTCTGCCAAAGGAAGTTTCATATCAGCGCACACTCCGCTGCAGAGTGAAAATCTCAATCTGGAAACATTCCCCAGGCTGTGGCTAAGCCATGTCTCCACAATATCATTTCTTTCACGAGTGCTAGTTCTGCAAGGTTTGCAGGAGAGCTTTTGTAAAGTTTGGAAGGTAGGAGACGAGGTACTGGCAGAAGTAAAGCTGTGACGACGGGGCGTGACTCGTTCTTGGGTAGCTCAGTTGGTAGAGTTCTTGCCCGCGAAAGGCAAAGCTCCCGAGTTCGAGTCTCGGTCCAGCACGCAGTTTTAATCTGCCAGGGAGTTTCATATCAGCGCACACTCCGCTGCAGAGTGAAAATCACATTCAAGTAACTATCTACTTATGTATTGAAAAGTGGTCGCCGTGAACACCGAGGAAGAGTTTGAATATTAAATTTTCTAATCCAGTTTGTTGCGAAATACAGTGTAATTTTTTCTAGATGCCACAGGCATATTTAAAAGGCTTTTTCATGGAATAGTAGACGTAATGTGTTTCAAAGCAAGCTCTAAGGAGCAGGAAAATGAGCGAAAGCCGACGTCACGAGAAATATGAAGATGGAGTGCAGAGAGAGACGGGATACCGGCTGACAGGCCGTGCGATTGCAGCTGCAGTATTTTACCGGCGGCGGCGGTCAGTGTGCGCCTGGCACAGTGGCGGGGCGGACACGGGTGGCCGTGGCTGGAGGCGGCCACTCATGCGATACACCGCCACCGCCGCCGCCGCCGCCGCCGCCGCTGCGTCGCTACACAAATATCAGGACACCCTGCCGCCCCGCCTCCGTGCCGCCGCTGCCACTGGGTCGCCCGCCGCTATCGAACTCCGATTTTTATCGGACGGCCGCGCCGCGCCGCTGCCGCTGCCGAGCGTTCACTGCGGGAAAACATGCAGCCCGACAGGGGACGAGCCGCGCCGTCCACAGACACGCGTAGCCCGCTTCCTCTGCCTTGGCGACTGTGCTTTCCGTCAGAAAGCGGGAATATTTAGCACTGAAGGAGGCAGGCGCGAAGTGTTTTCACAGCGCACATTTTACACATTAGTAGACGAAAGGGTCTAAGGCGCTGCAGTCATGGACTGTGCGGCTGGTCCCGGCGGAGGTTCGAGTCCTCCCTCGGGCATGGGTGTGTGTGTTTGTCCTTAGGATAATTTACGTTAAGTAGTATGTAAGCTTAGGGACTGATGACCTCAGCAGTTAAGTCCCATAAGATTTCACACCCATTTGAACATTTAGACAAAAGTGGCAGGAAGGCACTTAGGCAGAGGTCGGTTTTGGGGAAGATGGTCAGGGGGAGGGGGGGGGGGATGGGGGAGTACTGTTTGCTGCCGACCTGCCCCCGCCCCTCCAAACTTCATACACGAGGTGTGTTCTAAAGCTAAGGGAAATTTTGTTATTTCGTGTTTTGCGTTAGTTCTATTAGCGCGATTCTTTTTGTAATTGTGTTGGTAAACACAGGAAAGGTTTTGTACAGTGATAGTCGAATCGGATGTTTAGTCTGATATCAGCTGTGAGCTGAGAAAAAGATTAAATGTATTTTGGTAGTGTCGATGTTTATCTATGCTACCGTATAAAGCCAAATCGTAGTTTAATATTGCTACCAAAAATGTTGAAAATTACTTCACCAACTTACTTCAAATTTTTCCACAATACTGTACTTAAGAATCATAGAGATATAGACAACATTGGTGTATAAAAATCGATACGTTATACAAGAGTAAACATTGACAACAAAAATCTCGAGAAGTTCGTCACCGACGTACTTTTACCCAATACTCCAATACATATTTGGATGAGCATAGACTGTATGTATTGTAATATTTGTGGGTGTATACATACTACTGTAAAACATATGAGATGCTTACGTAGAATGTTGTTGTTGTGGTCTTCAGACCAGAGATGGGTTTGATGCAGCTCTCCATGCTTCTCTATCCTGTGCAAGCTTCTTCATCTCCCAGTACCTACCGCAACCTACATCCTTCTGAATCTGCTTAGTGTATTCATCTCATGGTCTCCCCCTACGATTTTTACCCTCCGCGCTGCCCCCAATACTAAATTGCTTATCCCTTGATGCCTCAGAATGTGTCCTACCAACCGACCCCTTCTTCTAGTCAAGTTGTGAAACAAACTTCTCTTCTCCCCAATCCTGTTCAATACCTCCTCATTAGTTGGTGATCTACCCATCTAATCTTCAGCATTCTTCGGTAGCACCACATTTCGAAAGCTTCTATTCTCTTCTTGTCCAAACTAGTTATCGTCCATGTTTCACTTCCATACATGCCTACACTCCATACAAATACTTTCAGAAACGACTTCCTGACACTTGAATCTATACTCGATGTTAACAAATTTCTCTTCTTCAGAAACGCTTTCCTTCTCATTGTCAGTCTACATTTTATATCCTCTCTACTTCGACCATCATCAGTTATTTTGCTCCACAAATAGCAAAATTCCTTTACTACTTTAAGTGTCCCATTTCCTAATCTAATTCCTTCAGCATCACCCGGCTTCATTCGACTACAGTCCATTATCCTCATTTTGCTTTTGTTGATGTTCATCTTATATCCTCCTTTCAAGACACTATCCATTCCGTTCAACTGCTCTTCCAAGTACTTTGCTGTCATTTACAATGTCATCGGCGAACCTCAAAGTTTTTATTTCTTCTCCATGGATTTTAATACCTACTACGAATTTTTCTTTTGTTTCCTTCACTGCTTGCTCCATATACAGATTGAATAACATCGGGGAGAGGATACAACCCTGTCTCACTCCCTTCCCAACCACTTCTTCCCTTTCATGTCCCTCTACTCTTATAACTGCCATCTGGTTTTTGTACAAATTGGAAATAGCCTTTCGATCCCTGTATTTTACCCCTGCCACCTTCAGAATTTGTAAGAGAGTATTCCAGTCAACATTGTCAAAGGCTTTGTCTAAGTCTACATATGCCAGAAACGTAGGTTTGCCTTTCCTTAATCTAGCTTCTAAGATAAGTCGTGGGGTCAGTATTGCCTCACGTGTTCCAATATTTCTACGGAATTCAAACTGATCTTCCCCGAGGGCGGCTTCTACCAGTTTTTCTATTCGTCTGTAAAGAATTCGCGTTAGTATTTTGCATCCGTGACTTATTAAACTGATTGGTCAGTAATTTTCACATCTGTCAACACCTGCTTTCTTTGGGATTGGAATTATTATATTCTTCTTGAAGTCTGAGGGTATTTCGCCTGTCTCATACATCTTGCTCACTGATGGAATGTTGTCTACTCCCGTGGCCTTGTTTCGACTCAGGTCTTTCAGTGCTCTGTCAAACTCTTCACGCAGTATCATATCTCCTATTTCATCTTCATCTACATCCTCTCCCATTTCCAGAATATTGTCCTCAAGAACAATTGCCCTTGTATAGACCCTCTATATACTCCTTCCACCTTTCTGCTTTCCCTTCTTTGCTTAGAACTGGGTTTCCATCTGAGCTCTTGATATTCATAAAAGTGGTTCTCTTTTCTCCAAAGGCCTCTCTAATTTTCCTGTAGGCAGTATCTATCTTACCCCTAGTGAGATAAGCCTCTACATCCTTACATTTGTCCTCTAGCCATCCCTGCTTAGCCATTTTGCGTTTCCTGTCAATCTCATATTTGAGACGTTTGTATTCCTTTTTGCCTGCTTCATTTACTGCATTTTTATATTTTCTCCTTTCATCAATTAAATTCAATATTTCTTCTGTTACCCAAGGAGTTCCACTAGCCCTCGTCTTTTTACCTACTTGATCCTCTGCTGCCTTCACTACTTCATCTGTCAAACCTACCCATTCTTTTTCTACTGTATTTCTTTCCCCCATTCCTGTCAATTGTTCCTTTATGCTCTCCCTAAAACTCTGTACAACCTCTGGTTTAGTCTGTTTATCCATGTCCCATCTCCTTAAATTCCCACCTTTTTGCAGTTTCTTCAGTTTTAATCTACAGTTCATAACCAATAGATTGTGGTCAGAGTCCACATCTGCCTCTGGAAATGTCTTACAATTTAAAACCTTGTTCCTAAATCTTTGTCTTACCATTATATAATCTATCTGAAACCTGTCAGTATCTGTAGGCTTCTTCCATGTATACAACCTTCTTTTATGATTCTTGAACCAAGTGTTGGCTGTGATTAAGTTGTGCTCTGTGCAAAATTCCACCAGGCGGCTTCCTCTTTCATTTCTTAGCCCCAATCCATATTCACCTACTACGTTTCCTTCTCTCCCTTTTCCTACTACCGAATCCCCGTCACCCATGACTGCTAAATTTTCGTCTCCCTTCACTATCTGAATAATTTCTTTTATCTCATCATACATTTCTTCAATTTCTTCGTCATCTGCAGAGCTAGTTGGCACATAAACTTGTACTACTGTAGTAGGCGTTGGCTTCGTGTCTATCTTGGTGTTTGTGTTTGAACTAGAACGAATACATTCGTGTAGAATACGCCATTGGTCTACGCATGTGAGTTATGTTTTACAGACGGAAGATGATGCGGAGCCCCAGTTTGACACCCCTGCAATATTATCGCGTTATTTTCCATTTACCCTACAAGTAAATAAGGGAACTCTAACCTTGTAATACGTTCGTGGCAGATTTTCCGTCTATATGTTTACTTAGCCTATTCCCTAGGAGTTCAAGGTCGATAATTCCCAAGCTGTTATGCCCGGCGAGTGACGCGTTAACCCTTCATTTGGCAATGTTTTAAAATGTTGAGAAAATATTACTTAAATATTTATCTTCGAAAAACGGTGGCTTCCTGAATGTAACTAAGTATTTCCACCAATTAATTTTTATTTATTTTAAGGATTATAGATTGATACTCGTGAGCGATAAAGTTCTTCCAGTAGCTAAAAATTGCTTTATTTTATTGTACACCACTGTAAGCGTACCTATACGTGTTATCTTAAGTGAAATAAGAAAACCTGGGTGCAACCCTTCCCTCAATTTTATCAAACTAGTGAAATGAAGGGAGAAAAGCGTTTGACAGTATAAGTTGTGCAATAAGTTTTAAGGGTGGAAGCCTTGTATACCATTCCTCTCCTGACTGAGACGTGACGCAATGCGTTCAGTTTGTTGTTAGCGCTTTTCTTGACCTTCTTTTATTCATCTCTTTTGCCGTCGACTGGGTACTCACTTGAGCTAAATATATCTTATCTCCTTTGACAAGTCATTTTTACTTGTCACAGACGGAAGAAAGAAGATTACAATCAAGCTTCTCTGGTAGTCGTTGTATCGAGCGGACGCAAATCACGAAGCGCGACCGCATTTCTGAAAGTTTAACGGAACGAAGTAAATGTAAGAAAAAGGGTCTAATACAAGAAGCACTCCGCCTTCCACTCTTTTTAACTTTTTAAGACTGCTGAGCTAACTGCGGTTGGAATTTACCTTATTTATCATTTTCGCACCCTTACCCGTTCTAATTTTTAAGAGTATCAGCGTAAATTTTTACTTTAGGTCTTTTTAACATTATTCAGTGTTTCCAGGTCCGTATCACTCATTCTGAAGATCTAAGTCTATCGACGTAATGGAGGATAAAAATAAAATGGAATGTGAATGAAGCTAAACATTATTTCATTCTGGAACTATGTCCGAGTCTCAGGGTATCAACCAGAACGCATTGAGTATAAATAATCTGGAAAACAAGGCATTATCTCGAAGTTTCCCGGAACTCAACTTAATCAAATATAATTTCGTGTTTTCCTAAAAAAAAGTCGATTTTATTCACATGAATTCTTCTAGACAGTCCCTTTTTACCGTGGGCGTGTCACAATCCGTGTAACGAGCCTTGAAACTTAAATTTTTCCATCTGAACTTTCGTCATGACATATTGTGAAAATTTGTTAGAGTTTGGAATAAGATTTATTTGAGGAAACAACAGATGTGTATTTTGGGATTGGGCGAGACTGTTACAAAATGTTATTCTTTTTTTCATTTTACTTTTGTTTCTTCAACTCTGTTTTCGGTGTAAGAACGAATTCCACCATTAAAAACATACTATGGCTCCTATAGTACATTAAAAAAAACTTTTGTGTTTTGCATTGCGGCAGGTCTGGTCATGGGGAAAGCCTCGTCAGACAGGTCCACCGCATGAGCGTATAGGGAAGTGATACCTGTGGTGGTTTCCCGTTGCCTTTCACTGATGATAATGAAAAGATAATTAGGACAAAACAACACCCGGTCCCTGAGCGGAGAAAAATTTCCGACGCAGCTGGGAATTGAACACAGGCCCCTTGGCGTGACAGACCGCTGAGGTGACCACTCAGCTATCGGGCCAGACGTAGTACGGTAGAATTATGGTAAATTGAAAACGTCGTCAGTCTAAATTTTTGGAGACATTATTTTAAAACACAAAAAATCGTTAGTTTTCTGGTTCAGTCACTTTTATTTTCAATACAACTATGCGTTCCATGATCATGATCATCGCCTGGTGGAATAAAATATATTCATATCGTAAAATTGACTTGTGACATGCACATGTGTCGCATATTTATCAGTTTTCGCACTGCAAAAATTTTGCGTGTTGTTCTTGCAGTGTTGAACAAAAGTTAGCGCAATATGCAGCACTGAGAAACGTTATATACACAACGATATATTGACAATTTTTTCCTTTGGGTCGTCTAACTACAACTGAATGAAACACAATATTTGTGCCATACGCGTTACGCATTTATTCTCAGCAAGGCATCTTCACTTACATTTTGGGCCACGCGGGGTAGCCGCGCTGTCTTGTCATGGTACGAGTGGCTCGGAGGTTCGAGTCCTCCCTCGGGCATGGGTGTGTGTGTCATCCCTAGCGTAAGTTCGTTTAAGTTAGATTAAGTAGTGTATGAGGTTAGGGACCGATGAGATCAGCAGTTTGGTACCATAAGACCTTACCACAAATTTCCAATTTTACATTTTGGGGGTTATAGCCCATAGGTACACTGCCCCAAAATGTAAACCAAGTAGTAAAAGTATGTACATATTCCAGGCCAATGAAGATGCCTTACGGGGAATAAAGACGAAACGCGTATGATACGAAAATTGTATTTCACTTAGTTGTAGACTGTCCAAAAGAAAAAATTATAAATATACCGTAATATTACACGCATCTGAGGAAGACAGGACTACAAAAGTTGAAGACGACATATACATTTCTGTTGGCATGTAGAAACTGTACTTACTCCATTTCTGGATGAATACGGTTGCTGTTTGCTGCTATAGCGTATCACAAATGTTTGCAATAAACATTTCACAGTATCTTTTTATTTTAAAACACGTCGTGAATCTACGATCGACTGCCTTGCTTCCTAGTAGCTTAGTATTTAAATTGTCTTGTTCTGGTATACTACTCGGCCTGTATTACGTAACATCTGCTGCGTCAGTTTCCTTTACGCCGGAGCACTTTGCATACGCTCCGACCGTTATCCCTTTCACCTTCATCTGATGGGTACGTTTTTCCGCACTCACTGTAATGCGTATATGAGTTCCTTAACTATTCTTTGATCTTTAACTCCAAGACTTATCTGTTGACCGACGAGATAGTTGTCATTAACGTCTGTTTCTATCTTCTGTCTCAGCTTCTCCACTCTTTTCTTCCAATAAATATTGAAAATTACTGTAGAATAGAACGGTAGATAACGGATATTGGTCCCAAAGATGTTTTCTTACTACATCTTGCTTCAGAAAAATATCTCGATTGTTAGCATGGAATTGAATTTCTTCGCAAAACAACCTCAGAAGATCCACGGAAACCTATGAACCTATGAGATACTTCTTCAGAAATGCTCTGTACATCTAAATAAACAGTTCCTTATCCTTTCCATCATGTTTTTGAAAATGAATTTCACGTATCGGGAAGTGCTTGTGTTCATTGTTCAAATAATATTTCAAAATTAACGTTAACTTATTAGTCAGGAAATAAGCACTGAAGACAATACTTTCCCCTGGGAAAAGTCCTATCCGAGATTATCTGCTGTTGTATTCGTTTGAGCTGTAGTGACTATGACCTCTTCCCTCGATATTCTTTACTCTGCTGCGGGCTCATTACTCTCAATAGGCCGTCGCTGGATTGGAACATTCGTACAAGCTGAATCTGTACTCATATGGACTGGGCTGATTGTTCCATTGTACCACATGTCACGTGCGTTGCAGGTGAATCGTTATGTTCTCTTCAACGAACTGGGGATATTCCAGTAAGTACCATCGGACACCGTCACATGAGAGACGGTTGCTTCGTAACGCAGTTTTTCGTAGAAGTTTTTAGGAAATAGTCATAAGTAGCGGTGAAGATTTGTTGTACTTTCTTTGATCTATAAATATTACCTGATGATCGCCGACCAATGCCGAGTGCCTACCTTTATTTCCCTGTTGTTCTTGAGAAATGAATATGATGTGTTTTAACAATCACTGCACTATTTATCTTTTCTTTTTTAGAACTTTCTAAGTCACTACATAAAAGTTCCCTCTAGTTTCAACATTTACGTATTAAGTTTGCAATCGCTTGGACTCAAATGTACGGATACTGAATGAGGATTTGCCTTTGTATCTTTGGTCTCTGTGACGTATCAGGGACTTTCGTTTCATACATTCTCTGCTCGTATAAAATATTCAGGGTCTAAAATGACAATATCTGGGGGAAATATAGCTTCAGTTTGAAGTCCTTCAGTGCTTACAACTTCTGTCTATTTTCTATACAAGTTGTGGACAGCGATTCGATTTTATTCCTCCTACCTTCAGAATTTCAATGATTATCAGTCAACATTGTCCAAAGCTTTTTATAAATCTATAATTGCTACAAACCTAGGTTGGTCTTTCTTCAACTTTCTTCTAGGATAAATATTGGGCTCAGTATTGGTCTCTCATGTTTCTATATTTCTCCGGAACGCAAAAATAATCTTCCCCGAGGTCAGCTTCTGCCAGTTTTTCCATTCTTCTGTAAATAATTGTTATCAATACTTAGCAACCACGACTTATTCAAAGAATGGTTCAAATGGCTCTGAGAACTATGGGACTTAACATCTGAGGCCATCAGCTCCTTAGACTTAGAACTATTTAAACCTAACTAACCTAAGGATAGCACACACAACCATGCCCGAGGCACGATTCGAACCTGCAACCGTAGCAGCAGCGCGGTTCCGGACTGATGCGCTTATAACCGCTCGGCCACAACGGCCGGCTGACTTATTAAACTGATGATCAGGTAGTATTCACAACTGTCAGTAACTGCCTTCTTTGGAACTGGAATAACTACATCCTTCCTGAAATCTGAGGACATTTCGCCTGTTTCATGTATCTCGTACATCAGGTGGAATAATTTGTTATGGCTAGCTCTCCCAAGGATCTCAGTAATTGTGACGGAATGATGTCTAATCTATGGACCTTGTTTCGACTTAAGCCTTTCTGTGCATTATTAAATTCTTTTCGCACTATCGTATCGTAGCCCTCGTCTCACCTTCACGCACTGTTTCCGCTATTTCTATAATATCGTCCTCAAGTTAGTTTATATTTTATAGGCCCTCTTATGTATACCTTAAATTTTCAACTTTCCCTTTTTTGATTGGCCCTTGATATTCATACAGCTGCTACTCTTTTCTCCACAGACCTCTTCATTTTTCCTGTAGATGACATCGGTTTCCCCTTGTTATGCATGCTCCTTCAGCCTTGCATTCGTCCTTTATCCATTCATGCTTATCCATTCTACAAGTTCCATCAACTTAATTTTGCAGACATCTATATTCCCTGTCACTATTTGCTGCATTTTTGCCCTTTCTTCTTTCATCAAATAAATTCAATGTCACCCTTGTTACACAGGGATTTCTACTATGTTTTGTCCTATTTTTAGGTATACGATCTGCTTCCTTCCCTATTTCATCGTTCAAAGCTATAAATCTGCCTTTTGTTGCACTCCTTTCCCTGTTTGAGTCCTACGTTGCCTAATGTTCCCTCTCAAATTCTCAACAACCTCTACTTCCTTCAAAATATCTAGGTCGAATCTCCTTAATTTCCCACCTTTTTGCAATTTTATTCCTGGAAATGTATTACTGTTTGAAATCTTGTTTCGAAATCTCTGTCTTACTATTATAAAATCAATCTGAACCTGGCCTATGTCCAAATATAGAGAATTGATAACCGAAGTAGACCGTACAACGCCGCGCGGGATTAGCCGAGCGGCCTGGGGCGCTGCAGTCGTGGACTGTGCGGCTGGTCCCGGCGGAGGATCGAGTCCTCCCTCGGGCATGGGTTCATGTGTTTGTCCTTAGGATAATTTAGCTTAAGTAGTGTGCAAGCTTAGGTACTGATGACCTTAGCAGTTACGTCCCATAAGATTCCACACTCATTTTGAACAGACCGTACAACAATTCCATTGTCGCATTGTTTGTGTGGAGATAACGAGAATAAGATGATAGAAGTACAGAATTGTGTTTATATACTGTATTGACGCTGAGAACGCGCACGAATCTCAGTATAACTGTGCAATCCCGCAGACGTCATAAACGAAGGCAGAAATTTTGATAAGGATTAGTAATATAATGGTTTGCCACGAACTCTTTCTAGAAGCGTTTCGTATGTTTAAGTTTTACTTAAACTCCATGTAAAAATGGCCTCTCATACTGTTTTGCACCGAGAGTGAGTTTACATCGAAACAAGGCAAACATGAACCATCTACGAACTGAAGTAACACTAAATACTGAAAAAATTACTCTGCTCAATAATGAAACAGGTTGTCCGAAAAGTACCTCCTACTCATGAATCTTGACAAAAGGGCGGGAAGAAGTAAATTTTGGCCTGCTATGCGGAAAAGTTATTCTAAGGTATTTAGCAGAGAATTTTGTACGAATTGCGACTGTTGATTACAAAGCAGAGGTAGACACAAATGTCCGTCCCAAATCAAATCCTGACAGTGATTTATTTTCTCAAGACTCCAAATGTCACAGCAAAATACACAAGTAAACTTCGGGGTTTTCTGGGACACGGCTGTGCCTCGTCCCAGCGTCAGTGTCCGTGTATCTGTGGCTGTAGGCGAGTGCGAGTGTTCTTTAAGGCGTGTGAAAATTGTTATCATCAATAATGAGAGATGACATTCGTGTGAAGATTGAACCGAATAGATATTCAAAACTGAAGCGTTGTTGCCTGCACGTTGAGCATGATGATGACCTTTGCGTTTGTAACAATCCTCCCTAAATACGTGCTGTGCAGACCAAACACAAGTCATCAAATTAACATACACGTCTGCATATGTTTTACTTCCGAAAATGTTGGTCGGCTTTACTCGGTTAAAACAAAGCAATCGTTGTAAGTATCAGCACTTCACAAAACAGAATTTGCAGTACACACCTACAACGAAGAGAGATGTGGCAGCGGTTAGGGCTTTTTACCCATGAGGACAGGGATTCAAACCTCTGCCCGAATATCCTGGTTTAAGTTCTAGAGCAGGATACACGTGTAATTTTGTTGAACTTTGAATTGTGTTGATTTCTTTTGTATATAACATCCCAATGAAATAACCCCAGCACATTCAATACACTCACAGGTTTAAAAAATATGACAAATTACATAGATATTTCGGTACTACGGAGATAATAAATAACTGACGTATTACGCCAGTTGAACTTTAAATAAAGTTTTCTACTTACATATACTAAAGAACAAATAATAATAATACCGTCTGTTCTCGTCCACGGTTTGAAATTAAACATGAACATCAGTGTTGCAAGTTAAAAAACATAAGTGAATCCTTTAACAATTATGTGGTAAATTGTGAAGCAGTACAACACGCAAAAACATTTTATACCATATCTAATATTAGAATATATGTTAGGAGAAGTGTAAAAGTACGCTCGCCATTAAAATACAGTGCCTAGTAAAATGAGTGAAGCAGCCATAAGAGGAGAAGGAAGCGGGACCTTACGAATTAAGAGGGTATGCAATGATAGTTAAGTGACTACAAAACCGAGTCCAATTTAAAAATAAGTTGGCAGTATCAACGCACTTATCAATATGATGTTGCATTCCCTCTGGCCTCGATGCATGCACCCATTCAGTGGGGTTGTATCATCTCCTGAGCCAAGCCGCCCAACAACTGTTGTAGCTTGGCAGTGATATCCTAGCTACTGGCACTGGGAGGGAGATGACGTTCGAACTGGTACCATACGTGTTCTATTGGGAACACATCCGCGGTCTCTTTGGCCACGGGAGTACCTCAGAATAACCCAGGTAGTTCATGGAGACCATGCCATATGTGGACGAATATTGCCCCATCGAAAAGTTGCGTACACATGAGGACGCAGGACGTCGTGACTTACCTTTAGGCCGTCAGACTTCTCTCGGTCACTTCTATCTGTGACCTGGTGTCACACCCGACGGCTCCCAGCGTCACGACGTCTTGAGTAACACCGCTGTGCCTCTCCAAAACATTGGAAGAATGGGGTCTCCCCATGTCACCACCATATTCTCCGACGAGTAGTATTCATTAGCAATCCATGCGTCCCGGTCATCCCACCGCTCCAAATGCAGTCGTTGGTGTTATGGTGTTAACGAAACCCTACGCGTGGGAGGCTAAATCCTTAGACCGACTGCTGATAGTCTTTCATCTGACGGAAGACGCAGATGTGAAGGGGTTATGATGAGCCTGGCGCACAATGCTGCGGTCGTCGCTTGTGGTGATCAGACATAATCGACCGGAACGTTGACAACGAGTATGCCTCTCTTCACGTTGCTATAGAGACCAACATGGGGCTCCTGTCACACCCGAATGCCTCACAGATCTGGATATTCCACGATTCAAACAACTGGCCAAATAAAGACCTGGAATGAGCCTCCTTTCAAACTCTGTCACGTGCTTATAATGCTGCCTGACACGAGTACGAGGCATCTTCGTGTCCTTCCAGCAGCCACTCAGCATCTGACGCTGTTCACGCCACATATACAGGGTGGTGCATTCATCGTGACCGGGCCAAATATCTCACGAAATAAGCGTCAAACGAAAAAACTACAAAGAAAGAAACTTGTCTAGCTCGATGGGGAAAACCAGATGGCGCTATGGTTGGCCCACTAGATGGCGCTGCCATAGGTCAAACGGATATCAACTGCGTTTTTTTAAACAGGAACCCCCATTTTTTATTACATTTTCGTGTAGTACGTAAAGAAATATGAATCTTTTAGTTCGCTTTGTGATAGATGGCGCTGTAATAGTCACAAACATATGGCTCACAATTTTAGACGAACAGCTGGTAACAGGTAGGTTCTTCAAATTAAAATACAGAACGTAGGTACGTTTGAACATATTATTTCGGTTGTTCCAATGTGATACATGTACCTTTGTGAACTTATCGTTTCTGAGAACGCATGCGGTTGCAGCGTGATTACCTGTAAATACCACATTAATGCAATAAATGCTCAAAATGATGTCCGTCAACCTCAATGCATTTGGCAATATGCGTAACGACATTCCTCTCAACAGCGAGTAGTTCGCCATCCGTAATGTACGCACAAGCATTGACAATGCGCTGATGCATGTTGTCAGGCGTTGATGGTGGATCACGACAGCAAGCATCCTTCAACTTTTCCCACAGAAAGAAATCCCGGGACGTCAGATCCGGTGAACGTGCGGGCCATAATATGGTGCTTCGACGACCAATCCACCTGTCATGAAGTATGCTATTCAATACCGCTTCAACCGCAAGCGAGCTATGTGGCGGACATGCTTCATGTTGGAAGTACATAGCCATTCTGTCATGCACTGGAACATCTTGTAGTAACATCGGTAGAACATTACATAGGAAATCAGCATACATTGCACCATTTAGATTCCCATCGGTAAAATGAGGGGCCAATTAGCCTTCCTCCCATAATGCTCACCATACATTAACCCGCCAAGGTCGCTGATGTTCCACTTGTTGCAGCCATCGTGGATTTTCCGTTGCCCAGTAGTGCATATTATGCCGGTTTAGGTTACCGCTGTTGCTCAATGACGCTTCGTCGCTATATAGAACGTGTGCAAAAAATCTGTAATTGTCCCTTAATTTCTCTTGTACCAAGTGGCAGAACTGTACACGACGCTCAAAGTAGTCTCCATGCATTCCTGGTGCATAGAAATATGGTACGGGTGCAATCGATGTTGCTGTAGCATTCTCAACACCGACGTTTTTGAGGTTCCCGATTCTCGAGCAGTTTGTCTGCTACTGATGTGCGCATTAGCCGCGACAGCACCTAAAACACCTACTTGGGCATCATAATTTGTTGCAAGTCGTGAATGACGTTTCACATGTGGCTGAACACTTTCTACTTCCTTAAATAACGGCCCGCATCTCGTGGTCGTGCGGTAGCGTTCTCGCTTCCCACGCCCGGGTTCCCGGGTTCGATTCCCGGCGGGGTCAGGGATTTTCTCTGCCTCGTGATGGTTGGGTGTTGTGTGCTGTCCTTAGGTTAGTTAGGTTTAAGTAGTTCTAAGTTCTAGGGGACTGCTGACCATAGATGTTAAGTCCCATAGTGCTCAGAGCCTTAAATAACGTAACTATCCGGCGAACGGTCCGGACACTTGGATGATGTCGTCCAGGATACCGAGCAGCATACATAGCACACACCCGTTGGGTATTTTTATCACAATCGCCATAAATCAATACGATATCGACCTTTTCCGCAATTGGTAAACGGTCCATTTTAACACGGGTAATGTATCACGAAGCAAATACCGTCCGCACTGGCGGAATGTTACGTGATACCACGTACTTATACGTTTGTGACTATTACAGCGCCATCTATCAAAAAGCGAAAAATGTGGTCGAACTAAAACATTCATATTTCTTTACGTACTACATGAATATGTAATAAAAAATGGGGGTTCCTGTTTAAAAAAACGCAGTTGATATCCGTTTGACCTATGGCAGCGCCATCTAGTGGGCCAACCAAAGCGCCATCTGGTTTCCCCCTTCAAGCTAGACGAGTTTCGTTTTTGGTAGTTTTTTCGTTTGATGCTTATTTCGTGAGATATTTGGCCCGGTCACTATCAATGGACCACCCTGTATATCCTACTAGGCTTGGTAATATTTTAATTATTTATTTCTGAATAAAGACCTGCTGCCTGTTGTTATATAGCAGTTCGTACATGTTGTGATTTACATGTCATATCATACAAATCCAGTTTTGTTATTAGTACGTTTCTTTAGAATTTTACAAAAATATGAAATTAAAAAAAAAATAAAAGAATATAAAAAGCAGATGTTCATACACAATTTTGTTCAAATTTGTTGCTGCCTTAAATAATGATAATAAATATGATGCATTGAAGATAGATGATGTATTTTAAGTTAAAATTAAAATTGTATTTAATGGGAGAAATAAGAGGTGCCAATAAATTTGACTCAGATTTTATGACAGCTCTTCCGTTTATGTGTTCGGTGTATTTGGTATGCATCCGATGCATATGTTGCCTTTTCTGTGGCAATACATAACTGATAACGTATTGATGAATTATGTTACAATGTGTTTCCGAACTGAAGGTAACACTGCAGGTTGGGAGCTGATTTAATATGTCATAGTCAGTTGCATCAGGTGCAAGGGCTCGGTACAACTTCGAGCCAGTCACAGCTGACGCAGCGAAAGAAGAAAAAATGTCACATCTTCAGATAGTGCTACATGTTATGAAATGGTATAGCTACCATCTACATAGAGTGTTACATTTTCAGACTGATTCGATTTAGTATTGTAAGACTTTAGCTTACTTTTATTATGTTTGTATGTGTCCCGTCTTCACTTCCTATGCGTGTCATATAGCATCCGAGTCAGTGTCTGTGTTTGTAGCTGTGTCGTTTACGATGTACTGCTGATGTGTCAGACGTGGAGCCAGTCTTATTCAAGCGTATGGTCTCTCTTGTTGGTAAGCCGCATGCAGAGCTCGCGCTACTTCGTCTGCGATGTTCCTTATAGAGTTCCAGTCTTCCTGTGCACATATTAACCGTCCAATGTCTTGGTTACCTAACCTCGGTCTTAAATGTCCTAGGATATCGTACATGAGCCAGTGTGTTCAGGCGAGCCATTCTCATCACAGGCAAAAGAGTGCATCTGTTTCAGGCCAAAGTTGTGGGTCTGTGTGCAGGACACGGGCCGTGGCACGCAAGAAAGTGCGCCATGCCCTTTTTTGGGTTTAGTATTCAAATTCATCTGCTGTCGGACACTGGGGAAGAAAGAGTAGACCCGCCTTCCTAGTCAGTTGTGCCTCATTCTGTCGTCCACGTATCAATTCTCCACTGTTTTATTTTCTGTTTGCTCCGTTAAGTCTTGTCCAGTTGTTTCTCTTATTTTCTAGTATCTTCCCCTCTTGAGCCAGTAGGCCGCTTCTCTGTGACGAATTTTAATATGTATGAAAAAGCTCCCAGAGAACACAGTGCATCGATCGATGTCGTGCCAAAAGTCCCCGAGATTCTGAGTTGAACACTCCTTGGGCCGCACCTCATATCATTTTATCCGTAGCTAAGCATAATCGATGTGCCCAAGCACTAGCCGAAAAACAAATTATTGGTTCAAAGACTGCTGCATAGGATGTCCTCATTGTCTACAGGGGTGTTCTGTATCGTATAGTGCTCAGTCTTGCAAGTTTGTCCATCGGTTTCGTCGCTTTGTTAATTGTTAGCCTGGCGTGTTCGTTAAAGTGTAAATGTTCGTCAATTTAAAGCCGAGGTATCTTCTCTTAGCTTTTATTTTTATATCCATTTGCTTAAATTATTGATTGAATTCCTTTTCAGTGTGCCTCTTAGAAGTAGGTAAACAACTTTCTTAATCATTCTGTGAGTTCGTTGTTCGTGCACCATTCACCGACGAACGCGAGGAACCGCATGGCTCTCCACTCTAATTGTAATCTGGACTTCGCAGATACCATGATCATAAAGTCATCAGCGCACGCAAACACCCCGACTGCCCTTTCATTGTCTTATAGTGCATTCAGTAATTGTTCTATGGCTATGTCCCACAAAATCGGTCGGCATATGGATCCTCTCGGACAACCCCTTGCTATCCTCTTTTGGCGACCAGTCTTCCGTTCCACTAACTTGTTTTTACAATTATGTCTAAGACAGTTGTATAGAGCCAGCGGAATACTCATAAGTCTTGCCAACAGCTCCGGGCACCAAAGGTCGTCGAAAGCACCAGGTATGTCGATTATGGTTGCTACTATATATTTGTCATGTTTTGACTGTGTCATTTCTATGGCCCTGTATACAGCATCGTCGATGAATTCGTGTGGTAGAAATCCAAACTAATGTGGGCTAAGGCCGAAGAGCTGCAGGTGTGATTGAAGTCTGTCGCGCAGCAATCTCTCCTGTACCTTTGCCAGAATGTTAATGAGGCATTGTGCTCTATATGTCCTCTGCTTTCTTGATTATAAATGCAGTTGCCACTTTCCATATATTCGGAACTGGTCCTTCTATTAGAGCATCATCCACAGTCATGTATGGTACGATAAGAAGAGCGGTTTGCTTGATGGTTTCGGGGTGGATCCATCAGGGTCCGGAGTCTTTCTCTTCTTTGTTTTGTGTATTGCCAACGCGATTTCCTGGCGACCAAAGCGAATGATTGTCGAAAGTACTGACCCAGCTTATAGGAAAGTCAAAACAACCTTCTGTGAAATTAAAACCGGGAGTGGTAACACTAAGGTTGCAACGGGAATTCCACTGTTAAATGCAGAGAAAAGAGCCGATAGGTGAAAATATTACATTGAAGGATTTTGTGAGGGTAAGATTTTTCTGCTGTAATAGAAGACGCAACAGGAGTCGATTTAGAATAGATAGGGGATCCAGAATTAGAATCAGAATTTAAGAGAGCTTTGAAGGACTTACGATCAAATAAGGCAGCAGGGATAGATAATATTCCATCAGAATTTCTAAAATGAATGGGGGAAGTGGCAATAAAACCACTATTCACGTTCGTGTGTAGAATTTATGAGTCTGGTGACATACCATCTGACTTTAGGAAAAATAACATTCACACAACTGCGAAGACTGCAAGAACTAACAAGTGTGCGATTATCGCTCAGTTACCTTAACAGCTCGGCGTCCAAGTGTCTGACAAGAATAATATGCAGAAGAATGAAAAAGAAAATTGAGGATGTGTTGGATGACTATCAGTTTGGCTTTAGAAAAGTTGAAGGTACCAGAGAGGCAGTTCTGACGTTGCAGCTGATAATGGAAGCAAGACTAAAGAAAAGTCAAGACACAGTTATAGGATTTATCGACCGGGAAAAAGCTTTCAACTATGTAAAATGGTCAGAGGTGTTTGAAATAGGGGTAAACCATAGGGAAAAGACAGATAATATGTACAAGAGCCAACAGAGAAAATTAGAATGGAAGACCAAGAACGAACTGCTCGGCGTTACGCAATACGGAGAGGTTTATTATCGAAATTACGAGAGAGCACATTCCGGGAAGAGATGGGCAACATATTACTACCGCCCACATATATCTCGCGTAATGATCACAACGAAAAGATCCGAGAAATTAGAGCAAATACGGAGACTTACAAGCAGTCGTTCTTCCCACGCACAATTCGTGAATGGAACAGGGAAGGGGGGATCAGATAGTGGTACAATAAGTACCCTCCGCCACACACCGTAAGGTGGCTCGCGGAGTATAGATGTAGATTAAAAAGGGTGTAAGACGAGGATGTAGTCTTTCACCCCTACTGTTTAATCTGTACGTCGAAGAAGCAATGACGAAAATAAAAGAAAGGTTCAAAAGTGGAATTAAAACCAACGTGAAAGGATATCAATGATACGATTCGCAGTTGACATTGCTATCCTGAGTGAAAGTGAAGAAAAGTTATATGATATGCTGAATGGAATGAACGGTCTAATGAGAGCAGAATATGTATTGAGAGTAAATCGAAAAGACGAAAGTAAGCAGAAGTGGCGAAAGTAGCAGAAATGAGAACAGCGAAAATCTTAACATCAGGACTGGTATTCACGAAGTAGATGAAGCTAAGGAATGCTAGTACCTAGGCAGCAGAATAAGCAATGATGGGCGGAGCAAGGAGGACATCAAATGCAGACTAGAACTGGCAAAAAGGGCATTCCCGGCTAAGAGAATTCTACCAGTATCAAACATAGGTCTTAATTTGAGGAAGAAATTCCTGAGAATGTACGTTTGGAGCACAGTACTGTATGGTAGTGAAACATGGACTGTGGGAAAACCGGAACAAATGAGAACCGAAGTTTTTGAGATGTGGTGTTACAGACGAATGGTGAAAATTAGGTGGACTGATAAGGTCAGGAATGAGGAGGTTCTACGCAGAATCGGAGAAGAAAGGAATATGTGGAAAGCCAGTGACAAGGAGAAGGGACAGGATGACAAAATATCTGTTAAGACATCAGGGAACGACTTCCATGGTACTAGAGGGAGCTGTACAGGTCAAAAACTGTAGATGAAAATACAGAATACATCCAGCTAATAATTGTGGACGTAAATTGCAAGTGCTACTCTGATATGAAGAAACAGTCTGTGAAGGTCGGTGCGCAGCTGCTTGTCCTGAGTGTGATCATCGTCAGGAAGTAGTTTTTGAGGAGCTACTGTGCTGAGCGTCTCCAGTCTCTTGTGGTAGTACCATCTGGTTTCTTCAGTGTTAATAATACTGTTGAGGTCTTGATACGTTTAGTCTGCAGTTTAAACGGTTCCCTCCACATGCTATTCTGTTGTCCTACCATATGTGTCCCAGCGTTCTTTCGTAATCTTATGTAGTTGGCCTTTGTATCATGTTTTAGCGTCGGGATAATATTTAATTCTAATATCTCTTTCCTGTGCTGTCTCTGATTTTTGGTAATATCATCGTTTATCACAAGTGTCATTTTCTTGATAAAAGCACTAAACACTTACAACACTACTTCACTCTGGTGACCGTTGTACTTGACACAGAGGGGTGGTACTTTAGCCACTTACATACCCGCCGATGGTGTGTACGTGTACAAAGGAACGTTGACATCCGACCATACCTTCCGTGTCTTCACATTTCTTCCAGGCAGCATAGCAACCACGATCAAAGAGCTGTACAATAAACATCAAATTGGAATGAAGTGTACTACTTTGCCGGCCGAAGTGGCCGTGCGGTTAAAGGCGATGCAGTCTGGAACCGCAAGACCGCTACGGTCGCAGGTTCGAATCCTGCCTCGGGCGTGGATGTTTGTGATGTCCTTAGGTTTAACTAGTTCTAAGTTCTCGGGGACTAATGACCTCAGCAGTTGAGTCCCATAGTGCTCAGAGCCATTTGTACTACTTTTCCGTGTATCCAAATGATTAACATTTCAATGGAATCGGGCAAAGTAGGAGGGAATACGACCATCTACATTCTGTACGTAAGGACAGAATACGCTACGGTTTCTCCTTCTGAACCTTATTTGTGAGAAAATCGTGGATGTGTCTTGTTATGAAGGAGGAGCGTATACCAGATGCTGGAAGTCGACAGTGCTCGCATCGTTGCCTGTCGAGACTGTGGTATATGTCTTCAAGCTACTGCGGCTAGCATTGGTCAGGATCCCACGACTGTCATCCAAATATGAAATCGATGGGTTCAGGAGCGCCATACTCAACGGCATGTAGGCACCCAACCGCCTCTTGCACCTAGCACTGGCTTGGCCGTGCAGGATCGAACAAGCACGTCACATACCTTCACTTCTCGATTCAAGGTACGGGATTTTTTTTGCAGGATGAAAATATCCATGTTTGAAAAAATGGAAGTGAAAAGCATCCGCCGTCGGCTCTGATGGTCACTTCCGGTTCGCATAGTCGGTAATTTGGACAGCACGCTTCACATTGACATGCAGCGTTCGATGAGCGAGCCCTTGTCTTCGAGGTCTCTGTCACATTTTTCAATTAGACAATGCAAGGCCGCATGTTTCCCATGTTGTTCAGACCTTTTTGGATACAGAATGTGTTGGGCTTTTGTTCTGGCCAGCACGTTCTCGTGGTCTCTAGCCCATCTGGTAATGGTTTTCCGACAGACTGGCACACCGTCACTCGGCAGGCACTACAATCGATGAAAACTGGTGAAAGCAGCTTCGAATGGCGCAACCAAATTGGTTATCGAAGCTCTGTTTGCCTTAATACCCTGCCAGATTATAGCCACTGTTGCAACCAGAGGTGGCAGCTCCGTGTACTAAACTACGTACCTTGTATGCACCCACATGCCCTACAGATTTAATCACGTATACTCCCTGCTGTACTGTAAACGCACAATATCTCAAATTTCTGCAATAACCTATCATTTTTAGAAAGAGAGCTATCTCTATACCATCGTAAACTAAGCTTTCGAAATAGAAGTTTTATTGCCGAGATCGCAGCTGATACATATCCTGAATTACTAGTTTCAGCAAAGTTATATTGCCATTTTCAGATCATGGGATTCACGTATCTGATAATCTGATGGCAATGTAACTGTGCTGAAGCTAGTAATTCAGGATATGTATCAGCTGCGATCTGGGCAATAAAACTTCTGTTTTTGGAAGCATTTTTACGTTAAGTTAAATTTCCTATTTGCTGTGATTCCAGGTGTTGCATGTTTTGTTCGCCTGCAGTGATATGACTTTCGCTCACGATACTGCACTGCATCAGGGCAACAACTCGTCCAAGGCTACACAATGTTGTCAACGTTTTGGTGAAATGTGACTTTGGTTCCCTTGCTACCCGTCCTGCGGTCAATTACAGAGTTGCGGCTACCATGCCATCGAGTCCCACTGGTGGCTTGTGGGGGAAGGGGGATTTCGACAGCAGCTGTCTAACGCTGCGCCAGGGGTCTGCATTAGGAGCACCGCAGCCAGACACGCGACGCCGGCGGTTCGACCCGTGTAGACGGCGCAGTTTGACAGCAACAGGTCGATAGCGTCGACTAGCGTCGACCTCGCGGAAGGCCTCTGGCAAGCCGTGCCGCTCTGCGGGTAGCACGGCAGTCGGAAAGAAGCAGCTGCCGTTTCCCTAAGACAGTAACATCATTCTCTGGAACGGTAAGATGTAGATTACTGCCCCAGTGCGCTTAATCAGAGATTAGTAATGGCAGTTTCGAAATTCCTCGACAGCAGAGAGGCACACGACACCCTAATAATTTAAAGAAAAGGACAGAGTCGCCACTTATCAAATGATACAGGCGTATCTTTTCTTCCTTCGAAATGCAGAGACGTCCTTTTTTCTGTTGCCCTTGTTTTTATATTTTTTAGTGCGCGACATTATCTTAAAGCTGATTCATATCTCAGTAAAGTTTGCTTCTTTACTCTCCCGACGTTATTTACGTTGGAAATATTGTAAACAGTACCATCCAGTGACCTCGCTTCGTCTATGGCAAAGACTGTATTTATGTGCATAACTTATCGTTGCAGTTCGAGGTCTCAGCACAGGCAGCTTAAGTTGACAATATACTCGTAAGATATTGTTTGTAATACAATTGGTGTTGACAACATCTTCAAATCACACCTAACAACACTACGAAAGTATGGTAATGATATTCTGCGAATTTTATTCGTAAATTGCGGCAAATAAGCCGATTTAACTTCAGTTACACAGTTTTAAGGACGTGTACATCTCTTATGGAGCTTGATCATTCCTATCGTGTTACTATATTCGACTAAACTGATACTGTAATATTGAACCTGTAAGTCTGTCCTTGTTAAAATTAAAAATCCTCGATATCCTCGACCTGTTTTAAGGGATTGGTTTGGAGATACTCTTAAAAATTATTATTTGACGGTTTAATCTCTTAGTTACACTTAGGCTTCCCCAGTGAACCCCCTCCTCACTTCCCCGTAGAATTAGGAATTATCCTGTGATTTCCCAACATCACTCCAGCCGAATGCCAGAATGGTTTCCTCCAACAGGCAATGTCTGAAATTTGGTATTCTCGGATGTAAATTTGCATATCGCTACAGCATAAGATGTGTCACCTCAGTGTAGAATACCACCACAAGTACCGTTGCCTGTTCCAGCTATAAGGAGGTGGACCTGTTTTATTTTCTCTTTTTTTGCTTAGATTTTGTTTCCTGTGGTGCCACTTTTATACTTTGTAAACATAAAATGTATATAAATGTGGAATCATGAATTATAATATTTGAATTTTAAGAAGAAAGTAAGAAAAATAACAAGGTAGAATACACAGGAGAGGTTTGTACCACCACGTTAGGTGTCAGGAAGAGAAAGTCCCGGTATGTCCATCGAGCGTTTGACATCCGGACGCCTTTGATACTCCTTTTTATTATAATACCAAGGTTAAATTTTTACTTGCACTTGTCTTACTTACGTTGTGCAGTGGGTGCTAAGTGTATGTCGTCTATTATTGTAATTATTGCAAATTTACCTGTCTTAGAACAGGTGAAAAATGTCGCCTTGCAGTACAATCACTGGCCACTATCTTATTAGGCTTGTTTTCTAATCGCTTACTATTCCTAAGATCATAATGCTTTTAGTCTGTATTTGCTTGTGTGAATTAAGCTTCATGTGTTTACTGAGTTTTGAATATTCGCCTTTCGTCGTTCTTTGCCTACCGTGTGCTGCATATTTTGTAGGCGGTGGCGTGGTCGTCTACACAGTGTGTAGTGCTGAAGAGATTGCGTTGGCTATACTGTTAAAGGGTGTTAAATGCGTCTTCATTATGAACTATATCGTTAATAGTGTCCCATGTTAATATGTGTCTATGTTGTCCTGTTTGGCGTAAGTTACTGAACAGCCTACAGGACAGAATGGCGTTTTTTGTGGATCCGGTTCCCTGCTTGTACAGTTCGAGTCGTTACTCAGTGCCACACGGTGTAAGTGCGACGGATAAAGAAGGTGAACCACGGCACAGTTCGGGTTGGTGAAGCTCATTTTCAGCCACCCCTGCACATTAGGGAATATCTTGTATACACAGCGCCCTTTATCAGTAACCTCCCAGTCTTGTTCCCAGGTTTTCGCCTCGCCTCTTGTTATGAATTGCTACACTACCTATTTGTTCGCTCCTGTCAGGTCTATCCATTTGCAAGTAGTATGACGCTGTGCTATACCTGATAGTCATATCGATGGGGTATATTCCTAGTACCACATATAGTGCTTCCGCCGATATGGTACCAAATGCACACTCTTCCACCATCTCCTGCCAGCCCTTTTGCTTCTGGTGAGTTTTAGAAGGCTTGCCCATGCACTCACAGCAAAGCTCAGTACTAATTCGAAGAGTGCACAATGGATGTTTGTATCATTGTGGCCGGCCGGAGTGGCCGAGCGGTTCTAGGTGCTTCAGTCTGGAACCGCGCGACAGCTACGGTCGCAGCTTTGAATCCTGCCTCGGGCATGGATGCGTGTGATGTCCTTAGATTAGTTAGGTTTAAGTAGTTCTACGTTCTAGGGGACTGATGACCTCACATGTTAAGTCCAATAGTGCTAAGAGCCATTTGAACCATTTTTTTTTTTGTGTCAGTGTGGCTGGTAGTCTGTAGTAGTGTGACAACGTTATTAATATGCCCCTTTTAATTTATTGAATATTACGGCTCTCCCTGCGTGGTCCTCCAACCCCCTCTCTGTGTAGGAAGGACAGATTCTGGAACGTGGCAGTCCTGACGTCACAAACTTTCTCCTCACCCATCTCCTACTTCCCCTATCCTCCTCTACTTTCCCTGCCACCCTCCCCTCTAGTCTGCCCTGAACTGCTGTAGAGGGAGGAGGTAGGTACTGTCATGGGAATTGTGTTCATTTATTTATATGTGTCTTATCCTATTCGAAGAACTTCCTAAATTTTGGCGTGGGATATCGAGCTGAAAGTTACTCTCTCACCTGTTTTTCGTGTACAGAAAATTATTAAAAGATTACCTTACGCACCTTGAGTGAGACTGTAGAAAGTTAACGGCCTGAGCAGACGTTGATGGAGACTGGTAGGGCACGAAAAGCATGAGGTATTTTTGTGGTTCTCAGCTCACAGAAACGGCGTGTTGGAAGTTGAAAGCAAATTTTACTATATTCTCAATCACTTTATATAGTCAGCACCACGCGTTCACTTTCAAACCTACAGGTTTGCTGCATGAGATTTTACGAGCTTTTGGAGAGGGAGGAAGGAAAGCATTTATTTATTTATTTTTGGTGGGAAATGTGCTCATTTGACGAGATGATGGAACTGAACCTGTAAGCCTACAAGTGAGGCCTTCAACCATACACCTACTACACAAGTAATGGTGGGAGGTAGTAATGGATGAGCGTAGGGGAAATACTTTTTAGCAAATAATAGTGATGCAACAGCATGGATTGAGGATGAATTTCACAAGTCATAGATATTACAGCCTGTGCTGGAGGTGTTTGTGTTTTATGAAATGGCTGGTCAATCCACACTGCAGGAGGAAACTTCACCAAGGCCGGCCGGAGTGGCCGAGCGGTTAAAGGCGCAACAGTCTGGAACCGCACGACCTCTACCGTCGCAGGTTCGAATCCTGCCTCGGGCATGGATGTGTGTGATGTCCTTAGGTTAGTTAGGTTTAAGTAGTTCTAAGTTCTAGGGGACTTATGACCACAGCAGTTGAGTCCCATAGTGCTCAGAGCCATTTGAACCAACCATTTGAAACTTCACCCTATTCCACTATCGCACCCTGAATGGACTAGAGGTGCTTGCCTTTGCCTATGGGGCCCAACTGAGGAGGCTTGAAACAGGTTTTGTCCCCCTTTCCGATCACGCGTGTGTATATGTTCACTTTACTGTGGCCTACTCCGCCATACTACTCGAAATCGGCGGGTAACTGTCCTACAGCTGCTCTTGGAAGAATTGCCTCCTATCGATCTACAAGCATAGCTGTTAAGGAACTTTTACACAGATAAATGATAAAAAGGATAGGACAGCGAACTATCACTGATGTGCAGGCATGACAATACATGCTAGTGATGAAAAATGCTTCTTTGATTTAATTACACATCGAAATTGTAATGAAAACAGCACCACTTGCAAAAAACGAATAACACTGCAACACACGCACTGGGAATTGAGAAAAATCATTATAATGAAACTACCACAAAATAGCAACCCAAAGGATCCATTCTTCTGTATACTATTTTTTTAGTAACTTCGATGCGTGAGCTGTGAAGCTGATTGTGCAATAACTCTCGCTCCTGTAGGTTCTTACTATCTCCGGAATTGCGTGGATGATGTTTGTGAAAGGCTGACTGTATATCACCAGTCTCACACGTCCCCCAACGATTTTAGAAATTCCGGTGGAATGTTATCTATCTCTTCTGCCTAATTTGATCTTAAGTCTTCCAAAGTTCTTTTAAATTCTGATTCTAATACTGGATCCCCTAACTCTTCCCTGTTGACGCCTGTTTGTTCTTCTATCAAGTCATCGGTTATGTTCACTCCCTCATAGAGACATTAAATGTACTCTTTCCACCCATCTGCTCTCTCTTCTGCATTTAGCAATGGAATACCTACTGCACTCTTTAATGCTGCCACCCTTGCTTTTAATTTCACCGAAGGTTGTTAAAACTTTCCTGTATGCTCAATCCTTACTTCCAACAACCATTTGTTTTCCGATGTCTTCACATTTTTCTTGCGGCCATTTTGACCTAGGATGGATAAACTTGTTTCACTAGTGAGCGGTAAAAGTGTGTGTTAGGAGAAGAGACACATAATCCTCTTGTACCCGAACAACTATTAAAGGCAGAAAAAATCCACAGTAGCAATAACTAAGTTACGCTACGAGTGCATCCTGGCCTTGGTTATACATGAAGATGAAACACTGTAATAACATCACACAACTAACGAAAAAGAAAATCCTTCCCCCAGAACAGTGCATGTGTCTTCACCTCGATGTGTGGAGTCGATACTGACTAAGCAGCTCACGTCTTACCCCCCTACCTCCACACCTCCTCCTCCCCCACACCCTCCGACAGGTTGTACAGGTCTATTCTAAGCTGTTGCTGATGGTCCACAGAGAGGTCCATCCACAGCTGGTGCTCTGCTTTGGTCGGAGTTGGGTTGACAATAATAAACTGTTTACAGTCTGGACCTAGTTCTGCTTTCCCAGGACTGTTCAGTATTCATGCAGCAGGCACAAATTCATACCATGAGAGTGAGTTTACAATGTTTAGCTCAATATTTCGCTGATTTCAATATTGTATTCGCTATGTGCGCTGTTGCCGTCACAGTATTAATTTTAAAAGTGTAAGACTACATTCTTTAAATGATGTTAGGAGAAGTCTGACGGTACAGCATTCGTTGTTGCAAGCCTAAGGTCATACCTGGAGAGTGAGTTTACACTGAAAATTTCATTGAATTTAGTATTATATCCACTATTTTCCCTGTCAAAGCAATCATTTTAAAAGTTTAAGACTACTGCCTGTACACAATGTGAGGTGAGGTCTGTCAGAACAGTATCTGTTGTAGCAATCATAACAACCACACTTAGAGAATACACGATGATAACACTTCACGCAGCGAATGAGCGTTTGTGTTTATTCAGTCACTTATTGAAATGAGTGAGTTGTCACTACAATACTGCATGTGTTACAAACGGCAACACACTATGCTGACATGCAGTGTGCTACACTAAAGGGAGCAAGTGTGCTGTGTAAAATTCCTCTACCGTCTATTCTTCTGCCATTTGTGCCCCAAGAATTTCATCCTACCACAGCATATGGGAACACACACACACACACACACACACACACACAAAACTATTATTTGGTACAGTGGAGTGTGCTTTACCAGACATCCTTCTGTCTGTTGATGCATTATTTCAACGTTTTTCCTACACAAGACTTATTTTACTTAGCGGAGGATTGCATTCAGACAGTGCCGGCACATCCAGTCTATTTACCATTCGTCCGCAGCTCGTGGTCGTGCGGTAGCGTTCTCGCTTCCCGCGCCCGGGTTCCCGGGTTCGATTCCCGGCGGGGTCAGGGATTTTCTCTGCCTCGCGATGACGGGGTGTTGTGTGATATCCTTACGTTAGTTAGGTTTAAGTAGTTCTAAGTTCTAGGGGACTGATGACCATAGACGTTAAGTCCCATAGTGCCCAGAGCCATTTGAACCATTTTTTTGTTTACCATTCAGTTCTTCATTTGTGACGGATAGTCGGGTATTTCACTGTTGCTCCAGGGGGGCCAGTCTTTCTGAGAAATACTTTTAATACGTTTAACAGCTAGTGTGAAGCAGTCTATTCTTGAGTCTTTTGTGCAATTGTGACTGATTTTTGCAGACCGGAAACAGTACATGACTTCCAGCAGATGGATATCTATGTGTACCATCATGCAACAAGTTAAACAGGTCTGAAAAACTAGTGTCCCTTCCTAACGGGTGCAGGAGGAGAGGGAGGGAGGAGGGGAAGTCAGAGGGGAGGTAAGAGTGGTCCCAAGCTGCTTAGTCTGTATCCACACATCGAAGTGAACACAAGGGCAGCTGCTGCTGCTCTTTCCTGGGACGATATTTTGGGGACGGTTTTTGTGGGAGTTGTGTTACTGCAATTATTTTTCTCAGCTTCCAGTGCGTGTGTTGCAATGTGACCTGTTGTTTTTGAGTGGTGGTGCTTTCATGACAATTTAGATGTGGAATTAGATCAATGAAGCATCTTCTGTCAGTTATAGTAGCATGTATTGTCGTTTCTACACTTCAGTGATAGTTTGCTGTCCTATCCCTTCTTACCACGTATCTCTGTAGGACTTCCCCAGCTGTTATTTCACTTGATGATCGGTAGGAGGCAACTCTTTCTACGCTTCAATTGTACTGTCCTTTCTGACCTTGTATCTGCGTAAAAGTTCCTCAGCAGCTTTATGCTTGTAGATCTGTAGGAGGCAGTTCTTATAGTAGCGGTTGTAGGACAGTTCCCCGCCAATTTAGAGCGACATTGTTGACTAGGGCACACAGCAAGGTGAACATACACATGCGCGATCGGAAAGGGAACAAAATCTGTTTCAAGCGTGCTCAATCAACCCCTATACTCAGAGGTGAGATCACTGGTTCATTCAGTGTGGAGTAGTGGAATAGGACGACGTTTTCTAGTTTAGAGTGGACTGAAAACATCTCCAGCACAGGCCGTAGTCTCTATCACTTACGAAATGCATCCTCAGTCCATGTTGCTGCATCTCCATTATTTGCCAGGAAGTATTCCCCTTACACTCATCCATTATCATCTACTTCCATTCCTCGTGTATGAGGCCTACGGATGCAGTCCTCAGCAGTATGCAAATAGTACACTTTTTAATCTCCTCTCTGTCCAACACCATCATCTTGTCACCTGGACACATCTTCGGCCAAAACTAAATAAATAAGTAAATATTTTACTTCCTTCCTCTCCAACAGCTTGTCACAGACTGAGTATTTTTACTGCCAATTTTAAGCAGCTGTGTTTATTTGAATTTTAAACAGCAAAGCTGTAGGGTAATTGTGTATCAGTAGGATAATACACAGATGAATAAATGAACACAGTTTCCGTGATAGTACGTTATGACCCTCTTCTCCAGCAGCTCAGGACAGACTGAGTCTTTTTCCCGCAGAATCCCCAGTGGCTATTGGGAGGGAAGAGGGCAGTGGAGAGTTGGAATGGTGATGTTAACAATGTTACGTTTCCACATTTTCCCCCAAGGAGAGGGGGTTGGAGGACAACCCAGGCAGAGCTGTCATCTTGAATAAATTAAAAGCAACATGGAACTACCTTTGCCGCACTACTGTCTGTGGTTGGCCAAGTTTATTTGTGCCAGTTTCTATTTTATTTTCTCTTCCTTACTTGTTGTCAATCGTGTATGTTCGTTGAAGCTGTGTCTCTAAAGATGTATTTATAAATACCTTGTTACTATTGTGGGTTTTATGTCTGTGCTTCCAAATTGAATGTAGGAATTGCTTTTTAGTGATCATTTCACCATAAAGTATGTTGTAGCTTTATTTTTTATGACTGTAAAGTAGCTCGTGTTGTGCCATTGTGTAATTGTATATAATGATAAAAACATGCTTTTTCTTCTAGCTTGTTTCCGTTGTCAGCCGACTTGGCAACTAATACATGATCCGCATATGCAACTGCTCCATCTCTTTCGCATCTGAAGTAGAGTTTCTATAGAGATATCCCAGAAAATGGGACCACAGATTGTCCTTGCAGACAACCCTTTGTTATTTTCTTAATCACTTTGCGAGAACTAATGACCATCTGCTCTCTATACACCCACTGTGTTTAGCCAGTAGCGACTGTAGTGTGGAGATTACGAGTTAACTATCGGCTGTCGCCGAACAGTATCGGCTGAAAGCTACAAGCCCTCTAATATTCCAGCAAACTGGTATGTATTTCCTTCCTAAATTCTTTGCGGATCTTATTTCCGAAATGACTAATTGACATTTTAATGCATCTGACTGGCTGACCCATTCGAAAGCAACCTTCAAGCGCCCGTCTTTACTTATATGAATAGTCTTGCTTTTGATATTTTGTATTTATTCTCCCTCCCCCCCCCCCCCTCTAAAGATTCACACACCTTGACGCCTGACCAGCACGCTCTGTATCTGAATATCTGGTTTCATGAATTGCCCCCCCCCCCCCCCCAGCTTTCGGTCTTAAACGGAGGCTGTTATGGTTTTTGGCAACCTCCAACGCCAATTAAGCATCCGAAACAAGCTGGGCCGTCGAGATCCGCCTTACACACGAGCGGCGCGCCACCGGGTCGCAGAGGCGGTGATTTTCCACAGGTGCGCACACTACGCTACAGAGCGAATAATTGTGGCCCTCAAAAGGTCCAAGCGACAACGTAGCCTTGTCGTTCTCACCACTTTGAATATAACTTAAAATATTACTGCTAATATATTAATTAGTAAATGACATTTATACGAAGCGCAAAGTATTGCTACAAATGTAAATCTAAAGCTAATGAACACACCAGTCTTCTTAAAGCTTATAACACGTCGAAAATCAAATTCTGGAAAATTGTTAAAACGGGTCACCTACAGAATACAGGGTGTTTCCATAACAGCGGACAAAAATGTACAGGATATAGAGATGCTCCATTGAACAATTTGAGGTAGGGAATCCGGGGTCGGAGAAGCCATCTTATGGAGATATGGAAGTAAACTTCTCTAGCATTAATGGTTTTCAGCTTAATTTTTGAGTACAGCACTCGTGGCTGCCGCATCGCAGTCGCGAAGTGGGGCCGAGGCAATTCCAGATAAGTTTTATAGTCCGACCATAATTTATGGGTTTGTAGTTTTAGCTTGACGATGTCCACTATGGACAAATGGTAGTTACTGTTATTCTGAAGAAGGTTGGGTTATCCCGACTGAAACCTAGGTAAATTATTGGTAAACTATGCAACTGAGACTGTTGATTATTGAAATTAAAATTAATATTTATAAGTTGCTGACAGGGTCACGAAATGTTGAAGCTATTTTTTCAGCTTACTTACAACTAACATTCGAAAATTTGGCACATACTGTTCTGTTTATTTACATGTACGAATATGTTCTTTATTTTCTGATACGATACAAGGTGGATGAGCATGATTATTAGAATTTCTGTTGGTCGATCATGGCCAGAGGACATCGTCTGGAAAGTAGCTGCTGTCACGTCTTCGTATGCAGGATTTGTATAACAACTTCACGATATCCAGTGTTTTATTGCACTGTACGATAAGTTCGTTTATTTGGATAAAAACGTATAGGGGCTGAAGAAGGCAAAATGAATTGCCGAAACCAGTTGCTTTCAGAATAATATAAAATATCTTAATGTATACAGCTGTTGGTGAAGTTTATTGACATTGAAAAGTGATTACTAGCAATTCATGTGCAGGTTTTAATCATCTTGAGGTTGAAGCTCTTTTGTCCGTGTTTGCTTTAAGAATATATATGTTTTTGGAGGAGTCCGCCTTTAGAAGACACTTTTGTTTTTTATCCCAAACATATTTCACTGCAGTTGCAGCATCATCAGTGGGATTTTATTTTGTGGCTGTTGCACATAAAGAATTTTCTTTACTGTTTGCACACATGTAAATACCAGTATTTAAAATCGTAATTACAATTTTTTTTGAAGAACTCATAAAGTTATGTATTCATACCTTTTTACCACGTGGTGTGGTTTTCCTGAGGTATTATGTTTTTATATTGCCTCTTTTCCTTCACAGTTTGTTGTCTACAACCGTATACAACTTAATGTAGACAAATTATGTAAGCAAAAATTGCGATTTGGAAACTGTTATGGCTACGTCTGAAATTAATTAATTCTATGTAGAAGGTTTCGTGTGTGTGTGTGTGTGTGTGTGTGTGTGTGTGTGTGTGTGTGTATGCAGGTTAACAATGAATCACTGACAATTGCACAAGTAGCTGTAGAGAAAGAATATGATACAAACACTATAGATAAACTGAACCACAAAATTTAAGCTGTTAAAAAGGACACCCAAGACACAAAAACGGAAGCCTTCTCACCAACTTACAAACATACAGAACAAACATATGAGCTCACATGAAAAAGAAGCACCCAAACAACAAATAAATGGTTCACTCTCATCTAAAACAACGAAGCAGCCCTCAGAATAGGCAACGTGCATAAGAAACATGGGCCAAAAATAGCCTACAGGACAGACAACTCAACACAGAGAAAACGAAGGACAATCAACACAAGCACAAACAAACACGACACTTCTGGTATTTACTAACCAACATGTCAGGACTGCAGATCAGTTTGTATAGAACAGGCAAGTAGGAACTTTAATACCAGATACACATAACACAGAAGAGCATTAAAAAGTAACAGCTATCATTCCACATTTGCAGAACGCATTACGGACAAGAAAAATACCCCAACAAACATCAATACTGACTTGAAAAATTCTCAAATGCAGCAACAGCCACCCTCAAAAACTAATAATTGATGAAAACTATCAAATACAAAAAGCTATAGTTGAAGGAAAACAAGTAATATATGAATACACAGTTCACTGCAATGGAACTCTGTTCTCTGCCCTCAAAGAATTATTAGATAACACCAATCTATAGAACCACCCCCCAACCCCTTCCAGTTACCTATCACACACACACACACACACACACACACACACACACACACACACACACACAGTTATTCACAGTAAGATAATAATAATAATAATAATGAATAATCTTGAAACCTACTCTCTCTCTCTCTCTCTCTCTTTCATAGTCACAGAATAGTACGTACACCTCTGAAAGATTCAAAAGAATCACCAGGAACACCTTCAACTGTTCCACGGTACGCCATCTTGTTTTTACAGCTGGTAAATAGTGAAACAGTGACAGTGACATCTCAACATAGGGAACTTCACAATGAAGAAGATGAGGAAAAATGAGACGTTAGTGAAACATAATGTAAATAGACACACACACACACACACACACACACACACACACACACACAACCTTCCCCATACAATTAATTAATTTCTGCCATAGATATAACAGTTTCCAAATCGTAATTTTTGCTTAAATAACTTGTTTACATTAAGTTCTATATAGCTGCACATGACGAACTGTGAAAGAAAACAGGCACTATAAAAACATAATACCTCAGGAAAACCACACCATGTGGTAAAAAGGTATGAATACATAACTTTATGTGTTCTTAAAAAATTGTAAGTACGATTCTAAAAACCAATAATTACATGTGTACAGACAGTAAAGAACATTCTCTATGTTTAACAGCCACAAACTAAAAGCCCACTGATGCTGCTGCTACTGCAGTAAAACATGTTTGGGATAAAAGACAAAAGTGTGTTTTGCTAAAGGCGGACCCCATCCAAAAACATACGATGCAGGTTTTGTTTACTTGACTTGCCCATAAGGTCTTGTATTTACATTGTCCGAAGACTGAAGGTACTGTGAATCAATAACAGTCCCATTTATTACTCATTGCTATTCAGAGACGTACAGTACAATACGATGGAGTAGTACCGGCACAGTTTCGGAGAACTCGCTGATATGCACCTTGTGCATGGGTAAGTATGCTGCACCGCTCTCGCTGCTGAAAGGCTGCACAGGGAGCGATTTCCCTACAGGCATCATCTGTTAAGACGAGTGTTTATATCTCTCAATCGACGAATGCGGGAGACCGGTTCATTGTAAAGAAGAAACGAGGGATTTGCAACACGGACGACTCGCACATCCGATTCTGATGACGAGGTGCTGGAACGTGTTGCAACGGATCTCATTACAAGTACTCGTTGTACTGCGCGGGAAATCAGCGCTGCACATATTAGCGTGTGGCGAGTACTCCACAAACGAGTCCATACGATTCTTGTGATTGACTTTGCACCAAGGGTCGCACTGTGTCAGTGCTGGCTCCAACAATGGATTGATGGACCTGATTACCTCCAAATCCTGCTGCTTACTGACGAGGCCTCATTTAATCGTGACAGTGTTTCGAACAGCCATAATAGTCATGTATGGCATGCGGAAAAACCTGATGCTATAGTAGGGTAACACCATCAAGTACGTTTTGCTGTGAATGTCTGTGTCGGCACTGTAGGTGACAATTTCATTGGACCATATCTTCTACCTGGCCGTTTGGATGGCTACCGGTACCTGAGGTTCGTGCAAGGAGTTCTGGCTGAGTTGTTGGACAACATACCCTTGGCTGTTCGTGATATGTATACAACATGACGGTGCCTCGCTTCACTTCAGTGTGGACGTCCGCAACCATCTCAGTGCTGGATTGGAAGAGGAGGTTCAATCCCATGGCCAGCGAGGTCACCTGACATGCATCCCCTTGACTATTTGCTAAGGGGATATCTAAAGTGACTTGTGTATGAAACGCCAATGGATACAGAAATGGAATTAGTTGCCAGAATCGTAGCGGCCTATGAGGTGATTCGAAACACACCAGATATATTTGTCACAACCTTGTTCGCCGATGTCATGCTTGCATCGAGGCTGATGGCTGTCAGTTCAAGTACATTTTGTGAGATACTGTACGAATGGTGCTTTCATTGTTTTAATGATGTATTTGCAGTTAACTGTAACTAATTGAAATAAAAAAATACACAGTAATGTAATTTTCTCCGACCGCAGGTATCCTACCTCAAATCGTTCAGTGAAGCATCCTCCATGTCCTGTTAAATTTTTGCACACTCTTACAGAAACTCTCTGTAGATCCAAATGTGTAGCCAACCTTAGAGGCCTATTTTGGTAACTTCATTCTATAGATTGTTTCTTTTATCTTGTCTATTACAAATAATTTTTGTCTAGAAACGAAAAAAAAATGTATCAACCAATTGTTCTTTGGCTACCAGGGGGACATTGTTACTATGTACCTTCCAAAAATGTCTTTTTTAAACTGCACTCATACTTTTTGTTTCATATTTCTTACTCTCGTATGTAAGCTACATAACGTTGCTTTCTTGCAAATCCTCTGGTTGCCTTATTGTACGGTCGTATGTTTAGAAAATGCATACTATACAGGGCCACTAGGAAATATCTCTTAGTACGTTTATCAATCCAGATGCCAGTAAATACCACTATAAGGAAGAGCGTTAACAGAGATGACACGACCTTTAGCGTTTATAAACTAAAATTTATTACAGTAAATGACGCACCAGAAAGCAAGTACCAACTTGAAATTACGTAACGAAAATTTTTATACTGGAACGGGACTTGGAACTGTTATCCGGTAACTATTATCCTTGATAACTAACATATCTTATATGTGGATTCATTCAAAAGTAACAAAGAGAGCGCAAGAATGCACCCCATCTGACTATTAACTAAACACAATTAGATGTTAGATATCGATTTTGTTCCCCAGATGCGAGATAACTGAAACTTAAATGACTAGAAGAAAAGTTTTGTCTTACTGGGATTTGACCCCAGCACTTGTCGGCACCGTTTTGTAACCAAGGATAAACGTTAAATGCTGATTTATTTCAACGGTAGCGAGATGTGGTCATGTATGAACTGGAAATAACGTGATGAAAAGTTTTGTGCCTGTCTGGGAATCGAAACCGACACCAATCGTTATTGCTGACAAGGCATGAAGCCACATTAAAAATTGAAATTATTTTTCACCTGTTGTTTGGTGACGTGAAGGCAGTTTTTGCGCCAGACCAGAATTCGAACTCAGACACGTGCCTTTCGTGGACATCTCGAGGAATCCTTAAGCTTGGGGAAACGACAAAATGATAGAACTCTATCGTCCCCAAGGAGTCAAATCCAGCGAAAAGAAAAAGCCGAGTTCAAACTCTAGTTCAGCACCAATATTTGCAATACTTCAAGTACAACATGTAGTATGTGCCTTATGACTTCACATGATTGGTAGGTTTACTAATAAACTGAAATTTCTAGTATAGTCAGAGTGGGTACACACTTGCGCACCTTTTGTTACTTTTGCTTGAATCCATATTTGAGATGTTTCGGGTTCAGTTGACAGAGACAACAATTGCAGGATAGCAGTTCGAGGTCTCACTCCAGTATAAAAACTTTCACCATGTAATTTAGAGTTGAAACTTGCTTTTGACATGACATTTACTGTAATAAATTTGAGTTTACCAGTGTAAAGACTGTGTCATAGCTATTACCGCATTATCTGGTATTAATTGGGATCTAGATTGAAAGCCATACAATAACTCCTACACTTACTGGTGTGATAGTAAGCAAATGGAAACACAAGAAATATGGACACTGGTCATTCAGTCAACCATCTTCAGTGCAAGGTTTATGACTGTACAATGCACACCAACGAGGAGCAGGTAGATATCCATCGATGGTGTGAATTATACTCACACGGCTGTTGAATGAGCGTAGAGGATGGTACACTGTGATACAGTTGTGGTTGTGAACCGATCTTGAGGACTGGTCGAGGATTACGTAATAAAACACATAGGGTATATATAGAGCGATACAAAAAAAAGGACTTACTGCTGTTCGTATCTTCGTAGCAAGTAAAGTAGGAAGAAAGACAACCATGCTGGTTAAAGTCCTCCTAATAGTTAAGCACTCCCTGATTGGTGTACTTTTTTATTTTGATTCCGGTCAAAACGTTATTTGGGGTGGTCCAGAGAGAAATGCCGTGTATAGTGGCTCACATCTGTCAGGAAATCAAGTGTATTTTTAAACTGAACGTACTTCACCACAATACTTACTCAGTTTGTCACAGGTACATATATTGTGGACAGAAATATTGGCGTACGTAGATGAAGAAATATGACGCTGGTCAGAAAACTCCAAAGGGCAACTGACACCTTTAAATGATTGTATGTGCAAGCGTAGTATTTGTCAGCGATTTATATTACTGCCCAGTCCAAATACTGATACCGTCACGAAGTCATAGTCCCAGAATGTTGTTCCACGCAGGAAAAAGTAGTATCAAGTAAATTCTTCATATCAGCAGAGAATTCAGAGGAAATGATTTACGTTTTTCAGTTAAGTTAAAATTAGTTATAATATGCGTAGAACGCTGACCATAACAAGGGAAGAGTCTTTAGACGCTTGAAATTGCTTCATTTGAGGTGGAGAGAGTCATTGGGAAAAACTGAGGAGGTAGGGTGTAGGCAGTAATCTGAGGTGAAGAAGTTGGCACAGGAGAGAAAGTCTTTCCGAGCCGTATCGTATCAGTCACACAATACACTCACGTGTAGTTCCATATGGACATGGCAGGTTGCTTATAGAATTCCATAGCTTTCTTACTTTATTTTTGCAGTTGACAATGATCGGCTTCGATCGAAACTAATAACGTCAAAAATAATTAGAAAGCAATATAAAAGATGGATTTTAAGAATTCAAATGGTTGTTGAATCTGCAGCGATAAATATGTCGGAAATAGAGAGAAGACTGAATACGAAAAAAGAAACATTGTCTCCTGTTTCGGTAAAACCAATGGTACCTGTATACAATGCCATGCGCACAAGCGACTCAGAATCGTTGGTCTTATGATAGAGGAATTCTAACTAGAAAAAAAGTATAGACTTTAATAACACAATAATTGCTTTTAGCGTAAACACTTGTGTTTAACAAAACTTCGAGTTCATATGAACCACGTCGAATTCAAACAAGAAATTTTGTAAAATATTCAAGGCTCAAGGCAACCGTTTTCATACAAAAAACAGCTGCGGACGTTGGCAGGCAGCTTGCGGTCTGGAATGGAAACTCTAGTTTGTTTTCCTGTGGCGAGGTTGGGAATGAGAGGTGCGGCGAAGGGGGCTGAGTGAGTAGGAGTTCCCGTGTGTGGTGCGTGGTAGCGGCTGGCTGGCTCTCCCACTGTCGAGTGTATGAATTGCTGTTTCTTTGCGCAACACCAACAAAACCGACACCTGGAGAGTATTCCGCGGCCTAACTTCATCGAGCTGTCAATAACACACGGAGATACTAGTCCCTGTACAGGTAACAATGAGAAGGGTCAGTGTGTTTTCTCCAGATTGTTTTCTGCGGATCGGCAGTTTCGCCTTTGCTTGATAAGATCTGTATATGACTTCATATAACAGAGGAGAGGCCAGTGTTTCTTTTGTCCATGCTTATTAATAGGTGTGATATCAGATGTAGAAACTGTTTACCTATAAAATGTCGTTCTTGACGTCCAGCAGTCCTACAGCATGTTCACTCCCATGAATGAAAATTATTCGAGGGATGAAAGTGGTAAATTTCTTGTAAAGAGGAAAATAAAACAGAAACTTAAGGTAACCGTTTCACTATTCTCGGACTAGAAGCTTCTACTGGTAGTGTCGTAACAATACGTTCCACGTATAACTAAACTAAAATGCTCAAGGGGTCAAGAGAGCCACGAGACGCCGACCACCTGCAGCGTCAGTCATCCATGTACGATACCACTTCAAGCCACTATGAGCAGTCATCAGACTTCGCCGGCTGTTAATGACGTCTTTTCTACACTGGATCTCTGTTTTTCGTTCAAATAGCTCAATAACTGTCCTGGAGGGAGTAAGCCCTCCCCCCCCCCCCCCCCATGAAGGCGCATTGCACTACCAAATAATCGGTGTAATTAGTCAGTCAGTGCTGCCTGCCGTAGCCAAGATTAACAGACACATCTTGGGGTGACGCTGGTCTCCAAAGTAGTTTATCGGTGCCAAAGTTAGCAAGATTTGGCCTACCAGCTGAGTGGAGATGACAAGCATTTGCGCCATTGCTTTGCATAAAACGTGTAACCTCCTCACAGTACCTCATGGAGTGACGCCTGTGGCACTGTTGACGATAGCTCGTCCGTTGGAGAGGCTTATACAGCAAGGCAGTCCTTTAAGTGCTTCTGGAGAGAAGGCTCTGCACTGGGATCAAGGATGCAGCAGTCTGCTACTCTAATTGTGAGCACCTATGGTACTAGAAGCAAAACCGCTAGGAGCTCCTAAGACTTTTCAGGGAGAGCTGTAGATTTTCTGGCAGAAAATTCAAAGAGATTCTGGACGTACTTAAATATGTCAGCGGCAAGAAACAGTCAATACCTTCTCTGCACGATAGCAATGAAAATACTCGTATTATCGACGGCAGTGCTGCGAGAACAGGGTTACTAAATACAGTCTTTCGAAATTCCTTCACCAAAGAAGAAGAAATAAATATTCCAAAATTCTAACAAAGAACAGCTGCCAACATGAGTAACTTAGACGCAGATACCCCCGGAGTTGTGAAGTAACTTAAATCATTTAATAAAAGCAAGTCTTCTGGTGCAGGCGCTATACTAATTAATTTCTTTTCACAGTATGTTGATGCAATAGCTCCATACTTATCATATACAACCGTTAGCTCGACGAAACATCCGTACTCAAAGACTGGAAAACTTCACAGGTCACACCAATATTCAAGAACGATGGTAGCAGTAGTCCACTAAATTGAAAGGCCATATCATTAACGTCCATATGCAGCAGGAATTTGGAACATATATCGTATTGGAACATTATGAATTATCTCGAAGAGAGCGGTCTATCGACATACAGTCAACACGGATTTAGAAAACATCGTTCTCGTGAAACACAACAATCTCTGTACCCACATGAAATGTTGAGTGCTATTGACAAGGAATTTCAAATTGATTCCGTATTTCTAGATTTCCAAAAGGCTTTTCACACTGTATCACACAAGTGGCTTATAGTGAAATTGATTGCTTATGCAATATCATCTCAGTTGTGTGACTGGATTCGTGACCTCCTGCCAGAGAGGTCATAGTTCGTACTAATTGGCGGAAAGTCATCCGTTCCTCATCTATATAAACGATTTAGGGGATAATCTGAGCAGCCGTCTTAGGTTGTTTGGAGATGATACTGTCATTTATCGTCCAGTAAAGCAATCAGAAGATAAAAAAAAAATTGCGAAAAGATTTAGAGAAGACATCTGAATGGTGTGAAAATTGGCAATTGGCCCTAATTAACGAAAAGTGTGACGTCATCCACATGACTGCTAAAAGGAATCGGTTAAACTACGGTTACACGATAAATCAGTCTAATCTAAAGGCCGTAAATTCAACTAACCACCTAGGAATTACAGTTAAGAACAACATAAATCGGAAATAACACATAGATAATGTCGTGTTGAAGGTAAACCAACAACTGCGTTTTATTGGCAGAACACTTAGATAATGTAACGGATCTACTAAAGAGAGTGCCTACACAACACTTGTCCGTCCTCTTTTAGAGTACTGCTGCACTGTCTGGAGACATTAAAAGGTAGGATTTACATCGAGAAAGTTCAAAGAAGAGTTACAAGTTTTGTATTATCGCGAAACTGGGGAGAGAGTGTCACAGATATGATACGGAATTTGGAATGGATACCATTAAAACAAAGACGTTTTCCGTCGCGGCAGAATCTTCTCACGAAATTTTAATCACCGATTTTCTCCTCCGAATGCGAAAAATTTTCTGACGCCGACCTACATAAGGAGAAAAGATCATCACAATAAAATAAGGGAAATCAGAGATCGCTCAGCAAGATATAGGTGTTCGTTTTTTCTGCGCGCTTTTCGAGAGTGGAATAATAGATAATTATTTTGAAGGTGGTTTGATAAAAACTCTGCCAGGCACTGAAGTATGATTTGCAGAGTACCCATGTAGATGCAGATGTACATGTAAATGTTACACATTAATGTCCAACGGATATAGACGCCGTCATAGATATTTCGACTCTAGATTGGCCTTGTATACACCTCTATGGTATCGGTTAGTCTGAAGCGTGCCTGTTTACAAACACTTACTTCTGGTCAACTGTGCAACAAGACCCTTGATTTCAGAGCGGGAGAGGGTTGGAGAAGGGGATGAAGGTGGTCGAAAATGATGAAAATGTAGTTTTTAATTGTGAAGGGATGTAATCAGTAAAATTTGGAAGAACTTAATATGTTTACTTGACATTGCTGTTACTATTTGTACTGTATTTATTTATTTCATCTGTGTCGTCAAGCTCTCTTACATCGGAACAAGGTTATCACACACACATTACCTTTTTTACACCATAATTACCTAAGAAATAACAATTTTAATGTGACAAATAGTATTAAAATAATTTGAGTATCTATAGTGACAATGTGAGTAAATAATACTGTCTGAGAACTAATAAAGCTAAAACTGTAAGTACTTCTACAACATCTGCTTCTTCTACTAATTGTGATAATAGTAATAACAATGATAATAATAACGACATTAGTAACGATATTGGTAGTGGCAGATATAAAAAGAATTTATAGGTGTTCAAAATAGATACTTTCCGATGTAGAGAGTTCTGGAAAAAGGAAATATAAGGAGACTGCTCGAGCCAAGAATACTGGGAAATGAGGAAGATCTAGTTGGAAAGAAGGGTAACGAGTAAGTACAGGGACAGTGGTAGTCATTACTGTTGCTTTAATAGTGTGTTGTTAACTGCCTTCTGAAGCTGGTGATGTTATTCAGTTCTCTAACATAACGTGGTAGGTTTTTTCAGAGTCGGGGCACTGTTTCTGAGGAAGACTTCGAAAAAAGTGGCTGAACGACGGAGTGGCACAGAAAGGAATTTTGCTCTGATGGGAACGGGTGTTTCTGCTATGTTGTTCAGCCAAGAACTTTAAGGTCCAGGACGGTTATGGTGGATAAGACAGTGGAAAAGCCTGCGTGAAAGCTCTGCGCTTGTATACACGCAGCCAAATATGATCAAAGAGTCGAACATCACAGATAAAACAAACACAAGCATACGTATTATAGGAGCAAGAAACAAGTATTGTTACTAACATGAAGATCAGAGTTGACGAATTATTAACAAGTTACGATATTCAGGTTACATATTTTGCAAAAGTTTGCGCAAGGCATAGATGAAACCGGTTGTGTGGGTGGGCACAATGAATCTTTGATCGCCTTAATCGAATAATAAAGGGCAAAGTAAGAGCATATGATAAGTAATTTATTAATCACGTCCAAAGAGAAGGAGGGAACACATTTGTTCATACCACAAGGAACCCCTTCATTGCGCGGTTTAAAAAGGCCAATGATGCTAACGGCATTCGACTCCCGACATATTGGTTACCATGCAGCCCCAATATTGGCTGCCAATAGCAACAGGTGCGGGATTGGAGGTAGGCAATGGTGAGCACAGCTTGAACGTAGTTAATTTGCTTAGTTGATGAGTAATTCACAACAGTGCTACAGTGCTAGTGTTTTTGATACAAGGCAGAGCATGGTAACGATAAATGAAGCCAACATTACATTATGTCCACAGCAACAGTTACCGAAGCTGACATTTCGTCAGGAAGGAACGCAAGGAATTTCGCAAAGTGAGAAAGAAGTGGCAAATAATACTAGCGTTTTGCAAGGTAAGTCAGCGGAACGTGTGGTGTAGTATATATTCGATCGTGCGGACATTGTACATGGGGAATACAATTATGGGCATACATGCTCAACAAGTGAAGGTGATACTGAAACAGATGTAGAGCCATCTTTGTCAGACGGGAGCCACAAATACCGTCTCCTGTGAAACACAGTTAAGGGCACTCTTTTTCCAAGGTGCGAAAGCTAAACATAATTATGTACATGAAGATCTTCTACTGAATAGCAAAAAAAAAAAAAAAAAAAAAGAGAGAGAGAGATTTTGAATAAGTGGTCCGCCGTAGCAATATGGCCGCTCAGAGCATGAGAAGAACTACGGATATTCAAGGGAGAACATACTCTGACCAGTATGTTGCAATTAATGCATTTTAAAATTCCTGTAAAGGAAATCAGTGTCGTCCTATGGCTTGCATCAGCATAATTTTTTAATCTTCTAAAAAACTGCTAATAAATTCTAATTTGTGTATCACTGGTCAAGCTGGTGGTAAAGAGAAGCTAAACTGTTGGATGTAGTCTAAAGGATGTAAATCATTAATGCCATTGCGAAAAAATTTGAATTTTCATACTGATAAAAAATGGTTGTAGACAAATCCATCGTGTCTTGTTACGTCAGAGTTTGTCGGTCTGACAAGTATGGATTTTGCGCGACCATTTTCAAAGACTCTTTTACGTCAAGGTCGGTTGTTTTATTTCATGAAATCTTTTTCTCGTCCGTGGTAGCTCGCACTACAATCACGTGTCTCTTGTTCTCGTCTCAAATGCTTTTCAATGTCAGCTAGATGAATGTGCGCATAACCTACTGATTCCTTGTTTGTGCTGTTTGTTTACTGTCATTCGTCCCTCTTTAAAACGCTCTAAAGACTGAAGTTCTTCGGTTTCTTTAAACAGCATTCGTTGGGTGTCTGCCGAGTAATCGTCTGTGTTTACTTCGATTTGCTCAACTGTGTTTGAAAATTCATCAATCTGTTCTTTCACTGTCTCAAATTGTTCTTTTGCACTAATGTTAGTATCATGTGTTTCTGTTTCCAAATTCTGAGTCTGCTGCTAGCGCTTTTGCGATTTGCGCTGCTATTTAGAGATCGCGTAGCTAGGAACTACTTTGTTACTTTTTTTTCAATACCTCAAGCTTTCTCATTTCGGTATGTATGTGTAATTTCTTTATATTTTGTGTCAACCTCAGTCACATTCTGAGAAAACTGTAGTCGCAATTGGGTCTGTGCTTTTGCAATTTCTTCTATTCTAGAAGAGAATTTGCTTAATTCGGTTTTCATTCTTGTCGTTACATTCTTAACGATTGAATCATTGCTTTTTTTATTCAGTTTCAAGTATCTTGTTGTGTTCTTGTAATTATTTTCAAGGTAACTGATTTACTAGTGTTTTGTTACTTTTTTGTACTTTTGTCTTTGTTACCTTGTTGTTTTCTTGTAACTTTGTTGAAAGGTAACGTTATGTCTGATTAGCTGATGTTTTATTACTTTTCTGTAATTTTGTTTCCATTACTTTGTTGTTTTCTCATAATAAGTGCTGAAGCATGAGTGCAAGATCTTCTTTTTTGCAAAGAATTCGTGTTAACAGTTGTGTGATGAAGCGATTGTTCGTCGGTGTTTGCATTCACTGCTTCGTTGTCCGTGTGGTAATACTATCTGACTGCGCTCAATCTGAGACTTTTAATCTCGAGTCTCGCGTCTTATCATCAACAACAATATTTCAGTTTGCAAAAATGATGCCATTTGAAATCCGTGTAATGTTCATATTCCTCATAACCTGACTGTCTGAGAAGGGAGTATCTACCTCAAGCATATTTGTGTCTGAATTGGTCCTCGTAGCATTAATAAGTGACTAGTGAGAAGTTACTTTATTGTAGTCACATGAATTTTCCATGTTAACTGTCTGAGAATGACTGACACGCTACTTGTTATTCAATGTTTTTCGCGGTATGGTAATTATAATAGCGAAGAAACATATTCAAAAATAAATAAATGTTCAGAAATTATCGAAATGAGCTGTCAAAAAAAAAAAAAAAATCAGTAAATAGCTCAGGAGCAAAACAAAACTACAAGTGAAAAGCAATCGAGAGCAGTGCACTTAATCCGACAATTTGAAAAAAAAAATCAGATAATTACTTAACGCCCAGGCCTATCGGTTATCGGTTTCGATTTGTTTTTGTGAGTGAAAGTTGATCTGAAAGTGAATCCGTATCTGCAGGTAGCTTAATGCTAGCTGTTGCTGACGAAAATTATAACGTGACAATGCGAAGATATGTACCAGTAAGTGCGAGAATCTTAAGAAAATCATGCCCTGTCTGAAACTTATTGTAATAGTAAACCGTGACTACAAACTTTTATAAAAAACTGATTATTGGGAATGTGAAGCTGGTCCCTTTGAAATTTAATTAAAGGAAGGATCTGTTCTCTACACCGTTTGACTTTCCTGCTTGCGAACTGCTCTCGTAGCTACAGCGCGTCTCGATAACCGACCTGCAAAATCTAACAACAGACATACTCAGAAGAGCAATGCGTACTCTAAAAACATTTCTATCATTCTTCGTTCACCATTTTTGATAATGCTTTTTAAATAAACTGAAAATTAATTGACTCTTGGGATGTGAACAATGACTCTGCTTTTAAATGAATTCAATTCCAATTTCATTTCCTCTGACTTAATAACATTTAGTGAAATTTCAAAAATAGTTAAGCATTCTCCGTAATCGCGTAATCCAAGAACTACAGAAACTGAACTTCACATGTATACTCTCTCCTTAAACAAAATACCAAAATCTAATTTTTAAGTCCGTTTCTCTCTCAACGATCGATAAATCCTAACAAAAAATTCAAAAGCAAAAATATTTTTGATGTGGCGAACCACGGATGTTGCATTATCAATCCGCTACCGCAAATAAAACAAACTTAATCATTACCTGTAATCCATTCTTCACCAATATAATCGTTCCAATATAATCAATTCTTTTCCTCTCCGGAATAACTCTTCTACAGATGCATGATATAATCTCCATTATTTGTTCCTTACTGTTGTTAAACGAAAACTCGATTGTTCACATCCAACATCAAAGCTCAACTAACCGTTTTCTCTCTTCTTCTCAAGAACAGCAAATAAATCTGGGGCGCATCTTCTCACAGCAAATATTATCTCTGAGTCATCTTTCTGCGGCGCAGCGTCTCTGTCGAGGCTGCGCTTGCATGTCTATGCAATTTGGATCTTACAAGCGCGACTTCAGACTTCCAAAATAAGATATATTCCTACAAAAATTAACACGCATATCTTTAAAGGGTTATCCATTCAATAGAACGCCGTATTAGAATTTATTCTACATATTTTACTTCCTCATTACGACCTGTAAATTGATTTCATCGCCCTAGCAAAGACGTAATTTACTACACCCTTGTACTCTATACAGCATCTGTGATTTAACATCTTTACTAATTTAATGTTTCTAAAACGAAACGTTTTTTAAATGTTGAGCATATGTGCTGCCGTAGAACATAGGGTGGTGTATGTTCTACCAGTTCTCCGATAATTTAGCAACACTCACATAGTGCACATAGCAAAATCTGGAAATTTTGAAATCTATAATCCATATACACAATAAATTCGTCGTAAAGAAACATTACCTACGGAAGTTTATGCCATGACTCAGTTCTATTAGCCTTAAGACCATTTAATGAGTGTTTCTGTGAAAAACAAAAAGAGGAAAACAATGTCTGGCAAGTTTACCAAGATTTTGACGATAATCCTTTATATTTGTGCACGGAACTAATAACACCTGCACTACGAGGCCCTATCAGGAAAGCAATATCTGTGTATATTAGAAGACGGATTTGTAAATAAACCCGAAATCGGTAATGGTTTGGATTAAAGACATTCTTTGACACCACACTTGCGGCTAGTAGCTGTTTCAAATTATAAACCTCATAATAGATCTCTTCGCTTCTTGCTCCTGGGAGAGCTAAGAGCAATGCAACCGCAACGAATAATTTATCTCACGTGGTCGATGTCCCCATCTAAGTTACGTAGAATAATGATTGTGGTTTTTTTTTTCTTTTTGCAGTTACGATTTCTAAGCAACGTAGAATAATGATTGTGTTTTTTTTTCTTTTTGCAGTTACGATTTCGTTTGTGTTGTGTTCTAAGTAAACGGTAACTGAGAAGATTGCCTTACTCTTTAACATTGTCGATTGAGAGTTACTCTAGCTGTTGATCAGAAACCCGTATGGGCAAAAGTCCTACTTCATGATCGTAGATTTCTCTTATTGATAAACAGCAAATTGGCGAACTTGACGTAGATTCTTTATCCACACATATTTAAAAAAGTTGGTACTTGGTTTCTGTAATTACATTTTATTGTCAGCAACACAGATTCAGTGTCACTTGTTGCTCAGCGTACGTAATATTGAATTCTTCTGCTATGGATATCGGGGATTCTGTGTTGGTGTCCTCCTTACACTCAGTATGCCATGTGTGCCGGAATGAAATTCTTTGCTTGGGTTCACGGATATCATACGTAAATTGAGGTGGCAATCATTAAAACAAAGGCGTTTTTCGTTGCGACGGACTGTTCTCATGAAAATTCAATCACAACTTTCTCATCAGAGCGTGAAAATATTTTGTTGACGCCCATCAACGTAGGGAAGAACGATCACCATAATAAAAAAAGGAGAAATCAGAGCTCTCACAGAAAGACGCGTTCGTTTATCCCACTGGCTGTTCGAGAGCGAAACGGGAGAAACATAGCTTGAAGTTGGTTCGGTGGACCCTCCGCCAGGCACTTAAATGTGAATTGTAGACTAATCATACATATGTAGATGTAGATGCAATAATCACAACAAGTGCATCTAACAATAAAATAAAACCGTAAATAAGGAGAACATGGCGTTGAAGGATCAGCAGTTGTGTATGTCTGATGTCTGAAGCATACGCTATCAGAAGACAGCAACTATGATGCTCCATGCAACTCGTGTTTGCTTAAACTTTCTCGGATTGGACAATTCGTATGATGCCACAGAATGAATTTATCGTTGACGTTAGTACAACAAGCCTCTGTTTCACACGGCACTATATTAGAAACAATGTCCTCTCCATTTTTGTAGTTTTAACACGGAGACGTCGTTATTTGCGTTTTTCTAGGACCTGTAAAACTTTATGGTATCCGTCTTCTATACACTTCGATATTATTTAGCTTCCCGGTAAAAGGTTTCTTCCAAATACGACGGAATATATTTGCAAATTTCGCAGAAACGTCTCAGATTACTGAACTGGCGATTTTCCAGCACTTGTTAATTCACATACATCACAAAGTCTTCTCCTCTTGCTCATAAGCAAGGCCATCTCTAAATGCGGACACCATTTTTTCAATTTTTAATCAGTCCTAAGACATGTTACACATTTCAGGGTGATCTAAAGCAGAATTATGACATTTTGCACAGAGAAATCAAATATTCAAACTCGGTAGAGCTCTTCTTTTTTTCAGCCATATTAATTCGCTATTATACTATATCTGAGAAGAAAAAAATTCATTATGATCTCCTCACTGGCAAAAGATTGAAAATTGGTCCCACTTTCGAATCTCCGGACAAAAAGTTTGAATAACCTAATTCTATGAGCCGAAATGTGAAATGTGAGAAGTTTTAATGCGGTAGGGAAGCTAGGAAATCTGAAAAGGGAAATGAAAAGGCTCAGTCTAGATGTAGTGGGGTCAGTGCAGTGAAACGAAGATAAAGATTTCTGGTGAGACAAATATAGTGTAATATCAAAAGCAGCAGAAAATGGATTAAGCGGAATATGATTCATTATGAACATGAAGGTAGGTCAGAGGTGGGTAACTGTGAGCAGTACTTGGATTGTTCTCACCATAATCGACAGCAAAACAACGTCAACAACAATAGTTAAGGTTTACACAACGAAGTCAGAAGCAAAAGATGAAGGGGTAGAAAGATGATATTAGGCTACTGTAAGCAGATTTCAGTATGCAAAGGGAGATGATAAACTGATACTCATTGGGTACCGGAACGCGGTAGCCGAAGGAAGAATTGAAGACAGAGTTTGGGGAGAATATGGGTTGGATAGTAGGAGTGAGTGAGGAGGGCGACTTACCGACTTCCGGAATAAATTTCAGTTAGTGATATCGAATACACATATCAAAAATCAAACGACGAGGAGGCGTAGATACACAGGAATATTCCAATGTAACTCTTCAGGCTTTCCCGGCGAGATCTTGACGTGTGGAATAATCGGGTCTACTGCCGGCAGTACGCCCGAGTATTCCACATGTCAGGAATATTCCAACTTGATTACGTAGTCTGTCAGAGATTCCGAAATAAGATACTTGATTGTTGGGTGTACTTAGGACCTATAGACTCGCGGCGCAATTTGTAATGATAAAGAGTAGACTGAAGTTTACGAGAATCATCCGGATGAATCAATGTGGAAAAAAGTAGGATAATGAGGTACTGAGAGATGATGAAATGCGTTGGAAGTTCTGCAAGGCTCTACGTACTGCGATAATGAATACCAGAGCAGGCGGTTCAGTTTAAATGGATATCTCTCAAAGTAGTAACAGAATTCGAACAGAAAAACGTGAGTAACAGAAAGTTAACCGTAAAGAAACTATGGGTGACCAAAGTAGCACCCCCACAAATTTCCAAGGAAAAACGTGAGTACGCCAATATAAGTCACTTCCTAATGAAATAAATATGAAATGTAAATATGCAAAAGCGAAATGGTTGCAGAAAAAATCCAAAGGTATCAAGAGAAGTAATGGTCGTCGAAAGGATTGACTGGACATAAGGAAAAGTCAGGACAAACATCGAGGATATTAAAAGCAAAGGCGTCGACATTAAGAAAGCAATAGATATTTCCCTGTTAAAAGCAGAGGAGAAAGCAGATAGGTGGAATGAGTATACTGAAGGCTCCTACGAACTAAAGGACGTGTATGAGAACTGATAGAACAGGAAACGGAAGTGATTATATAAGACGTAGGGGATCCAGTATTAGAGTCAGAGTTAAACACAGCTGTTGAAGACTTTTGGACACGTAAGCTAGATTGGATGGATAGCATACCATCGGAATTTCTGAATTCATTGGGAGTATCGGCAACTAAATGACGGTACAAGTTGCTGTGTAGAATCTATGGGACTGGAGACATATCAACAAACTTTTGGAAAAATACCACGAACACTGTCCCGAAAATAGGAAGGTCAGATAAGTACGAGAACTACCGCAAATTGAGCTTAGCAGCTCATACATCCAAGTTAATGGCGCCTAATAACGTACATGTGAATGAAAAAAGAAAATCGAGAAGCTGATAGATAACGATCAGTTTTGCTTTCGGAAAGGTAAAGGCACAGACAAAGAGTTGTAACATTGCGCTTGATAGCAACCGAAGACTTAAGAAAAATCAAGACTCTTTCATTGAATGTGAGATTTAGAAAAAGCGTTATAAATTAATGAAAGATGTATGAAATACTGGGAATAAAAAGGAGTAAAGTATACGGAGAGAATGGTAATAATATCCAATATCAAGTTTGTTTGTGTGGCCATCCTCCGCAGCAAGCACAGAAATATTTGTTTGGCCATCCTCCGCAGCAAGCACAGAAATATTTGTTTTGTAAATAGAAACCGGCTTTCCTTGCTGCAATGTAATTTATTTCTCCCAGACGCGTTTCGCCTTTTTTTACTCTACGGCATCTTCAATGGGATCTGGAACGATACAGTTTTATTTTGATACGTGTTATGTTAGGATATAAAACAGATCACGTCGCGTTTTTACACAAAAATCATGTAAGATGTGGTGCTACAGACGAATTTAAAAAAATTGGTGGACTGGTATAGTGAGAAATGCCAAGGTTCTTCGCAGAATCGATGAGGAAAGGAATAACATGGCAAACACTGACAAGCAGAAGGGCAGGGTAATGGGACACGTTTTAAGACATGAGGGAGCTTAGAGGATAGAAACGTAGACGAAGACAGAGATTGAATACATCCAGCAAATAACTGAGGACGTAAGTGGTAATTGGTACTCTGAGATGGGAAGATTGGCACAAGGGAGGAATTCGTGGAGGGCCGCATAAATCCAGTAACGGATTGATGACATCAAAAGAAAAAAGAAGCCACACATAGAGAAACCAACAAAGGTATAATAATCTTTGACTTCAAGCACTTTTCTTCGCCACGTCCAAGCTTGTCACTGTAGAGTGTCAAATATTACCTTACTTTTGAGGCTCAACTCAAAAATTAACGAATATCGTTTGAATCTTGTATCGTTTAGTTCGATATGGAATTAGACGTGCAAATATTATTCTTGTCACGCTACTTTTGTCTTTAAGTCCCTAGTAGTTTTACTCTCGCAATTTCTTTTTCGGTGCATAAAATCACTAGCCTTTTATCTTGCATTTCCATTTTCGGCTGTTGAGGTTTCGAAAGCTTCTAAGTAAAAGTAAATACGGTTTGATTGTTTAGTACAAAGAAATCACTGCATAAATTTCTTAATACTGTATATCACTATTTTGTTCACTACGCTACTAGCACATAACCTACATTCATCATGGATACTTACGATAACATTTCTTTCAAATTCGTCGGAATCCCATCGTTGAGTATGAAAGAAAACTTTCCTCACAAACATTTAAATCTGCTGTTACCATAAGCGTACCTGTTAGGAGCATGGAACAAATGTAACATTGAGTTCGCATTCTCTCGAGGATCTTTCGGCAAAATATTTTCCCCGTTTCTTAAGATGTTTTCTGCAGCATGTGCTATTAAAACGACGGCTGGGTGCGGTCGATAGTCGGGTATCGCGTTGAAATATGTGTGGCTCCAGGGCAACTGAACACCATACGTGCGGAAATAACGGCTATTTTCAGTTGTTCCATTTTATGCATCACCTTGTATATGGAAATTTATGATAATGCTGATCCGTTGGGGTTTTCTGTTCCATATTTATCACACACCGCTGACACAATAATTCTCTCACAGCGAAATCGAAAGAATATTCGCACAGTCGGTGAAAGAAAACGAAGCGTATTGGTAGTCTTGATTTGTGTGTCCGCTTCCTTTCATAATTCTCCAGCATCAGATATTTGCTAGCTAGTGCCCTTGTAGAAAAGTATAGCACAAACCGTCCGACTTCCATAAATAAGACTACTTTTCAGCTTTTATATTCAGAATTACTCTTAAGAACGTTCGTGTTATTTTCTTTTATGAGCTGAGTCAGTTCTAGAATTTTTTTCTCTTATCGATTCTTTGGATTACAAGGATTTGTCAATATCTAAATTGCAAAATGCACTGTGGTTCCGAGTCCACATTAAAATTCGTCTCTCAGGTATTATAGGCGACTCATGAGGGCCTGAGGAAACCAACAATATCTGCGATGGCACAGTCCCAGTAAAGTGCTGGGGTGTTCTAACTGAGCTTATGGTTGAGGATACCTTTTCTTTAACCAGGAAAAAATCAGAACGTTTAAGCTCGAGTTGCCTTTTACAAGGGAATTTTTCTCAAGTGTTGCTGTAAAAAACACAGCGAAAGCTATGAACTTAAATGAAAGTTCGCGATCTCATATAGATCTCTCCTTGTTCGGTGTGCTTCCATTGTTATGTTTTGATGGTGAGTACGTTCTGCCTGTGACCGTAAAAAATTTGCCCCTACAGTTGCATCACAGAGTATTTAACGGCGATAAAGGCAGACTACCTTACTATTACCCTACCGTCAATTGAAATATGTGAAAAAGCTGCCAATAGAAAGGGAACTCACTTCGATTTACAGTCAACACTGTCCGCTATGTGGCTGTGTTCTACTAGTGAGCGATGGAAACACAATCCCAGTAACATATTTTTTTTTTTTTATGTAGCCACGTGGGGTGCCTGCATCAGAGAGTTCCGAAACGTACCCGCTGAAGTAATTGCTGAATAGCCCAGTGACTTTTCCGATGTGCTACTTCCTCGGTCGTTCACTAAAGTTTGGGATGTGGCTCAGGATATTTCCACACATTGTGGTGATCAGAAACTAAACGCCGCCGTCTCTGCTTCCGTTCGTGTTCAAATTCTTGTAACGAAAATGTCTTCCACTAGCACGGCTTGAATTGACTACTTTTTCGAAACCCCGTAATTGGCTTCCATTGCGACCCAAAAGTTTGGTATTGGCTCTCTCCTCTAAGGTGCTGCCCTGCGAAGTCACCATCCGGTTCGGCGACTCTTCAAACCGTAAGTTGTCGATACATGCGAAGAAAAGGCCAGAGGTCAGAAGGTCATGTGAGGTGCAAGGTGGGTTAATGCTGTCTCATTTGAGATCAGGTTTACCCACATTTCCGCTCAACGCCACCGTGGACGTTGCGCATAACGGTATGCTCGTCGCACCCAGTCTTATCCACATTTCACCCCTTCCTTTGACGCCTCTGCGATGAACATCACAACAGTGATGCCCAGGTCTCAAATCTACCGGTTGCCTTGGGGTTTATTGAGACCGTGTTTTTCATCGCTCACGAGTAGAACATACCCATGTAACGGACGGTGTTGACCCTCCATCGAAATGAGTTCCCTATTCTATTGGCAGCTTTTTTAATATATTTCAGTTGACGGCATGGTAATACACGTAGATGTAGTCTGCCTTTATCGCCAAAAGAAAAGTATTTGAGGCACACCGCCTGTCAGTTTCGACAAGAAACGGCCTTAGGAGGTGTCATAAGGCTCGCCTATGAAACAATCTTTTTCCTTGGGGAGGGAAGGAGGGTGGGGGGGGGGGAGGGGGTTTCTTCCCACACATTTCGTAGTCGAAAACTACAGCTCAAATACGGACGAGCGATGTTCTTGACTTCCTTTGACAATGCTGACACCGCTCGGGGATTAAACCTTTCTCAGAGGACATCGTGGACAAGAAACTCCTTTGAACATGACCGAACCCCTTTAAGGTGCAGTGCGCCAGCAATTTTCACTCTGGTCTACAGGATGCAACCACTAGGGACTGTTTAAAACCATTCGACGAAACCTGGACGTGATCCGAAGCAGGAGAGGGCGCTTATCCTTTTTCAAATATTCCCATAAAATTTCCATCGGATAATAATAACAATAATAATAATTACTTATTGTTCAAGGGCATGATGCTAGTCCCTGTTAACCTTTTGCTGCCTCTCAAGCGACAGCATCGTGGTGCTATTTGTCAACAGGACGTGTGAGAGGCACCCACATGCCTTGCTCATACTGTGGCATCAAGCAGTCAGGCCTGCAAGACGAGTGGTCTGTCAAGCGAGTGGATTTGTTGTTATTTTTCGTGTAACATCAATGACTGATTATGAGCTCTAGTACCCACAATTAAGCTACAGATTATTCTCCTGTTTGAATATTACGCAACGGAAATGGATAACGCGCGTCTGACTATTAGGAATTTACACAACTCTGATTGTTTGCTACACTCTGGCAATACCACATTTTCTTTCTTACCCAACGGCTTTGACCAACACGTGGTTATCGCACTGAATATGAATGGCGCACACATTATAAATTCTGGGTATCATGACTACACACTATTTGAAGAACAAGGCCACCAATCTTTTTCTTTTCACTATCTTTTTTATTTCGATAAATTCTATTATGGTTTGAAGATAACCTAAACACACCATTACATTTTATACAACAATTACACATGAGAAACTCCGCCCTGTGGGCATGGCTTTACATTGGTGATTCTCTATCTTATGGTCTCGTAATTATCCAACGCTACAGTGCACTTTCTGGATAAGATGGTGGATCTTTTGCTATATCTCACACTTCGATTCTCACACCCATCATCACGAAAATTTACTCCAGATCGAGCGGTACAAAAAGGAACATGCATAACCCATTGCCTCTGAACCTATCTTGCAACTCTCCCATGCAAACCACACATACTTAAATTACATGAAATACATCACACTGGCAACATACATCACAAAGAGTAGTCAGAACGTTAGAATCACTTCACTTTCAGCTTTCCCACTTCAATTAGTGTTCATCCCAGTTTCACACGACACTGCCCCACTTCGTAACTTTTCTTCCTACTACGAACTCTGGAGGATATATGCACGTCTTTCTGTGCAATGCAAGTCAAGTGGCGTTGCTGGATAGACGGCTGACTCACCTTGCTTCTCTCTCAGAGTATCAGAGTTTGAATCCAGGATCACATGGAAACATAACACGCAAAGTAATATTAACAACATATTCGTCACACACGCGAGTCCTCAACTGATACCAACTGTACTTCAGTCCTCCACTGTACTTCTCTTTATCCTTTGTCTCATACAGAGATTGAGACTCACACAGTACTCACCACGTGGAAGTACTCGTCTCTAATTTCAAGTCCAGCACACGCCATTTCTTAAATATTTCCAACTTACAATACACACGCCAGTAATTCAGCTTAACTTTAGCACTCGGAACTATTTCAACTTAGTACTAGCACTCGCAAGTATTCCAACTTAGTACTACACGTGGTTTCACTGTGACCGTCGGTCACTTCCGAAGATTACTACGATCCCCTTAATATTACCTGCCTGTCATTTAATTCTCCCCCCAAAAGTTCCCGAAATAGAGATATAATTATTCCAAACTACTCTTAAGTATTTCACATGCATACCATTTTCTCCACTCTTTTGTCTTTACGGAGCACACATAAGACAGGTCTTACCAACACAAGATCCAACGCCAGCGTGCTGAAACATGGCCGTTCTCCAGGTCATCTCGTACTTCGGCCGAGGTGGGGGAGCACCATTTTACCGTATTGGTCAGCCACATATCAGGCGCTCAAAGCTCAGGTAAATTTCATCTCTTTGGCTCCACCAAAGGTGACCAAAGGACCGTCTCAAAGATGATCATATTGCACATTCACTATCTGCGGTTAACAGACGACCATACATTCATTCATTTCACAGATCTCACCAAATTGGGTGTAGGTATTTATTTTGTGGGAGTGCACATGTGATCAATTAAATAAACAAATTCTCCTTCTTTCCTACACTGGTATCCGGCTTCGGTGTATTAAGTGAAATTGAGTTATTATTACAAAAAATATGTTGTTCTGACAAGAATAACGAAGAATGTTGTACCTATTTTCAATGTCGGGCGGTACTGTACCCTTTCACGTGTCCGCACGAGGCACGTGTCTCTATGACCTGCCTGCTTGATGTGTCCAGCAAGATCCCCTACAGAATGTCTGTGGGACCAGACTCGGCCCCAGTATATGTAACCAGGACCAGTTACAACAGCTGTGGGCAAACATGCCTCAAGCTAGGATACAACAGATTTACGAGACCTTTCCCAACCGAATTAGTGCGTACACCCAAGACAGATGGCGAGCAACATCATAATCATAAGTGGGCTCATACTGACAATTTCTTTGGAAATTTCACTCGATTTTGCAGTCACTGAAATAACATCACATACACTCTCAACCCATGAAGTTTCATTTCGTTTCCTCCACCCCTTCTAGGTCCTTCACTTTTTTTATCACTCAGTGTAGCTCCAATTACGGCATAAAGTTGTTTCGTCCATCGTAAATGTTATGCGGTTTAACGTCTTTCCTATTGTCATTCTTTGTCGATAGCTTTTTTCGTTCACTGTAGAATAACATCTGTTTATTTACGAGTTTATTTACAGTTAGACGGTTGCAGATTACTGTTCAATTCAATGCGCTACAAAATCAGTAACAGCATTGCAGAATCTTTTGATCCAACACTGTAGCTAAGAGAACGGATCAAATAACGCATCAAATAACACATGCAATGCATAAGAGAGGTTACTTTAAAAGCAGCTTGGGCCCTCATGTTCTTCCCTGTTAACGATCGTGATTAAATTGGGTGATATATGAAAAAATCGCCGTCGAAGCCAGATCCAGTACACAACTGGAACCTTTCAAGTACGTTCAAGTATAAAACATTTACTTATTTTAGATCCTTGTAATATGAAATAATAGCAAGTATGTATTATTAATACAGCTAGGAAAATATTATATTGAAGTAAACAATCTAGCATATACTAATGATGTCTGTGAATTATCGCTTCTTGAGAGGACGAAAAGAAGGAAAAGGAAATAAGACTGTAATTATTTTCCCCTCCTCACGGCCTAACCGCTTGATTTTCAAGCAATGTTTCGCTCCACGAACAGTATTATTCGCAAAGAACACTGATACTGATCATTGCAGTTTACGTCAGTCTCATAGTGGAAAGAGTCATTAAGTCAAAGACGTGGACTATCGAAATCTTGAAAATGATTGCAAACGCGATCGATCAATCACGTTATGCCGTGTGTTGTTGTGGTCTTCAGTCCTAAGAATGGTTTGATGCAACTCTCCTTGCTACTCTATCTTGTCCAAGCCTCGTCATCTCCAGGTAACTACAGCGACCTACATCCTTCTGAATCTGCTTACTGTATTCATCGCTCGGTTTCCCTCTACGGTTTTAACCCCCCCCCCCCCCCCCCACGCTTCCCTCCATTACAGAATTGGTGATATCTCAGAATGTGTCCTACCAACCTATCACTTCTTCTAGTCAGATTGTTGCATAAATTTCTGTTCTCCCCAAATCTATTCAGTACCTCCTCCTTAGTTACGTGCTCTGTCCATATAATCTTCAGCATTCTTCTGCAACACCACATTTCAAATGCTTATATTTTATTCTAGTCTAAACTGTTTATCGTCCATGTTTCACTTCCATACACCCCACACAAATATTTTCAGAAAACACTTCCTGACACTTAAACCTATACTCGATGTTAACAAATTTCCCTTCTTCAGAAACACATTTCTTGCCACTGCCAGTCTGCATTTTATATCTTCCCTACTTCGAGCAACTTCAGTTATTTTGCTTCCAAAACAGCAAAACTCATCTACTGTCTTAAGTATCTCATTTCCTAATCTAATTCCCTCAGCATCACATGATTTAATTAAACTACACTCTATTATCCTCATTTTGATTTTGTTGATATTCATCTTATATCCTCCTTTCAGGACACTGTCCATTCCGTTCAACTGCTCTTCCAAGTCCTTTGCTATCCCTGGACTTTAATTCCTACTCTAAATTTTTCTTTTGTTTCCTTTACTGCTTGCTCAACATACAGATTGAATTAATCGGGGATAGTCTACAATCATGTCACACTCCCTTCTCAACCACTAGTTCTCGTGTCGTATCCCTCGACTCTTGTAACTGTAATCTGGTTTCTGTACAAATGTTAAATAGTCTTCTGCTCCCTGTATTTGACCTCTGCCACCTTCAGTATTTGAAAGAGAGTATTCTAGTCAACATTGTTAAACGATTTCTCTATGTCTAAAAGTGCTGTAAACGTAAGTTTGTCTTCTATGAAAAGTCTTAGGGTCAGTATTGCTTCGTGTGTTCCTACTTTTCTCTGGAATCCAAACTGATCTTCCTGGAGGTCGACTTCTACCAGTTCTTCCATTCTTCTGTAAAGAATGCTTGTTCGTATTTTGCAGCCCTAACTTATTAAACTGATAGTTCGGTAATTTTCACACTTGTCAACACCTGTCTTCTTTCAAATTGGGATTATTATACTCTTCTTGAAGTCTGAGGGTATTTCGCCTGTGTCATACATCTTGCTCACCAAATGGCAGAGTTTTGTCATGGCTGACTCTCCATAGGCTATCAGTAGCTCTAATGAAATGTTGTCTTCTCCTGGGGCCTTGTTTTGACTTAAGTCTTTCAGTTCTTTGTCAAATTCTTCACGCAGTATTATATCTTCCTTCTCATCTTAATCTACGTCTTCTTCCATTTCCATAACATTGCCCTCAAGTAAATCTCCCTTGTATAGACTCCCTATATACTCCTTCCTCCTTTCTGCTTTCTCTTTTCTGTTTGGAACTAGTTTTCCGTCTGAGCTCTTGACATTTATACAAGTGGCTCTCTTTTCTCCTAAGGTCTCTTTAATTTTCCTCTAGGCAGCCTCTAACTTACCTATAGTAATATATGATTCTAGTCCTTACATTTTTCCTATAGCCATTGCTGCTTAGCCATTTTGCACTTCTTGTCGATTTAATTTTTTAGACGTCTGTATTCCCTTTCGCCTGCTTCAGTTATTGCAATTTCAAGTTTTCTCCTTTCATCCATTAAATTAAGTATCTCTTGTGTTACCCCCGGATGTGGTTAATTAAACGTCGGACTTGTTTTCTGTAAGACTGCAGGTTTATTGTTGTACAGCAAAAGAAAACGATCTGATAAATTAGCACTTCTTATTACGTCAATGGCAGGCAAGTCCCGCATCTGAACTTTTGCGTCTCCTTCCACAAAATAAGCTGTAAATGAGAAGTTGATAATTAGGTAGCATTAATATCAAAGGACATAGCCTGACTTTGAAATAAATAGATCAGATAAATGTTCAGTGAATTCAATATATTATTAGTTGATGAGAGACTAATCTATTGATGCTTATACGATGATAGATGGAACAAGAAAGATAGCGCGAAACAGCAAGGCTTCTACTCCCTGTCGCAGAAGAAATTGAAGGCTTAGCCTTCCTTTATATTTATTAGCAATCTTATTGCAGTAAATTAAATATGACTAGCAGACTCTTTGGTCCTCTTTTGACATAGACGACAGAAAAAGAAAACTAGGAATGAGGATTTTACTGACTGGACAGTTATATTAATTATAATGGTTGCGTACCTCTACCGGCAGTTTCAGGCCGACATACGTAGACGCGGGGGACTTCCATGCTGCTGTACTATTCAACTACTGGATCTGCAGTTCTGGTCCTTTCTTTCCACGTTTTCAGTTAAATTATAGTATATAGGTTCCACATTTTTGCGAACACGATGTTTTTTTCTTTTTACCCAAACATGTTTCAGTACATCTGTGTCATCATCAGTGGGTTTTTGTTTATTGAAAGCGTGATTTTACATTATATGGTTTTGCAGGACCAACTGTATGGTGTCCTACACTGATAACTTGTCACGTTTTGTTGTGACTGAACCTTCTTTCGCGTTCAGAGGACACTGCACACACATATTAATGTACTTTGTGTAATTTTGTTCTTTATGAACGCCTTTTTACTTTTAAAAACCCCATTTACTATCTGAGAAATTTAGCAAATGTAGATTTACAAGTCAGTCTTTTGTAAAAGACAGTGAGTAGTGCTGGTTTACGAATATCCGCAGCGGTTTGCGTCAGTGTTTTTAGTAAGACTTTGATGAAACGGAAGAGCTAAAAGTTACTAGTATCTAACAGATATAATGGAAAGACAAATCTGATCTACAGGATCTGATACTCAAATGGCAAGAGCATATAAAATACGAAACAATGTTTACGTTAAAAGTTAATATACACTCCTGGAAATTGAAATAAGAACACCGTGAATTCATTGTCCCAGGAAGGGGAAACTGTATTGACACATTCCTGGGGTCAGATACATCACATGATCACACTGACAGAACCACAGGCACATAGACACAGGCAACAGAGCATGCGCAATGTCGGCACTAGTACAGTGTATATCCACCTTTCGCAGCAATGCAGGCTGCTATTCTCCCATGGAGACGATCGTAGAGATGCTGGATGTAGTCCTGTGGAACGGCTTGCCATGCCATTTCCACCTGGCGCCTCAGTTGGACCAGCGTTCGTGCTGGGCGTGCAGACCGCGTGAGACGACGCTTCATCCAGTCCCAAACATGCTCAATGGGGGACAGATCCGGAGATCTTGCTGGCCAGGGTAGTTGACTTACACCTTCTAGAGCACGTTGGGTGGCACGGGATACATGCGGACGAGCATTGTCCTGTTGGAACAGCAAGTTCCCTTGCCGGTCTAGGAATGGTAGAACGATGGGTTCGATGATGCCGGGTGTTGGCCCTGTGTGCCTCGGTCGTATGCAGTCCTGATTGTGGCGCTCACCTGCACGGTGCCAAACACGCATACGACCATCATTGGCACCAAGGCAGAAGCGACTCTCATCGCTGAAGACGACACGTCTCCATTCGTCCCTCCATTCACGCCTGTCGCGACACCACTGGAGGCGGGCTGCACGATGTTTAGGCGTGAGCGGAAGACGGCCTAACGGTGTGCGGGAGCGTAGCCCAGCTTCATGGAGACGGTTGCGAATGGTCCTCGCCGATACCCCAGGAGCAACAGTGTCCCTAATTTGCTGGGAAGTGGCGGTGCGGTCCCCTACGGCACTGCGTAGGATCCTACGGCCTTGGCGTGCATCCGTGCGTCGCTGCGGTCCGGTCCCAGGTCGACGGGCACGTGCACCTTCCGCCGACCACTGGCGACAACATCGATGTACTGTGGAGACCTCACGCCCCACGTGTTGAGCAATTCGGCGGTACGTCCACCCGGCCTCCCGCATGCCCACTATACGCCCTCGCTCAAAGTCCGTCAACTGCACATACGGTTCACGTCCACGCTGTCGCGGCATGCTACCAGTGTTAAAGACTGCGATGGAGCTCCGTATGCCACGGCAAACTGGCTGACACTGACGGCGGCGGTGCACAAATGCTGCGCAGCTAGCGCCATTCGACGGCCAACACCGCGGTTCCTGGTGTGTCCGCTGTGCCGTGGGTGTGATCATTGCTTGTACAGCCCTCTCGCAGTGTCCGGAGCAAGTATGGTGGGTCTGACACACCGGTGTCAATGTGTTCTTTTTTCCATTTCCAGGAGTATATATATATATATATATATGTGTGTGTGTGTGTTCTTATTTATTTGTGCTTAAACATTAAGTATGATCCAAAAATACTCGTCTTTTTCCATTGTTCCCCAGGTAAGCTAAAAGTTTGGACACCCCTGCTCCAGAGCATTATGCAACGTAAGACTTTTTTTTTAATATTAACCACAACATAAGGTTGCTATATCATTATGCCACTTTGTATTTTAATAAATTCCACGGCTATAGCGTTTTAGATTAAGAGAAAGCTTTTGATATTCTGGACTGGACTATACTCTCTGACATTTTGAAGATAGCAGAGTAAAATACATGGACCTAAACATTATTTACAACTTGTACAGAAACCAGACTGCAGTTGTAGGGGTTAGCCCTAGATGAGAAGGGAGTGAGACAGTTAGCCAATCCCTGATGTTACTCAATCTGTACAATGAGCAAGCACTAAAGAAAACCGAGGAGAAATTGGGAAGCAGTATTAAAGTTGAGTGAGAAAAACTAAAAATTCTGCGGTTTGCCAATGACGTCTAAATCTGGCATAGTGTTAATAACGTGGAACAGCAGTTGAACATAACGGGCAGTGCCTTGAAAAGATGTTATAAGATGAATATCAATAAAACTAAAACACTGGTTATGGAATAAGACCGAAGCAAGTCAGGTGATGCTGAGGGTATTATATTAGGAAGTAAAACAATAAAAGTAGTAGATGAGCTGTGTTAATTGATCAGCAAAATAACATGATGGCCGAAGAAGAGAAGATAAAATGCAGACTAGCAATAGTAAGAAAAATATTTCTGAAAAAGTGTTATATGTTAAGACCTAATTTAAATCTTTTCTGAACGTATTTGTCTGGAGTGTAGCCTTGTACGGAAGTTAAACGTGGACGATAATGAGTGCAGACAGGAAGTGAAACAAAGCATTGGAAAATTGGTGCGACAGAAGAATGCTGAAGATTAGATGGCTTGTTCGAATGGCAAATGAGACACTAGGTTGAGCTGAGGAAAAAAGAAATATATGGCACGACTTGTCTAAAAGAAGCGATCAGTTGTTAGGACGGCTCGTTAGACATCAAGGAACTGTCAATTTGTAAACGGAAGGAAATATTGTGGGTAAAAGTTGTTCAGGGAGACCAAGGCTCGAATGCAGTGTTCTGCTTAATGCGAATGTCGGTTGCACGGGATAATTAGCAAGGAGAGCTGCATCAAAGCAGCGTTCGGAGTGAAGACCACAGCAACCAACAAGAAAACTGTACGTCTAAATCAACTATGGCTGATATCGATACATGCAATCAGTTTCAGAACACAACAGAAGAAAAGTAAACCATTTGGAAGTATCTAATGAAAAATATTTAATGATGGGAAATTTCAGGAAGTATCTAATAAAATGAAATTTATTTCATTTGGAAATTGCTATTGAAAGAAACTTTGAACACTGACAGTATTTAGAAATGCTCACTCAGAGTGACTGTAAGAGGTGTGACTGGAAAGTTTTAAGAAAGGATATATTACTGCTTACTGGTTGGTGGGCAGGTATGCGGAGGGTGGGGAGCGAGTCATTGCATTGCCCTTGAACGCCCTCTGACAGGAAACTGCATTTCCTTTATTCAGTTCGTTGTGGCAGCTGGCTGAGTGCGGGTCTGTTACAGCTTCTTGCCAGATTCTGTCTGCGTAAAAATGGACGTAAAAACAGAGCAATGAGTTTGTGTGAAATTTTGTTTTAAAACCGGGAATTCAGCTTCTGAGACGTAGTATAATTGCGTAGTATTCCGCGGCCAGTCTGTCGACATAAAATTTTTCTGGGATTGGTACCGCGTCATAATGTAAAAACTACTGCCGCTGGAGAAAAACCAACGTTTCGGCCACGATTGTAGCGGCCTTCTTCTGGGTCTAAAAGGCTAGAAGAAGGCCGCTGCAATCGTGGCCGAAACGTTGGTTTTTCTCCAGCAGCAGTAGTTTTTACATTATGACGCGGTACCAAACCCAGAAAACTTTTATTAAAAACAGCTTTTGGAGTTAATTGTATGAGCCAGTCAAATGTTTTTGTCTGGTTCAACAGATTGAAAAATGGCCGCGAATCATCTGAAGATGAACCACGGTCCGGCCGTCCTTCCACCTCCAAAAGGAATGAAAATGTTGTGAAAATTCGCGACTTACTGTGCTCTGATCGTAGACTTACAACTAGAGAGATGGCTGAAGAACTTAATTTAAGTTTCTATGCAGTTCAGTCAATTTTAACTGAAGATCTAAACGTGTATCGAATGTCCGCAAAATTCATTCCAAAAATGTTGTCAAGTGACCAGAGATAATACCGACTTGAAGTGTGCCAAGATCTGATTAATCGGACTAAAGATGACCGAGATCTGTTAAATTGGGTAATTACACGTGACGAATCTTGGGTATATGGATATGATCCTGAAACCAAAGTGCAGTTATCGCAGTGGAAGACTCCAGGTTCACCACGACCGAAAAAGCCACGGTAAAGTCCGTCGAAGGTGAAGATAACGTTGGTGAATTTTTTTTCGATTCTACCGGTATTGTGCGTCATGAATTTACCCCTGGAGGAGAGACAATTGACCAGGAATACTAAAAATGTGTCCTTGAGCGTTTGCGCGAAACGGTGTGGAAGACAAGGTCTGCATTGTGGAAAGACAGGAGTTGGGTGCTACACCATCACAGTGCTCCGGCTGATCGTGCCTTCTCCATCTTGAATTTTCGACCAAATTCAAAATTCGTGTGCTTTCACAAACGCCATATTCCCCTGACTTGAACCCTGCTGACTTCTACCTGATCCTAAAGTGACATTTTCACTGAAAGGGAAGCGATTTGACTCGATTGAAGACATCCAGGCAAATACAGAGAGCGCCCTTAACACACTTCAGGAAAAAAAATTCCAGAAATGTTTGAAAAAGTGGAAACACCGTTGGAGTCGATGCGTTCAGTCAGAAGGGGACTATTTTGAAGGAGATGGATCACAGTAGCATGTAAGTACCACCATTGTACAATTACAAGCCCATTCTTAAAACTTTCCAATCACACCTCGCACATTACGTATCGAGAACGTGTACAGGTCTAATTTATTTCAGTCCTCCTTTCATATAGGTTCTGTAATCAGGCCTCGATAATGTGTAACCTGCAAGGGACGCTCGGTTCCGATCTGTATCGGCTTAGCTGCCGATGACACTGCTGTTGCGACGTAATAAGCTGAAAGAGATAAGCGCGCGCTCCGTCCTACGACGTACAGCTTGTCAAGAAAGAGACTCGTGGTTCAGCTCATTCGCTAACAATGCTCTTAGTACTCATTCCATTAAAAATGTATTCAAAATTTGTGTCATTTAAGATAAGGGAGAGGATGACTGTTACTGAAAAATAAAATGAAATCATAACTTATTTGATTTTCTCAAAAGTGCAAAACTAACATTTAAACTATTTTTAATAAAATCGCTCACTCTTTTTAACACTATCACAGACCTGAAGCATTATTGAAGCACCTCATTTTAAATAACCGACGTGGATGGTACTTGATAACACATTGGTCATAAGACTGATAAAAAAATCATCTCCTTCATCTAACATTCGAAATCACTGAAAAAGTAAAACTAAAAACTGCAATAATCGCTAAATGCAAACAAAGCAACGCCAGAAATATATTTTGGTTGATGAGCCGTTTCTGCGGGAAAACTAAATTTCACCAGTCTTTCCTCCAACGATATTCAGTTCGTAGCTTTTCTCCATTTCTCAAAATTTCTCATCCTCAAAAGGGAACCTCTTTCTTTGTCACAGAGCTGCACAACTAAGCCAACCGACCACCGTCACATCTCGCTCAAGACTCGACTACGACTCACGACTCGCTCGCTCCGCTGCTGCTGATATCCCTACCGCCCCCTATTTCTCTCAGCAACGCTTTTCTTAATACTGAAAAACAGAGTATCCGTTCATGGGTGCAAACTTCACATTTGTATCCATGAAAGTTAAAGTCTTTGCAACCGAAATGATTGATAAGTGATACAGGACAATGATGTCTCAGTAAATCGATACATTACAGTAAAACGAAAAAATAGAAATACAGTAGGTAAAATGTTAAAATGTTCCTTTATCTTCCAAAGTAGGAGACTTTCTCCTTACACGAACCTTTCACCCAGTGGGGGGTGGGCTGAGAGGTGAAGAAAAGGCAGGAAACAACGAATTGACTCAAGACTATAACCTCAGAGCATTTTATTACTAGGCAGATACATTTCTAAATTAGAGAGTCTCAGAAACCCTAAAATGGAAATTGCAAGTCTGTCTCGATAAAGTAAACTAAAATTGTCCCGAACATGCCATGAAGGCCCAATGGTACCGACCGGCCACCGTGTCATCCTCACCCCATAGGCGTCACTGGATGCGGACATGGAGGGACATGTGGTCAGCACACCGCTCTCCCGGCCGTATGTCAGTTTCCGAGACCGGAGGCGCTACTTCTCAATCAAGTAGCTCCTCAGTTTGCCTAACAAGGGCTGAGTGCACCCCTCTTGCCAACAGCGCTCGGCAGACCGGATGGTCACCAACCCAAGTGATAGCCCAGCCCAGCAGCGCTTAACTTCGGTGATCTGACGGGAACCGGTGTTACCACTGCAGCAAGGCCGTTGGCGTTCTGTCTCGATAACGTGAGTTTTATTTCGATCGTGACCACAGGAAATATCGCCGAATCGGGACGTAATAAAAGTGTTGCCGAATGTTGTATTCTACAAAACAACATTTTTGTTCTCAAGTTTCCTTCAACTGAGCTAACTCTCTTTCATCGTATTTCTGACCCTCGGGTCGTACGGATGGTAACATCCCCGGTTTTTACTCCTTAGCGAGTCAACACCAGACTACCTGAGTACATTACACAGTAAATCGACTAAATGTCGCTGAGCAGGCCAGAGGAGTCGCTCACGTCCTATGTCGGTCATTAGCGGACCGTGAGAGGAGCGTGGAGCACAGAGAAGTCGAGGGCGAGCGCTCGAGTGCGGCCGAGGATCAACGCACGGCGTGTGAGCCGCAGCCCGGCTGCTCGTGGCGGGCGCCTCTCGCTGTTCCAGGCGACCTCCGGCCTGCGATTAGCGCCGTGCTGCAGGCAGGAACGCCGAGTACAACAACGCTGCGGGCGCTCTCCCGCGTGCTGTGTGCGCCGGCTCTCTTAAGAGCTCCGTAATCACTGGCCCGTCGGCCACTTGGCGTAGCTGCCCGAGCTTGGGAACACCCCTACGTGCCACAGCCACAACACTTTGCTCTCCCCTAGTCCGCCGTGATTTCTGGAGCTGTAGTGTTTTCAACAACATACGTTCTTCAGCACTATAGAACCAGGTGCACCAACATTAACTGGAAAGAAATGTCAGTACATAGATTTAAAAAAAATTGAGATAGAGTGACAGAAACGTACCTTCAGGACACAGAGACTTTTTGCCATATAATGTGCCTAAGAAATATGTAAATACGTACAAAACTTGTTTTAACTGTTACACTGCCACTGTTGCTGGTGTCACGGTTCAATAGACGTTACCACAGAACATCCGCTGCTTGATCATTCTGTAGCCTGGCAGCTCTATTGTTTCTGTGAGTTTTTTCTGTATAAACTTAAGGCCATGTTTAACGAACTGTATCGGTCTTAACATTCATTCTAAGTGGAACAGCTGTAACAAATGCAGTGTGAAAGAGGACATTTCTTGAATCAATTTGTTTAATTATTAGTTGAGAATCTGGCGTTGCCCGGGTTTGTATTTATTCCATTAGCCCATCTCCTCCTTCCCCCTGCCTCTTTTCGTCTCCTTTTCCCTCTATCTACCTCCTCCTCCCCCTACTCTTTGTCCTCTCCACCATACAATTCCGTCTCACTCTGTTTTCCTCTTTGTCCATCTGCTACTACCCTCTCTCTCTGTCCGTTTGCTCCTGTCCCTTTATCTCCTTCTCACTCGCTTTACCTCCTCCTCCCTTCTCCCCCTGTCTACCTCCTCCTCCCCATATCTCTATTTTCCTCTTCTTCCTTTTATCTGTTCATTTCCTCCTCCCAATTCGTCGTCCATCTCCTCCCCCACTCTCTCTCAGCCCATATCCTACTCTCCTCTCTACATCTCCTCTTCTTTGCCGCCTCTGCCCCTCTATTCCCACTTCTCCCTGTCCATCTCTTCCTATTCCCATTCTCTGTCCATTTAAGGCCCCCCCTCCATACTGTGTCCATCACCTCGTTCCTCACTGTATCCAAGTCCTCCTTCCCCCTCCCTTTCTGTCCCTCTCTTCCTCTCCCATTCCGTCTCCAAGTTATCATCGTCGACGAACTAGGAGGTTGCTGGTCCTTCACCGTATAGCATTTCTTTCCAGATAGTAATATGCGTATCGAGTCTGGTTGAAATCGATCCAGGGGTTTAGTACAACGTCTTTACGCGCTGCTTCGACAGAGTACGCCTATGTCACATGTACTTCATATATATTTAACATATTTGCAAACACATATTTCACCTGTAGACAATTTCGTTTTCGTTTTCATTCAGCTCAATCTCTGTGGCGTCATATCTCCTGAATAATGTACCGTAAAATGATATAATTATACTAGTAAATTCAGTGACGTATCTGAATACTGTCTGCCAAATGTGTTAGTACTAAAGGCGTAACAGATTAAAATGAGATGCAGTATGCGGCAGTTTTTCATGCATATCAGGGTTCATGATGTCGTATCTTCTGAAGCATGTGTCGCACAATAACTTTATTTTTCAGGGTAGATGTGAACACTGTATGCAAAACGTGTCGTAAATACAATTTATAGTGAGGAAGACACAAATTAAAATGTCATGACTCATGGGGCAGCTTCACCGCATGAGCACCGAATATGTAGTAAGAGATAAACTATTTTCCTTTCATGATTTTGTGGAGATTGTCAGCGAGAAAAAGTTACTTAGAGGTTTTAAATTGCGTGTTAGGTTCGTTGCAAGTCACTAAGTGCTCTCATTCTCAAATACCTAATAAACAAAATCAGCGAATTCGCCCATCCTGAGCTTCACTACTTTCTCATCCCTAACCCCACCCTTTTGGTAGGTGCGTGCTCCTTAGCCCCCAGGCGATTCTCTCCAGATAATATGTGATATACTAAGTCTGGTTGAAACTGATCCAGTGGTTTAGGAGGAGATGTGGAACATACTTACGTACATATTTATATCCAGATACACGTACATCCTTCCTTATAATATGTATGGACTTTCATGTTTGACTACAAGAGTAGTCAGAATTGATTTCCAGTAAATATGCAAGACACCATAACACAAGGAAGCGCTCACGAAACCATTACGAATTAAACTTTTTAGTAGTGCAACAGAATTCAGAGTATGACGTAAGAGGGAAATCCTTCGAGAAGGGAGAGAGAGACACAGTAATCGAATGACTGGAAGCTGACCACGTGGAACGACTATATGAGCTTCGAGGACGTACAGTACATTTTTTGTAGGTAATCTCGCGCTCTTAATACGCACTAAGTATTAAAACACAGTAAACCTGCGAAAATATTCTTCATCCAAGGGAATGGATCCGTCCATCTGGCGGGTAGCGATGAAAGGAAAAATAGTGCGGAAGAAAATTACAGCTTTACCGATGGCTGAATTCGTATTAAACCCTGTGACACTCTATGATAACTTCATACGGAAGTCTGACGTCTGAAAAAGATGACAAAAACATCTGAAATTATATCAGGTCCGATAATCTGGACAGATGAAAGGCGTCAAGCGACAGCCCGAGGAGACATGGAGGGGGTAACACCACGCGCGGTGACGGACGAGAGCAGACGTGATGGTCTGCGAACTGACCGTACAAACCACACAACAGTCGCTTTAACTAAAGTACCCTGTAATTAACGAAGTACAAAGTACGAACAGTCGTTAGCTTTCAGACTAAGTTGACGACTTCAGTTCGTTTAAAATTTTTGAACAGTGAAAAACATGATTAGAACTGGAACCGTACAGTGAAAACTTTGTGTTGGCCCTGACCAGGTAAGTACTCTTACGCTGATCGCCTTGTATTATGTCGTTTCTTTTCTTTGTGTCAGTGTTCTTATAACAGTATTTCAAGACCTGTGTGGCAGAGAAAATATCTTTAGAGATTGTCAGGTGTACGAGTATTTTAAGCTTCCACTAACTGTAAAGATAGAGTTTCTTTGGATTCACGATGAATACGCAGGAAAGGCTCTTTGTGCATTGGCGCAAGGCACAGACTACACGTAAGTGGTAATATGCGTAAGAATTTTACTCGCCATCCAGTCTTCTTCATAAACTGTCTCAAACCCTTTTCGGTACTGTTCATACTGGTAGGCTTGATAATCTGCTTCCTAAGTCTGATGTTTCCTTACAATGTCGACGTGGCACTAATGTGTCAAGCAGAGAGATTGACTACTGTTCCCGTAATAAGCTAAGGAGACAGTTTTGCAGGAAGGTGGAGAGTAGAACGACGACCAGCAGCTATAATATATTTGCTCAAAAGTATCTGGACTATTGTTAGTCGACATCAATGCAGGACGTATCCACCCTTTGCCTATATGACGACTTGAACTGTGTTGGGGGCATTTTCATTTCAGTTTCCCTCTCTGCTGATAATGACAAGGTGTGCGTGCGTTCATTAGGACTTATGAACAAGTGTGACATATGGAGGCTTGGGTCAGTTCTGGAAGCGTGCTCGAGTAGCTGAAGCGCTTAAGGTTACAGCTCCATTGAAGCGGGAAATCCGAGTTAGATCCCGTGTGGCACAAATCTTCACACGTCACCGATAGACAGTATAGCTGAAGCCAACTTATATTCGAAGTTTTCGAACCAAGTTTCGTAATATTTAATGAGCAGCTCTGAAACGCCAGGCAGTGTCTGTTCCCTTAGACGTGCTAGCATATCTGATCGTTGTATAACCTGAATTGTCAAAAGACACATAGTAGAATAACTTACCAACTATCATTGAGGTATCTGAATGCCTGCGGAAGAATTGCAGCCCATTCTTTCTCAAGGCTCGAAACCAGAGAAGCTACTGATGTGGTTCGCTAGCGTCTGGAGCGCAGTCGACGTTCTAATTCATCCCAGAGATATCAAATTGGGTTCAGGTCGGTACTATGAGAGACCTAGCCCATTTCAGGAATGCTATTGATCGCAAACCATTGACTGACAGATATTGCATTATAAGATTGTGTATTGTCATGCTGATACAATCATCGTTCCTAAACTGCTCCTCTGCTGTTAGCAGTACACAATGCGGTAAAATGTGTTCATATTCTTCCGTATTTAGTGTTTTCTTAAGCGCTATAAGGGGGCCACGCCGTAAACACGAAACACTCCCACGGTGAAACACCATCTCCTCTGTACTTCACTGATGGCACTACATATGATGGTGGACTACATTTTCCAGGCATTCGCCAAAACTAACCGTTTCAACGGATCGGCACAGGTTATAAAGTAATCCATCGCTGCAAATCACTCATTAAGAGTCATTCACTGCCCAGTGGCGTCTCTCTTTACTCCACTTCAAGCGTCACTTAGCCCTAAGTACAGATAAGTGTACCTCATAAGGAGCTGCTCGGCTATTGCACCCAACTCGTTTTAACTTCCTACGCACAGTCGATGCGCTAGCTGCACTGCTGGTAGCACTTTGGAGCTCACGACTGACGCCTTCCGCTGATTTCACGCGATTACGCTGCTCCACTCTCCCTCCTATATGCCGGTAAAGGAGGTTTATATGCTATTCGTTTAGCTGTCGTTGTTCCTTTGGTATCTACTTCGCTATCGTATCACCAGCATTCGACGTAAGCAGCTGTAGAAGAATTGAAGCCTCTCGGATCGATCTGGTACTCAGGGGACACGTTCAAAGCCACTGAGCTTTACTGAGCGACCCTTCCGTTGGTATAGCTACTCTACTGTTGATACAGTACTATTCGTATCCTTTTATAATGGCGGATCGCCTCTCGTGACATGTGTCGGTGATTTCCACATCATTCTGTGATGTCCAGGTATTTTTTCTTAGCTGTTGTATTAAGCAAAAGTATTTACTTCCTGCCTGCACTATGCTTCAATCCCACTATCGTGGAACAAGGCTAAGATTGATACACAAGAAAGGAAGTATTCACAATATTAAAAACTACCGTCCTATCAGCTTGCTTTCAATTTTGTACAAAATTTTCACAAAGATCTTGTTAAACCGAATTAGTTCCATCCTAGACTCAGCCCAACCTATAGAACAAGCAGGTTTCCGAAGCAATTTTAGCACTATTGACCACAAGCTGACCGTTAGTGATGTGATAAGCAGAGCGAATCAATACCAACTGCCTCTCTGCATTGCCTTTGTTGACTTTGAAAAGGCATGTAGCTGTGCTCCAAGTTTTGAGTGAGCAAGGAGTGGGAGCAGCATACATTGAAGTGCTCAGGAAAATCTACGAGAATTCTTCAGCTTATGTTAACATCGGCGAATCAACTCAAGAATTCCGCATCATAAGGGGTGTCAAGCAAGGCGATCTCATCTCCCCAAAACTGTTCTCTGCTGTTTTGGAAGTGGCTATATCAAAGCTGAGCTGGGAAGGTAAAGGAATTAGAATTAATGGAAGAAGGCTTACCAACTTGAGATTTGCTGGTGATATTGCCTTACTGGCCAAAGACTTCGCAGAGCTCCAAAACGTAGTTACAGATCTTGCATCGCAATGTCAACTGGTTGGCTTGAACATGAATCAAGCTCGAGGTGTGAAAGTCAAGGACAGTCTACTAGAAGAGGTCAGTGAATATGTCTACATTGTCCAGATTATAAATACGTAGGGAGACATAAGGCCAGAAATCTATCGACGCATCAAGCTTGGCTGGCAAGCATTTGGGAAGAATTCAACAGTATTCAGATCAAAAATGCCAGTAAATCTGAAGAATGCAGTATTTGATCAATGCATTCTCCCTGTGATGACGTAAAGCTGCGAGACATGGACACTGAACTCATTTACAAAAGGGAAACTTAGGACAGTACAGAGAGCCATGGAGAGATCAACGCTGGGCTTACAAGAAAGAATAAGAAAAGGGCAGATGACATCTGGTCTGTGAAGAAGGTTAATGACATCTTAGAGACAGTAGGTTCCTTGAAATGGCAGTGGGCTGACCACGTCGCAAGAAGAAACGACAACAGATGGACGAAGCTAGTACTGGAGTGGAGTCAGAGAGAGCACCAGAGGCCTAGCGGAAGACCACCAGACAGATGGGACAAAGACATCAAGAAGATCGCTGGTAACACCTGGCAGAGAGCTGCCCAAGACCGTCCCACTTGGAAAGACTGCTGAAAGCCTACCCGAATCCACGACTCGAAGAGGCCACACCATTTGATGATTGAATCGGCTGATGATGATGATGATGATGATGATGATGATGATGATGACTGTATTAAGCTGAGTCGCTGCACAGGTACCACCGATCACCCCGGTCAAGGGTGACATTATTCACAAGTGCATTTTATTTCTCCTTCCTCTTACTCTGACTTGTACACGACATTCTGAAATACCCTCGCTGGATTTGAATTAGATTATCAATGAAACAAAGTCCACTGAGTACGTAAGTGCTCCAGCACTTTGTTCGCAAAACTGTTTCTAGTGAAGTCCGTCTGTATACTGCTTAGAAAAACTAAAATCCCCCGCAGTGTGCCCAGGCCTATCCTCTGGCTACGCATCGCATTTATATTATTTCCATTTCACACAACACCAAACGTGCTCCCTAAAACAAATTTTCGAGCGAACATTTCGCGTAGCTACATCAGGTTACACCAATCTTCGACGACAGCTCCGCACTGAATACTCGGTGAGACAGTGGTAAGCCCACCCAAATTTACATTTTCCGCTATTTCACTGATTCACTTAAACCAAACGTCAAGATGGTTCCTTGGGAAGTACGCAGCCGATTTCTTTCCCTATCCATCCCAAATCCAAGTTTTTCTTCTCTTGTAATCACCTTATCGTCGATGGTACGTTAAACCTTGTCTCCCTTCCTTACTGATCGAGCCACAATCCACAGTTTTCCATGAGCTGATGAGTCCTGGCTACCATCCTCTGTGGAACACGAGGAGCAATTTTTTATTGGAAGATAACTTACGGCCGAGATTGCTAGCGGTTGTATTTCCCTTTATACAAGGGTTGGAACTTAAATAGTGGCAACTATCGATTCACAACCGATACAAAAAAAGTTACATGTTTGCACCTGTTTCTGTTTTTCAAAGTAATCACCAGCGTTGCCAGCGATGTGGAAGGCGTAGTATACCGTTAGCAGAGCCTGTCTTATTGATGGTGCGAATGGGGCGGTCTAAACTTATGGTGATTCTCGTGTGCGACTGTAATGGTGTTAGCCTAACGCATTACGTTCCTCCACGGTAGACCGTCCATGCAGAATATTACTGTTCGTTTTTGGAGCATCACCTGCCACAGCTTTGCGACAGAAGCGGGGACGCTTTCTGCGCAATCCACCCACCATTTTGGACGACAATGCCCGGGCGCATACAGCGCAAGCTGTGGCTGCTCTGTTCGGTTGATGGGACTGGGAAGTACTGTACCATCCACCATACTCCCCGGTCTTAAGTCCTTGTGATTTTGATTTGATTCCGAAGATGAAATAACCACTTCGTGGCAATCGCCTCCGAACTGTTCCAGAGATTCGACAGGCAGTAGTCGTTCCATTCGCACCATCAACATAACACTCTGCTAACGGTATACTACGCCTTCCACATCGCTGGCAACGGGCTTTTCACAACGGTGGTGACTACTTTAAAGGACAGTAACAGGTGCAAACATGTCACTCTTTTGTATCGATTGTGAATAAATAGTAGCCACTATAAAAGTTCCAACCATCGTATATAAGATAACTGATAATCGAGAGGAACCTTCCCGCAACTGCTTCCTCCAAGCTCCATTATCACTCAGACGTGGTAAGTGCCGCTGTTACCACGTTGCAAGCATTGTTATGCAGCATTCCGTGTCGCCTCTATTGAGCGTGAGATCAAAAAGGAATAGCTGAGCTACGTACGCTGAGGTGGCGTATGTCATAGGATAGCACATAAACAAGTGGCTGTAGTATCACGCACATACGGTATAAAAAGGCAGTGGATTGGCTGACCTGTCATTTGTACTCAGATGACTCATGCGAAAAGATTTCCGACTTGATTATGGCCGCACGACGGAAAGAAACAGACTTTGAACACGGTGTGGTAGTTGGAGTTAGTTGCATGGGACATTCCATTTCGGAATTGTTAGAGTATTCAGCATTCCGAGATCCACAATGTCAAGGTTGTGCCAACAATAATAAACGCCAAGCATTACCTATCACCATGGACAACGCCGTGGTCGATTGCTCTCACTTACCGACAGAGAGCAGCGACGTTTGAGTAGAGTTTTCAATGCTGACAGACAAGCAAGACTGTGTGAAATAACCGCAGAAATCAATGTGGGACCTACGACGAACATGTCCGTTAGGACAGTGCGACGAAATTTGGTGTTAATGGGCTACGGCAGCAGACGATCGATGCGAGTGCCTTTGCTAACAGCACGACATCGCCTGCAGCGCCTGTGCTGGGCTCGTGACCACATCGGTTGGATCCTAGACGACAGGAAAATCTTAGCCTGGTGAGATGAGTCCCGATTTCAGTTGGTAACAGCTCATGGTAGAGTTCGTGTGTGGTGCAGACCCAAGTTGTCAACAAGGCACTGTGCGAGCTGGTGGTGGCTGCACAATGGTGCGGGCCGTGTTTACATGGAACGGACTGGGTCTTCTGGTCAACTGGACGATCATTGACTGGAAATGGCTATGGACTTCACGTTACGGATGATAAAGCGCCATGTCACCGCTCCACAGTTGTTCACGATTGGTTTGAAGAACATTCTGAACAATTCGAGCGAATGATTTGGCCACCCAGCACGTCCGGCATGAATACCATTGAACATTCATGGGACATAATAGAGGGGTCAGTCAGTGCACAAAATTCTGCACTGGCAACATTTCTGTAACCATGGACTGCTATACAGGCAATATGGCTCAATATTTCTGCAGGGTACTTGCGACGGCCTGTTGAGTCCATGCCACGTCGAGCTGCAAAAAGGAGGTCCGACACGACATTAGAAGGTATCCCATTGCTTTTGTCACCACAGTGTAGGGAACGTTCTCAGCTGTGTGGCAAACGTCGTGGCCAATGGTAATGTAGTAGTCTGTCCGGAGATAACTGTGTCTCCTATCTTCTGTCAGTGACTAGAGCCAGAGTTCTGTAGAGGTCTCTCACGACAGTAGATGTGTGACCACGATAACGTGAATGAGTAGTCGATAATCTTGTAGCTGTGTGCCACTAAGAAATTCTCGTTCATAGTCCGCTGGCTAACAACATGACTCTAACTTCCCTTCATTACAGACCTTTTTCGGCTTATTTGATGCACAGAAGTTCGTCACAGCAGTTGACATTCATCTGTAATTTCTTCAGCTTACATTATTCGGTACGTTGTAATTTGCTAAATTTTTCCGTTTGTTGCTTCGTACTTCATAGCCTCCTACAAAAAATTTGCTGGTCCTGTCAATGATATTGTTTTACCTTGTTTTAGTGTGATAACTTTCCTTTAAATTGAAATTAGGGTTTCGTGTCTGTTGTACTAGTCTTCATAATCTTCTTTGGATTTGGATGTATGTTAATTGTTTTGTTATTTTCTCGATAATTTTTCCAGTGTATATTTCCATATGCGTTAAAGACCTTTCTTTGAAGTAGTGTGTATTATTTTCAGCCTTTTCCCGTCTTCATTTTATAGTGAAAATTTCTTTCTAGATCTGAAACATGCTATTTCTACATGATTTTTTGTAATATTTTCTAACGTATTTATTTGTAATGACATGAATTCGACGAGAATCCTTAAACGAAGCAGAAATCTTGAACCTTGTAACACCAACATCCCCAAAGAGGATTAAACATATGGAAATAGAGGTCCTTAGGAGTATATTGCGAGCTCGGAGAACAGCAGACTTTCAATACAGAGGATATCAAACACCCTCAGGAAACGAAGGACAAGTTATATGGGAATGGAAGTTTTTTGGCGAATTTGATTCAAGAAATCTCGGATACCAAATACGTGGCGTCATGTTATCGCAACATTTCGACTAATTTCCTATCCGTCATCTTCAGGGGAAGATTGGGAGTAGGTAACTCGTCGGAACGTTGAGAAAACACGACACAACGGTGGGGTTTATAATCCGAGAAGATTTATCAAGGACGCTTTTTCGGATAGAGTAGATTAGAGATTGACACTTCGTATAATGCAGTTTGTTATGAACTAGAGACTCAAAATACGCCTGATCAGGGGGTACAGAGAGACGAGGAAAAAATTTGAGTACAGGAAACACATATTTACAACAGATGGCTTTCAGATAAAAAAAAAGAAAATCAATCTGTCATAGGTTTACAGCATGCAATTAGGCCCAGAACACACTCACGCAGAGAAGAGGGAATGATGTTGCGAAGTATGAGACTGGAGGAATTTCTAGGTGAGTATACATACCAAAGGAAACGTAGCTGATTTGAATATACCGTTGTAATCCGACGGACAAAAGCAAAAGAAAAAGAAGACAATACCTTGTATCATGTGCTCAGTTAGGTATGACGATTATGGCTGAAGCAACCGGTTTTCGGTTAACCGGATGTTTTCATCTCTAGTTTAATATGACTGTTAAAACTCCTCAAAATAATCGATTTTCGGGTTTTTATTGCTGTTATTTCCAACAATAAGCGTAGATATTGAACACAGAAAAGGTTAAAAATTTCTATGCCTCCCTCAGAGTTTTACACTATTCGTTTCATGCTACGTACACCCAAAGTATCAGCTAAAATAGGTAAACAAAAGAAAACTTAGTCCGTCCATCGTTTACTGCTTTTCTTCGAAAAGCATTGAAGATTTGAACACTAGAGAAAATTCATCAGACTTCTCCTAAAGATTCTGATTTTTTAAATGTCTGTTGATAAATTACGTTGTAATCGAGAATCATACCGCTATTTGGGCATTACGAATAGTCAGTGCTAAAGAGTGGACTCTGTTTTTCGTGTTCGTTTGCCCATTTCTGAGGGCTGCAAACAGGCAAGGACAAATTATACAGACACTGGCAGCAGATTAACTTATTTCAATGTTTATTATAAATTACCAATGATCTGTTAAGTTTTCAATTTTATTACTCATGTCACAATTTCCTTTTTTATTATTTGACAGAAAAGGCAAACAAATAATTGAATTTGAATAAAATCTATATTTTGCTGACAAACCACAAAATGCTTATTTAAAAAACTTCAAGTGAACAATTTAGATAGTGGACAAAATATAATATTTACCAGGAACAAGTACATCGAAATTTCAATTACGAATTAATCTAATGGCGAATATTTATTGCCCAGTCTGCTTATAAATACTCATTCTGTAAATGTTGATCTGTAAGCTGATTTCTTCCATCAGAAACAGTATCGCTCAAAGACGAATCAATGTTTGAGAAGTCACGGAAAAGAAGTTTTATGGAAAAGAAAAACTTTTAACACAACTGCTATGGCTACATAATAAATCGGTTTTATATCCTGTTATGAGTAAGAAAGAAAAATATCTGTTATAATCGAGACCAAACAAATCCCGAGAAACATCGATTATTCAGAACTAAGATCCCAGTACCAGTTTCCGAGCCCGAACTCACATCGTTCATTTAGCTTCTGTTAGTATGCGGTTCGCCTGACTTCAGTCTACAATCATTAGTTTGTAGCGTTTCGACAGCACATAATACTTTTCTGGTTATGTCTTTGTAGCAAGGATATTTTTTGATTTCACTTCCCGTTTTCTGTCAATTTAAAGACTATGTCTAATCCTCCATATCTACAATATTAGTCAACATATGCTGCAAAGGCATATGATTTAAACTGTGAATATACAAAATACCAGAGATAAATACAGAAGAAAGAAAAGTATGAGTTAATGAAGTTCATTTATCAGAATAACAACCGAAAATTATATAGAGGGGAAAAAATTGCAATATTTTAACCTTTTTGAATAATCGATGGTCGTATTTTCCTCGATGTGCATGGTTTCTGTTGAGAGAATACAGAAATGCTCTGTAGTTTAAATAAGTTCTGAAACTGTAATCTCGATGAACCGAGAGGCCAAAGCATGACCAACTTGGACTCGTAAGTCCCTAACTTCTTTATTTCTTCTGTTCGCTTCGAATAGAGCTAATAAGGCTAGAAATTGCTCTAGTACTTCCAAACTGCGTTCGGAAAGCATTATTGGGATAATATTTTGGAGGATTCGCAAGCAGGGTCACTAATGGACGCAGCTTCATTTTACCAGCACGCTAGTCCATAAACTGCGAGACGCCGCTCGAAAATTTACCGGGCAATTACGTATTAAGAGCGTCCTGTTGGAGCCAGTGAAGGGGATCCGGAAGAAACTCTGCTCTGTATTTCCAGCAGGCAAATTGCGCAAATTTGCATTATTTTGCATTAATGACCGTAACTGTATTCCCTTTGTCTTTTAGTCATAATCACAGGGTTACATAAGGCTCAGGACTTGAGCGAAAAGGTGGAAAAGTACGGGCTGAGCGCCGGCGAGAAATTATAGGTTCTTCTGACGCTGTGAAGTATTGCACATCTTTTAACACAAAGTTCTGTAACCAGTTTGCAACACGTTCTGTGGGTTTACTTCCTGGCACATGTCTGCTAGTGTAGCATATCTGAACGGAATTTAAGTGGGACAAAAACAGAACAACGTATCATGTTTAATTTCCTGACATTACACTAAATTTCTTAACAAAGCAGACGTAACAGGCAGCAGTAGTAAATGGAAACAAATATCGTACTGAGTAATATGTAATTTCTGTGGATTTTTCGGGACTGAATGACAACGACATACGAGACGTTAAATTCCCTAATGTTTCGACCACTACTAAGGCGGACATCATCAGTAACCTCGTCTCCTAACTGGTCTTACTGGACGCATACAAGAGTCAGCGGTAAGTGATTTTGTACAGGTGCTTCCTGTGACTGCATTTGTCCATTGTGAAAAAATCGCTCTAGTCGTGAGCGTCACGGAAATCAAGAACTACGACAAAGCAACACTGCTGAGCTGGTACATTAAGACCATTGCGCACCGTAAGGTGCAAAGCGTGGTAGATGCGCTCTATGCACGTGAAGCGGTACGGCAAGCACATAAGCAGAGCAGAGACGAATGCAGTATCATCTTAGCGACGATAAGCAGAGACGAATGCAGTATCATCTTAGCGACGATAAGGGCCGCAGATGGTAAATACATTAATAAATACGGTATTGATAAACGGCAGATTCTCAAGGCCCATTTCGAAAAAGTAATGTAGTGAAGAGTAGTCTCATACTCAAGTGTAAGCAATTTTTTTTTTTTTTTTTTTTTTTTTTTTTTTTTTTTGTCATCAGTCGTCGCGCAATGGAGTTTTCACGACAGGTCTAGGATTTTCGGTAGCCCAAATTCTGCAGTTGTGGGCGTTGACAGACCATCGGTGCGTGAAATGAGCTTCGTCGGTCCACAACACGTTACTCAACCAATCGTCATCTTCCGCCATCTTTTGAAACGCCCATACCGGTAATGCCCTCCGCTTCACTAAACCGCCAGGTGACAGTTCACGATGCCGATGGATTTTGTACGGATAGCATCAGAGGGTACGCCTCAGCGCCAACCAAAGAGCAGTGTATGGGATGCCGGTGCGACGTGCGACTGCACCAGCGCTGACTTCCCCGTGCATAGACGAACCCGCTACAGTCTCCATTTCTTCCTGAACTGTCTCAGCAGCATTACGCCTTGCGCTCGGTTGGCCACTACGCGCTCTATCGCCTAAATAATTCTCGCCACAGCTGCATTTGTCAACGGACCTTTACCCCTTCGAATCGCCTTCCTATGGCGATAGGATCATAACGCTGAACTAGCACATTCCCCATTCTGACAATTTTTTTTTTTTTGGTCATCAGTCTACTGACTGGTTTGATGCGGCCCGCCACGAACTCTTTTCCTGTGCTAACCTCTTCATCTCAGAGTAGCACTTGCAACCTACGTCCTCAATTATTTGCTTGTCATATTCCAATCTCTGTCTTCCTCTACAGTATTTGCCCTCTACAGCTCCCTCTAGTACCATGGAAGTCATTCCCTCATGTCTTAGCAGATGTCCTATCATCCTGTCCCTTCTCCTTATCAGTGTTTTCCACATATTCCTTTCCTCTCCGATTCTGCGTAGAACCTCCTCATTCCTTACCTTGTCAGTCCACCTAATTTTCAACATTCGTCTATAGCACCACATCTCAAATGCTTCGATTCTCTTCTGTTCCGGTTTTCCCACAGTCCATGTTTCACTACCATACAATGCTGTACTCCTGACGTACATCCTCAGAAATTTCTTCCTCAAATTAAGGCCGGTATTTGATATTAGTAGACTTCTCTTGGCCATAAATGCCTTTTTTGTCATAGCGAGTCCGCTTTTGATGTCCTCCTTGCTCCGTCCGTCATTGGTTATCTTACTGCCTAGGTAGCAGAATTCCTTAACTTCATTGACTCCGTGACCATCAATCCTGATGTTAAGTTTCTCGCTGTTCTCATTTCTACTACTTCTCATTACCTTCTTCTTTCCCCGATTTACTCTCAAACCGTACTGTGTACTCATTAGACTGTTCATTCCGTTCAGTAGATCATTTAATTCTTCTTCACTTTCACTCAGGATAGCAATGTCATCAGCGAATCGTATCATTGATATCCTTTCCCCTTGTATTTTAATTCCACTCCTGAACCTTTCTTTTATTTCCATCATTGCTTCCTCGATGTACAGATTGAAGAGTAGGGACGAAAGGCTACAGCCTTGTCTTACACCCTTCTTAATACGAGCACTTCGTTCTTGATCGTCCACTCTCATTATTCCCTCTTGGTTGTTGTACATATTGTATATGATCCGTCTCTCCCTATAGCTTACCCCTACTTTTTTTCAGAATCTCGAACAGCTTGCACCATTTTATATTGTCAAACGCTTTTTCCAGGTCGACAAATCTTATGAAAGTGTCTTGATTTTTCTTTAGCCTTGCTTCCATTATTAGCCTTAACGTCACAATTGCCTCTCTCGTCCCTTTACTTTTCTTAAAGCCAAACTGATCGTCACCTAGCGCATTCTCAATTTTCTTTTCCATTCTTCTGTATATTATTCTTGTAAGCAGCTTCGATGCATAAGCTGTTAAGCTGATTGTGCGATAATTCTCGCACTTGTCAGCTCTTGCCGTCTTCGGAATTGTGTGGATGATGCTTTTCCGAAAGTCAGATGGTATATCGCCAGACTCATGTATTCTACACACCAACGTGAATAGTCGTTTTGTTGCCACTTCCCCCAATGATTTTAGAAATTCTGATGGAATGTTATCTATCCCTTCTGCCTTATTTCATCGTAAGTCCTCCAAAGCTCTTTTAAATTCCGATTCTAATACTGGATCCCTTATCTCTTCTAAATCGACTCCTGTTTCTTCTTCTATCATATCAGACAAATCTTCACCCTCATAGAGGCTTTCAATGTATTCTTTCCACCTATCTGCTCTCTCCTCTGCATTTAACAGTGGAATTCCCGTTACACTCTTAGTGTTACCACCGTTGCTTTTAATGTCACCGAAGGTTGTTTTGACTTTCCTGTATTCTGAGTCTGTGCAATTTACTGTGCAATTTACTTAGCACAGCACAATTTAGATTACAGAATGGTTGGTCGAGTGAGAAAGCTGTTTATACATTGACTCATCAAAAAGTACAAGCTTTAAACGATGAAATGTCGCCAGTTAGTACTTTTTGTTACCTTTCCAAGGATTCTCATCGTGTAGGTCACGTTACCCTTTCAGAAAAAAATCAAGTTTTGTGGAACTGGTGATTTTATTAATAATCGTTTGAATCACATCTAAGAAACAGAACGAAAAAAGCTGTACTGGATAATTCAGACAATTCTGGAAGGTTTTAAAAAGTTAGTGACTGGGGAGAAATCACATATGGTGTCCCACAGGGTTCAATTTTGGTATCGCTCGTATTCTTAATTTACATATATGACGTTCCACTTAACATGTAACAGGCAAAATTGGTACTTTTTGTAGCAGATACTAGTACTATAATAAATCTCATTACAGAGAAACCAACGGAAGATATGGTACATTATATTTTCCAAAGAATTACAAAGTATTTATCAGAAAATGTACTCTCCCTTAATTTAGGAAAACGCGTATTATTCAGTTCTGTTCAATTATAGACATATCAGAAAACTTGTATTGGCAGAAGCATATTACTGAGCTTTTTAAATAATTAAGTGCAGCTACCTGTGCCCTTTGTATAATCGTTAATCTTGGAAACAAACGAATCAACCTCATGACAAATGTTGCACATTTCCGATCAGTAATGTCGTATTGAATTAGTTTTTGGTTTAACACATCACTTGGAAAGAACGTATTGATTGCACAAAAGCGAGCAGTAGAATAATAAGTGGTTTTCGCCCAAGGACCTCTTCAAGGAATAGGCGTTTTAACTGCGACGTCATAGTATGTATACCCGCTAATGAAATTCGTCGTAAATGATCCATCACAATTTGAGAATAGCAGTGATATCAGTACCTACAGCACTAGAGGGAAGAAAGACCTTCATTACCCACTGTTAAAGCGTCTCAGCTAACAGTTCAATATGCAGCAACAAAAGAATTTGATCATTTGCACAATAACATAGAGTGTCTGACAGGTAGCGAAACAAGTTCTAAAAACTAACTTAAATTCGAGTACTGTTGCCATGAGCATCTGTGAGAACTGGTTGAAGAATGGAGAATCTAAGAGTACAAGTTCATGCCTCATCACAGAAAGTGGAACTACGAGTCTTGCTCGATCTGTAAGACGGGAGAGGCGGCGACCTGTGGTGTATCTGACGACAGAGGACAATGCTGGTGGAGCCGTAAGTGTTTCGAAACACACCGTTCGGCGCACATTGTTGAACATGGGGCTCCGCAGCTGACTACGCCTACGTGTTCGTATAGTGACACAATGTCATCGTCTATTAGGATTGCAGTGGGCAAGGGATCATCGAGACTGAGCCGTGGATCAATAGAAACTCGTCACCTGGTCGGATGAACCACGTTTCTTTTTGTACCATGTCGATGTCGTGTATACATACGCCATCATCCAGGGGAACGCCCACTCGAAAGCCATACCGTGCCACAACAAAGGCAGATGGGGTCAGGCCAATCCTATTCACCTCAGCTTCAAATGTCTCTGAACACTATGGGACTTAACATCTTAGGTCATTAGTCCCCTAGAACTTAGAACTACTTAAACCTACGAACATCACGCACATCCATTCCCGAGGCAGGATTCGAACCTGCGACCGTAGCGGTCGCGCGGTTCCGGACTGAAGTGCCTAGAACCGCTCAAGCACACCGCCAGGAGCATCTGAGCTTCCATGAGACGTATGGCAGTAATCGAAGGTGCAGCAACGTGAATATTATTCTCAAGCACCTGAATCCTTTTATATTCGATATCATTCCCGACTGTGATGGTACCTTCCAACAAGATAACTGTCTGCCTCAAAGTCCAGAAACGTGCTACAGTTGTTTGAGCAGGTCGATAGCGAACTCGAGTTGATGCCTTGGCCATCAAGTATGCCTGATCGCAAAACGATGGAATACGTCTGTGACGCTATTTGGTGACATCTCCGTGCCGAAAACTACCAGCCCGTAATTTGAGGATATTCCTTGACATATGCGTTTGGCGCTACAAGGGCCCTACACTCGTATTTGCTGAATACACGCCACACAGAGTCATTCCACCATATCATTCCAAACGTTGACCAAAACACTAACAAGCAGGGCGTCGTGACTAATGGTGTACTTCCAAGTCCTGAATCGAGTTGTAGCAGAGTATTTTGACGACCAATGGACGCAGTCGTTTTCTTCTGGTGCCGTGAGTTGTGCTGTTATGTGTTCTCGCTGCCTGGACTGCTAACTATTTGTAGCATTTTTGTAGCATTGTGCTTCAGTTCCGAGTTCTAGCAACAGTGCTTCAATCTTACAGCGAATGTTTTATTTGACATCACATTGTCGGCCGGCCGGAGTGGCCGAGCGGTTAAAGGCGCTACAGTCTGGAACCACACGACCGCTATGGTCGCAGGTTCGAATCCTGCCTCGGGCATGGATGTGTGTGATGTCCTTAGGTTAGTTAGGTTTAAGTAGTTCTAAGTTCTAGGGGACTTATGACCACAGCAGTTGAGTCCCATAGTGCTCAGAGCCATTTTTGAACTTCACATTGTCTCGACTATCTGTTGCAGTCAAAATAAGTGTCTCAAGCTAGCAGCTGTGGTTAATCAAGAGTCGTCCGAAAATTTTCTTTCCTTGTGTCTCCTCACCCAAATGTCCTTATTTAAGTAACACTTGTTGTTCCGCACAGCCGTCTTTACTTTCGTGAACGTAGCTAATCGTACACTGCCGGAAATTCAAAGTGATACACCACGAACACCTTGACCGAGTGCTACTACATTCATAATTAGGTGTTTCCGCGCTTGCAAGATTATGCTGATTAAAATTTGGTCCTTATGCAAGCTTATTTTCGGTACAGAAAAAAACTATTCATACTTATAAAGTTTGGTGTGAGTACGTGATTGCTATTAGTTGTGTCTATGATTATAGCATCTTTTCATGAGGAGATCGCATCACAGAACGTCCAATGGACGTGCATTTTTAGATTTTTAACTTTGTGAAGGATCGAATCGTTGACATGATTTACATGGGAGAATCGTACAGAGAGATCACGCAGACAGTTGGCTACAGTACAATGATGCAAAATGGATGCTGGCAAAATAGAATCAGGACATTAGTGTATCAAGACCAGGCACGTGACATTCCACAAGCACTGCACCACGGTAAGAATGAAGGAGTCAATGTGCGTCACCGTTCACGCCATAAACGGGAAAACGGGTTCATCATAGCTGAAAACCATTTGTTGTACTCAGTACGAGATGGATAATGATGATTATCAGATATACATATGATCACTTGGCAACATAGGGGCATTTGAAGACGGAACACCAAACACCGAAATAGAGTGAAATAAAAAAAAAGACATATAAATACAGCAGATGGTGTCAGCCTTACTACATAACTATTATTGTAGGATTGTTTGACTCTCGTCAATAGCCTAAATACAGGCACAGGCCACTATGACATTATGGAAGCTGAATTGATACCTCGAGTTGGCAAACATCGGTTACGTCTGAAACCATAAAGCAGTGACGCACACGGTATAGAGATAGACTCGAACAAGACATTAAGTTAAATTTTGTGGATGTTCAGCAACGAGTTTCTCTTCGGTGTGTTGCGATCAGGTGGACGTCAACGCGTGCGTTGACGGTCTGGTTAGAGGTCACTGAGAGCAGCCACTGGCAAGACTCATCAACTCCTGGAATCAAGGTGTGCGAAACTACTAGATACGACTACAGGACTGGTCTGCTAACTGTTGACGGAAATTAAATACTCGCCAGTATGTGACAAGAACGGTATGCCCCGTTGTATCCTTCGCGACCACGCCAAAGTAGGGGAGTCGGTAATTAAATGTGGAGGTGAGAGGATAGAAGGGGTGCATACAAAGCCATGATGCATAGTGCACCAGAAGAGTTCTTGGGAAGACGTGGCGGAGAGTGCATTTTAGTGAATGATTTCGACCGGAATTGGTAGCAATAGCAACGCGCTCTCCTCCACAGTCGAGGAGCCAGTCACATAATGGCACTGAACACTATGTCAGTCAGTGAATAATTCACAGTGAGCATTAACAGCAGCACCAGTGTGATAGGGCATTCTTGGTCCGTATTTGCGGAATTCTGTACGATCACCTGTCTCAGGTCGAGCGTTGTTGTATTGAGTGTACGAGGTTCTTAATTAGGTAGCAGGTTTACAGTCACTGTTTTCCGTTGGGTTATTGAGATCTGAGATTGATTCCCTGATCGACATTTGCATCGGGAGAACAAAATTTCCTTGTTGAGTCGACTAACACAGTAAATCACTAACTAAAGTTGTATATATAGCGTACGTAAATTTCTTCACAACCTTTCAATGTGTGTTCATATCTACTATGTTTTTATTTAATAAATTGTTGTGTTAAATGAACGATTGTTTCTGTTAGACACCTTCCATTCATATTAAAGTATTTTTTGTGCAAATCCTCGCTGCAGTATCTATGTCTGGGGCCTTAAAATCGATTATTCATTAACGTTGTGCCTATTAAATGTATAGCTTATTATAACTTTGATCTAAGGCCGTAGCCTTTAAGTTTTTTGGGCCATGGTAACTTTTTATACGTTGGGGGTTTCGTAGGCTGAGAAGCGAATCTAGAGCCTAACCTTTCGCAGCTTGTGCACTGCCAGTTACACCATTACTCTGCTTAGAGTGAAAGAATTCATTACTAGCAATCGCCGAAAGTCTGCGGATAATATTTATTATGAATATTTTTAATGTCACAGTGACATTTGGAGCATTATTGTATTTATTTTGGTCGTTGGCTCTTTAGAAGCGAGCATTCTCAGACATTCATCGTCCTAATGGTAACAGATTACAAATTACAAACTCCACTTGACACTGTTGCCAACATAGTTGGTAAAAAGTACGTTAACAAACGCGCTGTCGAGCGTTCTTCATCAGAAATACTCTGTACATGGTGTGTATCATAATTAATAGCGGACACTGACCTGGGAAAAAGTGTGCAGTAATACGTACAAGCAAAATTATTCCAGTAAATATACAACACAGTGTTTGCGAGACAATTGGGAATTTATGATTACAAGTCTTTGCAGACTTAAGTATGAAATTTTGTCCTGGTTTCTCACTAAGTTTGTGGTTAGGAGTACTAGGTGACTGTCTTACTGGGGTACACATTCAATCAAGGCTACATGACGGATAGAGCACCTTCGTTTTCAACTGTGGATTATTCCACGATTGCTTGAGAATTTTCTCTTTGCACAACATTGGAAAATGTGGTACATGATTGGTGGATCACCAGCTCATTTTGCTTTTGATGTAGCATGACATCTATTGCGCCAGTATCGACCAGGATGGCTACACTGAGCAGGTCCTGCACTTAGGCCTCTGGGATTTTATGTCTGGGGATATAAGGGGACATTCGGTTGTCTAGTCTGAGTTTACGCTAACTGACATGAATTAATTAGACAGATTCCAGCATAAAGAAGCAGGAATTCAATGACTATTGTATGAAGCAATATACACAACTAATTCGGTTTATTATGTTAAAGTGAGTCATAAATCATCTGACAAGCAATAATAATTCCAAATAGAAACCTTAACATATTTGAACAAATGGTCTGGGGTAATATTGAAATAATCACGTGTAAAAATGAAACAACTGTGATTGTGAAGCTGTACTACAATTGTTGTGAAGTTAGTATAAAAGACAAATAGTACCAGAGAAGCGAATGCATTGCACCTGTGGCCGAAGTTGGAAGCAAATTGGCCATTCGATTCTGAAAGCAGGGTATTAGATTGAAGCTTGAGGTTATTGAGATTCTATAAAAATGACTTAACTGTCCCTACGGATCATCTGTCATGGCTTGATCTCGCCATATGGAGGCTGAAGAGGCTACAGAACCAGTCATTGTCGGCGCACCAAAGATCCTCGCCTATGGCTAAGTTGAAGTCAGCCCAAAATATTTCTAAGTTCCTCAGATAATCTTCTCAGAGATGGGCCGTGGAGACCAACAGGCCAGTGGAGGAGGTGTCCGACGGTGAAATCTCCTGGAGATGAAAAAGTCAAAGCGTCAAACGCTGAAAGTTGAATGACTTTGTACTGATTAATTCTTTAAAGGAAAACTCGTATGTGTGCATTTTACGCTCTTTACTTACGCCGTGGGATATCGTATCCATGTGGCCTGTGGCGTGTCCAGCGTCCAGTCGTGGCAACTCAAAAGGGAAGTCTGTTGAAGTAAGTGGCGTTGACCTGCAGCTCATCCATTACGACCTTCTCAAAACTCCTCCGGGGGTGACCCCTATATCTGGCTACGAAGCCTCATTATTTGCCCGAGGCCCGGCAGCTTGTGACAATGTGCTTCGAAATGACTCCATACTTATACACACCATGAAAACCTGAACAGAAAACGAAAATTGAGATGATCAACGACAAACAAATAGAAATAAAAAATCCAAATTAACGTAATTAAGTACCGACATTTCCTGGTACAAATAAATATTTGACTTCTCACTGTTGATTAATAAGAGACGATCCGCTGGTGTCTGAAAGAACATGTAACTTTCTTCAGAGACGAGTGTAATATTGCATCCAAAAGCGATGACGCCGTGTGGAATACTTCCTTTAACAGATACAGCTGTACAGTAAATTGTAAATACGTGTTAACCAGACAACAGTTTTCCAGTCGTCTAAGGTCCAACCGTTTGGACACGAGCCGAGAGGCGTTGCAGGCAATGTCGTGTTGTTAGAAAAAGTACTCTCGTCGGTCGTCTGCTGCCGCTGCCCATTAATGCCAAACTTCGCCGCACTGTCCTAACGAACACATTCGTCGTAGTCCCAAGCTGATTTTTGTGGTTGCGGTATTTCATGCAGTGTTACTTGTCTGTTAGCACTGACGCATAAGCCTCTATTTTCCGTCTTAAGCGAGGGCCGTCGGCCAGTGCGATGTCCGTGGTGAGAGCTAATGCCTGAAATTTGGTGTTTGCGGCACAGTCTTTACACTGCGAATCTCGGAATACTGAATTCCCCAATGATTTCCGAAGCAGAATGACCCATGTGTATATCACTAACTACCGTTCCACGTTCAAAGTTAGTTAATTCCCTTCGTGCGGTCATAATACGGTAGGGAATCATTTCACGTGAATCACCTGAGTACAAATGACAGTTAAGCCAATGCACTGCCATTTTGTACCTTGTGTACGCGATACTACTGCAATCTGTAATGTGAACAACGCTATCCCATGTCTCTGACGCTTCAGTGCAGTTATCCTTGTGCTGTTAGTTAGTCCTTTCAATGTCGCAAAGTGCATACTGGAGTATCTTCTGCTCTATTCCGGAATCTATCAATAACTCTGGAAACGCATTTAAATAAGATATTTTTATGTATGTGATGTGTAGTACAAAGAACAAAGTACGTGTTTAGTGGGCGGACTATGTGAGGAAAATGTACGCAGATTCGTCTGATAAGGTGTAACCTTCGGTTTACTGCATTCCATGTCAACGCTAGTATTGTAAAGTAAATTGTAATTATTGGTAACATATGTAATCACTATTACAGTCTTACGAAACAGTGATAATAACAGTGGTCTTTAAAGATTATGTAACTTCGCGGCCGGATTGTATTTGCACCGTTATGTTTTTACCCTTCGGAAAATTTCATTTTACCCCTTCGGGGTAATTACTCCTAGATTGGGACCCATTGATCTACATGTCGTTTAATGGTGGACAGATCGAGCATTTTTAATACCATCTCAATAACTCTGAATCCTTTGAATATTTAGTAGTTAAATTACGTAGGCTTCCTCTCCCAGAGTCAGTAATTGCACTATTTTCCATTACTGAAAATAAATTTTTAAGATCATATTCTTCTTAAACATATTTTATTCTTCACGGCTATTGAGCTGTGCCTGGCTCGCGGTCTTGCCATCTCTTATTTTACATCCTGTTTTTTTTTTTTTTTTTTTTTTTTGCGTGCTAGCACCTTGTTATGTTAGTTTAAATTTCTGTTGTCACTGAGTTGCTGCTTTGTCTGCCCGTGAGCAGCAGCAGCAGCACCTATCGCTATAGCCCTCACGTGTTATCTCTGCTTTGCTGCACTGCTATTACTTCCGGGTTTTGGTCTGTTGTGGAGTGAGTTGCAACGTGCCAGGAGGGCAGTTCAGACCTGCCAGTCGTAGAGTTGGAATGCGCCACTAGTGCAGTCGGGTTGGAGCAACAATGACACCTGGAGTCCATGGCTCGCCCGACTGTTGCCGCCACGCATCACTGGAGCGGAGGACGGTCTTCGTGGATCGTCGGGCGGTCGTCCTATTGGATATGTATTGGCTCGCCGATCGCTTCTGGGTTGGCTGTGTGTGTGTATCTAATCCCGATTTGTCTTTGTGATTGCACAGCCACTGCTGAGTGTCGTTCAAGTCTCCGTGCCAGTCAAACTGTGTGTGTAGTTGGTGTCATTTCCACTGACAACTTGTTTTAAATGTTGTCGCGTACTGGCAGTCAGTCGGTCGGTTGGAGCAGATCAGCAAGCAAGTCTCCGCACGGCGAAGTCGGCCGGACCCACTGGCGGTCTCTACGCAGTGTCGGAGCGTGTGGGGGCTGTTCCAAGTGCTACGAGGTTCGTGGCTCAAATGGTTCAAATGGCTCTGAGTACTATGGGACTTAACATCTGTGGTCATCAGTCCCCTAGGACTTAGAACTACTTAAACCTAACTAACCTAAGGACATCACACCCATCCATGCCCGAGGCAGGATTCGAACCTGCTACCGTAGCGGTCGCGCGGTTCCGGACTGGGCGCCTAGAACCGCGAGACCACCGCGGCCGGCCGAGGTTCATGGCTCACCGACCCAGGACATGAAAGTTGAGTGGTGATTTTATTACCGAAGACACGTCTGTTCACGTTGTTCCCTTGGTTAGTGGTTCGCTGTTGGCGGTATTCCTGGGAGCAACAGCGGGTGTTCGAGTTGGTGAAGATTTAGCTGCCGTGTGGTGGAATTGACTATATTTGTCGGTTTGAAATTCAAGTGCACCAGCAGAATTTTCTGCCTCGTGGCCGTCAGTGTTTCGGTTACCCGCCCTGGTCGCTGACGTAAATTCAGGCAGTGTCCTTTCCTTACCTGTTGTCGCTGTCCAACATGGTGTGTAGTTTTTGACAGCTTAATGTATTTTTGGTTTTGGGCGGCTATGTCTGTAACGTTTTGGCTTTGGAATTCTCGTATACTGGTCGGTGGTTAGCAAGTCGTCTAGTCGGTGGGTTCCTGACTGTCTGTTGGTTGTGTCGCCGGCGGATCGAGTATAGTTGAGCAGACTTCTTGTCTCACATAAGCGAACGTTAAGATTTCAAGGGCAGACCGAGCCCCCTGGAAACTTCTGAGCGCCGTTGCTTACACTGCCTTTCTTGTTGACGTTTAATTGTGTATTTTTAATGGCTCATAGCCGATGGTTGGAATTTGTATGCTTGTAATTGTGTTTTTAAAATCAAAGGCCTTCAGCTGTTTTAAAAGTAAGTTTTTTTCTAAACTGGGCCAGTCTTACATCGTCTGAAGATAAATCTTGGGCCTTCTGCCTGTTAAAAATGTATTGTATTGTTTTAAAGCATCTGCCTTCAGTCGCTTAAAGATTTAAGGATCCTACTTATCAAGTATTACCTTTTGGAAGATAAAGCTGTGGGCTTTCTGCCTGCTGAAAATTTATCGTACTTCTATTATTCTTAAAATGATGGGCCTTCAGCCACTTTAAAATTTTAAATTCTTACTTATCAAGTCTTACATAACTTGGGCTTAAATAGGATTTGAGGTTAAAAGCTTTGAGCCTTTCGCCTTGGAAAATTGGTTACAGTTTCTTTTTACAAAGGCCCTCAGCCGTTTTGGAGTAAGGTTTCTTATTGGTCATAAAGTTTGGGCTTTCTGCCTATTGAAAGGTTATTGTAGTTATGTTGTTTTAAATTTATCGGCCTTCAACCGCTTTTAAAAAACTTAATCTATCTGAATAGTCAAGTACATTACTTGGCCTTAAATACTGTTTAAGGTTAAAACCTAGAGCCTTCTGTCTCAAAAAAAGAAAAAAAATCATAGCAGTTTTAATTCATGGGCCTTCAGCCGTTTTAGAATTAAAGACGTTTTCTGAAAATAGTCAAGCTTAGAAGTTGCGCTGTAATGTTTGGACAACTAAATAAAGTCAAATGCTTTTTATTCCAGTCTTTGATCACAATATGAATTCTTCAGACGATGACCGGTTTCAGTCCGTAATGACCATCCTCAGATCTTTTTTACACCATGTCCTAAAGTGATAAGGCCATAATGACATCACTTTAGGACCCACTGTTTGTATACGCGACCATGTCGCAGTTGGTGAAACTAAATAAAGTGTTATGTATGGAGTGTAACTGACAGCCGCTCATTCTGGCCCCCTTCCACAATTCCTACTACTTGTCCTGTCCTGCGGGTTTAGCAGGACGTCTCAGCTATAATTGTAAATACTAATAAAATTGTAATACGTTTTTCAGTTGTTTACTGTGCTCATTTAAATATCCTGGGAATACTACCAAGAAGCATTCGTAGAGGTCCAAACTGGCGGAGTTACCAGGAAAATAAATGAACAGAAAAACAGATTCTCATTGGTTGCAATATTTCTTAGTAAGCTATCTCATTATAACATGTGAATACTGTATTTGGTGGAAAGTTTGAAACAGGTGTTTCTTTTATTGTTCGGCTCTCATGCAGAGGATCCCTATCTTGAGAGTGGGCGAGTAATATCAGAAGCGTAGTGAAACTTTGCCGGTGGCGAACAGCTTCTTGGACGCAGGTTTGAGAGCGCCGAGACCTAGGCGAGGGAATAAATATCTGTAATGGCTGGAACGGCTCAGTCCGCGGGACGTTTGTAAGCCTCGCAACAGTAATTTATTTCTTTCGGAGACCGCAACGTCCCTCCGGGGACCCGGCTGTGTGGCCCCTCAGCGGAGGGACACTTCGCCGTTTTCAGTCGACCGCAGTTCCATTATTACAATTCCAATATTGTTTTCATACACCAAGTTTCTTCTGTAGCCAGTATGCAGTAGCTGATGATGCTCAGTCCGCCTGGCTGCTTTGTAACGCCGGCTGCTTCAGCGTGCTTAATATGCAGTTGAAAACCTTCTGTGAGAAACAGAATAATTAGTAATTAAGACCACAACCTTCTGGAAATCATTCAAGCTGTGTTGTATAAAGCTATTCGAAGTATGAAGACGAGAAAGTGGCAAATCTCCAGTTGCCATTACAGCCAAAACGTGATGATGTAGTCTGGTTGTAAAAACACATATTTTCACTCGGGCGTCGCAGGTGGACGTGCACGCTTCTGGTACATGTGGCGAACGTTCGTCCAACCAGTCTTGCGCCTTCTACAGATGTGTTCCTTGTGAAGAAGATACTGCACGATAATAGGGCAGCAGACAGCACACTTCTTGACTGCAATGAGGATCGTCGCGAATGATTAATTGGCTCCTTGCTCATTGGCGATGAGTATTTCGAAATTTGTGGTAAGATCTTATGGGACCAAACTGCTGAGGTCATCGGTCCCTAAGCTTACACACTATTTAGTCTAACTTAAACTAACTTATGCTAAGGACGATACAAACACCCATGCCCGAGGAGGACTCGAACTTCCGGTAGAGGGAGCCGCGCGGACCGTGACAAGACGCCTCAGACCAAGCAATTACACCGCGCGACCGGCAATGAGTAATCAAACTTTGTAGGGCTACCAGTACACTTGTCATTTACTACAAGAATTATTCTTGTGCAATGTGTACGCCTCGTATACTGCTTCAATTCCTGGTACTGTCAGGGACTTTTCCTTGGTGGGAGGAGCGAAACAAGGTGCACTCAGCCTTATTATGCCAACTGAGCAGCTACTTCACTGAGTAGTATCGGCTCCTGGTCACAAAAACTGACACCTGCCAGGGCAGACAGGCGTGCTGACCCCACACCCCCCACATACAGCATCCAGTGACGCCATTGTTGGAGGACGACACCTCCCGGTCGTTAAACTGAAGGGTCTGCCAGGGCCCGGGCATGGACTTTGTGTTAGTTCTTACAGCACGTGTCCACACTAAGTAAGTAATTTTTCATGCACATTCACCCTCACAGTCCCTAGTGTTACACGGCCCTTTATACCCAACCTGTCAAGGAAACTTTTTGAAAATATAATATGCACATCCCAATACTCAGTGTAATCAGTTCTTTAAGGCTGCGTCAAAACTGTAGGCAACGTTCACTACTACCAATGACTGCATACCTTTTTACGTCTTCTCCTATCTTTTTAACTCTGGTGAGGGAAATCTCTTACTTTCTTCAGCCTTGGAAGCTTTCTTTAGCTGGTTCGTGACAGGGAATTTGACTTAAAAGAACTAAAGTGCCCTAAACTATTTCAGCACTGACAACAGCCCTAGAGTAGGTACAAGGCAGAGAAGTCACTGTGTCCCATTTTTGCACCAAAGGTCCATAGAACGAGGGCCAGCGTGACATAAAAATGCATTGAGGGAGATACTAGAACCTATTTTCCTGCCAAGATAAGATCTGAAAGCCAGGTGAAGCATGCAGAACTTGAAGACTCTAGGATTGGTCATTGCCTGCAGCCGTACCACCAAGGAGTGTTCATTTAAATATGAATAGTAGGGACTGATTTTCTCAGAATAATCGTTTCAGTAGAACATGTGTTTTCCCATGTTTGTCCACATGCAGACCTTTTGACTGGCTGGGGTTGGAAACCTGTCGTGTAGTGGGAGAGATTTTATGCCTGGTTCCCTACACTATACAATTTTTGGTTAAATATGACAAAATTCGTTGCTCGGAACTCGTAAGGTCTGCTGCAGTTAACTGGAGAGTTCTCTGCACCAGCAGATACAGCAAAGCTTTGGAACGAAAAGTCACAGGATACTTTCTTCGAGGAGACCAGAAAGAACACCTTCCCGGGAGATCGTAGGAAGCACTTGCTTCACGGAGATCCATGAGTCGTTGCAAGCAAATGCAGCGAGCGAACTCTCTGACTTAAAGCAGAGTACAGAGATTGAGCTGGACTCAAACTCCCAGCCGTTGTTGTCGCCATCTTCCACATTCGCAACGTTTCAATATGGTAAGCAGGAGCCACCAGTGCAGTGAGTCGAGGAGGATGTGAAGCTTGTTAAATTTACATTGGGGTTTAATTGTGTAGTTTTAACGTCCACAACGGCCTAGTTGCTATTATCATGCACTTTGGAAAACCTGTTGGTGCTCATATTTGCGTTTCTGTTGTTTTTTTTTTTTTCTTTTTCGTGATAGCACTAACCAATTATGCAGTCTTTGGCCATATGTACAATATTGTATCGTTATTTTTTCACGTATCCACCCACCTGCGCCAAGGCTATAGTTCATAACTACAACTACAACCCTTTGTCTGCTCGTTAAATGTTTGCGCATTTGATTAAGTGAGGAAGCTCATTTTTCTGATGTCTTATGGTAATAAACTGAATAGTTATAGTGACAGCTAGTTTTCTTTTGTACTTCGACGAGTCCCTTCATGAATAAATCTCGTGAAGTACCAGTACTTTCAGGCTTGGTAAATTTCTTTCGATAAAATGTTTTCCATTATACGACATTGTTTCTCTTGAATTTTCATAATCTTATGGGGAGCTTCCCTTCCCTGTGAATCACCAGGCATCGGACGTCTAGCGTCTTAGGGTTATACTTAACTGTTCAACCGACACCTCACACTAGCCACCTCTGTATCACTTTGTGGCAGGCCGTTCTGGAGTACAGTACCTATTCTCGCGTGTTAGTGAATCATAGACCAGAAAATGAAATGTTTTCTTATAAGAGCGTGCTCTGGGCTGTCAATGGGAGACGAGGTATGTATTTCTCACTCGCTTCACGTATTCGACCACCCACATAGAGCGTGGACTAAGATGCAATAGGTGTCACACAATTGAGTTCAACCCATATTGCACAGCATTGGAGTTTCCATACACCACATTTTAGGCTGAAATGACTGTTTTCCAATAAACTGACATCAAGTTTCAGATTTGGCGTCTGGCATCCTAATCCCAATTAGTCAAGACTATTACAAGAGATAATGGTGATTCAGTGGAAATGCTTAAAGACGGAGTGGAGGCTGAATGGACCACATTCCCGACTCTCCCACCTCAGAAAAATCCGAAGAGGTACCGGGAATCAAACCCAGATCCATCCGTAGCAAAGGCAGCGACATTAACCATTTCAAAAAGGAAACCTTGAAAGAAAACAAATTAATAGACAATTAAATATGTCGTGGAGTGCCTCTGAAGCAGATTTTTCAGTGTTAACCTGAAAACGGAATATTGACACTGTGTGTGTGTATCGAACTTGCACATGGGGGAGTGAGATATTGAATACGAAAACCGCTGCGCAACAGAGGTAAAGAGATGCGTGATATGAAGTACTAGGAAAGAAAATAAAACAGATGGACCCTGTAGCAAACCGAATTGGAAAACGTAATTACGACTGTATGAATAATGAACTGAACTGGGTAGGGCAGAGTATACCTCCAGGTGAATGGATGACCACGGAAAATTTTTGTCAGATTTGAAAGGATAATAAAAAGCAGAAAGGACAACGTAACGGAAGTGATCTGATGACATTAAGACCCATACAGGGACAGAGTGTAAAAGTTCAGGGGAGGGGCTGATCCAACTTTCTTCAGTAGCCTGACAGATCACTGCATGCTGCTATAAGGTCATTGCTGCGAAAACACTCAGTGTGTAGAAACCTTACATCGACGGCAAGTGAGCTCAAAACAGTGCCGATGAGAAAGAGGCAGAACCGTTTCATATAGAATGGACGACCACATTATGTCTCAAAACAATGCAGGTTCGAAAAAGTTGTTGCCAGGTGTTTATCTCCGTAGATGTGCAACCGACATCCCTTGCAACTAGTTTTCCGAGTCTCTCGACCCGCAGCTGCAAAAAGTGGAACTATGAGCCGCACACATAATGTCGGAGTCACTCTCCCAGTCTGTCTCCATATCGTTGGAGTGAGGGGATATTATACCAAAATAGACAAACTTCTAAGATGAGTATTTATCTCCATGTACTCAGAAGAAAATAAGGCTGCTCGCATTCCTAAGGAATTGTTTGCCTTGACTCATCAGTCTGCAACTGTCTCTGGACATTGAACTATGTCGTTACGATGACCCTGTTTCACCGAAATCTATAAACTCAGTGGCGTCGTGTTTGAGGCCTGACACAGCAGTAATCAGACTGATGATACAAATTTGTGTGCTTACCAGATCTGTTTAGCTAGTGGTGGTCACTTGAAAGCAGGATCATAATACGCGCACACACATGTCTCCACAAGTTTATCCCTTAACCACAAACAGTTCTACACGTCGTTTTGTCTGTTCTAGGGAAAAGTTGTTTATGGTCTGCTGTCACTGATAAGATTTTTCGGTAGTGGAAGCCGTCCACATTCTTTATTCAATAAAAACAATACAAATCACCGTTATACTGGTTTATTTCTAGGCAACCAGTTTCGACGTTACACTACGTCATCTTCAGGCCAAAACTGCTCCAATCCATTAATAGCTATTACTAGACTAGTTAAAGGCACTGCTATATTTTTAACACTAAGGTTTCTGGATTGGAGCTGTTTTGGCCTGAAGATGACGTAGTGTAACGTCGAAACTGGTTGCCTAGAAATAACCCTGTATAACGGCGATTAGGATTGTTTTTATTGAACATTGAACAGCCGTAGTCCCATACTCCACCAGAAGATGGAGTTACATTCACTTTCTGTATTGTCCTATATCGTAAGTTTCTTAGCTGATTCAAACTGCACACGAATATCACGTAATATGTTGACAACCATATATATAAACGTTGCTGCGTGTATGGTTATCTCAATTTAAGAAAAATAAGACAAATGTAATAAATGTGTGATGTACATTGATTGTGTGCAACTGTGATACTTATTATGATCTACGTAATGCCAACAAATAACAACAATTTTTTGAGTCTTTAGTTCTCTCTCGTTCTGCTGTTACGTAATTTTTAAGTTACTTCCAGACATCACATCTATTAGAAGTGATTCAATGTTTTGCCGATAGTTAACTAAATATATAACGCGGTAGCTGGATTACGCCACATTGGGTTGATAAATTTTATATCCCTTATAAGCTTTAGAACCGTTAACATGAATGTTACAACTGTCTTCCAATAAAATCAACACGCACTACTTGTTGCAAAATTTCTGGTAAATGATTATCGAACAATAGAAGATAAATTATCTGATGGAATTTCGCGGATGCTGCAAAAATTCTCATTGCTTGAAGTGGCTCTAAAATAGAAGTGTGAATAAAATAAACTAAGAAATTTAAAGCTTCTAGTGGCGAAATAGTATTATTAATAATTAAAAGTGTTTCTTCCATACTCAAATTGAAAGCACGAGTTCATTTCGAAAATGATATTCGGAAACAAATTTAAGTCGTATTAAGATACAGTTGCACATTTAACTGAGCAATTAAAGGTACTATTAAAGTAACGAAAAGATGGCAGCTTCTTTGGAAAGGCCTGTTGGTATAATCTGATGTTCAACGGCGTTGATTATTGCAGTGACAGTACAAACATTACTAGGTTATTCGTATATATATTTGTAACAGACACATTTGCGCACATCAAGAACATCTTTCTTGCCGTATTTGACAAGAGGTTCAATTACTTTTTGTAATCAAAATATGTGTAACGGAAGAACACAATTACGTACATACGTTAAGGAAAACTGAGGGTAATCCTTTATCAGGTCACCTTCCATTCGGAAGGTTGTTGCACTCAGCGACTGTTACATTGATTTGTAAATAATAGATTTTAGCTATCAGTCGTCCTTTTGAAATTTTATTGGCAGATCCAGATTTCAGCTAGAAACTAGCCATTCTCAAAGCACTATCATTTTTGATCAATGCATGTAATGCCTGTTGGTCGGGCTTCATCCACAGTTCATTGTGTTTAGTTAAATGTGTGGGATGAATATTGCTACTAATATCTCATAGTAATTAGACATGGGAAGTACTACAGTAGTATTCAATGAACTGTGGATGAAGCCCCACCAAAGGCATTACATGCATTGATCAAAAATGATAGTGCAATGAGAATGGCTAGTTTCTAGCTGTAATCTAGATCTGCCAATAAAATTTAAAAAGGACGACTGATAGCTGAAATCTATTATTTACAAGATAATCATTTAGTACGATAAATTCTTCAATGAATTTTTGCACATTGTGTATGTCACCTCGCCCGCATTCATATTGATGCGAAATTTCCTGACAGATTACGTTCTGGACTGGCAATCGGATCCAGCACCTTCGCCTTTCGCTGGAAAAGTGCTCAATTGGTAGATAATTCCCGTACAAGGCGAAGTTCCCGGGTTCCAGCCCCGCCCTCGTCCATAGATTTAATTTGACAGAAAGTTTTATATCAGCACACACTCCACTTCAAAGCGAAAAATTCATTTTAGATTTATACTTGTGTGTTCGATGAAAGAAAGACGATGGTTCCCTGTTTCTGGAAACGTGCCCGAAAACTCCTACTGAATACGAAAGTACAACGATTGAGGAATTTAGAAAAACTGGCCTCCCTCTATTAAAAATATAATTTGCCAAGCGCCTCTTTGTGAAAAAGCGTTTTACAGTCACTTTTAGGGCATCGTATCAGAAGCAAGTTACCTTTGCAGGTCCTGTAAAGTAGAGGAAGCAATTCTCGTATGGACCCGAGTCCTTCCCGGTTTAATCAAAGCAATTCTCAGCAGGTGGAAATGCAGTAATGGATCCTCCACAGTAGTATGTGGGAACGCTACAGTGTTGCACTCCCAGGAATAAGGGAACACTTGCCCTCGTACCTGCGAACTACGCTAAATTATTTCTGTGAAATCACATACAGTGTGTGTCAGTCAATTAAATACCGGTCCCACCTGGCAACTGCAGTAATTCCAGATTGCCCCCACACTATTGTTACTGAGTACTGTGCGACAGTGGTATGCCATTTTCGTCTGCCTCAGATTACATTTTTATTGTCATCCATGTTATGGCAACGAATTATTGCAGTAAGACCGTATCAGTACAATAAGCACCTTCTGCTTTTGTCAGTTTAACACCGTACATTTTTGAACAAGTGTTTTTGTACGATAAAGCTGACAGCATTTTTAATTTCCGGCACAATAGTGGCATCTCAGGTAGGTAAATACGTGCAAAATAAGACTGAAACGAAGCAACAGCATTTCAAAAGTATTTTGACATAACGTTTTTAAAGCCTCTTCTTCTTAGATGCGAATGTTTATTATTCTCTGGCAAATAATTAATCAAAGTTATTATTACTGAATCATGCCACCACCAAAAGGAAAAGAATATTTTACAGATTTGAAGAAAGCAGTAGTACGTGCTTTGAAGAATGTAGGCTGAGGGGGGTAGCACTTTTGGAATATCAAGGCAGCTGTGTTTGTTTGAAACAAAATTTATACACTCCTGGAAATTGAAATAAGAACACCGTGAATTCATTGTCCCAGGAAGGGGAAACTTTATTGACACATTCCTGGGGTCAGATACATCACATGATCACACTGACAGAACCACAGGCACATAGACACAGGCAACAGAGCATGCACAATGTCGGCACTAGTACAGTGTATATCCACCTTTCGCAGCAATGCAGGCCGCTATTCTTCCATGGAGACGATCGTAGAGATGCTGAATGTAGTCCTGTGGAACGGCTTGCCATGCCATTTCCACCTGGCGCCTCAGTTGGACCAGCGTTCGTGCTGGACGTGCAGACCGCGTGAGACGACGCTTCATCCAGTCCCAAACATGCTCAATGGGGGACAGATCCGGAGATCTTGCTGGCCAGGGTAGTTGACTTACACCTTCTAGAGCACGTTGGGTGGCACGGGATACATGCGGACGTGCATTGCCCTGTTGGAACAGCAAGTTCCCTTGCCGGTCTAGGAATGGTAGAACGATGGGTTCGATGACGGTTTGGATGTTCACGTCCACGCTGTCGCGGCATGCTACCAGTGTTAAAGACTGCGATGGAGCTCCGTATCCCACGGCAAACTGGCTGACACTGACGGCGGCGGTGCACAAATGCTGCGCAGCTAGTGCCATTCGACGGCCAACACCGCGGTTCCTGGTGTGTCCGCTGTGCCGTGCGTGTGATCATTGCTTGTACAGCCCTCTCGCAGTGTCCGGAGCAAGTATGGTGGGTCTGACACACCGGTGTCAATGTGTTCTTTTTTCCATTTCCAGGAGTGTAGAATCAGTGGCCTTACGAGTAACAATCCGTTGACAATGCCGACTTCGGGTAACTACCCTCAAAGTCGACGGAATTATCAGAAGACTATCACTAGCAAATCCTCGGAAACAGCACAACAAATTACTAAGAAGCAATCAGTGCGGCGTAGCAGTTAATATATATACAGTAAAACATCTGCTTCACTTTCAGGGCTTCACAGGTCTCCGGAGTTGACAGAAACCTCTCCTATGTCATCAAATGGAAGAACATGAACCACATTTACTACACGAGTAGAGCGCTGCAAGTGGACAGTAAAATATTAGTACAAGGTGCTACAGAGCGGCGTAAATAAACTGGATTTGTTGTAATCCGATGGGATTCAGTACATTTGTCGCTTTACAGGTGAATGAAGGAATCCACATCAAACCATGAAATTTGTGAAGAGGAAACACTGTGGAACTAGGTTGCTTCTCTGATAAAGGTCTTGGTCCTTTTTTTATGGTATTGTGAACTGACTATAGGCACATTTAGGACACACGTATGGAACCATCCGATATGTAACACGTCATGAAACTGAGTTTTTCGAAACGACAACGATCTAAAGTATCGTTCTGTACGTAACCAGGAATATCTTAGAAGGGGTAAAAGTAAAGATTTTGACGTCTTGACATCCAAGTTCGAATATAAATCCGATGTAGCATACGTTGAAGGTACTGGAAAGATTTGTTAGACGAACAGAGTCCGAAATTAAGCAGATGTCTACGAAAGTTTTCGCTATCAATAGGAAAAGATACCTCACTACACAAGAGGAACTCTAATTGAATCTATACGTGCAAGATGTGCTACTGTAATAGCAGCAATGGGGTATGCAATGAAGTGTTAACTTCACTTTTGAGACAAAAATGTACTTATTTTGTTTCTTTCCACGTATTAAAGATTTGATTAATTGTTAGAACACTTATGAGCTATGAATTTCTTAATTTCGACGTAAGATGTACTGTTGTTAGAAAAATTATTTCTATCTTGTACATTCGGTGCTCTGACTCGTGTAGAAATTGTAAATATGTCATATTAATAACTAATTGTTCGGCGTAATCTGCTTGTTGGTATATTTTTCATATATTTATAACGAAACATACTGCAACTATTTTAAATTGACAGACCGACCTAACAAAATTCGTCAAACATTTCCTTATTATTATTTAATGACAACACATCTACAAATTAGAAAAAGCGTTACAAATATATATATATATATATATATATATATATATATATATATATATGTGTGTGTGTGTGTGTGTGTGTGTGTGTGATGGGGAAAGCCCGACATTACTACCAAGAAACAGGTTACGCCGAACAATTGATCGATAATACGACATACTTAAATTAATTATTTAGTTGTAGGGCACTGATAACCTCGCCGTATAGCGTCCATAAGCTCTAGACACACACCTTCTTAGTTGTAATGTTTGATTGTGATGTTTATTACTTTATTTTTGCACAATAAACTGAGCAATACGACTTGCAAAACACTTGGCCCAACATTCGTTCTCAAAACATGTCTGAATGCCACTGCATACTTGCCCTTGGAACATGAAAAGTCAGCGACATCACTTTGAACGGTCTGCATCTGAACTGCATTCACAAGGAGAATCTGACACGAAACGCAAAGTCTCTTTGGAATGAAGAATAACATTCACTATGTAGCGATTATTCTGAAAAGAACATGTCACTGATGTGGCAAATGAAACTTATGATTAATCCAATCAACAGCAGATACAGCCCTTTGAGCATACAGCTGAGAATATATTCATTCGAGCGCAACTTTCTAGCGCCATCCCATCGCTGTCGGCGTCTGGTCTGTCTGATGTGATGAAGCTACTGAAGCAGAAATCATCAATGAGTTTGTGCTGAGGAGATGAGGTAAGTTCATACGGAGAAAAGTGCGAAGCTCTGGTAGGAAATTTTACAAATAATGCATATTTTGCTACAAGGGATCATTTACTACACGGCAAAATTTATCTCTACGCATTTGGGAAATTAAAAACTTACAATTCTCTCAGAAGGTAAATTTGATCCAGCTCAGTTTTTATAGCATTTTTGTAACGTACGCAAGTATTCAAAGCGTTAAAATGTATAAGCAAACCGGTTTAATAGGCAACATCTGTGTTTAAGAATGTAAACAATTTTCTAGTTTTGGCGCATCGTAATCTGCCAAGAGGATGTCTCAGAAGAAGAGCAACTGACATTCATCAGTCCATTGCTGGACTGAAGCGTCTCATGTTTCATTCATAATTGGTTTAAATTCACCACAATTTGAGTTCTGTCGCTGTCAGTTAATAAATATTTACCGCATATAAGAAATTACATCTGTGATTGCCAGGCTATTTTTATATTAATTCCTTGTGACAGTTTTGCACGTGAGATATTCTGTAGTTTAACTGGGTCCCTGATGAGGCAGGATAGGCAGAGAGGGCGAGAGAGTAACTTGCTGTCCTGTTGGACTCCTGTGAGTTTCAGCTCAGTTTTCAGAGGAGAAATTTAGGGGGATGAAGTGAAGTGTGCGCACTGGAAGGTACAGCCGGAAGCGTTGTTTGACGCTGGTGCCTAGGAATCATACTCTGACAGTTTTTCGCATAAGGTATCCTCGCGGGCCCTCATTCAAAGAGGTCGTATAATATGTGAAGAGCATTTGCGCCGGCGCCAACTTTGTTGTTCACTGACGGCTAGCCTTCCTGGAACACTCTGGAGTTCTAAGTGCATTACAGATACTGACATTTGTGTACCATGAAATGCGATCCAGCTACATTGTGTCCATGAGTTCTTTTATGAGTTCGTAAAGCGGTGGTCCAACTTTCTGGCGCCGCTTTATGCGGGGTGAACACACTCTTGTCTGAAAGGCTGCCTGAAAGGTTGTAAGAGGGTTTCTCATTGCAATCTGAAAAACTAGCAAAGAAAGGGAATTCATGATGTCAGTTTCCATGAAATTTCGACGTGGAGACTAGGGCATTGGCTAAAGTGAAAAACTGAACTGAAGGATGGGAGTGCAAAAATAATTGCGTACATGGCAATCAGACGACTGATTAACTTTTGATACGAGGGGAGTTATTTTATTAACAACAATATCATTGACCAACATTTTGCAGAGCCTTTTTCATTGACGCACAGAATGTGTGCGGAATGGTAGAGAGGAGAGAGAAGTCTGTTTTGGTGGAGATCGCTTCGCCAGTGGATTCTGAGAAAAACACATGACCTGCAGATTATGACAAGAGCACTTGGTCCGGGTCTTCTGTAGAGGGATGTTCTCGCAGATGCCAGCTGATGCGTTGCAGAGTGCAGCAGATGATGGCGCTCGCAACTCTCCACTATACTAAATGCAGATTACAGCGAGATTCTGCAGCTTAAGCGAACGGGCTATGACACTTACCGAGCGTTTGCAGGCACGTTGTCAGAATCAAGTAGGGTCTGCAAATCTTATCCTTTACTCAAGTTACTGACGATTCATTCATAACACATCACAGATATTATTTGTGTGTTGTGGTTTTCATACTTCTGGCACAATGAGGCAATCACTGTGTGTCCACCGTGTATTTGCCTTTCCACGACTCATCTGTAAGATCCCGGTTTGATCCCTTTCACCTGAGCTGTCCGATCTTTGCCAGGTTATTTACGTGTTAGATTACAACTATCCCATATTAATAATTGTCAGTTTTTGAGTTCCATGCAGTTTTAAGACTTAGTCTATCCTGTGATCGTTCCTAGTTTAAGTATACGTTAGTAGAGATCTTCATAACAAACCAGTGAGAGACAGCGTTTCATTTCATAGTTATATTATTCCTCGGCTTTTCATCTTTCGTGAGGTGCAACACTCATGTCTAACGTTTGCTAATGTTACCCCTGTTCAATTGTTTATTTTTTGCGTTACAGCTTGACTAAGGTGTATGAGTCAATAGTGACCAATTTATCGGCAACTCCAACCGATGCCGATCATTCTCACATCATCAGCGGCATGTCAAAACCACAGTTGACCCTCCACGCAATAAATGAAATGTAATAATACATGAACTTAAGTTGCTGACTACGAACACTTTGGACAGAATGGTAGGAAATTGAGGTTTAACGTCTGAACAACAACGCATTCTTTAGAAACAGAGCACAAGATAAAAATGGACAAGATTATAGACAGCGCTTGGGTACATTTAGTAGGAATCATTCCGCAATTAATCTCAACTGGAGGCAAGTTTCATCACCGGTCTTCTCAAATTACAATATATTTATTGCACTGCTTTTCAGCGATGATCGTATAGGCTGGCATGTTCTCCTCGCGATAGACCAACGGGAACCGGAAGTCACTGACTGTCCAGCTGATTAAGTTGCTGTCTCTTAAGTAGTGCCTAAAAGGCCGTGATCAACGGCATAAGGATGCGTAAGAGAATGGAAACACTGCATTAAAGACACATAGCATGTATCCAAAGAACATGTGGCCTGTGATTGAAAAAGTATCGTGATGGTCTCTCCATTGGGAAAAGATTCCGGACTAGACGCCATTCGAATTTCCGGGGGTGGACTGCCAAACTGCCAAAGGGGAGCTAACCACGGGACACAGACTGAATAACCAAGGAAAGGGTAACATACTGCCTGTCGGAGCGTGTAGCATCAGAAGTTTGAACGTGTTAGGTAAACTATAAAATCTGAAAAGGGAAATGTAAAGGCTCAGTACAGACGTAGAGGATGTCAGTGAAGTGAAATGGAACGAAGATAATGATTTCTGATCTATCGATTATGGGGTAATATCAACAGCAGCAGAAGATGGTATAAGCGATGTAGGATTTTTTATGAATAGGAAAGTAGGACAAAGAGTGTGTCACTGCGAACAGTTCAGTGATATGACTGTTATCCTCAGAATCGAGAACAAACCAACACTAACAGCAATGGTTCAGATATATACGTCGACATCATTAGCAGAAGTTGAGGAGACAGAGAAAGAATACTGAACTGGTAATTCAGTATGAAAAAGGAGATGATAATCTAATAATCATGGGGTATTGGAACGCCCTAGTAGAGAAAGGAACAGAGGGTAGGGTTATGGGAGAATATGGGATTGGTATCAGGACTGAGGGGGGAGAAAGACTAACTGAGCTCTTTAGCAAATTTCAGTCAGTAATAGCATATACACTGTTCAGAAATCGTAAGAATAGGAGGTATACCTGGAAAAGACTTGGAGGTACTGGAAGATACCAGCTTGATTACATTTTGGTCAGGCAGAGATTCTGAAATCAGTTACTGGATTGTAAGTTGTAGCCAGAAACAGATGTAGACTCGGATCATAATTAAGTAACAATGAAGAGTAGGCTGAAGTTTAAGAAACTAGCCCGAAAGAATCAAAATGCTAACATGTGGAATAAGGAAGTACTAAGGAATGATCAGATGTGCTTGAAGTTCTCTATGGTTATAAATATATAGATACTGAGATTAGGGATGCTTCAGTAGACAGTTAAGTTGTAGAGGAATGGGCATCTCTAAAAAGAAGTCACAGAAGCTGGAAAGGAAAACATAGATAGAAGGAAGGGTATAGGGAAGGTAACTGCGAAGAAACCTTGGGTAACAGAAGATTTGCTCCAGTTGATCGACGAAAGAAGGAAGTACAACACTGCTCAAGGGAGTCCTGGACTACAGAAATGTAAGTCACTTTGGAGTTAAGTGAATATGATGTGTAAAGAAGCTAAGGTGAAATGCATACAGGAATACGTGAAGAAATCGAATAAGAAATGGTCATCGGATGGACTGATTCAACGTGTAGAAAAGTCAAAACAATCTTCGGTGAAATTAAACGCAAAGGTGGCAACATTGAGAATGCAATGGGAGTTCGACTGTTAAGCGCACAAGAGAGAGCGAGTACGTGGAAACAGTACATTGAAGACTTCTACGACGGGGAAGACTTGTCAGATGATGGGACTGAGGGAGTAGTGGGAGTCGATATCGAAAAGACATAGGGGATCCGGTATCAGTTAGAATTTAACAGTGCTTCAGGAGACTTGCAAGAATCATGAGACTGGCGATGTACCACCAGACTTTCGAAAAAAAAAAAAAAAAAAAAAAAAAAGACAGTCTCACAATCCCGAAGATAGCGAGGACAATAACACAATCATCTTAAATGCTCATGCGTCCAAGCTACTGACTGGAATAATACATGGAAGTCTGGATACGAAAACTGAGGAACTGCTAGATAACGATCAGGTTGGCTTTAGGAAAGGTAAGGGAACGACAGAGTCAGTTCTTATGTTGCTCTTGATAATGGAAGCAAGACACGTTCACAGGATTTGTCGATCTGGAAAAAGTGTTTGACAATTAAAACTGTTCCAAGATGTTCGAAATGCTGAGAAAAATGGGAGTAAATCACAGGTAAAGGTGAATAATATTTCTACAAGAAACAGGAGGAAACAAGGAGAATGGAAGACCAAGAACGAAGTGCTCGGATTAAAATTGTGGTAAGAGGAGGATGTAGTCTTTCGCCCCTACTGTTCAACCTACACATAGGAGAAGCAGTAGCGGAAATAAAAGAAAGGTCCAAGAGTGAGATTAAAATTCAGGTTGAAAGTACATCAATGATAAGTTCGCTGACAACATTACTATCCTCAGTGAAAGTGAAGTGGAATTACATGCCATAATGAATGGAATGAACTGTCTGACGAGTGTAGAATATGGATTGAGGGTAAGCCTGCAGAAATAAGGTAAGAGATAAATTAAACATCGAAATTGGGGACCCATAAATACATGAAGTGAAGTAATTCAGCTACCTTGGAAGTAAAATAACACATGACGGAAGAAACAAAGATGACATAAAAAACGGATTAGCAGGCAAGAAGGTGCATTCTTGGTCAACATAATTCTGCTACTGTGAAATATCGGACTGAATCTGAGGAAGAAATATATAAGAACGTGCGTTTGGAGCACAGCACTGCATGCTAGTGAATTGAGGACCGTGGGACAAAAAGAAAGGAAGGAAATCAAAAGGTTTGCGATATGGTGTTACAGAAGGACGTAGAAAACTATGTGGACAGATAAGATAATGAGTGAGGAGGTTCTCAGCAAAATCGACTATGAAAGGAACGTGTGAAAAACAGTTACAAGGACAAAGGAAAGGATGACAAGACTTGTGTTAAGACATCAGGCAATTAATTTCGAAGGTATTAGAGAGTAAAAATGGTAAGAGAAAACAGAGATTGGAATAGTCCCTACATCCAACAAATAATTGAGGACATAGATATAAGAGCTACTATGAAATGAAAATTTGGCATTAGAGAGGTATTCGTGGCAATCTGCTTCAAACCAATCAGACGACTGATGGCTCGAAAAAAAAAGATCATACAGGCGTAAGGAAAAAAGAGCGCTGAATTATAGTTGTCCATAATACCCAATAATCAATGTGAAGAAGGGAATGAGAAAGAGTGAGAGATGAGTGCGGCTAATTGGATACGCTGATTGAAGCTTTTACCTGGTCATCTGCTGAAGAAGGCTTATTGAGCAATCGGCGAGCAGCTGCTGCACCTTTTCATCCTCAGATTCAGGCAGATGGTTTCGCCGAGTGAGAAACTTTGTCAGAGAATGTTTACCTACTGTAATTACAAGGCTTGAATTTTGAACTCCTGATGACCATTACTTTACAAGGTGTGGATTATTTGCGATCCATATTGCGAGGTAAAAGGCTACCCGTATGTAATTTCTAATTAAATATCTTCGGCGTCGAACGGAAACACAACACACTAGGAAGGGAATCTGATCTTACGGCAAGAAACGCCCCTGCTAGGCTAATGATCTCTAGCGAATAACAAATAATATCAAGCTTCCATTACTGATCTCTTCCAGACACCGAAACATTCGTGTTGAGTTTGTATCCACGGGCAGGGGGGAAGTGGGACACACAAACTCTTCTTAGTAGCAGTAGTCCATCATCTTATCAAGTCATCAGTATCCTGGCTGGTTTGATGCAGCTTTCCAAGTGTACGAAGCCAGAATGTTGCGGTTAGTTGTGACCCATGGCACGAGTGTAGAGACGATATCTGAGCAGACCTAACAAGACTGTGCTAGAGTACTGCTTAAATGTGTGGGACCTGTAGCAAATACGAGTAGGACTAACAAGGAAAACGGGCATATACGACGAATGAAAGTACGAATTGTCACATGTTTGTTAGACTCATGGTCGATGGTCACTGAGATGCCGAAAAACAGACTACCTGGACGCTAGTCCCAGCTATGGCACAACTTTGACTTCATTGCATCAGCTTCTGTCCTTATCTAAGATAAAGTAGAGACTCAAATGTGTCCAGGAAAATGTAATTCCATCTGATCAATAGATCACCTGTGCCTGAGGTACAGGCAGAATTTCCACATTACTGACTAAGGTGGGGTGCTAATCCAATATAGGAGAGCCTCGGCAATACCGAAGATTTAAGAAGGGGAAAACGGGCTGAATGTGAGACTGAAGTTTATCTTAGGGGGCATTGAACTACGCTAGTCTACGTGTCAGTGTGAAAGCCCCAATAGTGCAATGGTTAGCACATCTGCCTAACACACAGGAAACCTCGGTTCAAGTCCCGGTCGTAGCAAAGATTTTAATTCATTTGTTCAACTTCTGCTTTTATCGAAGATGAAATTGAGACCCATAAGTCTCCTGGGAAATGTAATTCAATGCGATCACATTACGCTCCCATAGAGATTGCGAAGACAAGGTCAGACTGACTCCATTACAGCATGCACATAGACGTTAACGCAATTGCTCTTCGCGAACTGAGTATGCGAAAGGAAATGGAAGAATCCGTAATACGAGACATGTGATTGCTCGGCTTTTATTAGTCCGATTCGCGCGAGTTTTCGTTACTGCGTTGGTAAACGTGTCTGAAAAGTACCTGTTCACTGGTAGCTATATGGGATTTCTGGTCTGTCGTCAGGAACTCGCATTAAATTTTGCTGTAAGACTGATATAAAATGTGTAAATCTCGGAAGTTGTAGTGCACATTCAGCGCGCATGTGTGTGTGGGGGTGGGGGGTAGTTGCCTAATGTTGAGCCCGGTCCGCAACCGAAATATCACGCCTATAAATGAATTAAAAACAGCCCTGCCATAGGCAACCCACGCCTAGAAGAATACATTAGATGAGGAATCTAGTAATGATGTATTCTCCTCTAGCTTAATTACGAGATCGATAACGTTGAACAGATATCGCCCTAGACTAGAATGAATACAACTATACACAGTAAAATATTTTTTTTCAAAGGACAGAAAAATCAAAAAATGTATAACAGAATGCTAAATCCTACTGTTACTCTGGCTTGGAGATGGGGATCATGTGAATTTCCTCAAAATCGCACTCCCATTAATTGTACGGACACACTAAACTGTTTTATACTGATTATTCTCGTGACACAGAAGACCTTCACCCTGACTGGCACTGGCAAAAAGAGCTCAGAGAACAAGCAAATTGAGCTAAATATATTTATTGCAAAGCCATCGTGCGTATGCCACTGATCACTGTGCTGTGAGGAGTTATACTACAGCCTTGGTTCCTGTGCAGGGTATATACACTGCGTACCTACAAATTCTTATTTATACCAGAGACGTTCTCTTTCAAGCCAAAATAGCGGCGAATGGAAGTTGCTCAGGAGTTGCCAAATGAAGTCAGTAACGATGCAAACTAATGAAAAGTATCACTACAGGAGACAAAACATGCGTGGACTGGTATGACATCGAAACTGAGGCTCAGTTATCCCATTGGAGGCATTATGGATCGCCAAGAGTGAAAAAAGCTCGGCAAGTGCGGTCGAATTTGAAGGTTCTGCTGACTTATTTTCAATTTTAATGGCATAGTGCATCGTCACGAGTTCTTGCGATAAATTCAAACGATAAATAAGGAATACTACTCATAATTTCAATGCCGTTTGTGGGGAGCCATCCAAAATAGATATGTGGCGAAAGAATTCACAGCTTTTTCACCATGAGAATGCACCTGCTCACACTTCTTTGTTTGCTCGGAATTTTTGGCGAAAAACAACTCTCTAATAATTTTCCAGCCTCCATATGTGCCATACATGGCCCCATATGACTTTTGTCTGTTTTCAAAAATAAAGAAAATCTAAAAGAAACGTCACTCTACGAGCTTGAGAAGATGAAAAGCGAATCACTGAAAGAGCTAACTGTTACCGCGAAGATCAAGTTCCGGAAGTGTTTCGGGGATTGAAATAAACGCTGGCATAAGTGTATAATATCTAGTGAAGACTAATTTGAAGGAGATAACATCAATGTACACGAATAAATAAAATTATTGCCAAAAATGAATATTCCCGATGTTTTATGAACACACAAGTGGTAAAATAGGAAGTACCCTCTGTCATGCACTTCGCTGTGGTTTGCAGAGTGGATATATGTTGTACAGAGACAAAATCGCCACGTAAATCTTATTAGCGAATGGCTGAGTCGTGTCGCAGTACTTTCCAATAATTTTTGCCACTAGGCGGAGATATATAGTCAGTCCATGACGTGCGGAATATACTACTGTATCTCCCAGCTCTCGATTGATGTGAGAATATATCACAGTTCCATCTTAGTATCTGAAGGATTATTAGAAAGTATTTTTATTTGTAATTTAATCCAATGACAACGTGTATAAATACCCTAATGATTGCTGTGAAATCGCACTTAATACATATCAGTTAGTGTGATTGATTGATTTATTTGCTAGGATAGTTTTTGCATATGGTAGACCTCAGAATAGTTTTACAAAAGTAGAGCAACACAACGCTTTTTACACTACCATACACTTTCAATTCTTTCTCCTCTAACGTAGCACAAAACACATATTTCTGCGAATTATTTTTTCTTCTCCCTCGGTGGTATGTGTATCGGGAAACAAACTCTGCTTTTTGCCTGAAGTCTCACAGGGATACACTCACTAGTCGTAGCTGTGCAACTTAAGTGCTGAAGCCGGTTTGATCTTGTGATACACAACGAAGGAGATGAGGCTAGATATATCAGAAATATTAAAAAAGTATATCTCTATATCCCTTCACTGTGTGCCGCGTGAATAGAAAGAGAGCACTCATCTGGTCTTGAAGATCTACGCCACCCATTCCTCAAGTGCACTTTGAACTACTGCTTGTAGTTCTGCAGAATCACACTGAAGTATAAATCACTTACATCATTATCACTGTTAAAAACTCTATCAACAAGCTTCCTTCTCATTATCATCATGTAATAATCTCTTCGCCATCTTCGCTGTTTACTAACGTCGGCTACCAAGTGACATACAGGGCTGTGCTTCGTTTCACATTACATTTAAGAGCCATCACTTCGCTAAAAATTGAACTCTATACATTCATACAGCGGAGCCCTCATTCGCGAGCTAAGCTCGTCACGCCATTTAAGTACCATAGCAGCTTGAAGCGAATACAGCTCGTCATTTTATGCGTTTGAATTAATAAACGCTTTTAATTAAAATTACTTGGACCTTCATGCGACTTGATGTCACACTGTAACTTTAGCAGTGTCTGATGTCGGCGACAGGTATCGATTTATGTTGTGGAGGGGTGTGCGATTGTTCCTATACTTTTTTTTTACCAGTCGGTCGGTGCACCACAGTTCGTGTGATGTTAAAACGTGACAAAAAGAGGTAACAGTTCTAGTTCCGTCGATAACATGTGAGAGTCGTACACAGCTCTTTGACGGTAATCTACACCCGCGCATCAATTGTTAGGTGGCCGAGATAACAGCCACACGCGCAAGCTGATACGCCGGTGTCACTGTGATGGCGGCTTTTCATGAGCCCGGACCGTCGCTCTACCTGACACGGAAAGTCTGATGGAGCGAGCCCCGGATGCGTCGGCTGCCCCTCACCGCCGATCAGCTGGTGCGGCTTTCCGCCGCGCGACTTAATTAGCCGGCGAATGAATCGGTGTGTCGCTGCGGCGCGTCTAATGAACTGGCCAGTTATTGAACTCCCTGAGGAAATTACGCAGGCCACGTCATTATTCACGGCGGTGACCGCCCCCCTTCAGCGTTAATGTCCGGCGCGTGAATAATCACCGGCGTGGACGGCGGCTGCGTCAACTCCACGTCACGCCGACACCCGCTGCCTGTCGGCGTTGCGGTCATGTCGCTATGGTCGTCGGCAGATTCATTTTCCCGCAGGCAATCTTCGCTCTGGGCTACTGCTATACCTGTTTTTGCAACATCTTTAAAAATTAATGAAAAGCAGTAAACAATTTTGCTGCATACGGAACGGTTTTGTAGCATATGTAACGGTTTTTTCTTCTCTTGGTTAAGCAGAGATCTGGTGCGGATCAAAGACGACGGGGAGGTGGGGGTGGACATGAAAACTTCATCCCCTCCTCCTAACACCCCCCCTCCCCAAAGGAAAAGGAACAATAAGACTGCCGGCCGAAGTGGCCGTGCGGTTAAAGGCGCTGCAGTCTGGAACCGCAAGACCGCTACGGTCGCAGGTTCGAATCCTGCCTCGGGCATGGATGTTTGTGATGTCCTTAGGTTAGTTAGGTTTAACTAGTTCTAAGTTCTAGGGGACTAATGACCTCAGCAGTTGAGTCCCATAGTGCTCAGAGCCATTTTTGAACAATAAGACTGGAAGACCAAGAGCGAAATTCTCGGATTACAAAGAGTTTATGGCAGGGATGTAGTTTCCTCTGCTGTTCATCCTGTACGTCGAAGAACCAATGACAAAAGTTAAAGGTAGGTTTAGAAGTGGTTTAAAATTCAGGATGAAGGTTCAAAAATGCTTCAAATGACTCTGAGCACTATGGGACTGAACTGCTGAGGTCATCAGTCCGCTAGAACTTAGAACTACTTAAACCTAACTAACCTAAGGACAACACACACATCCATGCCCGAGGCAGGATTCGAACTTGCGACCGTAGAAGTCGCGCGGTTCAGACTGTAGCGCCGAGAACCGCTCGGACACTCCGGCCGGCCAGGATGAAGGAAAATCAAAGACAAGATGCGCTGTGATATTGCTATTCTCTGTGAAAACGACGACGTACGGCACAAAGTGAAGAATACTGGACAGAGAATGAGATCTGCAAATAGGCTGAAGAAATATTTATGTAATAAAAAATAGCAAAAAAAGAGACTCGTGATGGAATTAACGTCGAAACTGGGGACCGTGAACTAGTGGAAACGAAGAATTCTGCTACCTTGGAAGCTAATGTTTGACGGGACAAGCAAGAGGGGCTTAAAAAAAAAAGATAGAGTGTACTAAAGAGTACATCCCTGGCCAGATGAAGCATACTAGTATCATTGTGTGGTTGTCAACCACGGACGCTAGGGCCACCAGCGGAGAAGAGAATAGAAGCGTTTGAGACGTCTTGCTATAGAAGAACGCTGAAAATAACGTGGACGGATAAGAAATGAGGAGATTCTGCGCAGAATTGACGAGGATAGAAATGTGGAAATCACCGACAAGAAGAAGGGACAGGACTTTTGGTCATGTGTTAAGACATCAGGGAATGGCTTCCATGGTACTAGAGGGAGCTGCAGAGGGCAGATACTGCAGGGGGAGTCCGACACAGGAACATATGCAACACGATGAGTGCACTCAAAGATTAAGAGGTGGGCACAGGAGAGCAATTCGTGGTGGGCCGCATCAAACCGATCAGCTGACTGATGACCCAAATAATAATAATAAAACACCTAAAGTCTTTACAAGAGTGAGAAACTGTGTGATGACCTGATAGAAAAAGAAATGGGATTCGGTATATCCATTATGAATCGCTAAATACAGCTGTGATTTAAATCAGCTGTTTACAATGGTATAGTAAGCAACCAAACATTTTTTTATTTTTGATACGACTTATTTTCTGTTCCATTAAATAGTTTTCAAACCACTGCAGGCTAATATCAGATGCAGATATTACAGGAACATTACCTTGAACGTCTGCCGCCAGATACTGCTGCTGTGGCCGTGGCTGTGGTGCTGGAGAAAATAACAGAATATTTGCACCGGTAACGAAGAGTTTATGAAACGAAAGGGCGGTTGTGGTTTACTATACGTACATTGCAGTGTCTCCTGATATTCGTGACAAAACTCATTCTGACAATGCACGTTTTGCCAGTTGTAGCCACATATATATATATATATATATATATATATATATATATATATATATATATATATATATATATATATATATAAAATTAATTCGAACTTGGTTCCTCACTCATTCACAGTAAGTGAACAATGAACATATGTACAAAGAATGTGACTATTCTAGGCATACTATTTTTTCACATCGCGACCTTGTATCAGAAAATAAATACTTGCAAACACAGATAACGAACGTGAGTGAAAATTAGAAGCTCTTGATTTGTTCATACGTGACAATATAAAAGTAATACTGAACCAAAAGTTACACAAAAAGTAAAGGAATAGAGTGAAATAGTTGGCTGATGGCTCTGAGCACCATGGGACTCAACATCTTAGGTCATAAGTCCCCTAGAACTTAGAACTACTTAAACCTAACTAACCTAAGGACATCACACACACCCATGCCCGAGGCAGGATTCGAACCTGCGACCGTAGCAGTCCCGCGGTTCCGGACTGCAGCGCCAGAACCGCACGGCCACCGCGGCCGGCGTGAAATAGTTACTACATAATTAAAGAGGAGATAAGTTATTATCATACGTGGGATACCTTTTCTTTTTAGAACCCTGGCAATACAAATAATTAAAAAAATTAGTCATGAGTAAACAAAAAGAATGACGTAATTCTACATGAATAAGTGAATGATAATCGATGTAGGAAAATGAACATGTCTTACTCTTAAATTTTTGGAGGTGTTTTTGGTGCCAGGATGTGTTGGAAATTTTGGAAGAAAAATTTCTATGTTGATTTAGTTTATTCACTGAGGATTTTTTGAGGTGATTTTAGCTTGTGAATGTAAATCTCTCAATGTATTGCACAGAAAAATTGTCATTGATGTTACCAACGGAGTGTTCAGACTAGACTTGTGTAAGTTTTTGAGACGATGGGCATGTATTATCTGTTAAGGAGTTGCAAAGTTTCTCTCTGTCGGTCCTATACAGAAGCAAGAATAAGAGCATTTCAGTTTATGTATGCACTACTCCTTGACACTATGCATCACCCCACCACCCGTCTTCTTCTGTACACACTACTATAAGCACTGATGTAAACAAATTATTTCAATTATATTAAAACACTAGCTGGAGGCTTCGTACACATGGAGTTTATTTTTACTTCTGACACTTCTTTGCATACAACGTTTGAAGTAGTAATATTGGAAACATGAACAAAGAGTTTGCTTGCTTTACTAACACGAAAGACAGCCACTTAGAGCTGGCGGTGCGAAAAGCAACTGACTCTGAAGGTCCACGCCTGCAACTCACATTGTCTTCCTTCGTGCTTTGTTTATGGCGATGGCGTAAGAAAAGCACACCAGGAATAGTACACGTTTACAGGAAAACGGGGAATCGTTAGGAGTAAGCGGGATTCGCTGTATAAAAACGTGTTCGCCTGGATTGTTTCCTGTCAAAATTTCCACTTTTGTGATGTTAGGTAATAGAAAGTAACTTCAAGCATCGTATATTGCACATTTAAATTTCGCAATATAATAATCGGAACGCCGTTTTCCCAATTATTTTTTGTGTTGGAAGGGCAGGTGCCCTAAATGAGTTTAAAAATGAGACTTAGTAATTACTACAGTCAGTGCAGTGGTAGTGCAGCTTTAAAATTGTGTATATTCGACTATTCAAAGCTAGAATCAGAACTGGCTACGTCCAAATAATGTAGTTTTGAGAAAATTTCAATATTTATTTCCGCATTGTTGCTTCGTGGTTTTATTCTCTTTGTGCGTGGAACAATTACATTAGCAATTACATTCGTTAGTTAAAAATGACAGTTCTAGAAAATATAAGTAATTTATGATCGAGATATGGGGCAATACTCTTTGGGGATAGCAACTTTTGTTACTGACTTCCTGGACATAACCAGTTCCGTTTCTTACACTGTTGCACATAAACAGTTTCGTCACATATTTATGTTAAACACCAACAAACAAAGGCTCGCTACTTTATAGCAGGAAGCCTATTAAGTAACCAAATTAGGACTCCTTCCTGTGAGTTACAGTATAAAAGTACAACATGTTAATAACTACATCCAAAAATGCCTGTTAGATACCAATTAAACATTGAATACTAAATTACAATTGAGAAGGATGATTTTACATATTTTAATAGGTTGGTTCCTTTAAGTTATACGAATATTTTACACCCTTTCCATCTGTATTGTCATTTGCACCACCAGTTAAGTCTTTATAGTAAACCAAACGTTCATCCTGTCCCCAGTCTTCTCCGAAATGTTTGGTAAGTAAATTATTTCTATGTTTCAGTTTCCCTGTCTTTATTTTAACTTGAGAAATTATTGATATTTTATCATGCCAGAGCACGTCTTTCCCCTTTTGCATACTCCTTAACACTGGTGACAGTCGATTCTGTAGTTTGGTCCGCCTCTCACTAACATATTTTGATGAAATTATGTCTTCAAGGATTAGAACCGATATGACTGAGTTCCTTATGATTGAATAGTTTCTTCTTTAGCTTGCTTGCAGTCATAAATTATTTTATCTTTACCATGTTCTCTTACTGTTCCATGATTCTGGAATATTGTTACTCTTCTGGAAGTATGATTGTTTCTCTCTTTCGCAAAACTTCCTCAGTTCGCACGAAAACACGATCAGGTGCGATGTATGAATAAATGACCAAGTACGAGAAAAACTTCTTTAATATTATGTGGTGCATCATGGATACGCCAGTGAGAAATCGCCTTAACCATAGACGAATTCTAATTCTGGACCCCACAACCATCTGATGTGAGCCTATCTTTTTTGTAAGTCACAACGTCCATTTACACAACAATGCGTGCAGCCAACACTCACTAATAAGACATCGCTTCTGGAATTCTTTTAAGGGGAGCTAGAACGCAAATTTTTTTCACGTATTCGGATTTTTATCTCATTCTAAAATTTGAAATTTACCGAATAAAATGATTATATACATCACTTGTAAACTCACATGGGAACTATTTTATTTTTTTTAAAATATAATCTACACTGGTTGAAAATGTCAAAATTTTTAATTGCATTACTTCAAGATCTAATAAAATCGGCAATTTTTTATATAGAAGGCTGAGGATTGCTGTGTTATAAAGGTTAAATTACGTGTTTGTATTGGTAGCACTGTCAAAAACAGTATCGTATCGTTTCATAGCATAAACACGCGTTGTATGTCGAAGTGTAACGTTTTTCCGAGGAAAAGTGACGAATAGATTGATAAATCTCTCAAAAAGTAAAGTATGACGCCAAAACAAAGTGTTTTTGAGAAACGTGGGTTTCATGATAATAGATTTTCGAATAAAGGGAAACATAATGTTCAACATGTGGCGTGTGAAGTTACAGACAATGAAATACAGGCAAACTCATCAATATCTAGAGATACATCCATTAGTGCTTCGAAGATTAAAATAAAACGTTGTGATACACTTTCTTAGAACGAAAGTAATGTAAATGGTAGGTTAAGTTATGTTCTGATAGATTTACACATCCTAATAAGGGTATTAGGTGAATGTGTGTGTTGTAAAATATGTGGAGGGCCAGTTAGTTTACATGAAAACAGTGAGGTATCAAAAGGACTAACCAGGAAACTTATCATTAATTGTGCCAGTTGTAAATATACTCATTCATTTTGGAATTCTGATAAGTGCAAAGATAATTATTTTGAAGTAAATGTTAGGTAGTTTTATGGATTGAGAGCTACTGGCAAAGGACACACGGCAACGGAAACAATGTGTGCCGTGATGAATATGCCACACCCACCTTGTAAAATCGACAAGTACGCAGTATTTATTGAAGCTGCTGTGGAATCTGTTGCATGTGCGTCAATGAAGGGAGCTTCAAACGAAGCTGTTGCAAAAAATGATTGTATGACTGACATACCAGTAGCTTCTGATGGCACTTGGCAGAAGTGCAGCTACAGTTCTAAGAATTCTGTTGCTACGGCGACCAGTGTGGATACCGGAAAGATTCCAGATTTTAACTAAACATTGTTATAAGACTAAATCAGAGAATGAAGAAGGGCATATCTGTGACAGAAATTATGAAGGAACAAGTGGTGGTATGGAGGCCTCTGGATCTATTGAAATTTTTAGTCAATCTGTGAAAGAAAGGGGAGTGTGTTACACTAAGTTCTTAGCTGATGGAGACACAAAACCATATAATAGTGTAGCAGCCACTCAGCCTTATGGTGAGAAGATTATCACAAAACCGAAATCTGTTGGTGATGTCCAGAAGAGGATGGGCACCAGGTTGAGGAAACTGAAACAAAGTTTGAGAGACAAGAAGCTTTCTGATGGTAAGACCATAAGATGCACGCTGACAGACAAAATGATTGATGAACTACCGTAGTATTATGGGATGTCCATTAGAAATAATAGTGAGGATTTGTTGAAAATGAAGCAGGCAGTAGGGGCTACCTTCTTCCACAGACTGTCAACTGATGAAAAACCAGTGCACCTTCTTTGCCCTCCTAGACCTGATTCATTGTGCAATTACAGCAATGCACGGTACTCAAACAGTTCATATAGCCAGAAACATTCCATCGCAGCAGCAGTCACGGACACCATCTAGTTACAGAGCCATGGCAAATCCTCAATTACTCAAGAAGTGTCTGCATGGTCAGACTCAGAATCCCAATCAGTCGTTCAATGATCATATATAGACTGGCTTACCAAAAAATGTTTTTGTTGGAATGAAGACACAAAAGGAGGGGGGATGTCAGTGATGCTGTTATTGCTTTTAATTATGGCAACATTGGCAGGATGAAGGTGCTACAGCATATGAAAAATAATCCTGGAGCAAACTGCATCAGAGAACTTGAATGGGTGTACAAGGTTCGCATTGACAAAGCAGAGTATGGAACACTGCTGGCCACTAAGGAGTCTGGGAAGAAGAAAAGAAGAAAAAACTTGGAAAAAGATCAAGAGGATGATACACAGTTCGGTGAAGGACGCTTCTGAGTGACTAAAAATAAAAAAATTAAGCATATCTTAAGTGATTTACAGTCTCTTGAAAGTTTAGAAGCCGTTCCTGAAAATTTACATTCTCTGTTGCATTTTTCTCTGGCTCTCAGAAACCACTTAGATACAGTATTCATATTTGTAGGGAGTAGCAATATACATATCCTGAGTCTACTGAACTAAAAGAAGAACATAATGTTGTGTATAATTAAAATAATTTAGGATAACGTACAAAAAAGTACACACAATTTTAACCATGTAATTCAAAAATTGTATTTCCGAAAGCATGGGCTAAAATGCAATTATTTTAATTTAGTAGACTCAGAACATACAGTTTAATGGCCTGTAGAAGTTTCATGTCAATGGCTACAGTGGTTCCTGAAATACAGGGGAGCCAAATCACTAAATTTAACATTGTCGGGATAGGGCGTTCCAACTCCCCTTAAAAGAAACTTCAGCGTAACGGACTTCTACAACTAATATTTTCAATCAACGAAGTACCTTGTACAAACACAATAGTGTTAAAGTTTTAAAATACTTTTGGCCATTTCAGATATAGGGCCTGTAGCTGATGTTATATTTTATATGGAAGAGGACTAGTTTTGATACAGGCAGGACATGACCATTGATGTTTCTTACATTCATGTCAAGTTTTAAAGTTTATTTTATCGTGTTTACGGTCCATTTTGTCGACTAAAAAGTATGGCAAGGTAGTCGTGGCTATCAATATAGTAGCTTCACAATAAAGCGCTAACGTTTTCTTTTTAAAATGTAGACGTAGCCAGTTTTTGTTATAGCCCCCTTTAATCACCGGCTGGAGCACGTTTTGAAACTGAGCAGTCAAATCACATTTAAGTTGTGGAGTGTTTTCGTATCTAACATTTGCATATTCTCGATAATTAGAAATAAAATGTAAGTGAAGAAACTTGGGCTCATTTTCAGGCAGCAAAGCACCGTTGAAAATAAATCTCTGAACTTCAATGGTAGGCATGAATGGTCCTTCCATTATTTGTTTCTCGCCACAAGACGTCATTTCAGATGCATTATTGTACCTACCGACGTTATCCAGAAACAATTTTGATTGTGGATGGTCACCATTCAACAGAGATTTTAAGAACTCAAGGGGGCTCTCAAAAAATTATATGTATCTGCACTTTTTTCTTTATTAACTCAAGGAAGTTCGGAATGCCCCGTAACCAAATCTTGAGGTTCTTCAGACGAAGTTGACATTGTGTATACCGAGTGTCGAAATCGATCAGCGTCTAGGCGACTTTGGCGCTGTTCTTCTGCCTCTTGTCTGCTGTATTCCATCTATGCTCAACCTTTCAATCAACCTCAAATGTAAAAAAAAAGTATAGAAAGAAGCAAAGCAATTCCCATAAGTTTTTATACACTAAGCAAAATCAGTAAATCTTTGTATCCTAGCCAAGTAAATTCACTATTAGTTTGTATTCGTAAACATAAGATGGCTCCGCTTATTTCAGTCAATGACGTAAAAGAGAAACTCTTTTATTCGTGATCCAATGTTGAGGAAATAAAGCATATATGTTGCCCTAATATACGTACAAGTTAACATGCGAAAACGACACGAAAATTGGCTTAGTAGTTTTGGAGATTAGAGTGTTCGACAGGCAAGCAGACAAAGTTTTTGAAAATAGTCTTATTGTATTCCGTTGCACTCCCAAAATCGCAAGTAGTCTGTTATTGGCAAATATTTTCAATGCACAGACACGACGGTTTAGCAGTTTTGTTATTAGTATACATTTTATGTATTTTTAAAGTAAACAATTTATCGTTATTGCAAATTCTATGTATATACTATTGTTACTACGTACTATTGAAATGATAAGCATTTTGGGAGCTTTAAAATTGTTTTTCCTCCACCACTCTTCCTTCTTTTCACTGTTTCTCTTTTCTTTTCTTTATACCAGTTAACACCTGCGCTGTTACCGTTCCTACTTTGGAATTGTTCTAATTTCAGCGTTTTCATAAGGAAAACATTTATTTTGTTTACCTAGGCTTTGTGTTCGAAAATCCTTTTTAACTTCACGAATCTGGCTTATTATTTGTATCTTGCCCCACTGTTTCATGAAGGCGTGTTACATTAATCTATTGTCATTAGTTCTGTGTATTTGCCAAAAAATATCTGTACTATTGTACAAAGTGATCTTTTCCATCATGTACAAATTGTAGGTATTGATCGATGGGAGGATATAGAACAAAAAACTTCTAATGAAATTATTCCTGCAAATGCATATTTCCCATGCTAGATACGTTGATACGCTCTGTACCGTGCAGCCACAGTTAGAACATGCATGGTTTCCTGCTGGGGGGTGGTACTGTTCCTCATATGTCATGCCCTAGAGTCCTCTCCTGCCATAGTAATTTGTAATGTTGTGTCCGATTCACTTCTCTTACTGACCCACCTTGTAGTGGATGTGATGCAGCATTGTACACAGTGGTTCCCTATTCGAATCGAGAGTATGCCCACACGGTGTTCACTTTCGGAAAGGCAAATCGCAATGGGCGGGGGCCAGCCAGGTTGTATCAGGAGACCTATCCCAGCCGACAACAACCCCAGCATTTAGTTGTTTGCCACAGTGTTTCAGGATCGTTTCAAGAAGCAGGGAATCAGGAAAGACATACTCCAAATGTTCGGACACCAGGCCTGGAGTATAAAGTGGTTAATCCTGTGGACGTCCACCGCCGTGTCAGTATCAGGTAGTTGGCCGTTAGTCAATACAGGGTAAGCCAGACGATCGTGTGGAACATTCTCGAAGACAGTTATTATTACCCTTATGACTTACAGCGTGTTCAGGGCTTACTAGCGACAGACTTCCCACATCGGGAGCAGTTTTGTCACTGGTTTCTTCACCAGGCAACCACGATTCCGCGATTTGTTTCTTCCATCCTATTCACAGATGAGGCCACCTTACGCAGAGTGGTATCTGCAACTTTCATAACAATCATCCGTGGGACAGTATGCAGAACCCCCATGGTATGGTGACAGCGAATCATCAGCATCAGTGCTGCCGCAGTGTGTATGCCTGAATAACTGGCAACCGTATTTGGGATCAGTGTTCCTTCCACTTCGCGTAACAGGCCGGAACTACCAGCGTTTCTTGCGGGTAACTTTGCCTCCCCTGCCGGAAGAAGTGCCATTGATGATACGATGGGTTATGTGGCTGCTACATGATGGTGCTCCTGGCCACTTCGTCATTAACGTCCGAACGCTTCTCGATTGTGTCTTCCCTGGTCGATAGATCGGACGAGGGAGTCTAGTTGCATGGCCTGCTCGTTCACCAGATCTCAACCCACGCGATTTCAGGCTATGGGCCATCTCAAAAGCATCGTGCATGCAGGTCCCATTCCAGATGTGGAGACACTGGAGCAGCGTATTCACGCTGTCTCTGACACTGTTCAGATGCAGCCTGGCCGATCTGAACGTGTGTCACACTACGGCGCGTACATTCATGCGTCGAGGCACATGGAAACCATTTTCAACACATACTGTAACTGTGGGTGAACGCCACAGTGCGTATTAGATGCAGTCTCTGTAACAATCTATGATTGAATTAACGGTCTCTAGCATGGAAACAAAGCATTTCCGGACATAAGTTCTTTAGACCTTTACTACTCCGTATCCTGTCATCGATCAATCCCTAGAGTTTATACACGGTGGATAAATCTTCCTGTACTTATTATATATAAATAGTGTGGTCAGAAGCAGTCTGAAAAGCTTGTAAGAAACGTTGCAGACTAGAAAGTGCTAAGAAATAATTGATAAAAAAAGTCCATACATTGCGTCTTTTCCAGGTTAATTGGCTTTGTAGTTCCCAGAATGAGATTTTCACTTTGCAGCGGAGTGTGCACTGAAATGTAACTTCCTGGCAGATTAAAACTGCGTCCCGGACTGAGACTCGAACTCGGGACCTTTGCCTCTCGCGGGCAAGTGCTCTACCAACTTTTTTTTTTTTTAATCTCATTTTGTTCACTTTTGATCGTTGCATCTGCTCGGGGCGGACGTCGTAAGACATCCGTTTAAGTTCTTTGTTAATCAATTAACTCAGTTTTTTTATTACAGAGGGCAGTTAAACCCTCTGACCGAACACGCTGAGCTACCGTCCCGGCAGCCAACTGAGCTACCCAAGCACGACTCACGCCCTGTCCTCACAGCTTTACTTTTGCCAGTACCTCGTCTCCTACCTTCCAAACTTTACAGAAGCTCTCCTGCGATCCTGCAGAAGTACTACTCCTGAAAAAAAGGATATTGCGGAGACTTGGCTTAGCCACAGCCTGGTGAATGTTTCCAGAATGAAATTTTCACTCTGCAGCGGAGTGTGCATTGAAATGAAACTTCCTGGCAGATTAAAACAGTGTTAATCTGCCAGGAAGTTACACCTTTGAAGTTAGCCTGTCAGGCTGTTCCGTGCTCAAATTCAATCGGCATACCAGACGCGGTGTCGCCGATACAAAACTCGCACATGGAACAGTAGTAAAGATCGAAAGTGAGCCAACGTTTGGGCAGTCTCGTGCGCTATCATCTACACTATGAGAACGACTGACACTAACATTTGGCGGGTCCCTTGAATTTTGGCGCCTAACGGCTTCATTGGCAAACTTCAGTGCTAATTGACTCGGAAACGGCGCAACGTATCGAATTTTTTACTTAACATTTTTTCTCAGTACATCGTACCGTCCAGCATCCTTATGAGCGCTATTCACCATTTCTGAACAGCCTGTATTTCTATATTCATCGTTAATTTTCTAGTTTCGGTGCTTCTCATTGGACCTAAAATTTTCGTCATCGTTCTTCATTCCAGGTAATAAAGTTCGTCTCTTTTATAACTGAGCAGATGCATAATAGTTCCGCTACTATATTTCTTACTTTGGCATTCATATACACTCCTGGAAATGGAAATAAGAACACATTGACACCGGTGTGTCAGACCCACCATACTTGCTCCGGACACTGCGAGAGGGCAACGATCACACGCACGGCACAGCGGACACACCAGGAACCGCGGTGTTGGCCGTCGAATGGCGCTAGCTGCGCAGCATTTGTGCACCGCCGCCGTCAGTGTCAGCCAGTTTGCCGTGGCATACGGAGCTCCATCGCACTGGTAGCATGCCGCGACAGCGTGAACCGTATGTGCAGTTGACGGACTTTGAGCGAGGGCGTATAGTGGGCATGCGGGAGGCCGGGTGGACGTACCGCCGAATTGCTCAACACGTGGGGCGTGAGGTCTCCACAGTACGTCGATGTTGTCGTCAGTGGTCGGCGGAAGGTGCACGTGCCCGTCGACCTGGGACCGGACCGCAGCGACGCACGGATGCACGCCAAGACCGTAGGATCCTACGCAGTGCCGTAGGGGACCGCACCGCCACTTCCCAGCAAATTAGGGACACTGTTGCTCCTGGGGTATCGGCGAGGACCATTCGCAACCGTCTCCATGAAGCTGGGCTACGGTCCCGCACACCGTTAGGCCGTCTTCCGCTCACGCCTAAACATCGTGCAGCCCGCCTCCAGTGGTGTCGCGACAGGCGTGAATGGAGGGACGAATGGAGACGTGTCGTCTTCAGCGATGAGAGTCGCTTCTGCCTTGGTGCCAATGATGGTCGTATGCGTGTTTGGCACCGTGCAGGTGAGCGCCACAATCAGGACTGCATACGACCGAGGCGCACAGGGCCAACACCCGGCATCATGGTGTGGGGACGCGATCTCCTACACTGGCCGTACACCACTGGTGATCGTCGAGGGGACACTGAATAGTGCACGGTACATCCAAACCGTCATCGAACCCATCGTTCTACCATTCCTAGACCGGCAAGGGAACTTGCTGTTCCAACAGGACAATGCACGTCCGCATGTATCCCGTGCCACCCAACGTGCTCTAGAAGGTGTAAGTCAACTACCCTGGCCAGCAAGATCTCCGGATCTGTCCCCCATTGAGCATGTTTGGGACTGGATGAAGCGTCGTCTCACGCGGTCTGCACGTCCAGCACGAACGCTGGTCCAACTGAGGCGCCAGGTGGAAATGGCATGGCAAGCCGTTCCACAGGACTACATCCAGCATCAATACGATGTTCTCCATGGGAGAATAGCAGCCTGCATTTCTGCGAAAGGTGGATGTACACTGTAGTAGTGCCGACATTGTGCATGCTCTGCTGCCTGTGTCTATGTGCCTGTGGTTCTGTCAGTGTGATCATGTGATGTATCTGACCCAAGGAATGTGTCAATAAAGTTTCCCCTTCCTGGGACAATGAATTCACGGTGTTCTTCTTTCAATTTCCAGGAGTATATATATATATACTTTAAAAAAGCAAGATGGAATTAATTTGACATTTTATATATGAGTTTTCATTAATCAAATCACAGAATTAACGTGACATTTGATTCTAAATTTGGGAACTAATATATCTGTGTCAAGTTTGTTTGGAGTGCTAGCAATTCTCTGGGTGTTCTCAATGTATTCATCTGAGATTTTGGTTCTATTCGTACTCTTTGTGCCGTTTACTCTCGAAAATAACTGCTCAAAAACGTACGTGCTTCCAAAGAAAAATGTCATATACAACGCATGACAGAGCGCCAAGGGATTTTGTCTATGGGCAGACGCTACAACTCTATGTATTCCATCTAAAAATCCTCTGGCAACCTATGTATGTTGCTTGTAAAAGATCTTGCATATATAAAAAAACTGCTGATATTTTTTTCGAAAATATTGAAATCGGTTTTCAAATTGTTGTATCAAATTTAAACGTGTGACTGGCTATTTTACTCTGTCTTTAGGATTATGTTTCAGTTTATCATAACTTTACATAAGCGGTTTCGTTTACCAATGGTGTGATAGATGCTCACTTCTTATCCACGGATTGGACATCCCCGCTTTAGAGCACTTGGGAAGCTAGAACTGCTTTTTTAAATATTAATCTATAGACGTAGATTTAATCAACCTGTCTTCTAAGATACCTCGTAGCGTCAGTATTGTCTTATGTGTTCCTTCATGTCCCCGGAACCCCAAGATTGGCCTCTAGATTTTTGCCATTCTTCCGAAAATCTTTGGTGTAAAGATTTTGCTACTAGGACTTATTAAAGTGATAGTTCGAAAGTATTGACACCAGTCAGCAACTGTCCTCTTTGGAACAGGGAATTATTACATTATTCCTGAATTCTGATGTTATTTCGCTTGTTTCGCACATCCAACACATCAGCTGGAATAATTTTCTCATAGCTGTCTCTCCCAAGGACTTCAGTAATTATGAGGGAAATGTAATTTGCTCGAAGGGCCTTGTGTCCACTTAAATGTTTCACGGCTCTGGCAAATTCTTAATTCAGTATCGTGTGCAGCATCACATCGTCAAGTATTTTCCTTTATATTCCTGTTGCAATGTTTTCCAGCTTGTTCCCTTATATACGCTGTCTATGTGCACCTTGTACATTTCTCTTCTCTGCTGCGTAGTACTGACTTTCCATCTGAGCTCTTGATATGTTGCTTCTCTTTCCTCCGAAAGTCTCTTCAGTTCCCACTAGCTATCCATGTTTCTACAGCTTTCCATCTGTCCCATAGCCATTCCTGCTTAGCCATTTTGCCGTTTTGCACTTTCTGCCAAAATCATTATTTTTATTACGTGTATTGCCTTGCGCCTGCTTCATCTGCAGCTTTCCTGCTATCTTTAATCTGTAACAGCTGTTCAGCCATATTAGCATAAAAATTTTAATCATTTGTTTGTTCCAACGTAAGCCTCATCGTCTACGTTTTCGCGGACGTGAAAAATGTTTGGTGAGTGCATCTGGTTCCAAGATTGGAGATGGAGTTCTTCTATACTTTAGTTTAGTATGCACTGAATTTACTACACATGACAAGTTCAAAATTTAGCCCAAAGAGATTCAAGCCCAAATACCTGAGTTTCGCAGGGACAGTGGCATAGCGTGAATATTTTCCACTCGCTGCGAACCATAATTGTGCCTCTCACCCCCCCACTCCAGCTTTCGAAACCGAGCAAAAAATAATAGACTTAGACAATGAGTAACAGTATTTAGTTGAATCTTATCAAAAGCAGAGAGGGACGTTGCGATTTAATTTCCCTGCTAAATTTTTCGGTCTCTTATATGCTTTCCTTATGACGTATAAATCGTTTTCGAAATTTATTTAAATAGTCTATTTGTGTGAGTTGTCCGTGAAAGCAAAGAAAAACTTCATATATTTAAGACAGCTTGAGAAGTAAATAACTTGTAACATATACTTTTTGAGCCTGTAGGGAATGGATTTTCATAACAATAAATTGTGGTGTTCTCATTTGAGTTTGGGGAGTACTATTACGTTCATGAAGTCTATAATAACTCCTTGTCAGTGGGAGCTCAATAGGCATTCTCACTCTCCATTCCACGCTGTACATGCAGTCTGCGTGTGGCTAGGCACGCTCTGTTTGTCGGCTTACCACTAGCTGACGGGGTGAATTCAGTTGCACCGGGTTTTGCTGGGTTCATGAGAATTCCACCACTCGCAAGAGCCTACTTTCAGGTATAATCTTTTCATAACGTTGGGATGAAAGTAACAGTAACGAGTGGTTATGCCAGGAAGTGACACCGAGTAGGAGAGTGCTACGAGCGTAATCCCAAAAGTAACGTCTCCTGTTTTTTTTATAAGTTCATAGACCTGTTTTTTCGACAAAATCACAATTTCTGTCGATGCATTTTTGTAGACGCTGTGGCAGTTTTTGTATGCTCATGTCGTACCAGCTCGTCACCATGCTGTTCAGAAAGTTGTGAAACTCTTCTTTCACCTCGTCGTCGGACCTGAAACGCTTCCCGGCCAAATGTTCTTTTAACCTAGGGAACTGGGCGCCAAGTCAGGACTATAGGGTGGGTGGGTGATTATGTTCCATTGAAACTGTTGCAGGAGAGCAACGGTTTTCCGAGCGATGTGTGGGCGAGCGTTGTCATGGTGAATGTGTACGCCCTTGCTCAACATTCCTCTTCTGGGGTTCGGAATTGCCCGTTTGCGTTTTTACAGAGTCTCACAACACGTGTCAGCTTTAATTGTGGTCCCAGCGATTCAGCTCCGACGACGAGGTGAAAGAAGAGTTTCCTAACTTTCTGAACAGCATGGTGACGAGCTGGTATGACATGGGCATACAAAAACTGCCACAGCGTCTCCAAAAATGCATCGACAGAAATGGTGATTATGTCGAAAAATAGCTAAATATTCAAGCTGTGAACTGATGTAAACCATTGTAGAAATAAACAGGTCTATGTACTTACAAAAAAAATAGGAGACCTTACTTTTGGGATTACCCTCGTAGTAGCAGGGAGGGTAGTAGCAGCAGAAAACGAGGGGAACGAACCTATGGGATTATCTGTTCGGGGGCGGAAGCTAATGAGTCCGTTACCACAGATCTTGCTGATTGAAACATTTAATCTAAATTGAATGTCCTCCAGACTAGAGATTTACAAACAATGCATTCCCCTGGGTATGGGGAACAGGTGGTAGATTTTTTTGGCAAGATTGTTTACGAGGACGAATGCTTGTGTTACCTTAAAAACGTCGTCATCTTTTGGTGGCTGCCATGATTAAGGTTGTAGAGCTAACAGTTAGATGAGGAAGCCTTTTGATTTAGAGAATGTCTATAGCTGGGGCTAAGACCAGTGGCATTCGTCAATCGAATTAAAGCCAATCTAAGTATTTCTAGAACCGTCGATAAAAATGTAATTTACGTTTACTTTACCGATCGTGATGTACTTAAGATTACCCTGTTTATCGGAACAGAGTGCATCTCACGTCGCCTGGAGCACAGGGACGAGGGTAGCAGAGGTTCTCAAGGACGTTGCCAAAGTAAATGAAGGAACGTCACAGTTTCACAACGTTTTGGATTCGATCCATGTATCCAAATAGAGAACAACGAATTCAAATAAAGCTGCTTTATTGAAGTCAAAATTAAGAAAAGTGTATGTATAAATACCTAATGACGTTTTTTATTATTTCTATCAACCTTCTGCTCTATAGAAACAATCTGCTAGGGCCCCTCATACATGCCATCGATTTTGTCTGCGGTCGGTCACTTTTCTCGACAGTACCAGACACGAGCAATTTAGGAAGCTGTTTCAACCACTATTTAGAACGCCAATGCCTCTGACACTCTGCATGGAAAATGAACTGCTGCGTTCAGTAGCGGTACACTGATTTCCGTATGTTCACTAATACTTGCAAAAAATAATGACAGACGGAATTAAATTTATGAAACGTGTTTTGGACCTTTATTTACGGAGAATTGCCTGTCGCGCGCTAGTAGCGCCACTATGAGAATGCAGATCAGGTTTGCTTTAAATACGTTGTAAGGGTGGTGAGTGTAAGTTACGTTTGAGATTGGATGTGGTGAGTTGATGTTAGTGAAGGACGCCATTAAGGCGACAAAGAAACCGTAATCAGCAACTCACTGAGTTTTAGCGAAATCTTGTAATAGGGCTACGAGAAGCTGGATGTTCCTTTTGTGATATTGCAGAAAAAACATGACGGGCATGGACCCTCTCTACATCATTGCTGGCACCGGGAGTCACGAGAACGTCCGCACGCAAGAAGACCGGGCTCCGGGAGCCCACGTTGCAGTAGCGAGAGAAAAGGTAATTGTTTCCGGCTTATGGATCTGGTGTGTGATGCTGCATTTACAACAGAAATTTGAGCAGCAGTTAAAGCCACAATGACGCAACGAGCTGTTACAAATCGGTTACCTCAAGGGCAGCTCAGAGCCAGTCGCCATTTGCGATGTGATGGCTGCCAATCGATGGCTCATTGGAGGTCAGGATGTAGGTTTGTTCTATTTTCTGATGAAAGCTGGTTCTGCGACGGTGCCAGTGATGGCCGTGTGTTGGTTAGATGGAGGGAGGTTTATGGCTCCAACGAACCTGCCTACATGTTAGACACACAGGAGTTACACCTGGATCTATGGGCTGGGGGCGATTTCGCAGAAGCACTTTCGTGGTTATCCCACTTACCCTGATTACAGATTCGCGCGTCTATCTGGTGATTCGACCTGTTGTGCAGCAATTCGTTATAGCATTCCCTGGGGTGTTTTCCAACAGAATAACGTACGCCGAGATACCGCTGTTGTAATTCAACATGCTCTGCAGAGTTTCGACATGTGGCCTCGGCCTGTTCGACCACCAGATCTGTACCCAATCGATCTCAATGGCACATTATCGGATGACAACTCCACCGTCATGCACAACCAGCATTAACCTTGCGGCTTTTCGCAGAGAAGTTGCAGCATTAGAAAATTGTAGCGAAATGCAGGAAGATCTGCAGCAGATAGGCACTTGGTGCAGGGAGTGCCAACTGACCCTTAACATAGACAAATGTAATGTATTGCGAATACATAGAAAGAAGGATCCTCTATTGTATGATTATATGATAGCGGAACGAACACTGGTAGCAGTTACTTCTGTAAAATATCTGGGAGTATGCGTTCGGAACGATTTGAAGTGGAATGATCATATAAAATTAATTGTTGGTAAGGCGGGTACCAGGTTGAGATTCATTGGGAGTGTCCTTAGAAAATGTAGTCCATCAACAAAGGAGGTGGCTTACAAAACACTCGTTCGACCTATACTTGAGTATTGCTCATCAGTGTGGGATCCGTACCAGATCGGGTTGACGGAGGAGATAGAGAAGATCCAAAGAAGAGCGGCGCGTTTCGTCACAGGATTATCTGGTAACCGTGATAGCGTTACGGAGATGTTTAGCAAACTCAAGTGGCAGACTCTGCAAGAGAGGCGCTCTGCATCGCGGTGTAGCTTGCTCGCCAGGTTTAGAGGGTGCGTTTCTGGATGAGGTATCGAATGTATTGTTTCCCCCTACTTATCCCTCACGAGGAGATCACGATTGTACAGGGTGTTTCAAAAATGACCGGTATATTTGAAACGGCAATAAAAACTAAACGAGCAGCGATAGAAATACACCGTTTGTTGCAATATGCTTGGGACAACAGTACATTTTCAGGCGGATAAACTTTCGAAATTACAGTAGTTACAATTTTCAACAACAGATGGCGCTGCACGTGATGTGAAAGATATAGAAGACAACGCAGTCTATGGGTGCGCCATTCTGTACGTCGTCTTTCTGCTGTAAGCGTGTGCTGTTCACAACGTGCAAGTGTGCTGTAGACAACATGGTTTATTCCTTAGAACAGAGGATTTTTCTGGTGTTGAAATTCCACCGCCTAGAACACAGTGTTGTTGCAACAAGACGAAGTTTTCAACGGAGGTTTAATGTAACCAAAGGACCGAAAAGCGATACAATAAAGGATCTGTTTCAAAAATTTCAACGGACTGGGAACGTGACGGATGAACGTTCTGGAAAGGTAGGGCGACAGCTTATGGCAACCACAGAGGGCAACGCGCAGCTAGTGCAGCAGGTGATCCAACAGTGGCCTCGGGTTTCCGTTCGCCGTGTTGCAGCTGCGGTCCAAATGGCGCCAACGTCCACGTATCGTCTCATGCGCCAGAGTTTACACCTCTATCCATACAAAATTCAAACGTGGCAACACCTCAGCGCCGCTACCATTGCTGCACGAGAGACATTCGCTAATGATATAGTGCACAGGATTGATGACGGCGATATGCATGTGGGCAGCATTTGGTTTACTGACGAAGCTTATTTTTACCTGGACGGCTTCGCCAATAAACAGAACTGGCGCATATGGGGAACCGAAAAGCCCCATGTGGCAGTCCCATCGTCCCTGCATCCTCAAAAAGTACTGGTCTGGGTCGCCATTTCTACCAAAGGAATCATTGGCCCATTTTTCAGATCCGAAACGATTACTGCATCACGCTATCTGGACATTCTTCGTGAATTTGTGGCGGTACAAACTGCCTTAGACGACACTGCGAACACCTCGTGGTTTATGCAAGATGGTGCCCGGTCACATCGCACGGCCGACGTCTTTAATATCCTGAATGAATATTTCGATGATCGTGTGATTGCTTTGGGCTATCCGAAACATACAGGAGGCGGCGTGGATTGGCCTCCTTATTCGCCAGACATGAACCCCTGTGACTTCTTTCTGTGGGGACACTTGAAAGACCAGGTGTACCGCCAGAATCCAGAAACAATTGAACAGCTGAAGCAGTACATCTCATCTGCATGTGAAGCCATTCCGCCAGACACGTTGTCGAAGGTTTCGGGTAATTTCATTCAGAGACTACGCCATATTATTGCTACGCATGGTGGATATGTGAAAAATATCGTACTACAGAGTTTCCCAGACCGCAGCGCCATCTGTCGTTGAAAATTGTAACTACTGTAATTTCGAAAGTTTGTCTGCCTGAAAATGTACTGTTGTCCCAAGCATATTGCAAGACACGGTGTATTTCTATCGCTGCTCGTTTAGTTTTTATTGCCGTTTCAAATATACCGGTCATTTTTGAAACACCCTGTAAAATCAGAGAGATTCGAGCGCGCACGGAGGCTTTCCGACAGTCGTTCTTCCCGCGAACCATACGCGACTAGAACAGAAAAGTGAGGTAATGACAGTGACACGTAAAGTGCCCTCCGCCACACACCGTTGGGTGGCTTGCGGAGTATAAATGTAGAAAAACCTCTCAGACAAACCTTCCCTGTACTACAAGTGCAACAGGCATGGAACTCCATCCCACAAACTGGCATCCGGCACGTATACAACACAACACATGCACGTTTGCATTCAACATACTGGCCGATAATCTACCAGCATTTCACATTAGCAATGGCTTATTTCGCGCTTACATTAACCTATGATCGTGCAATGTTAATCACTAGAGTGTCTTACATAGACAAATGTATTCCAGAAATTTCATAACTCTACATTAACAATTTTTTGGTGTTGCGAATTTTTTCCCTTCAGTGTAGATTGTAAAGCATGAAAGGCTCCTAATTCTGTTTGAACTAACCTGAACACATAACTGATATGATCTCAGCGAAAATTCCCTGGAAATAGTTCCTTGTTTGCTCAAAATTTTGATCGAAGAAGGAACATTAAAGCCATCTAACTTCGATTCCATTGATATATTCAGAAATGGGAAGTGTTTACATAGCGCGATGGAAAGTTTAAGAGGAATTTTAACATATATTTATCTGAATGAAACATTATATTCGTTCCTGGCATAATCTATGAATGTCTTCGTGTTCTCAACTATAAAGAGCACAGATGATATAAAGATATAAGACCTTACATTCCAAACGCCAGAATGTATTCACAGATGAACTTGAAACACAATAATCACGCCAAACATATTCAAGATCAGTGTGAAACATCGAAGTTCACGGATGCACTAACTTATCTTATACGGACTGTAAAACACACACAAAGAATTGGAAGGCAAAGAAACCTGTATTATTTTATTGTTTCTAATAGATTCTAAATAAAAACTTTCTTAAACTGAAATTATATTATGTGTAATTCTTGCAACATAAACTCTTTAATTTATGGGTGACTGTTAATATTTTCCTCATGTTCGATTGCCAAAGTAGTTATATTTGTTAATGTTAACGTATCCATGGTCGATCTTAAATAATTCATCAGTTTCAACTTAGATAAGATTCTCTCACAACTAGCATTACTTATGGCAGCTGTGAGGAATATTCTCACCATTAGAAACTACTGGGTGATCAAAAAGTCAGTATAAATTTGAAAACTTAATAAACCACGGAATAATGTAGATAGACCACGGAATAATGTAGATAGAGAGTTGAAAATTGACACACATGCTTGGAATGACATGGGGTTTTATTAGAACAAAAAAAAGTTCCCAAAATGTCCGACAGATGGTGCTGGACAGCAAAACGTCAGTGACTGCGCATGACAATCGTGTATAAAAGGAGCTGTAATGAGAGAGAGAGAATGCCTACCGGGATACCCTCTCCACCCAGGTCGATAGCCACCCTTTCACCTACCACCACCCCGATGATGTCACCCATGCTGCCTCCTTTCTCCAGCAGACCTTGTCTGAGGCCGTGGGGGCCCACGTCCCTACTGTCGCCATCCACCCCCACCGTCCTGCCTTACCCCCACACGCCGTCCTCCTCCTCCGTGAATCCCGCCGTCTCTACCGTGCCTGCCACCGCACGCGTGACCCGGACACACTACGACGCCGCCGGCAACTCCAACGACACGTTCGTAATTTGCTCGCGGCTAAGACACGCCGGGACTGGCGACAGACATGCACCCGTTTAAATGCTACCCTACCAATCAACTCGTCCAAGTTCTGGTCAGCCTTCCGTCGCCTTACCGGAACTAAACTCTCCCCCTACTCTCCTCTTCTCCATGATGATCACCCCTTCCCTGACACCCTTAGTAAGGCCAACCACTTTGCCTCCTACCTCTCCGATGTATTTTCCATCCCCGATGATCCCCAGTTCGATTACTCCCTCATCCCGGATATCTGCGATCGAACTGACACCTACATCTACATCTACATCTACATTGATACTCCGCAAGCCACCCAACGGTGTGTGGCGGAGGGCACTTTACGTGCCACTGTCATTACCTCCCTTTCCTGTTCCAGTCGCGTATGGTTCGCGGGAAGAACGACTGTCTGAAAGCCTCCGTGCGCGCTCTAATCTCTCTAATTTTACATTCGTGATCTCCCCGGGAAGTATAAGTAGGGGGAAGCAATATATTCGATACCTCATCCAGAAACGCACCCTCTCGAAACCTGGCGAGCAAGCTACACCGCGATGCAGAGCGCCTCTCTTGCAGAGTCTGCCACTTGAGTTTATTAAACATCTCCGTAACGCTATCACGGTTAGCAAATAACCCAGTGACGAAACGTGCCGCTCTTCTTTGGATCTTCTCTATCTCCTCCGTCAACCCGACTTGGTACGGATCCCACACTGATGAGCAATACTCAAGTATAGGTCGAACGAGTGTTTTGTAAGCCACCTCCTTTGTTGATGGACTACATTTTCTAAGCACTCTCCCAATGAATCTCAACCTGGTACCCGCCTTACCAACAATTAGTTTTATATGATCATTCCACTTCAAATCGTTCCGTACGCATACTCCCAGATATTTTACAGAAGTAACTGCTACCAGTGTTTGTTCCGCTATCATATAATCACACAATAAAGGATCCTTCTTTCTATGTATTCGCAATACATTACATTTGTCTATGTTAAGGGTCAGTTGCCACTCCCTGCACCAAGTGCCTATCCGCTGCAGATCTTCCTGTATTTCGCTACAATTTTCTAATGCAGCAACTTCTCTGTATACTACAGCATCATCCGCGAAAAGCCGCATGGAACTTCCGACACTATCTACTAAGTCATTTATATATATTGTGAAAAGCAATGGTCCCATAACACTCCCCTGTGGCACGCCAGAGGTTACTTTAACGTCTGTAGATGTCTCTCCATTGATAACAACATGCTGTGTTCTGTTTGCTAAAAACTCTTCAATCCAGCCACACAGCTGGTCTGATATTCCGTAGGCTCTTACTTTGTTTATCAGGCGACAGTGCGGAACTGTATCGAACGCCTTCCGGAAGTCAAGAAAAATAGCATCTACCTGGGAGCCTGTATCTAATATTTTCTGGGTCTCATGAACAAATAAGGCGAGTTGGGTCTCACACGATCGCTGTTTCCGGAATCCATGTTGATTCCTACATAGTAGATTCTGGGTTTCCAGAAATGACATGATACGCGAGCAAAAAACATGTTCTAAAATTCTACAAGAGATCGACGTAAGAGATATAGGTCTATAGTTTTGCGCATCTGCTCGACGACCCTTCTTGAAGACTGGGACTATCTGTGCTCTTTTCCAATCATTTGGAACCCTCCGTTCCTCTAGAGACTTGCGGTACACGGCTGTTAGAAGGGGGGCAAGTTCTTTCGCGTACTCTGTGTAGAACCGAATTGGTATCCCGTCAGGTCCAGTGGACTTTCCTCTATTGAGTGATTCCAGTTGCTTTTCTATTCCTTGGACACTTATTTCGATGTCAGCCATTTTTTCGTTTGTGCGAGGATTTAGAGAAGGAACTGCAGTGCGGTCTTCCTCTGTGAAACAGCTTTGGAAAAAGGTGTTTAGTATTTCAGCTTTACGCGTGTCATCCTCTGTTTCAATGCCATCATCCCGTAGTGTCTGGATATGCTGTTTCGAGCCACTTACTGATTTAACGTAAGACCAGAACTTCCTAGGATTTTCTGTCAAGTCGGTACATAGAATTTTACTTTCGAATTCAATGAACGCTTCACGCATAGCCCTCCTTACGCTAACTTTGACATCGTTTAGCTTCTGTTTGTCTGAGAGGTTTTGGCCGCGTTTAAACTTGGAGTGGAGCTCTCTTTGCTTTCGCAGTAGTTTCCTAACTTTGTTGTTGTACCACGGTGGGTTTTTCCCGTCCCTCACAGTTTTACTCGGCACGTACCTGTCTAAAACGCATTTTACGATTGCCTTGAACTTTTTCCATAAACACTCAACATTGTCAGTGTCGGAACAGAAATTTTCGTTTTGATCTGTTAGGTAGTCTGAAATCTGCCTTCTATTACTCTTGCTAAACAGATAAACCTTCCTCCCTTTTTTTATATTCCTATTAACTTCCATATTCAGGGATGCTGCAACGGCCTTATGATCACTGATTCCCTGTTCTGTACATACAGATTCGAAAAGTTCGGGTCTGTTTGTTATCAGTAGGTCCAATATGTTATCTCCACGAGTCGGTTCTCTGTTTAATTGCTCGAGGTAATTTTCGGATAGTGCACTCAGTATAATGTCACTCGATGCTCTGTCCCTACCACCCGTCCTAAACATCTGAGTGTCCCAGTCTATATCTGGTAAATTGAAATCTCCACCTAAGACTATAGCCGGCCAGAGTGGCCGAGCGGTTAAAGGCGCTACAGTCTGGAACCGCAAGACCGCTACGGTCGCAGGTTCGAATCCTGCCTCGGGCATGGGTGTGTGTGATGTCCTTAGGTTAGTTAGGTTTAAGTAGTTCTAAGTTCTAGGGGACTTATGACCACAGCAGTTGAGTCCCATAGTGCTCAGAGCCATTTGAACCATTTTTGAACCTAAGACTATAACATGCTGAGAAAATTTATGTGAAATGTATTCCAAATTTTCTCTCAGTTGTTCTGCCACTAATGCTGCTGAGTCGGGAGGTCGGTAAAAGGAGCCAATTATTAACCTAGTTCGGTTGTTTAGTGTAACCTCCACCCATAATAATTCACAGGAACTATCCACTTCTACTTCACTACAGGATAAACTACTACTAACAGCGATGAACACTCCACCACCGGTTGGATGCAATCTATCCTTTCTAAACACCGTCTGTACCTTTGTAAAAATTTCAGCAGAATTTGTCTCTGGCTTAAGCCAGCTTTCTGTACCTATAACGATTTCAGCTTCGGTGCTTTCTATCAGCGCTTGAAGTTCCGGTACTTTACCAACGCAGCTTCGACAGTTGACAATTACAATACCGATTGCTGCTTGGTCCCCGCATGTCCTGACTTTGCCCCGCACCCGTTGAGGCTGTTGCCCTTTCTGTACTTGCCCAAGGCCATCTAACCTAAAAAACCGCCCAGCCCACGCCACACAACCCCTGCTACCCGTGTAGCCGCTTGTTGCGTGTAGTGGACTCCTGACCTATCCAGCGGAACCCGAAACCCCACCACCCTATGGCGCAAGTCGAGGAATCTGCAGCCCACACGGTCGCAGAACCGTCTCAGCCTCTGATTCAGACCCTCCACTCGGCTCTGTACCAAAGGTCCGCAGTCAGTCCTGTCGACGATGCTGCAGATGGTGAGCTCTGCTTTCATCCCGCTAGCGAGACTGGCAGTCTTCACCAAATGAGATAGCCGCCGGAAGCCAGAGAGGATTTCCTCCGATCCATAGCGACACACATCATTGGAGCCGACATGCACCCTGTACCCTTCATGGCATCCGGAAGGACCCTTTCCACATCTGGAATGACTCCCCCCGGTATGCACACGGAGTGCACATTGGTTTTCTTCCCCTCTCTTGCTGCCATTTCCCTAAGGGGCCCCATTACGCGCCTGACGTTGGAGCTCCCAACTACCAGTAAGCCCACCCTCTGCGACTGCCCGGATCTTGCAGACTGAGGGGCAACCTCTGGAACAGGACAAGCAGCCATGTCAGGCCGAAGATCAGTATCAGCCTGAGACAGAGCCTGAAACCGGTTCGTCAGACAAACTGGAGAGGCTTTCCGTTCAGCCCTCCGGAATGTCTTTCGCCCCCTGCCACACCTTGAAACGACCTCCCACTCTACCACAGGTGAGGGATCAGCCTCAATGCGGGCAATATCCCGGGCAACCACAGTCGTAGTCCGATCAGGGGATGCGTGGGACGAGCTGGCCGTCCCCGACAAACCCCCATCCCGACCCCCACAGTGATGCCCATTGGCAACAGCCTCAAGCTGTGTGACCGAAGCCAACACTGGCTGAAGCTGGGAGCGAAGGGATGCCAACTCAGCCTGCATCCGAACACAGCAGTTGCAGTCCCTATCCATGCTAAAAACTGTTTTGCTAAGAACGTCTGAACTAATCTACAGAGAGCGCAAACAAATCGACAAAATTTAAACGGTTATTAAAATACAAGATTGGCTAGTAAATGCAGTAATGCTGCTACTTGCGCACTGCTGACACTGCTCGGCGGCGGAAGGAGACTAAGCGAAATTACACTATTCAGGTACTAAAACACGATGCTACACTCTCAAATACTATAATACGCCCGAAATTTATGAATTAAACAATACAAGAACCAAAAACACGCAAAGAAATTAAGAATTAAACTATGTAACAAATGAGTGAGCTAGGAGTATACGACTTGCTGCTCAGCTGCTTATCCAACGGCGGCAGGGAGCACACTGACTGCGACCAACCGACACTGGCCGTTCAAAACAAAACAGTAGACAAACGACTACGCGAATTTACACTATTCAGGTACTAAAACACGATGCTACACTCTCAAATACTATAATACGCCCGAAATTTATGAATTAAACAATGCAAGAACCAAAATCACGCAAAGAAATTAAGAATTAAACTATGTAACAAATGAGTGAGCTAGGAGTATACGACTTGCTGCTCAGCTGCTTATCCAACGGCGGCAGGGAGCACACTGACTGCGACCAACCGACATTGGCCGTTCAAAACAATACAGTAGACAAACGACTACGCGAATTTACACTATTCAGGTACTAAAACACGATGCTACACTCTCAAATACTATAATACGCCCGAAATTTATGAATTAAACAATGCAAGAACCAAAAACACGCAAAGAAATTAAGAATTAAACTATGTAACAAATGAGTGAGCTAGGAGTATACGACTTGCTGCTCAGCTGCTTATCCAACCCCTCGCCCCTGGTTTCCAGTACTTGGGCAACATTCCACACACGGAACTCAATGCCCCTATCACTGCACAGGATCTCATTGATACACTCCGCACGAAACGCAACACCGCCCCTGGTCACGATCGTGTCACCTACCGTCACCTTCGTGAAGCTCCTGTCTCTTTCCTCTCCACCCTGGCCAGGCTCTACAATGTAGTCCTGTCCACCGGTTACTACCCCGACCTGTGGAAAACCTCCCGTATCCTCATGTGCCTTAAACCTGGCAAACCGCCGTCCGCCGTCTCCTCCTACCGTCCCATAAGCCTTACCTCGGTCTTCAGTAAGGTCCTGGAATCTATCCTCACCCGACGCATCCACCAGCATCTCCGCCAGCACCGCCTCCATCCCGTTACCCAGTGTGGCTTTCGGCCGTCCTTCTCTTCCGACGACCTTCTCCTTCACCTCACTCATCTCCTTTCCGAACAGCTTAATTCCCGTCGCTCCGCAATCTTCCTCTCCCTGGACCTCGAACATGCCTATGACCGCGTATGGCATTCCGGTCTACTCTTCAAGCTCCAAACCTTCGCCCTTCCCATTAACTACGTCCGTCTGATCGGCTCCTTTCTCTCCCGCCGTCCTTCCTATGTCACCGTCCATAACACAGATTCCTACACCTTTTTCCCCTCTGCCGGTGTGCCCCAAGGCTCCGTCCTCCCCCTCTTCTGTACCTTTTGTACACAGCGGACATGCCGCCGCCGTCAGCCCCCATCCACCTTCTCCAGTTTGCCGATGACACCGCCTTCCTTGCCCTTGCCCCCACCCTACAGCGCTCCCAACACCTTCTCCAATCCCATCTTGACCAGTTCACCGCTTGGTGCAACCAGTGGTTGCTCAAGATCAATCCCTCCAAAACCCAGGTGATCATTGTAGGCAAAACCACCTCTTCCTTTCGCCTCCTTGATTTCTATCTCACCATCTATGGCCGTCCTATCACCCTCACTCCCACGCTAAAGTACCTTGGCGTCACCCTCGACCGTCGCCTCTCCTGGACTCCCCACCTCCGGACAATCCAAGCCAAGGCGCGCTCCCGACTCAGTCTCCTCAAGCTCCTCTCTGGCCGTACGTGGGGTCTGGACCCCTCCACCATCCTCCACACCTATAAATCCCTCATCCGCCCTATCCTTTGTTATGCCCATCTGGCTTGGATCTCCGCCCCCCCTACCTTTTATAAATCCCCCCAAATCCTTGCACGTCATGCTCTCCGCCTCGCTTATCGCATCCGTCTCCCCTCCCCCACGCGGATCCTGTACGATCTCTTCCCCTTCCCTCACCTCCTCCTTTTCCTTGAAAGGATACGGATCCTGTACACCTCCTGCAAACTCGATCCTCCTCACCCGCTTGTCTCCCTGATCCTCTCCCACCCCCGCCCGCTGCCGTGCCTGTATTCGCACGTCCCACCCGGTCTCCATCTCTCCACCCTCCTTACCCTCTCCCAAGGTGGCTTCCGCCAGCTCCCCCTCCCTTATGATGCCCTCCTCCCCTCCATCTACCCCTCCTACCAACTTTGATCCTCCCGCCCTCCTCCTGTGCTTGCTCCTCTGGGCACCCTCCCTCCCTTCTCTCCCTTTTTCCCTCCCTCCTCCTTTTCTCCCCCCTCCTCCCCTGGGCCTCCCTTCCCCTGTCCCTCTCCTCCTGCCCCCGTCTCCTCCGCCATTGGCATCTTTTTTCTCCCCTCTCCCCCACCTCACCCCTGTTCCCCTCTTGGCAGGTCCCCGGACTCGCACACACTACGTTGACATTCGCGCGCCGGAGATCACCGCCATCAGTGTTTCGAATGTGCCGTAGTGTTTAGTGTTCAGTGTTCACCGTCACACTCCCTCGTTCACCAGTGCCATCGTCATCTTCAGTGTTTGTGCGTCGTCTCATCAGTTAGCAGTGTGGATTATCGACGATTGTGAACGGCTCCGTGTTTGTCTCTATGTGTCTCCTGTTTTATTGCCCACCGTTCTGTAACTTATGTGTCTTCTCCTGTTTTTGCTGCTTGTATATTCTATGGCTGAAGAGCAGCGTAGTGTGCTGCTGACAGCCTGCCTGTTGTACAGGCTTTAAAATAACAATAAAGTAAAAAAAAAGGAGAGAGAGAATCAGATGCGCCAGCAGTCGCAGCATGTTGACGTTATCTGAAAAGGCTCTTTTAGTTGAAGCTGTGTTATCAGAATGGGGAATGTGCTAGTTAAGCGGTACCATCCTATCGCCATAGGAAGGGGATTCGAACGGGTAAAGGTCCGTTGACAAATGCAGCTGTGGCGAGAATGATTTCCAAGTTCGAAGCCACGGGTTGTTTAGACGATAGACCCGTAGTGGCCGACCGAGCACAAGGCATAATGCTGCTGAGACAGTTCAGGAAGAAATGGAGACTGTAGCGGGTTCGTCTATGCACGGGGAAATCAGCGCTCGTGCAGTCGCACATCGCACTGGCATTCCGTACATTACTGTTTGGTTGGCACTTAGGCGTACCCTCCGATGCTATCAGTACAAAATCCATCGGCACCACGAACTGTTACCTGGCGATTTAGTGAAGCGGAGGGCATTTGCGGTGTGGGCGTTTCAAAAGATGGCGGAAGATGACGATTGGTTGAGTAACGTGTTGTGGACCGACGAAACTCATTTCACGCTCCGAGGGTCTGTCAACGCCCACAACTGCAGAATTTGGGCTACCGAAAATCCTAGAACTGTCGTGGAAACTCCATTGCACGATGAGAGAGTCACGGTATGGGTTGGATTTACCACATCTACCGTTATCGCGCCGTTTTTCTTCGAGGAAATGCGTGATTCTTGTTTTGTAATTGTACCGTGACGGGTGAAAGGTACGCCGATATGTTACAGAATCGCATCATCCCCAGCCTGGCTGATAAACACCTGCTGGAACGTACGATGTTTATGCAGGACGGCGCTCCACCCCATATTGCTAGACGCGTGAAAGATCTCTTGCGCGCGTCGTTTGGTGATGATCGTGTGCTCAGCCGCCACTTTCGTCTTTCTTGGCTTCCCAGGTCCCCAGACCTCAGTCAGTGTGATTATTGGCTTTGGGGTTACCTTAAGTCGCAAGTGTATCGTGATCGACCGACATCTCTAAGGATGCTGAAAGACAACATCCGACGCCAATGCCTCACCATAACTCCGGACATGCTTTACAATGCTGTTCACAACATTATTCCTCGACTACAGCTATTGTTCAGGAATGATGGTGGACATTTTGAGCATTTCCTGTAAAGAACATCATCTTTGCTTTGTCTTGCTTCGTTGTGCTAATTATTGCTATTCTGATCAGACGAAGCGCCATCTATCAGAGATTTTATGAACTTTGTATTTTTTTGGTTTTAATAAAACCCCATGTCATTCCAAGCATGTGTGTCAATTTGTACCTCTCTATCTACATTGTTCAGTGATTTATTCAGTTTTCAAATTTATACTGACTTTTTGCACACTCTGTATATTAGGTAACCTTCTTCAAATTTGGACTCAAAAACAAACTTCAACAAACACAGTGGGCCAGAGTCAATAAGGCGTTTCTTACACTCGGTCGGAGCTACGAAAGCCCAGAGACGCACACACTCAAACTTAATCTCTCCTGTCTCAGCACCCTGAGGAGCTTTGTCTAGGTGGCATTCCTCATCATCGACGCGCCGTATTATTGCAGGCCTTCGGAAGACACTTTTTCAGTCAAATTCTGAAGCTGCTGGAACGTTACACGATTTTCACCAGTTACGTTATCTAATGAAGAAAATATTTTTCATTTTATATCGTCTTTGTGTGATTATCCGACATGTGTACTTCCGTCACCAAAAAAGTACCTCCTTCCAATTCAGCTGGGAATTTCAGTGAGAATACCAAGTTCTTCAAACAAACCTTACACGTAAGCTTCGTCTACGAATTCCTCTGTTTATTATGAGAAGGAACATACACGTGCACACACACACACACACACACACACACACATACACACACACACACACACACACACATTCACGCAAACGCAACTCACATACACGACTGCAGTCTCAGGCAACTGAAACCACACTGAGTATGTGAGGCTATTGTTGACGAAGGTCTTGGCCGAAAGCTTTAATTCTGAGAGTCTTTTTGTTGTGCCTATCTGCGACTCAGCATCTCCGCTACATGGTGAGTAGCAACTTTCCTTCTCAAAATATTGTTACATTCCGTCCTGGATTATCCATTGTTTAATTCCTCTCTTTTAAGTTTCAACATTGTCTGTAAAGCGCTTATTGTCCGAAGAAACTGATGTACGTTAAGTTCCGACATTTGAAAACTATTTTGGATATCACTCGCTTCGTGTAATATCGGTTGCAAAAGACCCAAGATAGAGAATATCTCTGTAAGATTTTCGTCTCGCTCCAGTGTGTCTCCTGAGCCGTCTTCAAGCTCTTGTCTGTAACAGGAATCAGAAATTCCCACCCCTGAGTGGACATGAAAAAGAGAGCATTCAAGCAAACTAGGTTCAATGAGTGGTTTGAGGAGGACACAAATTCGGCTTCACGACTTGTGTATTTTATTCGTTGCTGCACACCTATCTCTCCTCTGGCCAGTGTAGCAGCATTATCGTATGCTTGTCTTCTACAGTTCATAATGGCTAGACCACTAGCCTTAAGCTTACTTAGTATTATCTCACCAGTATATTTGGCTATTTGTTTTTCGTTTCATTGAAATCTATATATAAAAGATTCCACTCTTCTAAGCGTGCATCTGAGCACTAAGGGACTTAACATCTGAGGTCATCAGTCCCCTAGAACTTAGAACTACTTGAACCTGACTAACCTAAAGACATCACACACATCCATGCCCGAGGCAGGAATCGAACCTGCGACCGTAGCGGTCGCGCGGGTCCAGACTGAAGCGCCTAGAACCACCCCGCCACACCAGCCGGCCTTCAGTCTTCAAGTATTATAATAAATGACTTGTTTGGTGTTTGTGACAAATACTCGGCGTTCTGTCGAATATCAAGGATTAATAATTACATTTGGAACCTGATCTATAATTTTTGTACGAAGTTTAGTCCCCAAAATTTCAATAAACTCGTTTTGAACTTCTGATGACATATAAGGAAAAGACATTTTTGTCCCATTTTCTTCTCACTAAAAGTTCTCGCAAAACAGAACGTACCAGTTTTAAAAAGTTGCCTCTGTTGACACTGATGTCATCTTACCTACGAGCACGCGATGCAAAATTTTCTTTTGGCAGAAATGTTATGATATAAAAGATTCTGGTTAGAATTTCACAGCAGATTTTCATTTATTTTGGCACTACTTCTTGCTTTTTTTCATGAACTGCCCCTTTTTGAAGCTTCGTTTCCAACTCTTTCCATTTACAAAAATTGTGACTGTATGCAGTAATCTATTCATGGCTGTTGATTTCGAGGTTCACTTTCCAGTAAGTATTAAACCCACCGTGGGTTTGTGTTCTAAAAGAAACGAATGTAGTGCGAAATAATGACTTTTAGAAGGCGAATAAGCCATCCAAGTTCGTAAAGCTTCTTTGCCTTTGTCAATGTGCACCAAAACCATTCTTACGCAGCCCCCTCCTTGACAATACTCCCAGATGAATGAGTCCGTGTCTGAGCCTGAACCGTGCGTGGTACTGCTGGTTCTTCAACAAGGCCTGTCCTTCAGTTTCTTCTAGATGTTGAGCAGAACTAGTCTTTGAAGAAGTCACACCTGATGACCCTGGCGTAGATTCTGAGATATTCGAAGAAATTTTCATAAACTATAGTACATCCTCATCATTTTTTCTTGTGATCTTATTCTTCGCATTCTTCTTATTTCGATACGATGCTCCACCTCTCATTATTGTTGTTGTGGTCTTCAGTCCAGAGACTGGTTTCATGCAGCCCTCTATGCTACTCTATCCTGCACAAGCTTTTTCATCTCCAAGCAACTACTGCAACATACACCCTTCTGCATCTGCTTAGAGTATTCATCTCTTAGTCTCCCTCGAGGATTTTTACCCTCCACGCTGCCCTCCAGTACTAATCTGATGATCCCTTGATGCCTCAGAACGTATCCTACCAACCGATGCCTTCTTCAAGTTAAGTTGTGCCACAAATTCCTCTTCTCCCCAGTTCTACTCAGTCCCTCCTCATTAGTTAGTGATCTACCCATGTAATCTGCAGCATTCTTCTGTAGCACCACATTTCGAAAGCTTCAATTCTCTTCTTGTCTAACCTAGTTATCGTTCATGTTTCACTTCAATACATGGCTACAGTCCATAAAAATACTTTCTGAAAAGACTCTGTGACACTTAAATCAGTATTCGATGTTAACAAATTTCTCTTCTCCAGGAACGTTTTCCTTGCCATTGCCTGTCTACATTTTATATCCTCTCTACTTCGACCATCATCAGTTATTTTGCTCCCCAAATAGAAAAAGTTATTTACTACTTTAACTGTCTCATTTCCTAATCTAATTCCCTCAGCATTACCTGATTTAATTCGACTACATTCCATTATCCGAGTTTTGCTTTTGTTGACGTTAATCTTATATCCTCCCTTCAAGATGCTGTTCATTCCACCGGCCGGTGTGGCCGAGTGGTTCTAGGCGCTTCAGTCAGGTACCGCGCGACCACTACGGTCGCAGGTTCGAATCCTGCCTCGGGTATGGATGTGTGTGATGACCTTAGGTTAGTTAGCTTTTACTCTGCTCAGTTCCCGTTTTGTGCACAAAAGATTCAAAACAGGGTAAAAACAGAAGAGGGGTGGAAAAAAGTGTATACAATCCCAATAGGAAAAGTATATCCACGAGACATGCAGAAATCGACGAAGAACTTAAATACAGTCACATTCACAGCCATCACTCCCGAAAAAGCACTTAAAAATAGTAAATATATTTACGAGTACCTTCCGGATAACATGCTCTCAAAACGATAAAACTATAAAAATAGGCTATTTTCACAAGTACTGTAATTTCAGGTGAGCAGCTGAAACAAAATGCACATGATATACACACATCAAGTTTTGCATCACCCCGGTTTCCAGAACTCCTGAAGATTGACGTTGATTGTGAATATTCTTTCACAAACACAGTCAAATGGTTCAAATGGCTCTGAGCACTACGGGACTTAACATCTATGGTCATCAGTCCCCTAGAACTTAGAATTACTTAAACCTAACTAACCTAAGGACATCACACAACACCCAGTCATCACGAGGCAGAGAAAATCCCTGACCCCGCCAGGAATCGAGCCCGGGAACCCGGGCGTGGGAAGCGAGAACGCTACCGCACGACCACGAGCTGCGGACACAAACACAGTCCCTTTGACTTTTCAGAGATGTCACTAAACCCGTTCAAAGATGTAAACAACGATGCATGAGCAGCGCTCATTAGACGGACGGGGTCTGACAGCCGATCAGTTCCGTCATTTCACCAGGTACACTGCTCGTGTTGTCTGCAGTTTAACCATGCCTAGACTGTCAGTACCGCAGTTCGATTGCGTCCGCATTGTTACTTTGTGCCAGGAAGGGTCTCAACAAGGGAAGTGTCCAGGCGTCTCGTAGTGAACCAAAACGATGTTGTTCGGACATGGAGGAGATACAGGGAGACAGGAACTGTCGATGACATGCCTCGCTCAGGCTCCCCAAGGGCTACTACTGCAGTGGATGATCGCTACCTACAGATTATGGCGCGGAGGAACACTGACAATAGGACCACCATGTTGAATAATGCTATTCGTGTAATCACAGAACATCATGTTACGACTCAAACTGTGCGTAATATGCTGCATGGTGCGCAACTTCATTCCCGAGGCCAATGGCGAAGTCAATCTTTTCAACCACGACACCATGCAGCGCGGTATAGGTGGCACAACAACATGCCGAATAGACCGCTCAGGGTTGGCGTCACGTTCTCTTCACCGATGAGTTTCATATACGCCATCAACCAGAGAGTCGTCGGAGACGTGTTTGGAGGCAACCCGGTCAGGATGAACACCTTAGACACACTGCCCAACGAGTACAGCAAGTTGGAGGTTCCATGCTGTTTTTGAGTGGCCTTATATGATCATGGAAGGCGCCGTAACGGCTGTACGATGCATGAATGTCTTCCTCTGACCGATAGTGCAACCAATGTTGGTAGCATACTGGCGAGGCATTCGACTTCATGGACGACAATTCGCGGCCCCATCGTCCACATCTTGTGAATGACTTCCTTCAGGATAACGGCATCGCTCGACTAGAGTGGAAAGCATGTTCTCCTGACATGAATCCTAGCGAACATGCCTACGATAGACTGAAACGGGCTGTTTTTGGACGACGTGACCCACCAACCACTCTGAGGAATCTATGCCGAATGGTCGTTGAGGGGTGGACAATTCGGACCAATAGTGCCTTGATGAACTTGTGTATAGTATGCCACGACGAATACAGGCATGTATCAATGCAAGAGGACTTGCTACTGGGTGTTAGCGGTACTGGTGTGTACAGCAATCTGAACCACCTCTTCTGAAAATCTCGCTGTATGGTGGTACAACGTGCAATGGCTTTTCATGAGCAATAAAAAGGGCGGAAATGATGTTTATGTTGATCTCTATTCCAATTTTCTGTGCAGGTTCCGGAACTCTCAGAACAGAGGTGATGCAAAACTTTTTTTTTTATGTGTGTAGTTTTCAGGTATAAAGCATACCAATCGCCATAAACTTTGTTTGATATTTGACAGAACTAAACGGCGAGCTGCTGGAGATGACACATAGATAGGGAAACATGACTGGATAAATGGAAAGATAAATACATTGTGTTTTGCATAAGGTGGTGTTACAAAACACAAATATAACTGTACAGAAATGTCTCTTTCAAAATTTCGTCTCAACAGTATTTTCGGTAGAAAATGAACGTGAAAGAAAGGCTATTTGGCGGAGTTAAAAAACACAAATATAACAGGACAGAAATGTCTCTTTTAAAATTTCATCCCTTGCATATCTTCGGTGGGACGTGGATGTGGAAGAAAGGACATTTGGCAACACTGTAGTCCCATGCCTGACTAGAAACTGCACTTAAAAAAATAGCGTTGTAGACCAGTTAGGGTACCGGATAAAGATTTGCATAAGAACTCTTGAGTTTAAGAGCTCAGTTCGATTCACGGTCTGGATTTCTTTTTAACTATCTAATTTTCGTAACCCTAATACTGCTGTAGAATACACTTTACTAAACGTTTGCACCTACGAGTACATTTAGTTTAATTTTCAGTGAAGCAGTTGGTCAGAAATTTTAAAAATACACTGACAGAAAAAAGATCGTAACATCAAGAAGGAGTTGTGTGACCTAAACGAAAGTTGGTAGTCGTGTTTTTATAGCAAGTTTAAGTTACACTTGAGAATGGACGTGGTGAATTGATAATAGTAAAGAATGCCTTTAAGGCGACATAGACCCCATTATCACCTCCTCACTGAGTTTGAACAAGGTCTTATAAGAGGGCTACGAGAAGCCGAATGTTCCTTCCGCGTTTCTGCTGAAAGACTTGGCAGACCGAACGAGGCGGCGCGGTGGTTAGGACACTGGACTCCCATTCGGGAGGGAGACGGATCAAATCCACTTCCAGCCATCCTGATTTAGGTTTTCTGTGATTTCCCTAAATCTCTTCAGGTCAATTCCGGGATGGTTCCTTTGAAAGGGCACTGCCCAATTCTTTCCCCGTCCTTTCCAAATCCGATGGGACCGGTGACATCGTGTTCGGAGTATGCCTCTGACGCAACAAACTGCATCAGCAGCAGCAATCTGAGTGGCAGGCAGCACAATAGCGACACAACGAACTGTTACAAATCGCCTAACTTCTAAGACAGCTCAAAGCCAGACGACCCCTAGCATGCATTCCACTGACCCCACACTGAAGCCAAATAACACCACAACAACGCTCGCCCACACAACGGGTTTGTAACCCAATATACTCTACAGAGTGTCGACATGTTGCTTTGGCATACTTGACCACCAGATCTTTCTCCAATCGACACATATGGGGTATGATTGGACAGCAGCTCCAGCGTCAACCACAACCAGCATCAACAATTTTTCTGCTGATGACAACATGCAACAGACACGAAACTTCATCTCACAAACTGACATCCGGCACGTGTCCAATACAATACATGCATGTTTACATGCTTGCATTCAACATTCTGTGCGATTACAACGGTTATTAATGTACCAGCATTTAACATTTGCCAAGGCTTATCAAATTCATACATTAACCTGTGAACTTGCAATGTTAATCATGTACATATGTTACGTAGACAAATGTATTCCCATAATTGCATTACTGTACATAAATTATTTCTTGGTATTACGATTTTTCGGTGTGCTACGGTTTTTCCGTCTGCGTATGTATGAAGACTAATAATCAGTTAAAAATTAATTACCTGTCATAGCACAGAAATAATTACAAAAATTATCACTGTGGAGGTACATACTACATTCGCTAACAGTGACTAGTTGTAATATTTAATTATACAATCAATGGGAGCATATCTTTCACAAAACATACGTAGTCTTTGAAGCAAATGATAAAATCGGCCTTCCTTCATGTCCAAACGTTTAGTGACTCCTGGATCACATTTATCTCAACTCTTTGCCTAAAAGTGGAATAATGAAAACGATTGCACTCTCATTGGTGTGTTAGTACTAAATAACTGCTTATATTTTCAAAAGGAGCAAAAATTCTTCCTACTGTTTGCGTGCGAGGAATCGTGCTTTGTTGTCCCTGTGTATAAAATTTGAGTCATTCTGTACAATCAAATGTGGAACTGCGAAATAAAAGCGAGGTATCAATATTGATACCACCTTACCGGCGTCTTTAGGTTGGCAACGGAATTGCAGTTTTTTCTAGCAAATGCCCATAGTAGTCATGCGGGATCAGGTGGACCCAATAGAGCATACCCACTGCGGCACACCTCCGTTGGCTCTGGAACACTAGCGCCCTCTGCCGCTGCAGTATAGGGTGGCCAGCAGCGGCCTCACAGACCACTCGCACTCGGAGTCACTTCTACTGACGCTACGCAGGTGCCGCCTAGTTGCGACTCTGATACCATCGTTTGTGCTTTAGTCCAGAGAGCCTCATCCTTGTTGCTATTGTGTGAGCTGGGCCGGCCGCTGTGGCCGAGCAGTTCTAGGCGCTTCAGTCCGGAACAGCGCGACCGCTACGGTCGCTGGTTCGAATCCTGCCTCGGGCATGGATGTGTGTGAAGTCCTTAGATTAGTTAGGTTTAAGTAGTTCTAAGTCTAGGGGACTGATGACCTCACATGTTAAGTCCCATAGTGCTCAGAGACATTTGAACCATTTATTGTATGAGGTGGACTCTATTTCTTGCTGCTTAATTTGTAATGAGTCTTCGCACACTTTGAGAAACACAAGTTACGTAAAGCTTCTTTCTACTGTGCTAACTTGTTCTCTAACCATTTCTGCTACTGTCCCGCTTTCCTAGGACGACAGCTGCCGCATGATTCTGTAGTGCACCTCTCCTTACCATTGTGTACGAAGTCGTACACAACAAAAAGTGCAGATCGACAATGGTACAGCAGCACCAAAAGACTGAGTGGATGAATGTGAAAAGGAAAAAAAAAACTGCGTTTCGACGAAGGCGATTAAGCTATCAGAATGTTGTTTACTCTAATATCAACTCCGCAAAGTACTGAAACAGATCATTATTATAGGTTGTTCTCAATGTTCTTCCCGAAAGAGAATTCACGCTATTAGCATCACGTGACTGTAAGATTAGTTTAAATATAGATCAGATCAACCAGAGTGCTGATGTAAAAGTGAAATTACTAAAAGCGAATCAGTGCTGATGAAATTACTGACACGTGTCACTTACTGCTGTTGCAACATGACGCAGCTGTTTAAACTGCAGAACAAATCTAAATCGCAACCACTTGTGCGAGTAGTGCGCTCGTATCACGAAAGACCACACAGCCTGTGCCTTCCGCATGTCCGGGAACGCGTCCGTTTTTACGCGTGGAAGCGCGAAAGTCCGACGACCGCTATTCTGCTATCGGTACACGCTCCGAAGCGGAGAGGCTACGGACGCGATAAATGTAGCGCCGCATGAAATATGACAAACACTGACAACGGCCGAATACGGTTTACAAACGACTTGGTCCCCGCGGAGAACAACCTGGAAAACTGAATTATGCCGTGTAACACGGCCGAGCGATATGTAGCCTATATCTCTTCGCCCGTGGAGCACGGCTGTAAATAAAAACAGTGACACGATGAGAACAAAGCGGTAGGAGGTGCTTCCCGAGGAAGACGTACCTATAGCTCACGAGCGTTGAAATTATAACAAAGAACAAATTCAGTACGAACACACATTGAATCGAAGGAAACAGCAATAGAAATGCCCGTTTGCTTGTGGATGTAGAACAAGATTTAAAATCCTGCCGTCACTTTAAATTTTTGAATGCCAGCACAATAAGTAAGATTAATTTCGTGCAGTCAAATGGCAATATAATCTCTAACAAATAAAATTTAACATTATTTATTTCCAGAGGCAATTCGAAGAGACTTTTCACGCACGAATATATGTTCTTTTTACCTTTTGTATCTTTAATACCGTTATCAATGCGCGAATTATCTTATCGATGGGCTTGCAGTTATTGTAATGATATACCATGAAACATAAGCACTCCTCTCAATACTTCGGGAACACGCAGGCGTACCTAACCTCACTCATTTAACTATGAGGGCTTACTGAGAAGCAAAACCTCCGAATTTTAATTGTGTTCTCAGTATCGGTTGAGGTATTACATGTCATAATGCATATTACTCGGTCGACTTTCCCGCTTCGCTGACGCATAATCGTCTGCCGCTAGGGAGCTAAATATTGTACGTGTAATAAGTCGGTGCGTAACGAAACCACGTAACTATGTTGGTGCGTGAGAGACTCTCAGAAAACCGAAAGCACGAAATCGAATAGTTCGTTCACGCATGGAGCACTCTCTCTGTCACCACTACAATACCAGACCACACACGACAAATTCTACATCTGCTGCAATCCGACGCCTTGGGTTCAATGTCGTCGATCATCCTCCACTCAATACCGACTTGGTCTCATCTGATTTTCAGCTCTTTCCAAAACTTAAAGAACAGGTCCGAGAACTTCACTTTGATAATGATGAAGCGATGGAAGCAGACATTCTGCATACACGAAATCAACAAACGACCTGTCGTTGGAAGAATTGTGTTCGTTGCCAGGTTGGCTATGTTGAGAAATAAATATGTAGACATATAGGATAAAGACGCAGAATGTTAACAAAGTTTGTTTTATTTTTTAAAAAATAAGAGTTTCCTTATAACAAATCTGAGGCTCACTTTTCTGCAGACCCTCGTACTTTTCCCCACGAATTTCTAAATCTAGGAGTATCACACTCGCGATACATATTTTTCTCCGCATCTTCACACCGGGAGCAAACAGAGAAAATGGTACGCTTCGGTGAAATATGCTCTACTTCGAGGCAATATTAATGAGTAACGTAAGCAAATTGGTAAATATTGATCCCTGCTGTTCCCTTGTTCACTATTTGACTCATACGACTCTGTGCACTGCAAATATCATCCCATAATTTACCACCCATTACGGTATTCGAAAAAAAGCTAGACTGTGGGAAAACTATTCCTGTAACGGGAATTCTATTTTGCTTACTTTTTTCAGCCAACGTGATGTGGATTTCCTTTGACTTTCCCAATCATCTTAGGCGAAAACCGACTTGGTTACTATTAAAACGTCATAGCTGACACCTTCCCCTTTCCTTGACCGTTAACAACTTTTGTAAAGTAAATATATTCTGACATCGCATGTTTTTGATTGTAATTGTTTCATTGAAATTTTTATTGAATATATTCGTTTGTTAATGTACCATTATTATCACTTTCTTTCGATTAAAAACTTTAGGATAATCTATAAATTCATTAACACAATTGTTAAACTGAATAATATTGTAGATAAGAATAAATAACTTAAATTGGTTTCTTAGAGGAAACTACGTTTTTCATTTACCTTCACAATGAAGGTAGCCACTTAGACCAGAAAGGTAAGCTCGTGGTGTTTCCAGAATTATATATTTTTTGGCACATTTGAATTCGGAAACTAATCTTAAACAAACAACATGTAAGGTAAAAATATGTGGAAAACTACTGATTTTCATATACGTTTTGCAATTGATGTGGCGTCCCTGTAGTCATATTCGGCTTCGTGGTGTACTTTCCTCAAGAGCTCACATTTTAACTCTGCGCGCTCACTGTCTAAAAACTTTACCAACGACGTTCTAAGTATTTAGCGTCTCTTGGCTTGCAAAGATATTATTGGTTCTTTCGTCACTGGATATGCAAAGATTAACACAATGTTTTCTATTTGATGTTGATTTTATTTATCTCCATGTAAGTTTTGCTTGTTGTTGTTGTTGTTGTTGTGGTCTTCAGGCCTGAGACTGGTTTGTTGCAGCTCTCCATGCTACTCTATCCTGTGCAAGATTCTTCATCTCCCCGTACCTACTACAACCTCCATCCTTCTGAATGCGTTTAGTGTATTCGTCTCTTGGTCTCCCTCTACGATTTTTACCCTCCACGCTGCCCTCCAATACTAACTTGGTGATCCCTTGATGCCTCAGAACATATCCTACCACCCGATCCCTTCTTCTAGTCAAGTTGTGTCACAAACTTCTCTTCTCCCCAATCCTATTCAATACCTCCTCATTAGTTATGTGATCTACCCGTCTTATCTTGAGCATTCTTCTGTAGCAACACATTTCGAAAACTTCTATTCTCCTCTTGTCTAAACTATTTATCGTCCACGTTTCACTTCCATACATGGCTACACTCCATACAAATACTTTCGGAAACTACTTCCTGACATTTAAGTCTATACTCGGTGCTAGCAAATTTCCCTTCTTCAGAAACGCTTTCCTTGCCATTGCCAGTCTACATTTTATATCCTCTCTACTTCGGCCATCATCAGTCATTTTGCTCCCTAAATAGCAAAACTCACGTACTACTTTAAGTGTCTCATTTCCTAATCTAATTCCCTCAGCATCACCCGACTTAATTCGACTACACTCCATTATCCTCGTTTTCCTTTTGTTGATGTTCATCTTATACCCTTCTTTCAAGACACTGTCCATCCCATTCAACTGCTCTTCCAAGTCCTTTGCTGTCTCTGACAGAATTACAATGTCAACGGCGAACCTCAACGTTTTTGTTTCTTCTCCATGGACTTTAATACCTACTCCAATTTTTTCTTTTGTTTCCTTTACTGCTTGCTCAATATACAGATTGAATAACATCGGGGAGAGGCTACAACCCTGTCTCACTCCCTTCCCAACCACTGCTTCCCTTTCATGACCCTCGACTCTTATAACTGCCATCTGATTTCTGTACAAATTGTAAATAGCCTTTTGCTCCCTGTATTTTACCCCTGCCACCTTCAGAATTAGAAAGAGAGTATTCCAGTCAACACTGTCAAAAGCTTTCACTAAGTCTACAAATGCTAGAAATGTATTTTTGCCTTTCCTTCATCTAGATGCTATGATAAGTCGTAGGGTCAATATTCCCTCACGTGTTCCAATATTTCTACGGAATCCAAACTGATCTTCCCAAAGGTCGGCTTCTACTAGTTTTTATATTCGTCTGTAAAGAATTCGCGTTAGTATTTTGCAGCCGTGACTTATTAAAATGATAGTTCGGTAATTTTCACATCTGTCAACACCTGCTTTCTTTGGGATTGGAATTATTATATTCTTCTTGAAGTCTGAGGGTATTTCGCCTGTCTCATACATTCTGCTCACGAAATGGTAGAGTTTTGTCAGGACTGGCTCTCGCAGGGCTGTCAGTAGTTCTAATGGAATGTTGTCTACTCCCGGAGCCTTGTTTCGACTCAGGTCTTCAAGTGCTCTGTCAAACTCTTCACGCAGTGTCGTATCTCCCATTTCATCTTCATCCACATCCTCTTCCATTTCCATAGTATTGTCCTCAAGTACATCGCCCTTATATAGCCCCTCTATATACTCCTTCCACCTTTCTGCTTTTCCTTCTTTGCTCAGAACTGGGTTTCCATCTGAGCTCTTGTTATTCATGCAAGTGGTTCTCTTTTCTCCAAAGGCCTCTTTAATTTTCCTGTAGGCAGTATCTATCTTACCCCTAGTGAGATAAGCCTCTACATCCTTACATTTGTCCTCTAGCCATCCCTGGTTAGCCATTTTGCACTTCCTGTCGATCTCATTTTTGAGACGTTTGTATTCCTTTTGCCTGCTTCATTTACTGCATTTTTATATTTTCTCCTTTCATCAACTAAATTCAATATTTCTTCTGTTACCCAAGGATTTCTACTAGCCCTCGTCTTTTTACCTACTTGATCTTCTGCTGCCTTCACTATTTCATCCCTCAAAGCTACCCATTCTTCTTCGACTGTATTTCTTTCCCCCATTCCTGTCAATTTTTCCCTTACCCTCTTTTGAAACTCTGTACAACCTCTAGTTTAGTCAGTTTATCCATGTCCCATCTCCTTAAATTCCCACCTTTTTGCAGTTTCTTCGGTTTTAATCTACAGTTCATAACCAATAGATTGTCGTCAGAGTCCACATCTGTCCCTGGAAATGGCTTACAATTTAAAACTTGGTTCTTAAATCTCTGTCTTACCAATATATAATTTATCTGAAACCTGTCAGTATCTCCAGGCTTCATCCATGTATACAACCTTCTTTTATGATTCTTGAACCAAGTGTTAGCTATGATTAAGTTATGCTCTGAGCATAAGTTTTGGTTATTTCAATGTATATGAGACTTGCGCAGGTGGACGCAACGCTGTGCTGCAACGGTGCTGCGGATGATAACCAAAGGGCCTGAAATCTCATTGACGGCAATAGAATTGTCTTCATCGACATGAACCGCTTCGAAAAGAGCCCCAATGACCAGCGAAGACGTGTTTGTAGACGCCCAGGACAGCCGTCTGACACCATATGACTGTCGCCCACCATGCGCTTTGATAACCTGGAGTGACGGACCAGAGGTGCCATTTCACTTCAGGACAGGATCCCCTTGGTTTGTAATCCGTGGCACCCTTATAGCACAGCGGAATGTCGACGATATTCTGTGCTCCGTTTCTTTGTTCCTCGTGGTAAGTGATCGTGGGCTTACATTTCAGCAAGATAATGTCCGCCTGCCCACTGCTAGAGTTTCTACTGCATGTTTTCGTGGTTTCTGAACGCTACTTCGGACAGCGCTGTCACCGGATCTCTTCCCAGCTGAGATTGGTTGGGGCATTACGGACAGGGCCCTTCAACCATCTTGGGGTTTTGACGATCTAACGAGCCAATTTGACGGAATTTCTCACGATATCCGTCAGGGGGACAGCCAAGAACTCTGTCCTCAATACTAAGCCGAATAACTACTTGCATAATGGTCAGAGAAAGAGCAACGTATTATTGATTTGCTCAATTTGTAAGTGAATCATCAAATTTCTCTGAAACTGTAGTCATTTGTTTTCCTGTGCAATACATCACATCTACCGATTTTCGTTCCATTCGTATAACCGCTTCATAGTGCGTCCCTTTTTTGTCTTACAGTGTAGTTTTATGAACAGAATACCGTTTAATTAACTCTTTACCAGCAAAGTGTTTGTGAATCTTAAGTTACCTAAAGCGTAAAAAAATGTTTAAACAACTTATAGGACTGCAACCCGGTGGAGTCTTCAACAACCGCTGATATTTCATTATTAAGTCCTAAATGCAACGAGAGAACGCTAGGCAAGAACTTTAAACCCTCGGTAGACGGGGCTACGCTAACCAAGGACCATAATACGGCATCTTCAGAAAGACCACACACACGAACACTCTCACACACACACACACACACACACACACACACACACACACACACACACACGCATAACGGATTGAGAGAGAGAAAGAGAGGCCGTGAAAGTTAGTCTGCTTCACCCACCCCGAATCACCTTTTAGCAGACTGGTTACTGTAGAAGACAGATTATATGTTTGTTGCGCTACCGCCATGCCGTGATCAGAATATCGAAGAAAATAACAAGTGACACATAAGTCTATAGTCATTCTGTCTTACTCAGATAGCATTTCCAGCAAGACAAGTCGTTCTATTCGGAAACACGGCATGAGGAGTTTTTCAACCAGTATCTAAGCTACACCTTTTTAGGGTCTGTAAAGGACGATCTCGGTTTGCGTAAGGCGGATATCTGTCCTTATTCCTTGTTGTTTTGGCATGTCATACATGGTCAGGAGCGTAGAGGACCAGTCTACAGAGCATAAGCCTTCACACACACTTACAGTTGTTGAGCTAGTATGCTACTGCAGAACATTGCAGTATGTCATCCTATGGAATACAGCAACATGAAGTTTCTTGCGTATTTGTGCAGCTGTTGCGGCAGGGGTATTAAGCAAGCAGTTGAGATTAAATTAACAATACAATAAAACTATTTCTACTTATATTCTGCTTGGAATCCTGCTCCTTCTCTGGTCAAACAACAGGACAGTGTTAATGCTATTTGCTCACTCATTGGTGATTAATATTCGCTATAGATAACTTCTAATGTGAAGATGAAAAATGGAAATGCAGCGGGGCCAGATGATCCTCCTGCAGACTTGTGGAAATCAAAACACTGGCATTCAGCTGGATGGTCGACGGATTACTTTAATAAGATCATTGAGGAGGGAAAGATTCCAGCTGACTGGATATGTAGCACAACAGTTCCCATTTGGAAGCAGAAGGGAAGTTCCACTGAATGTAACAATCACCGCCCAGTACGTCTTCTGTCACACACCACGAAAGTATTTGAGCACATCATCCATAAAAGGATGCGACAAATTATCAAATTCTCCATCAATCAATGTGAATTCGTGAAGGGCTGTGGGACGACAGATGCTATCCATGCAGCTCGCCTGCTTATGAGAAAGCACCGTGAGAAGTCAAAACATCTCCACTTTACCTTTCTCGACCTCGGAAATGCCTTTGACCGAGTGCCACACGAGTTAATTTGGCTCGCCTTGCGAGAGCATGGAGTACCTCAAGAGCTAGTTAGGTGCTCCACCAGAACCCGAAGAGCCGGACACAGTCAGCTGCCGCACTATCTGACGACTTACCTATTTCCGTGGAGTTAATCAGGAATGTGCTCTCTCACCGCTGCTATTTGTCACTGTCATGGATACCGTCACAAGAAACCTGTAGAAAACCTCAGCCAGGACGTTACTGCATGCTGATGATGTGCTACTTGCCCGTGAAGATAATAATGATTTACGACTTCAAGCCTGGAATGACCGCCTTGCAGATGTAGGACTACGGCTCAATGTGTTGAAAACATATTACCTTTCCACAGATTTAAATGACTCTGTAACCATCAGAATCAATAGTGTTGACCTCCCAACAGCAAGCACTTTTAAGTACCTGGCCTCGACAATTGCTGCCGATGGAAATCTCAGTGTAGAAATCTCCAACCGTCTTAGCAGTGCGTGGCTCAAATGGCGTTCCGCTACTGGTGCACTACGCGACAAGAAAATTCCAAACAAGCTTAAATCAAAAGTATACCGATCAGTAATCCTCCCAGTTACACTGTATGGGGCTGAATGTGGGCCTTCAACAAAGGAAGTAGAGCAATGACTTGCTGTTATGGAGACGAAAATGCTTAGGCGGACATCACCCTGATCAGGGACAAGACAGCAAGAAGTGACAGCAAAGAGCCAAAACAACAGACCCCGCCAGCACGCGGGACAAACGCTAAGGAAGAAGAAGAACATAGCTTCTAACGTTGGTTAATTTTACATTAAATGTATTCGCAGTTACGAACATGGACAACCTTTAGCTGTATAATCAAATGACGACAGCGAAACATTGTGCCAGGCTGGGACTCGAACCGTGATTTTCCGCTTATCGCGAGCGTTCGCTTTACCTTTTTTTTGTTCTCATTTTGTTGTATAGTGTTAGTTGAAATTTTTTTCGGGGCGGAAGTCTGATGACATCCGTTCAGATTGTTCGTTGATCCGTTCATTCAGCTTTTTTTATTATTATTACAGAGGGTAGCTAACCCTCTGACCGAACACGCTGGCCGTTTAGCTACCCCTGCCCGACTAAGGGCTCAGGGCCAGACTCGAATTTCCATATGTCGCCGACCTTGTTCTGCAAGCTGTACCCGTGCATCCATTATGAATAATCCTGTACAGGGGACATATTCTACTTGAAAGTCACTTGGCTGGTGTCAGTGGATAAATACGATATTGCAGTGCTTGTATTATTCAGAAATACGATGCAAAGTTCCTCAACACATGCATGCATGTTCGAAGGAGACTTGCATTGTAATTAGGAATAACACAGGCACTAGAATATCATATTTACAACAACCAGTCTTTGAGATATCTGCAAATACCTCGCAATATCAGGAGTACTTAGCGAAGTGATTGGTGCACAGTTTCAAGAATGGCGTCCTCTGTTGGTGGAGTATGTCTAGCCCTTGGATGACCTCTGTGCATTAGTTGTGAACGAAGATTACCGATTTCCGGAAAGAGTTGCTCCAGGTGACGAAAAACATTCTTACTGGGATGGCATGCAACGAAATCACGAATTGCTGACGCAACTTGTTTATTGGATGCAGCCAGCCCCAAAAGAATATCGACGTATTCATCGATTGTGTACTCCATGAGGAAGTGCGCTACATGAGCTTGACAGGACCAATTACGGTTATTGCACTGTGCAGTTAGGAGACACTCGCATGGAGTTCAGTGGATCCCGCTGTCGTGTAATCGACCATTCTCATGTTACAAAATGATGTCCTGCTTATAAACAACGAGAACTCGGGAACGGACGTCCCGAAAATAAAGAAAAGAAGAAATCTGACGAGGCGTCGAACCATAGCTCCATAGTGGATATGGGTTTGATGTCCCAGCAGTCTACCGAGCTGCGACGGCTGGAACGGTAGTGCGACGTGATACACGTTCCTCTGTACTTTCCGATGCGGTGCACGGTGCGACAGTGTTGCCAGTTCCTCGTTTTCATATATGTGTTTTCAAAAGTCACTCGATCTAATTTTGCAAGATAAGCTTTTGTCTTGAATCTGGGTGAGGAACTGCACGCCCATCTCCAAGTGCAGCAGTTTTCCTTCGCCCTGTACCTGTTACACATTTCGTTGGCTCGTGTATGACGAAAATGTATGTTTGATCCAGTGAGGAGGAGCAGGAGGAGACTAGCGTTTAACGTCGCGTCAGCAACGAGCTCATTAGAGACAAAACACGGGCTCGGATTGGCGAAGGATGGAGAAGGAAAGAGGCCGTGTCCTTTAGAAGGAACAATCCCGGTATTAGCCTTGACCCATTCGGGAAAATCGCGGGAAACCCAAATTAGGGTGGCCAAATGCGGATTTGAACCGTCGTGCTCCCGGATGAGATTCCAGAGCCACCCCGCTCCGTGATCCATTGATGTACACTTTTTGTCCGATGAAGATGATTATAATAATCGAAGCTTGTAGAGAATAAACTTGCAATTTCACAGCTGATGGCATATATCGATCTATCGAAAAATTACTTTTATATTTGGCACCGCACAGCTCCAGTGTTTTAGCAGCCATTCTAAAGGATTTTCGGAATTGTTCGATAAAGACGAATTGAAGCAAAACTTCACAGGAACATTAATCTCGTATATCTCTGGAGTTTTCAAACAAGTTACCGTTCTTCGTTTCAGATTTATATTCGTAAAAAGATAAATATTAGGTTGATTCATAAGTTTTAGTGTTTTGGATTTGTATGTTCGTATTCCGTTTAGTATGAGTTTGTTTATCGATTGTCGTTTTTTATTTGTGGTTCACTGTTGCCTCCCTCGACCTCCCCCCATAAACCACGGACCTCTCCGTTGGTGGGGAGGCTTGCATGCCTCAGCGATACAGATAGCCGCAATGGAGGGGTATCTGTTGAGAGGCCTTTTAAGTAGTTCCAATGACAACAGTTTGGATGCTTGACTTGTAACATCACCAAAATGGCCTTGCTGCGCTGGTACCGCGAACAGCTGAAGGCACCGGGAAAGTGCAGCCATAATTTTTTCCTCAGGGCATGCAGCTCTACTTTGTGGGTAATTGAGGTGGCGTCCTCTTGGGTAAAATACTCCTCACGTAAAATAGTGTCCCCTCGGTATCTCCGGACAGAGACTACTCAGGAGGATGCCGTCATCAGAAGAAACAAAACTGGTATTCTACGGATCGGAGAGTGGAATGCTAGATCGCTTAATCGGGCAGGGAAGATAGAAAATTTAAAAAGGGATATGGATAGGCTAAAATTAGATATGGTGGGAAATAGTGAAGTTCCGTGTCAGGAGAAACAGGACTTTTGGTCAGCTGAATAAAGCGTTATAAATACTAAATCATATAGGGCTAATGAAGGAGTGGGTTATGCTACTACGGGCAGCATAGTGAATGCATTATCGTAGGCAAAAGAGACACGAACCCACACCTACAACAGTAGTACAAGTTTATATGCCAAATAGCTCCACAGTTGTTGAAGAGATTGAAGAAATATGTGATAAGATAAAAGAAATTATTCAAATAGTTAAAGGAGCCGGAAATTTAGTTATGATGGGGAACTGGAATTCGATAGTAGGAAAAGGAAGGGAAGGGATAATAGTACGTGAAGAAGGACTGAGCGAAAGGAATGAAGGACAAATCCGTCTAGTAGAATCATAACTTGATCACCGTCAACAATTGGTTTTCGAATCATTAAAGACGATAGTTTACATGAAAAGACTTGGAGAAACCATAAGGTTTCAGAAAGATTATATAGTGATGAGACAGGTTTAGGAACCAGATTTTAAATTGTGAGACGTTTCCAGGGGCATGACTCTGACCACGATTTATTTGTGACTAACTGTAGATAAAGACTGAAGAAATTGGAAAAATCTAGGAAATTAACGAGATGGGAGCTGGATGAGTTAGAAGAACCATAGGTTGTTGAGAGTTTCAGAGGGAGCATTAGGCAACAGTTGACTCGAACAGGGGAAAAAATACAGCAGAACGCAAATGGGTAACTTGAAGAGATGAAATTGTCATGGTAGTAGAGGATCAAATATTTAAAAAGACAAGACCAATTATAAATCCTTGGGCGAGAGATATTGAATTTCATTGAAGAAAGGAGAAAATTAAAAAAATACAGCAAATGAAACAGGCGAAAGTGAATACAAACGCTCAGAAAGTTAGACTGATATGATATGCAAAATTGGTTAGCAGAAATGGCTAGAGGATAAACGTAATGATTTAGAAGCATTTTTCACTAGGGGTAAGATAGATACCGCCTACAGGAAAATTAAAGAGACCTTTGGGGAAAAGAGAAGTAGCTGTATGAATATCAAGAGTTCGGACAGAAACAGTCCTAAGCAAAGAGGGGAAATCTGAAAGGTAGAAGAAGTACATAGAGGGTCTGTAAAAGGGATATGAACTTGGAAGCAATAGTGTAGGAAGGAAAGTGATCGTTGATGAAAATGAGACGGCATTTGTGATACTACGAGAAGAATTTGACAGAGCACTGAAAGACTTAAGTGAAACAAGACCCTGGAAGTAGGCAATATTCCGTTAGCATGAACGATAGCATTGAGAGAGCCAACCATGAGAAAACTCCTCCGTCTGTTGTGCCGTATGTATGAGACAGACGAAATACACTTAGACTTCAAGAATAATTCCAAAGAAAATAGTTGCTGACAAGTGGTAAAATTACCGAACTATCAGTTTAATAAGTCATGGTTGCAAAATATTAGCACGTACTCTTTACAGAGGAAAGGAAAAACTGGTAGAAGCCGACCTCGGGGAAGATCAGTCTGTGTTCCGCAGAAATATAGGAACACGCGAGGCAATATCTTAGAACATCGATTAAGGAAAGGCTTTTGACAATGTTGACTGGAATACTCTCTTGGAAATTCTGAATAACAGGGGTAAAATACAGAGAGCGAAAGGCTATTTATAACTTTCCCAGGAACCAGACGGTAGTTATAAGAGTCGAGAGACATGAAAGGCAAACAGTAGTTGAAAAGGGAGTTATAAAGGTTTGTAGCCTATCCTCGATGTTATTCAATCTGTACATTGAACAAGCAGTAAAGAAAACCAAAGAAAAATTTTGAATATGAAGTAAAGTTCGCGAAGAAGAAACAAAAACTTTGAAGTTTACCTGTGAACTAATCATTCTGTCACAGACAGCCATGGACTTCGAAGAGCAGTTAAACGGAATGGACATTGTCTTGAAAGGCGGATATATGACGAACTTCAACAAATTAAAACATGGGTAATGGAATGAAGTCGAATTAAATGAGTTGACGCTAAGGAAATTTCATTGGGAAACGAGACAAAGTAGTAGATGAGTTTTGCTATTTATGCAGCTAACTAACTGATGGTGGCCGAGGTAGAGAGGGTATAAAATGTAGACTGGCAGTGGCACGAAAATTATTTTTGAAGAAGAGAAATTTTTTTGCATGGACTATAGATCCAAGAGTTAAGAAGTTTTTTCTGAAGATAATTGTCTGGAATGTAGCCATGTATGGAAGTTAAACGTGGACGATAAGCAGTTTAGACAAAAAGAGAATAAAAGCTTTCGAAATGTGGTGCTGCAGAAGAATGTTGAAAATTAGGTGGATTTGTCACGTAACTAATGAGGAGGTACTGAACGGAATTTATTTATTTTATTTATTTATTTATTTATTTATTTAACATGGCAAGATTAGGGCCATCAGGCCCTCTCTTACATCTAACCAGGCATTCTACTTATTTTACATTCATATGTTTTAGTAGGCATGTTAAACTACATCTAGTACAAAAAGTGAAATAAACAATTTGAAAGGTACACCTGGAAAAATACATACACATAGAGTTTATATTCTTAGGTCACAAGTACTGTTATAATTAGACATTATTGAAGAGACAGATTTTAGATAGGAGTGCCGGCAGCAGGGAGTATGAGGGAGACTCATGGTGAAGGGAGGAGAAGAATAGAGACATGATGAAACATAATTAAGGAAATATAAAGGAAAAGAAGATTGCGTGGCTAATAGAGAAAGATGAAGAGGAAGGCATCTCAGGAGCAAGATAGGAGACGCTAGCTTTGCTATTTGACAGATGAGGGGATTGTCCTTGTACATTAATTTTGTGGAGAACTTTGTGAGGATGATAGTAGGAAATGCTTCAACTTCTTCTTAAAAGCAGCAGGAGATCGAATTTTGCGCAAGGTAAGGGGCAGTTTGTTCCAGAGGCGGACAGCGGCAACTGAGAAGGAGTTTGCAAAAGTTTTTGTTTTGTGAGTGGGCACAGTTAGGATACCAAATAAGAGTGACCTCGTGTTTCGATTATGATGACATGACAGGTTTTTAATCTCTGAAGCAAGGTACTGGGGTACTTGCGCGATGAGGAGTCGGTGGAGTAGACATAGAGTGTGGTAGTCACGCAATTTGTCCGGCCGCAGCCACCCTAGCTCGGAGTATGAAGCACTAACATGATCATATCGGCGAATGTTGCAGGTGTAACGCACACAGGCATTCATGGTTAGCTCTAGCCGTCTTTTGTTTTCATTACTCATGGCTTGTTGAATCACATCACAATAGTGGAGGTTCGGTAGAACGAGTGCTAGCACGAGCTGGCGTTTCAAGTCCTGTGGAAATATGTTCCGAAACTTTTTGAGAGCATAGAGACAAGCAGACGTCTTTCGGCACACTGCGACTGTATTCCCCGCCCAGTTGAGATCCTCATCCAAAGTTACACCCAAGTTCTTCACTGTTTTCTGATATGGTATTGGAGTACCGTCGAGCAGAATAGGAGGTAGCCGTTCGCGGAAATCTGAACTTATTAATTTCTGATGGGCTATTAAGATTACTTGCGTCTTTTTTGCATTTAGTTTAAGCCCCAGGTTTTTCGCCCATCTCACTACTGAAGACAGATCATCATTCATCTGAGCGATTGCAGTGTTTACATCTTCAGGTCTGACGCTTAGGTAGAGCTGGAGGTCGTCGGCATAGAAATGATATTTACAGGAGGACAGAACCGACGAAATATCGTTGACATATAAAGAAAACAAAAGTGGTCCTAAGACTGATCCTTGTGGCACTCCCGAGGAAACATGTTTCCAGGAAGATTTTTCATTTACGCAGACAACACATTGCTGTCTGTCTTTTAAGTAGCTTTCAAACCATCTCATTGCACTATCAGAGAAATTAAGCTGTTGCATTTTTCTGAGCAATATGTCAAAGTTAACAGTGTCAAAAGCTTTGCTGAAGTCCAGTAGCGTCAATATTGTTGCCTTTCGATTGTCGATGGCATATTTCAGGTCATCAGTTACTTTAATTAGAGCAGTGTTTGTGCTGTGATGTTTACGGAAACCGGATTGAAATTTGTCATATAGGCTGAATTCATGCAAGTGTTCAGTGATTTGGTCATGAACAATATATTCAAGTGCTTTGGAAACAGCAGGCAGTATGCTAATTGGAATTGGGGAGACAAGAAATTTGTACACAACCTGATTGGAAGAAGGGATCTCTCGATAGGGCTCATTCTGAGATGAGACATCAGGCGATCACACATTTGGTATTGCAGGGAAGTGTGAAGGGTAGAAATCGTAGAGGAAGACCAAGAGATGAATGGGTAAGCAGATTCAGAGGGATTTAGGTTGCAGTAGTTGTTCGGGGATAAAGAAGCTCGCACAAGATAGAGTGGCATGGAGAGCTGCAGCAAAGCAGTCTTCGAACAGAAGACCACAACAGAAACAACAAAAGAACTCTAAGATCTATGGGGCAAATGAACAAGTGTGTCATTCATTTTCTAATGGACTGGTATTTAAGTATCATAAATTGGGTAACAAATGTGTTAACGCTTTCTTTCATTTTCTAGTCAAGCAAGTGGATATAAGAACCGTAACTACAAGTCACCGTAACATATGTGTTAAGAACATCGGCACCTAAGTACGCTCCAGTATTTTAACAGTTAATACCTGAACTCATATTACTTTAAATTAAGAATTAAAGTAATAGTAGTCTTCCTCTTACTTCTTGAAAAGAAAATTTTAGTATAATACAATTATGCCCTCGAGACAAAATTAAAGAAGAAACTGCGAGAATTTGACCACACATATGGCAAATTGCAGGAGCTCAGTAATTATTTCAGGTATAGAAATGAACTTCAGACAGCAGATAGATGTTGTTATGCTGCAAGTTTACAAAAAATTTCATTTGCGAATTATGTAGGCTAATGACTTCCTTAATTCTCAGGTTTGGGATATGGCAAGAGCGCACAAGCCCGACGTGGCTGGCCCATTACGAGCACAGGAACGACAGAAGGCAGCCTCTGAGAGTGGTAACGCATTTTTTCGGACACAGGACCATACAGTGCTGCGGGAAGTATCTTACGGATTCCTAGTCGTCAAGTCATATAGCTACGCGACAATGTCTTCTAACAAGGAAACCCCTTGACGGCGATGTCATAACTTCAATAATTAATAAGGTTCATTTGTAAGTGTTGTGTTAATAGTTATTCGAAGAAAAATATTATCTGCTAATGACTCACCATATACGTCGTGAGGGTGACAGAAAATGAGTGTCCGGGAGACTCAGAGATCAACCTTCTACGCAATGTTTGTGTGCCGGCCGGAGTGGCCGAGCGGTTCTAGGCGCTACAGTCTGGAACCGCGCGACCGCTACAGTCGCAGATTCTAATACTGCCTCGGGCATGGATGTGTGTGATGTCCTTAGGTTAGTTAGGTTTAAGTAGTTCTAAGTTCTAGGGGACTTATGACCACAGTAGTTAAGTCCGATATGCTCAGAGCCATTTTTTGATGTTTGTGTTACACTTCACAAATGGACATCGTCGACATTCAAGAAATGTTTAGACAAACCATTAGCTTACACCATGAACACGGAATGTAAAATGGCGCTTTACAGTGATCACAAAGGTTCCACCATCAAGATCGAAGGCGAACTCCTCGGGAGTTACAAACCGTGAAAGACGTCAGCTAGATATCCACTCAAAAAATGTATATAGTGTCATATTGGTGTAACGAGGAGATGAAAACTGATGGAATGCAAGCGAATGTGGAAACAGTCTGTCGCATAGCTCGTCGCGAAACTGATTACCCTTTAAGGCGCAACTGCAGGTAGAGCGATAATTCATAGCCACGGAAAAAACAAACGTCCAAAGGCTGAATTTGTGCAATGGTTCCAGGTTGTATGAATTCCAATGTCACAGACTTTTCCGGAGGGATATATTGCTCAATAGCAGTATGATTTCCATACGCAAAATTGTAATCAAGCAAAAGCAAGTTATTTTGACCAACTATTGACCAAAAGCAGTGTTCACACCATAGGTGTGTTTCTCTTACGCCCATTTATCCATTCTTGGTTGATGGGACGTAAATATTCCGTATTGATTTTGTAACATCACGCATTCGAGAAAGAATCGTAGGGGACAGATCACGTCCAACTTCTCGCTGCACAATAAATAACGATCTAGCCAATATACCATCTAGATTAACGGTCAGCATAATTGTATACGGATGTCTTAAGACATTGATGTTAGCTGATCTTGTTACAACACTTTTGCTGTCTATTATTTCCAGGGTTACTTTCATATGCATTTCCTCTTCATATACCGACTGGTCGGAGCTGAAAGCAAATTCCGTGCTGAACGATGGGATGAATTTGTTTGTATCATCTAAAACTTTTCGGGTCGATTATTCATATTGCTGTGCATCCTCAAGATGATGCTTTGTTTGAAATTTCATTATCTAACGTCTTCCAATTCTGTAGCATTATATGGAGTTAAGCAACCATCCACTCCTTCCCTTGAAATCACCTAATCTATGTCACTCGCGATTTTATGTGCATAACGTAATAGGTCACTATCATGCACACCCTGTGAATTGTATCGAGCATTCTTGAACTTAGCTAACACTAGGTTTTGTAACAAGTGCGCCCTATCCTCCTTCGAATATACACTATGTGATCAAAAGTATCCGGAAACCACCAAAAACATACGTTTTTCATAGTAGGTGCATTGTCCTGCCACCTACTGCCAGGTACTCAATATCAGCGACCTCAGTAATCATTAGACATCGTGATAGAGCAGAATTAGGCGCTCCGCGGAACTCACGGACTTGGAACGTGGTCAGGTGATTGGGTGTCACTTGTGTCTTACGTCCGTACAGGAAATTTCCACACTCTTAAACATCCCTAGGTCCACTGTTTACGATGTGATATTGAAGTGGAAACGTGAAGAGACACGTACAGTATAAATGCGTACAGGCCGACCTTGTCTGTTGACTGACAGAGACCGCCGACAGTTAAAGAGGGTAATAGACAGACGTCTATCCAGACAATTATACAGGAATTCCAAACTGCATCAGGACCCACTATGACAGTTAGGCGGGAGGTGAGAAAACATGGATTTTATGGTCGAGCGGCTGCTCATAAGCCACACATCACGCCGCTAAATGCCAAACGAGGCCTCGCTTGGTGTAAGCAGCGTAAACATTTGACGATTTAACAGTGGAAAAACGTTGTATGGAGTGACGAATCACGGTACACAGTGTGGCGATCCGATGGCAGGGTGTGGGTATGGCGAATGCCCGGTGAACGTCATCTTCCTGCGTCCGTAGTGCCAACAGTAAAATTCGGAGGCGGTGCTGTTACGGTGTGGTCGTGTGTTTCATGGAGAGGGCTTGCACCCCTTGTTGTTTTGCGTGGCACTATCAGAGCACAGGTCTACATTCATGTTTTAAGCACCTTCTTGCTTCCCGCTGTTGAAGAGCAATTGGGAGATGGCGACTGCCTCTTTCAACACGATTGAGCACCTATTCATAATGCACGGCCGCGCGGGATTAGCCGAGCGGTCTCAGGCGCTGCAGTCATGGACTGTGCGGCTGGTCCCGGCGGGGGTTCGAGTCCTCCCTCGGGCATGGGTGTGTGTGTTTGTCCTTAGGATAATGTAGGTTAAGTAGTGTGTAAGCTTAGGGACTAATGACCTTAGCAGTTAAGTCCCATACGATTTCACATACATTTGAACATTTTGAACATAATGCACGAGCTGTGGCGGAGTGGTTACACAATAACATCTCTGTAATGGACTGGCCTGCACAGAGTACTGACTTGAATGCTATAGAACACCTTTGGGACGTTTTATAACACCGACTTCGTGTCAGGCGTCACCAACCGACATCGATACCTCTCCTCAGTGCAGCACTTCGTGAAGAAGGGGCTGCCATTCCCCCAGAAACCTTCCAGCACCAGGGCTCGACACCTGTTTCAATATCCCTTTCACTTGTTAAGCATGTATCATCATCATTATACTCATCACGTATACTGCCCGCTCAGTCGTGCTTTTACAACACCACACATTCCACTGATTCATCTTTAATGTTTCATCTGCCACTTCTTTTTCACTCTCCGAAATTCCTTGGGTTCCTGTCAACGTCGGCAACTGTTGTGGTAGATATAACGCAACGTTTTCCATCGTTTTCGTTAATCTTCTTTGTATCAGCACCTCTAGCACCGTGTAGGGTTACTCGTCGACTAAGTAGTTCAACTACGTTCCGTAGCCCGATGCTGTGTACACCATTGGATACTTCCCGTCCCGCCCCTTGTTGCCATTAGCAGTCAATATGGTGGTTGCATAGTAAACAATATGTGAGGCGTCCAATTCGGTGAACATCATTGCCCTGCTGCGACCTCGCACTCGAGGGGTTCCTCCACCGTGGAGGAACTTTTGCGCGCTGCGAGATGCGTCAGATAGTCGTGGACAGAGCAGACCTCTGCGATACTCGGGCCACACGCAGACGCGACGGTAGCTGAGCCCGGCTGCCAGAGTAATTTCCCGCACCGCCGGCGGGGTCGGCAAGTGGCTACTTGCCGTGCCGGCCGGCGACCAATCGGCGGCGGCTTCTGCAATTCAAAGCGGCGTAAGTGCGCGGCGGAGCGCCCGCAATGCCAAATCAAGTTACGAGTGGCGCCAGCACAGGCCGGCGGTGAGTGCGGCCCGCATTGAGGCCGGCGAAGAGTACGCGACAACCTGATTTGCCGGCGCGCGTATTGCCACTTTGCGAGCTGTCCGAGGCGACCGCTCCTCAAAGCGGTAGGCGGGCGCGGGCCGCCGCGGTGATGGCGTTCCGGACAAGGCGCCCGGCTCGATTGCATTAAGGCAGGCGTGAAACTCGATTAGTGCTGAAGGACAGCGCAAGAGGGGCCGGCCTGCCCGATGACCTCCACACGAGGGACGCGACGGCGCTCCCCTTTTTCTGCCCTTCCCGTGGATTCTGCGAAACCGTTCGAATACTAATGAAGTACTAGTAACATGCTCCGTCGTCGTTCGTATTCTTGTTCCTGGAGGTGATGTACAGAAATCGTTTCATTTTTGTAACTGTTTCATTTTTGAACTGAAAGGACATGTTGATGTTCGTTCACTACCAGCTTCCCATATAACTTGAATGCGCAGACGGCAGTGGCGCTTACTTTCTTTCCCAAACAGCGCGCAATGTCATCTGCGACTCTGCACGTCTGCAGTAACATCTCTGCGTCGTCCGCTCCTCATGGATGCTTGTCGCAGAGACTGTCTGTCCGCATGGTGTAATGGCGAAGTGAGCCACGGCCGAGAAAGCTGCATGGTAAGAATGATGGATATTCATCTTTATTGAGGAAATCGATTTTATGATATGGTTTTCGGTATCTTTGATCTGATGAAGACTTTATAATAAAGCATTTTCTTTACTTTGACTGTGTGTGAGGTGCTGCCCGGCAACCGTTATAACAATTTAGAAACTTATACAGAACATTTCCCCTCTTGTTAATTAGGTAACACTATCAAAAATTCGGAAAAGATTAACTCAATGAATGAAGCCTTTTGTTATTTACTGCGTACATAAATATTTTGTAATAATTCTTTGAACATGACACTTATGAAGCAAGAACTTTAAAGTACTTTCATAGTCTGTCATATCCTTGCAGTTCTTGATTACAACGAAGAATGACTTTTGTAAAGTTACTGGCCGGCCGTTGTGGCCGTGCGGTTCTAGGCGCTACAGTCTGGAACCGCGTGACCGCTACGGTCGCAGGTTCGAATCCTGCCTCGAGCATGGATGTGTGTGATGTCCTTAGGTTAGTTAGGTTTAAGTAGTTCTATGTTCTAGGGGACTGATGAACACAGAAGTTCAGTCCCATAGTGCTCAGAACCATCTGAACCATTTTTTTGTGAAGTTACTTTTCTAAATTAGTCAATACACCTTCTAAAGATATCGGCGTTTAAGTAGTTTACCACGTCGTCATCCATTTAGCAATCTTTGTTAATCATTGGATGAAGTTTCACAATCGCAATTTAAAATGCAGACACATTACGTGAAGTCATTGCACACGGAGTTCGCCTATAGTCAGACTGCTTCCCAGTAAATGAGACGCACCTTTTTAGTAGCTTTCAATAGCAGCACCAACAGCAGTTTCCATTTCATTACTACAAGTAAGCCTAAAGAGAAAGAGAAAAAATTCCATTTCAGATATCAAGGGATTTTTTTTCATACGACCAGAAATCAGTTAAGGTTTTCTGAAATTTAATGTCAGGTAAGTAAAGAAGTATCAAATGCAATGTTGCTGTTTTTGACGGAACTTAAGTAGAATTTAGTTTTCTTTATTAGGCTACTCAGTACACTTCCTTCGAAATCACGCATTCAGATTAATTTCAGTTTTGATTCATTGTTTGCAATAGACACAACTTCTGAAAAACCGTTTCAGACGTTCCAAGCAAAGTAAATGCGAATTCAAAATCAATACCAAAAAAAACTACCAGTAAAACTAATAATAATTGCATTAAAGCAACTTATAGAACTTCTGTTCCCCAAATTCACGCAAAAAAATAGAATATTCCTTCAGTCTCCACTTTCGTAAATTCATTGAGTAATAATAAACTGCTTGACAAAGAAAGGGAAAGTTCCCAGAAAACATGATCGGATGTCAATGTAACGTTGTACATGTACACATCATCAACGGATATGTAAATCATTAGAGATGCAGTTCTCCATGAGAGCTAGCACAGGCACTACAGTCCATTAGCATTGCTCGAGTTTAGAGTCGTTACGGGGCCTGACGCGTCAGATGTGGCGTGACCACTCTGAAGGACACGGAGATGCAATTACTCGTATGAGACAGCATTATCAATACATGACAGAGTTTGAAGGGGGCTTCCTTGTGCATCTCCGTTTGGTCGGCTGCTCGAATTGGGCAGCATCCAGAATTGTGGGGCATTCGGGTGTGACAGTGGTCCGAAATTCGACTGCATGCGAACCTCATGGCAGGCATTCTTGGCGGCAATGTTCCAGTCGAGGATGTCTGAGGATCACAAGGAAGGATCACCGTACTGTTCAACAACAACATCTGAGCGACATCGTGTCTGCACCTGCCATACGAGAACAAGTAATGAACTCCTTGCGACGTTTTGTGCCCTCCTTCTCCATTGGTCAGAGACTAGTGTAAGATGTATAATAAATATGTGCTATTTATGCTTGTGTATAATAATTATGAATTCTTTAGGGTTCTTCAAAGCAGAGATCCGGCAGAAAAATACGTAAAGACTTACTGAAGATTAAGTGAACACTTAGAGACATTGACAAGTTAAGCCACAATATTTTCATGTGGCAGCAGTCGAACAAGGAGGCCGATGACCAGTGGAGTTCGCGCAGCAGCAGTCAGCACTTCGACAGATCAACCACCGAAGAGTCAGTCGCCGCCCTAGAAACATCGCGATATTGACGAAAACTCGATTAAATAACGCCGACAAACAGGCTTGAGTCCTTAGAGGGGAGAAAGGAGAAATGAAGAGACGTTGCCTGGACAGACAGACCGATGGTTAGCCTGCGAACATCATACTTCGCTGCATCGACTTAGCCACTACGCTGCTCGACAGAAGAAGATGCCATCCCAGATGTTATCAGAAAGAAGTTCATGTGATTCTTATTCAAGTGGCTGGTAAGGACAAAGGGACTGCGGCCTCACGAAATGGGTCACCTGTGAATCTAGAGGTTGATGAACTCTGCCACAAGACGCCGAACCTGAAGGTCGCTGGCTCGATCCTGGCACAGAGCAATCTGCGCCACCGCCAGAGTAGGTCATGGGTATCGTACTGTATGGAAGAACTGAAACGTCCCCTTAGAAAAATTAATTAATTACTGTGCTTAAACTGACACTCAATATTTTTTAGCGCAACGCAATCTGACTTTTAATAATCCCTACAAAAGAATGGCCCCGACTAACATTAACCTATACGTTTCACAAATCACTTACCTCACAAAAATCTTCGTTACTCGAACTACTGCAATACAGCGTGCGCCACTACTGCCAGCTAAATAAAAGATTCTAACTACTAAAGGGACTAACTACTGATAAGCATAGTTAGCAAATGAAAGATTTTGATAGAGAACAAACAATGTATTTACCTTAATAGTGTTCAAAAGTCATAATATATATATCAGTTCAAGATATCCAGTCTTTCAAATTTACTGTCTCTGTCCAGATCATCCGCTATCAAAACTCCGCCATCTCACTCCCCACATCCACCACTGCTGGTGGCTCACCTCCAACTGCGCAATGCTAATCGCTGTTAACAGCCAACAACCCAACACTACAATGGCAGACAGCAATGCAAACTAGCCACAGACTCCATACAGCACAGCCAGTGATTTTGATACAGAGCGCTACGTGGCGTTACCAATAAGAAAACCTAAACAGCCTACTTACAGAACATGCCGCCTGGCGCTCCACTGCAAGATTAGCAGTCGCCGCATCAGCGGTCACTGGTGCCTGCACACTACGACGCCGTGCCATGCAGCTGACCTGAGCGAATTAAAACACATTGTGTTACAGCAGCTGAGAACCAGCAGCCAACAGACAGTATTTCAGTACATTTGTCAGTGCACAATGGTCCCAAATGTTTTTCCTTTTCAAGTAACGCTTTAACGGTGTAAAAAACAAATGATGTAAAGCCCTCTTTCTGTCAAACAAATTTGACACTAGAAAATTTCTTTTCGGATGGGATTATATGTTCTTGTTATTTTGGTTGGAATTGTAATCAAATTTCTAATGTTATTTGTTATATAGCTGAGTCTATGTTATTGTGGCCATAGGAAATATATTTGTGGGAATAACCATTTGTTAAAGAGGAAAGCATTACAAAGACAAAGGCTATTCAGAGCCTAATTAATCGGGTAGCCCAACTGAGTTCTGACAATAATGAATTGTTGAATAGATTATCCGAGTATAGGTCGACATCTAGTGCTACCATTCCCACACAAGATTCGTCAGCAGCCACACTTGTGACTCCCTTCTCTGGAGAGCCAAGCAAAGGATACAGAAGAATTTTTTGTTGATTTGTTAGCAGCCGCTAAACTTGGTTCCTGGTCAGATGACATACTTACAGTTAATTGGGGAAGCTAAAGTGCATTTACTATATCATGAGGAGTTTTGAAATGCATTAACTTTTGAAAAACTGAAGCAAGGTTTGCTCAAAAGATTTAAAAAGAAGAACAGTTGCCGTTTTTACAGCGAGCAGTTGAACATCATGTCCCAAAGACACAGCGAAACAATAGAAAGCTTTGTGAATAGAATATGAAAACTTAACAGTAACACTTATCATCTTTCAGCCAGTGATGAAGCCAGTAAATATATTCTACAATGAATGGAGAATACGGCCTTAGATACTTTTTTGCGAGGATTGCCACCCAAAACATGTCTCCGTGTTAGGGCAGAATTTCGTTCAAATGGTTCAAATGGCTCTGAGCACTATGGCACTTAACATATGAGGTCATCAGTCCCCTAGAACTTAGAACTACTTAAACCTAACTAACCTAAGAACATCACACACATCCATGCCCGAGGCAGGATTCGAATCTGCGACCGTAGCGGTTGCGCGGTTCCAGACTGAAGCGCCTAGAACCACTCGGCCACAACGGCCGACCAGAATTTCGTATCAAGTGTCAACATTGCTACAGAATTAGAGGAAATAAACGCCATGGCGAGGTACAAGGAAAGAAAAAATGTATTTTCCACAGGGATCTGTTGTTCCAGATGTGATTGGCTGGGACACATCACGAACACCTGTCGCCAAACACAGTGTACAAGTTGTCAAAGGGTAGGCTATACATATCGTGAGTGTAGCAACACAGGGAAATTTGCAAACAGGGGTCCATTGAACAGGAACGGGAATCCCGGAACCGCCACCAGGCGTTCCAATTAGAATTGTGTGTATGCAAAGGCGGAGTGCTGGTTACCAGTTACTACTAAGGTTAAAATACGTAGACTATTAGTCGACACTGGGGCTTAAATCGAAGAAAGACGAAAGGAATGAGAGGTAGCAGAAATGAGAACAGCGAGAAATTTAACATCAGGATTGATGGTCAAGAAGTAGATGAAGTTTAGGAATTCTGCTACCTAGGCAGCAAAACAACCAAAGACGGACGGAGCAAGGAGGTCATCAAGAGCGGAATAGTACTGGCAAAAAGGTCATTCCTGGCCAAGAGATATCTACTAGTATCAAACACAGGCTTTAATTTGAGGAACAAATTTCTGAGAATGTACGTCTGGAGCACAGCAATGTATAGCAGTGAAGCATGGACTGTGGGAAAACCGGAACAGAAGAGAATCGTATCATTTGAGATGTGGTGCTACAGGTAAATGTTGAAAATTAGATGGACTGGTAAGGTAAGAAATGAGCAGGTTCTCCGCAGAATTGGAGAAGAAAGGAATATATGGAAAACACTGACAAGAAGAAGGGACAGGATAATAGGACATTTGCTAAGACATCAGGCAATGACTTCCATGGTACTAGAAGGGAGCTGTAGACGGCAAAAACTATAGAGGAAGACGGAGATTGGAATATATCCAGCAAGTAACTGAGGACGTAGTTAGCAATTGCTACTCTGAGATGAAGAGTTTGGCACAGGAGAGTAATTATTGTTAGTCTTCGACTTACAACGATGTACATAATTTTGGAATCGTAAAGGGTGCTGGGTGCGTGCTGCTGCTAACGCTAGAAGCAGTTTTGAGGAAGCATTTCCATCGCCGTCCTCACCGAGGTTTCTGCACCTGGAAGATTATTCTATCGTTGTCAGAGTTACAGGAATATGCTCCGCTTTGCTGTAAATCCACTCACGTCCGCTTAAGCCCCGGATGGTGTTAATAACGACTGACATTACTGTTTTCGGTCGAACGATATATAGCGTATAAGTGATGTAACTGTGTAAAATTGAATTTCCTTGAATTATGGATTTATCTGGAAAACCAACGTTTCGTTGCCCATGTTCTGTTTCGTGTGCCGGCCGGTGTGTTAAAGAAAACCATGTGGCAAGAGTCCGAAATTCCTCTCCACTTCTACGGAGAGCATCTAACTTCTCGTAAATGGGAACAAACTGTGGAAACCTTCTCTGAACTGTATTGAGCGATGAGAACGATGGGATAAGTTGTAATGATTTTCATACTAATTCCACTGTATGTGAACATTGATCATAATGTGCTGTTTCGTTAAACGAAAGATGACTTTTATTTATCGTTGCGATTTCTGATGCAGTTTCCGTAGAAAGTTACAACAATTTATGTTCTCCATGAGTGTCTAGCTGTCGCACAAATAGTTTCCAGCCCTTGTAAAAGGTTGTGGAACCAAAAAATCGCACAAGCTACTAAACATTTCGACTTACAAAAATTTAGATTAAAGAACTGCAGGATAATATTCCATCCCACACATTGGTTGAGAAGAGAATGAGCTAGGGTTGTAGCCTATCCGCGATTTTATTCAAGCTATACACTGGTTAAGAAGTAAAGGAATCCAAAGAAAAGTATGGAAAATGAATCAAAGTTCACGGAGAAGAAATAAAACATTTGCAGCTTGCCGATGTCATTGTAATTATATCAGAGACAGAAAAGGGCTTGGAAGAGCAGTTAAGTAGAATGGACAGAGTCTTGGAAGGACGATATAAGATGGACGTTAACAAAAGTAAAATAGGGATAATGGAATGTAGTCGAATTTAGTCAGGGGATGTTGAGGAAATTAGATTAGGAAATGAGAGAAAAGTTTTGTTATGGGAGCAGTAAAATAACTGTCGATGGCTGAGTCAGAATAGACGTTGGCAATAACAAGAAAACGATTCTGAAGAAGAGAAATTTGTTAATTTCGAATATAGATCTAAGTTTTAGGAAGGGTTTGTGATGGTTTCTGTCTGGAGCGTAGCGCAGTATGGAAGTGAAACATGGTTGACAAAGAGTTCGGACAAGAAGAGAATATAAGCTCAAGAAACGTGGTGCTACAGAAGTATGTTGAAAATGATGGGTAGATCTTGTAAGTAACAACTGGGAAGATCAAGTAACTATCACAATTGCGGACAAAGAGATTGTGGCACAAGCTGGCTACAAGAAGGGATCTGGGACATCAAAAACTCACTAGTTTAGTGTTGGAGGGGAGTGGGGCGGGGAAGGTGGGAGGAAATTGTAGAGGGAGACTAAGAAATGAATATAATAAGCAGTTTCGAAGGGATGTAGGTTGCAGTAGTTCTTCAGAGATGAAGAGGCTTTCACAGGACAGAACAGCACGAAGAAGATCAAACTGGTCTTCCGATGGAAGACCACAGCAGCAACATCATTGGGCTGCTCAAAACTATAAAAAAGTATGTCTACATCGGTAACTGAGCTCTTTGAACCATGTGTTTGAACGCAAAAGTCCTGGCACTGAACCAGCTGGATAGAATGGCTGTATTTATTGAACAAAGATTTTTTTCGGATATGTATTTATAGTATTGCCATATTGCCTTCCTTTGGAGTCCAATTTCAACCAAAAACATGCATGGGACCATTAGTTTGCAGAAAATCACACTTTGGAGTCAGAGTGCGCTGTAACTCTCCCCTGCTACAAACATCAAGGCGCATCCGCTTCCCTCACATACTTCCTGTGTTCTTCTCCTAATTTTTTATTTTTTTACCGACCTGTGTGGCCGAGCGGTTCTAGGCGCTACAGTCTGGAACGGCGCGAACGCTACGGTCGCAGGTTCGAATCCTGCGTCGGGCATGGATGTGTGTGATGTCCTTAGGTTAGTTAGGTTTAAGTAGTTCTAAGTTCTAGGGGACTGATGACCTTAGAAGTTAAGTCCCATAGTGCTCAGAGCCATTTGAACCACTTTTTTTTTTTTTTTTTGACTCGTCAGTCTTCTGACTGATTTCACACACTCGGCGACGAATTCCTCTCCTATGTCAACCTTCATTAGCACTTGCAACCTACGTCCTCAATTATGTACTGGATGAATTCCAGCGTCTATCTTCCATTTTCTCTTAGGATAGTAATGTTATCACCGAATTTTAACACTGATATCCTTTCCGCTTGAATTTTAATCCCACTCTAGAAACCTTCTTATAATTCCGTAATTGCTTCTTCGACATACAGACTGAACACCAATGGCGAAAGATTACATTCCTGTCATACACCCTTATTAATCTGTGTACTTCATTCTTGGTCTTCCAATCTTATTATTACCAACAATTCTTGAAGATTTTGTACATTACCTTTCTTTTCCTATAGTTCACCCGTATGGTGCTCAGGTTTTCAAACATCATACACTATTGGATGCTGTCAAACGCTTTTTACAGGTCGACAAATCCTATGAATGTGTCTTGATTTTACTTCAGTCTTGCTTCCACTATCAACCGCAACGTCAGAACTGCTTCTCTGGTGCCTCTACGTTTCTTAAAGCGAAACGGATCGTCATCTAACAGATCCTTAATGTTTTTCACTCTTCTGTATATTATTCTTGTCAGAAACATCGATATGTGAGCTATTAAGCTGATTGTGCCATAATTCTCGCATTTGTCGGCTCTTGCAATCTTCGGAATTTTGTGGGTGATGTTTCCCCGGAAGTCTGAAGGTATATCGACAGTCTCATACACTCTACACACCAACGTGCCAATTCTCCCCAATGATTTAAAAACTCCGATTCAATTTTATCTATCCCTTCCGCCTTTTTGATCTCAAGTCTCCCAAAGCTCTTCTAAATTCTGATTCTCATACTAGATCCCCCGTCTCTTCCAGATCGACTCCGGTTTTTTCTCGTATCACGTCACCAGATGAGTTCTCCCCCTCATAAAGACCCTCAGTGTACTGTTTCCAACTGTCTGTTCTCTCCTCTGCGTTTAACTGTGAAACCCCATTGCGCTCTTATTGTTACCATCATTGCTTTTAATTTCACGGAAGATTGTTCTGCCTTTTCTGTATTCTGAGTCAACGCTTTTGACCATGATTTCTTTTCCGCTTTCTTCACATCTTCTATGCAAAAATTTCGCCTTGGCTTCCCTGCACTTCTTATTTATTTCATTCCAAAGTGTCATGCACTTCTGTATTCTTCAACTTCCCTGAAGATTTATGTATTTCCTTCTTTCGCATTGGCTGAATTTTTTCTACTGTTACCCTTAGTTTCTTCGCAGTTACCGTCGTTTTAACTACATTTTTTCTTTCTGATTTCAGTGACTACCCCTATTTAGAGACGTGCATTCCTCTTCAGTTGAACTACCTACTCAGCTGCTCATTATCGTAGCATCTACAGCCTCAGAAATTTTTTAGCGTTTAAATATCTCACTTTTCTGTGCACTAATTCTTCCTCGCTAATCTCTTAAACTTCAGCCTAGTCTTCATCACTACTAAATTGTGATATGAGTCTATATCTGCTCCTGGGAAAGCCTTGCAATCCAACATCTGATTTCGAAATCACTGCCTGACCATGATGCGATCTAATTAAAATCTTTCCGTATCTTCCGGCCTTTTCCAAATATACCATCTCATATGCGGTTCTTGAACAGAGTATTTGCTATTACTAGCTAAAATTTATTGCACAGCTCAGTCTTTCTTGTCTTACATTCCTGTTACCATGGATTTTCCCATAACCCTTTCTTCTACTCTTTCCTCCACGACTGCATTCCAGTCTACGATTATCTTCTGCTTGCAATGTCGGAATGTATACTTGATCCGTTGTTGTCGGTGTTGGTTTGGTGTCTGATGAGAACAACCGTAACAATGAACTTTTCTCAATAGCTGACTCTCTGTCCTACCTTCCCATTCATAACGAATCCTACTGCCGTTATACTATTCTCTGCTGCTGCTCATATTACCCTGTGCTCGTGTGACTATAAATTCTTGTCTTCTTTCTATATGACTTCATCTACCCCCACTATATCTGGGGTGAAGCTTAGCATGTCGCTTTTCAAATTCTGTAGTGTCTCTACGTCGTTGACACTTCTGACATTTCCCGCCCCGACTCTTAGAGCGTTACTCTTCTTAAAGCGTTGGTTATTGTAGCTCTTCCTCGTGGTCACCTCACCCTTGGCAGTCTCCTCCTGAAGATACGAATGGGGTACTAGACCAGCATTTTTTATGCCAATGGAGAGATCATGACGTTTTTTTTTTTTCAATTAAGGGCACGTGTCATGTGGGTACACATTCCTTGTATTTAATTCAGTGGTTTCGAGTGCCTTCTGCGTCCTCATGCCATTCATCATTGCTGATTCTTCCACCTTTTAGTGGCAGTTCAAGGACATGAGAGTGTCCTGAACCTCTGTCTCACTCCCCCGCCGTCTATTACAAGGCCGTCTGCATAATGAGGATGACTTCATATGCCATCTTTGGCCATCATTGCTGATGACTTTTATTCAAAATTAAGCAGTGGTAAGGTTCAAACTCGGGACCGAGGAAGTTATGATAACTAGCCAATGACACCATCCCTATACCATGGGTGTCCGGCTCATATAATAGCTCAAACCATTCTCTAGCCTGTTATTCCGTATCTGTGTCATTCTATCAAACCCTGCACCTACCCTCATCTTCACAGTGGAATGTTTCTATTTGTTTATACCCCTACCGTAGGTTCCTACAGCACCTCCAGCGTTCTGTTACCTATTTCTGTCCTTCGCCAGCTGTAAATCAACGTACCTTAGGTAAATCTTAGTTCATAGCTTTTATAAATATGTAGGTTGGTTTCCATACGCTACGGCTGACCTTTGTGTATATGTTGGCTGGAAATACGACAATTACAATAAAATTTTTACTGTGACTGGGTCGCGACGAGTATGAGCACTTCAATAAACATTTGACTTTATACATCAGAGTTTATCAGATCTGTATTACCAACTAACAGGGTAGCACTGCGAATGACAGCAGGTATAATACACGGTTTGTTTTAACACGATTTGTAGTATTTCTATCTGCATAATCTTACACTTGTAACAGGAACATAAATCTGTCTTATGTTCAGCGTCTGGAAACGAGTTTCAAAACACCGCTACCAATTACTAAGACGACTTACCACTCCGTCTTCTTCAATCTGCCAAGCAGCATGAGTATTCAAAGCCACGAGGGCTCCACTAGCTGTGAACTGTGCCACATCTCCGTGGGAAGTGAGAGAGAATCAGTACGTATTGATGGGTCAGCAGTTGTTAAGCAGTCCCAACCCCCCGACCAGTCAGTGTACTTTTGTCATTACTTATTACTTTTTAATGTTTTATCATTGCCTCCATCGTGAAGTGCCATTTCTCTCTTGTAAACACTGGTTTTAATTGTTACTGTGTTAGTATTATCATCCCTGCGCTGTGATTTTCTGAGGCAGTATTTTGCTCACAAGCTTTGCAGGTGACCCCTGAGAACACCGTCAGCTGTCTTGTCGCTCGCGGAAGCCCACACGCAACACTTTTCTGTACGTGTGGCAAATCATTTTCGAGAATTTGTGGTGTCTCTGATGTGTAAGTGGCCCCGCTACCCACATCACAGAAGACACAGCGCACAGGAACCAAGTATTCTAGCTTCTATAACTATTTTAACAGCTGAACGGGAAGATTATGCGGTTACACAGAGCAGATCCTTCAAGTTTCAGCCCTGTTTCGCAAGATAGTTCCACTTTTATGCCTTCATTCTTATTTCATCCCTATTCTTTTATTAAAATTTTGTTTTAATGTATCAAAAATGAAAATTATGTACTTCCATCATTCTAAAATCGATAGAACATATTTCGTCTTTCGAATTCTGTTGGGTCAGATCGTGTATTTTAAAATAATTAGGTTGAAGAGTAGAAAGTCTACACCGTACATTGTCGAACTCCCTCAAGTCTCCCCCCCCCCCCCCGCCCCCCTCTCTTCTCTCCCGCTCTGGGTCGTGAACGAGAAGAAAAGGTAATCTTTGATACCTGAGTGACATAGTTGTACGTTGTATGGACAACCAACAAGGTCGGGCAATGATAGGGATCGAAACTGGAGCCGGCCGGGGTGGCCGAGCGGCTCTAGGCGCTTCTGCCTGGAACCGCGCGACCGCTGCGGTCGCAGGTTCGAATCCTGCTTCGGGCATGGATGTGTGTGATGTCCTTAGGTTAGTTAGGTTTAAGTAGTTCTAAGTTTTAAGGGACTGATGACCTCCGATGTTAAGTCCCATAGTGCTCAGAGCCATTTGAACCATTTTGATCGAAACTGATGATATTTTATAGGGACGTTTCCTAATATAGTCTTGAAATTATTTCGGAAAAGGCAGAACAGACTGTCGCTCAGGGATATCAACCCTATACACCGTCACTACAAGTTCAGTATCCTATAAGTACGTCTGAGCAGCGTATTTGCAAAGCGTATGAAAGTTTATTAATTTTTAGGCTTCCGCAACTCAGTCTGCAAAAACGGAAGTCACATAAAAAAGTTCGAGTCCTACTCAACTTGTCCGGTTTCTTTTTCTATCGATATGATGTATAAAAACGCATGTATGTATGTTCCGGATCTCCTCCTAAATCACTTGACAGATTTCAACCATACTTGTTACACATGTCACTTACTGCACTGAAAGAAGCACTGTGGGTGTAAGAACCATCCACCTACCGAACGAGAGGCGGTGGGCGTGAAAAAACAGTGTAGCCTACGACGCGAGGATACCCATATTTAGTTAGCAAGTATTGGAGAATGAGAGAGCACTTAGAGACCTGCAAGGAACTTCACACATAATTTCAAACCGTTACGAAACCATTTCTATTTGACAGCCTACAAAACGATGAAAGGAAAACAGTTTGCTGCTTACTGCACTTTCGCTATTCACGCAGTACAAAAATGGTTCAAATGGCTCTGAGCACTATGGGACTTAACATCTATGATCATCAGTCCCCTAGAACTTAGAACTACTTAAACCTAACTAACCTAAGGACATCACACAACACCCAGTCATCACAAGGCAGAGAAAATCCCTGACCCCGCCGGGAATCGAACCCGGGAACCCGGGCGTGGGAAGTGAGAACGCTACTGCACGCCCACGAGCTGCGGACTTCACGCAGTAATACTGTCACATGAAGCATGACGTTTTCATTTATTACTTCTTTACAACTAACTGCATTCGTGAAATATTTTGACACTAATCACATACGCCACTGACTATACCACAAAAATTAGCTCAGCATACGACACTGTGTTCTGCAGGTACGACGTTATAACCTGACTGTGTGAAAATCAACCGCATCATGCAATGGGTTTAAATTTATTACTACTTTGCTGTTAACTCTATCCATAACACAATTCGCAGACAGCAGGCACATACGCCACTGGAACTATATCGTTTTACAGCACATAATTCAGGAAATACCAAGTCGTAAACATGAAACTACGTGAAATTGAAACTATAGAATGAAATTCGCTAGATGTATAGATGAAATATGGGTACAATATATATATATATATATATATATATATATATATATATATATATATATATATATGTGTGTGTGTGTGTGTGTGTGTGTGAAATATATCTGACAAGTGCGTATGCGAGTAAAGCCACAGGTAAAAATCTCGTCCTAAACACCTGAAACGATTTCAATGGCATTTGGTATACATATTAATTACAATTTAGAAAGAAATACTGTGGGCCCAAGAAGCACCAGCCTCCTACTGGCTTGGGTGTGATAACGTGGAGAGAGAGAGAAGGGAAAACGAGGAGATGGGCAGACAGCGAGGGGGAAGGAGGAGACAGGCCCAGAGCGGAGAAAGAGGACGAGATGAATAGAGATAAGGGAGGTGGAAATGTACAGACAAAGAGTCGAAGAGGAGATGAACACAAAAAGGAAATGAGAGGAGATGAACAGATGAACAGAGGGTGGGGGAGGACTAGATAGACTGAGACTGGGGGGGACGTGAGAACGGATATAGAGGGAGGAGGAGGAGAGCAACGAAGGGAGGGGATGAGGAAATGGAATTAGAGGGTGCAGAGGTGATGGACAGAGAGGGAAGGAGCAAATGGACAGAGGGGTGGAGAAGCAGACTGAGAGAGGGGGAGGAGGAGGTGGACAGACTTGATGTGGACAGAGAAAGCGTGGGGGAAATAGGCAGAGAGAGGGAGGTGATGGATAGGGATAGAAGGGATGGATAGAGAGACTAGGGAATAGAGGTGGATGAAAACGGAGAAAATAGGTAGACAGGGGTAGGAGGAGGCGGATAGAGCGAAGGGAAGGACTAGATGGACAGAGCAAGGTGTTAGGAGGAGATGGACGGAGAATGTTAAAATGTTCAAATGTGTGTGAAATCTTATGGGACTTAACTGCTAAGGTCATCAGTCCCTGCTGGCCTCGGTGGTCTAGCGGTTCTAGGCGCTTAGTCCGGAACCGCTGACTGCTACGGTCGCAGGTTCGAACCCTGCCTCGGGCATGGATGTGTTTGATGTCTTTAGGTTAGTTAGGTTTAAATAGTTCTAAGTTCTAGGGGACTGACGACCACAGATGTTAAGTCCCAAAGTGCTCAGAGCCATTTGAACCATTCATCAGTCCCTAAGCTTATACACTACTGAACCTAAATTTTCCTAAGGACAAACACACACACCCATGCCCGAGGGAGGACTCGAACCTCCGCCGGGACCAGCCGTACAGTCCATGACTGCAGCGCCTTAGACCGCTCTGCTAATCGCGTGCGGCATGGACGGAGAGAGGGAGGCTAATGAGATGGAGAGAGAGAGGAGGAAGGAGGAAATGGACTAATAACAAATAAAAATCTAGACAACCTCGGGTTTCTCAGCCAGTATACAACAGTAACTAAGCTCTTTTGGACATCAGCACATCAAAACAGATCTTCACTGTAAGCAGTTTCATACAGTTACTCTAATACTTTCTATGTGAACGGGCTTTAGTGGGTCAGAATTATGTAGGGCGAGGCACTTCATTTCAGACGTGTTGTTCGGTCCGCACGGCGAGGAGGCTGTCTCAATTAAGGTCGAGTCATGGTGCATCTTGGCGCCATAAATAACAAACGAAGGTGCGGGGAGGTGTGCGGTTTTCAGCACGCTAAGAGAACTGATAAACGGCAGCGGCGGTTGCCGGCTGCCTGCAGATAAATACTGTTTACGCGCGCGGCGGGTGGCGGTACTCGGGGCAGCATCCATTGCGTGTGTCGAATCGGTAACCCAGTTCGGCGGCGGGCCATTTCACATATATCAACATATATCAGGCGCGGGGCGCATTATGCAGGAATGTATGTGTGCGCGCGTGTCTCGAGTATGCGCCACGCGCGATTATGCATCAATTACGGCGACCGGTCCGCTCGAGTACGTGGCCTGCATGCGCACGGCAGTGCGTGGGGGGATTCCCCGCACTCAAGCCACGTGTTGGAAAGGGGGACAGGGGGGGGGGGGGGGAGAGGAGGATGAAGAACACCCCACGTCCAAGCAGCAGGAACGCTATGATGTGCTGTAGTACGATATGGCCGTGTTCTGACCTGGGTACCATGTATGGCACAATAGTGCTATAAAATTTACACTTCTTTTCTGCCGTGGAATAACTCACAAAATTGTGAGTCCGTTAATGACCAATAAGGCCAATCAGCGCATGCATATTCAATGATATAATATGTTTAACATGCATTACGAATTGCTGGAAGTTATAAACTATTCGTTAATACGTGCAGTCGTTCATCTTCGTACCTGAGTATCAGTGTGTGTCAATCTGTAGTCCCCGTTCTATGAAGAGTCGTAAATTGGCAGAACTGGCAGTCTTCGATGACATATAAGTTCATGGCTTTAGTTCTCTGCCTCGTGATGGCTAGGTGTTGTGTGCTGTCCTTAGGTTAGTTAGGTTTCAGTAGTTCTAAGTTCTAGGGGACTGATGACCATAGATGTTAAGTCCCATAGTGCTCGGAGCCATTTCATGGCTTTAGAAAATAAATTAACGCTAAATTACAGTAAGACTCAGTTTTTACAGTTTCTAGCACACAATTCAACAAAACCTGACGCTTAATTTCACGGGATGGGCAAATGATTAGTGAAACTGAACAGTTTAAATTTCTAGGTGTTCAGATAGATAGCAAGTTGTGTGTGTGTGTGTTGTCTGACAGAACAGACACTGCTTTACACATAATGGAACCCCTTCAGTGGAGATTAACACCAAGCTAGAACTTTTATGGTGATCGGTAAAATGCCGCGAGTAATGAGACTAATGAGAAGGGGCACTACATCAGTAGTGTGTGGTGTAAGTTGAGAATTTGTGTCTGTCGGGCGTGATACCTGGTGAACACTATTTATTTACTATCGATACACGTCAAGTTCCGTAGGACCAAATTGAGGACAGGCCGTTGTGACCGAGCGGTTCTACAAGCTTCAGCCTGGAACCGCGCTGCTGCTACGGTCGCAGGTTTGAATCCTGCCTCGGGCATGGATGTGTGTGATGTCCTTAGGGTAGTTAGGTTTAAGTAGTTCTAAGTCTATGGGACTGATGACCTCAGATGTTATGTCCCATAGTGCTCAGAGCCATTTTTTTTAACCAAATTGAGTAGAAAATCCCAAAGTTCATGGAACGTGTCAGTAAATGAAGTAAAAACATAAATGTAATAAGAGACATAAGTAAAAGTTTATGAACCCGAAAAATGTCAAGCCGTAGGTTTAAGTAAGCTCAATTAACAATGCAACAAGAATCAGCTTAATTTTTCGAGGAACTTCTCGACAGAGTAGACGCTGTGACCCCTGAGGAAACACTTCAGTTTGGATTTGAATTACTGCCAAGGTTTTTGAATTCTAGTGGTGGCTTATTGAAAATGGATGCAGCAGTAAACTGCACACCTTTCTGCCCTAGAGTTAACTAAATGCGATCAAAATGCAGGTTTGATTTCTGCCGAGGATTAACTGAGTGAAAGCGGCTTATTTTGGGCTATAAGCTAATACGGTTAACAAGAAATGATAGTAAGAAATATACATATATTGAGAGGCCAATGTCAAAATACCCAGACTCGTGAACAGGGGTCGACAAGAGGTTCTTGAACTTACACCGCTTATTGCTCGAATCGCCCGTTTCTGAGCCAAAAGTATTCTTTTAGAATGGGAAGAGTTACCCCAAAATATAATACAGGATGACATAAGCGAATGAAAATGTGCTAAGTAGACTAATTTTTGTGTCGAACTATCACTCACTTCAGATACCGTTCGAATAATAAAAATGGTAGCATTAAGTCTTTGAACAAGATCCCGAACATGGGCTTTTGACGACAACTTGCTATCTATCTGAACACCTGGAAATTTGAACTCTTCAGTTTCACTAATCATTTGCCGATACTGTGAAATTAAACGTCTATTTTTGTTGAATTGTGTGTTAGAAACTGTAAAAACTGAGTCTTACTGTAATTTAGCGTTAGTTTATTTTCTACAAGCCATGAACTTATGTCGTGAACTGCAGTATTTGAAACTGAGCCAGCGTTGCACACAACATCCCTTACTACCAAGCTAGCGCCATCAGCAAACAGAAATATTTTAGGGTTAACCGTAATACTAAAGGGCATATCATTTATATAAATAAGGAATAGGAATGGCCCCAACACTGATCCCTAGGGCACCCTCCACTTGATTGTACCCCGCTCAGAAGCCACATCACAGCCTTCTCAACACTGTGAATAATGACCTTTTGCTGTGTGTTGCTAAAGTAAGAGGTGAACCAATTGTGAGCTACTCCCCGTATTCCTTAATGGTCCAACTTATGGAGCAATATTTTGTTGTCAGCACAATCAAATGCCTTAGTTAATACAAAGATATGCCTAGCATTCGAAATCTTTTGTTTAACTCATCCAGTATGTCACAGAGAAAGGAGAATATAGCATTTTCAGTTGTTAAACGACTTCTAAAGCCGAACTTTACATTTGATAATAATTCGTGTGATATAAAATGATCAATTATCGTTACATACGCAGCCTTTTCAATAACTTTAGCAAAAACTGATGGCATAGAAATAGGTCTGAAACTGTCTCCAGTATCACCTTTCCCCCTTTTTATAAAGCGGCTTCACTATTGAGTATTTTAATCGTTCAGGGAACTGACCATTCCTGAAGTAAAAATTACAAATATGGCTAAATACAGGGCTAACATGTGCAGCACTGTGTCCGGATGCCGGTGTACTTAGCAAGCAGGAGACCCAGGTTGGAAACCCGATCCAGCATGAATTCTCAGCTTGCCCCATCGATATAAATGTATGCCCACTGGCAGCTAATGTCTTTAATTCCCTTGTATCTTGACTGATGATTCAGTCTGCGAACTACTATGTGCATTCGTTGTGCCATGTTTGGCACAAGATGTCCGAGAGACCTGTTAACATTCGTTGTTCTTTGTAATTGGTCGTAGAGCTACGTTATGCTTATTATCTATAACCTATTCCAGCCCTTTCTTCCCCTGGTACGCTGTACACTAAACCGCCAAGTCGCTTTCTTTAGTAGTTTGAAGCCTGCAAGCTTATATGTCTTATGCGGGCATATCTTGTTGCAAGCATTTTTGTGGGTTATGCTTGTGTGTAAAGTAGGTGAGCTTCGTCACCCAACCACTCGTGTGTTCCTTCCACATATGTTTTCCGTTCTGAGCGACTGCTAATTATTTACCGTTCCCGCCTCGTCGCGTGATTTGAAATAGAATCTCGGCTGGCTGCTGAGCTTCTTTACAATAAGGTTGCCTTGACCAGTTACCTTATTATCTTTTGACGACTTATCACAATTGTTTTGTCCACGCTGCCACTATCTGAGGACTTACATTTTTACTCGTTTTAGTTAAAAGTTACTTCTCTGTTCATCAGGCTTTCATTGTATGTTTGTGCTGTAACGTTCCCTGGCAACACACACACTATTAATAAACTAAAATTTAATTGTACTATATACGCCGCAATGAAGCAATTTGTATATACTGTAATTATTTAACAAAAAATATTATTTAATTTTGTGTAAAGGACATTCGTTATTATTGCAATGTTTTCTGTAGTAATATTCTCGATGTATTTGTGATTGTAATATTTCTATACTCATAATGTAATTACGAAATGTGTCAATATCTGCGATAGCAAAAATTTAAAATACAGCCGCAGATAGCAAAGAGACATTAACGGTTGAGAGTCGTATAAATAGGAATACATAGTGTGCATTCTTTGTCTTCTTCCTCGAGAGCTGAGAGAGAGAGGAACCTGTAACGTAGAATTTTATGAATGGGTAGACTTCTTTTGTCTGTATCTAGATTTAGCCGCCATTAGAGGAGAAATTACAAACTAATGTAAGTTGAATTATTGTTGTGGTCTAAATACATTATAATTTATCAAAGGTGTGTATTACTAATGTAAATTGGCTTGCCCACGACATCTATAATATTTCTATAAGGAATTTTCAGCAATTTTTAGCAATTATCGCTGGTGTTGCTGGGCTGTGCCGCGACCGAAGGATTTGCAGCGGCGGCACATTTAAAAAAATTTTCCGCTAAGAAAAATTAACCAAACCCGTAAATCGGGAGCAGATAAAAATCAGCAGTGAATTAAGAAAATGTTTTTCTTTTACAGCGATCCAGAGACTGACGGAATTTATTACTAGTTTCACATTTGTGCATTCATAGGCGGATAGTTAACGTTGAAATTTAACAATTTGTTGGTTCTTTCAAATAACTTAAATGTATAGTGAAGTGTGTTTTATCAATGTTAATTAAACGTCGGCTTGGCAATATTTAACCATTTTCTGCTAATAGAGACAGTCTTGTGTTCCATAGCTAACGCCGGGAAAGAATTCAGTAAATAGTTAAAAAAAAAAAACCACTGCATTTAGAAAATGTATGCCAAGGCCGAATTATGTAATGTAAAAAGATTTAATTTTCAACTAAACATTCTTAAACAGTTAATATGAATTTATCAGCATGAGAGGGTTGACTAATTTCACGTAATTTTAAATGTACTTAATTCTATCTAAAGGAATTTTTATTACCACACGTAAATAAGAGGTTCTACAACAAAGTACGTACGTACAGAAAGAAAGAAAGGCAAATTAACTAAAAACAAATTTAAAAAAAAAGGTAACTGATTATTTTATTTTATTTAATTTCATTAAAGAGCCTTAGGTCATGTTCCCACTGGTTGCTTAGGAAAGGAGTATGGTGAGTAGCGTATCGGGACTGCCCTAAGTAGTTTTGGGGCCGTTCATCCGGACCACATTTCCCGATTAGTGGTGATTGCATATCAAACAGCTTTGCTTTTCTAACCTTTTAATAAATACCATTTAGGTAAACCTGATTTATTTGTTGTATTTTAGTCAATCACATTCGAAATACGTTTATTGCCTGCCTGTTTTAAGGACTGTTTTCCTATCATGTTATACCTGTTATAAAACAGTTATTAGGGGCATTCGTTCTTAATCGTTTATCCCTTCAAAACGGGAAAGGAATATTTGAAGAGATTCTTTCATCTATTATTAGAAATTTTTGTCAAGTTGTTCTATCTGACTAGATGATTTTGTCTTAATATGTAAAGGCTCGTTGACCTAATTCGTAAAGTTACTTTCGCTTAGGAGTGTTAGTAAAAATCTTGATAATAATACTGTTGCCTGGTCCTTCCAGTCTTGCGTCTGGCTAGTGGCTAGGCACAATGGTGTTTTTTGGCTTTTGGATTTCTGGTGCCTGCGTCTGTCGCGGAATCTCGAGTCGTGGTGGGAGTGGGCTGCCTTTGCAAGGACCAGTTGAGATAGGAGAATAAAATCTGTGGATGGGAAGAGGATGGGGAAATCACAGAGCTATTAGCGCTCCTCTGGGCATCTATGTGGGCTCAGTGCAGTTCACAGCAGAGTATATTGGTCAGATGAGCGTGGCCATCGAGCACTGCGTCGCTTCCCTGACCTTAAAGATTCTTCGCTTTAGTGCTCCATTGCACGCTCAACTGTACCGCATGCAGGCGCAAATTACGAACTGTTTGCGTAGAGTTGAAGATCTGGCTCCGGTAGTTATGGATTCCCAGTTAAAAAATGAGGTTGTTCAACGCAATAATAGTGATAAATATACAAATTAGAGTGCGAGTGATCAGAGGCTTAGTGAATTGCAAAATCTGGTGGTTAACGAAAATGGATCCGTTTCTCTGTGGCCCAGAAAAGCGATATAGAGATTCCGCAATCCAGCATTGCTAAAATACCTAACCACTACTCGAATGTGTTGCTCAGGATAGATTGCCTTCCTCAAGAGGAGTTGTTGCTATCGATATTCAAGAGGAATTGTTTAAATTTTTGTGGTTTATTGTTTCCTTAGAAAAACGAGTTAATGTTTCGAAAGTTTTGTGGGAAACCATTTTGCAGTTGATGCATCCTTTATGTCAATGGTCCTTGGCCGAAATGGTCGGTGAGGTCTTAGCAAGGAAGGGCTGTTTAATGGAACTGCTTGCTCACGTGCTAAGGGTGCGCCTATGTGCCAGGCATAAGACCGAACTCGTTAATTAATTTTTTTGTGTCCTACATGATTACGAGAACATTGTTGAGTATATTCGTGAAGTACGCACGACAGCCATGGCCTTTGGTTTAGAGTCGGCAGAGCATAAGATTGCTGCCACTATTTTGCAAGGAATTAAACTGGAGGAGTTCCTGGGTCCTGTTTGTCTTCAGTTGGGAAGAGCACACCACAGAACTGCAGAAACGCCTTAACAAATCTGTATTTGGAATTCGAGTGTTAGCAGACATAGGCGACATAAAAATGAAAAAGCTTGCACACTTTGCCTACTTTCATTCCATAACGTCATATGGTATAATATTTTGGGGTAACTCTTCAAGTCAAACAAAAGTTTTCAGAGTCCAAAAGCGTGTAATACGTATTATTTGTGGAGTAAATTCCCGGACGTCCTGTAGAAACCTCTTCAAAGAACTGGGTATACTAACTACTGCCTCTCAGTATATTTACTCATTAATGAAATTTGTCCTAAATAATATATCTCTTTTTCCAAAAAACAGCTCAGTACATACATACAATACCAGGAACAAAAATGATCTGCACAAGGACTTAAAAGCACCTACTTTAGTTCAAAAAGGGGTCCACTACTCAGGAACACTCATCTTCAATAATTTGCCAGTAAACATAAATAATTTAGTTACAAATAAAGATCAGTTTAAAAGGAGCCTGAAAGACTTACTAGTGGCCAACTCCTTCTACTCCATTGACGAATTTTTTAATAGAAACAATCGATGTATTGTATATATTCATACTATTAGTATTGTCATTTCAGCTTAAAAAAATAAAAATAAAAAATAAAAAAATTGACATGTTCCACATCCACGAGGATCACCTCAGCACGGATGTATGGAACGAAAAACTAATCTAATCTAATCTAAGGCCCACTACCTGTCATGATTTCGATAACTTAGTCGCTGTTGTGAAGGGGTCAAAGAAGCCGGTCAAAAGAGAGGCTGTGAGAAAGCATTATCGCAGTCTTGCGACAAACCCACCTTGGGCGCACTTTCTGCTGGTAAGATGCCGTTATCCCAAGATAGATGTTACGGTTGTGGTCGGAAGTCCAAGGTCAATGGAAAAAGGCTTTTCAACAGCTGACGCAATAGGCAGGGACAGTATGGCGTCTTTTCCATGTTACCAAGTTTCTGTAATAAAGCAAAAGAGGTTCCCCATAACACTCTTCCATTTGTAAGCGTGTACGTCGGTCACGAGACGCTCTATGCAAGCTTTAAGTTAAGTCTCCCATCCCACACCCCCCGGATTTCTTTTTCGTGGGAGGGGGGGAGGGAAGACTGAACCGATGTGAGATCGATAGCTGAACACAGTCTTTGGCGTGAAGGCTACTTTTCTCCAGTAGTGTATACCAGCAGCGACGGGCGAAAAAGTGACTTGGAAGCCGTCCTACATACGTCACAATAACGTGCTGAGAACTTCGTTACATCTTATGCCCATGTCTATTCAAATTTCACGCCAGACGCATAAGAGTGGCGCTAATACTGCTATTACGAGAATGCTAATCAGGTTTGCTTTAAACACACGCTGTAACGGTCACTGGAATAAGCAGCATTTGAGTTTGGAAATGGTGAGTAGACAGCCCTAAAGGGCGACAAAGACACGACTATCAGCACCGGACTGAGTTTGGATGAGGTCTTGTAACAGGGCTACGAGAAGCTGGATGTTCCTTCTTGCGCTATTGTAGAAAGGCTTGGCGGGAATCCATCCATTGCACATGATTTCAGGTTTGGGGGTGGTCGCGAGAATGTATGGTCGACAGGACAGTGGGCTCAGGATGGCCAGATGTCACTAGAGATGGGGAAAACTGCTCTTTCCAGAGATTGAGTCAGATCTGGTCACTCACTGGAATGAACTATTTCTTTTTTCATGAGTCACCGCTCATCATCACTCTCAAAAATAAGTAAAAATGAAGGTACATCGCTTTTTTAACTCAGATCATTAAAGCTGTATTTGTATGTGCTTTGGTCCTATTTTGAAAAGGTATATGAAGAGGAGCAATAGTTTTGTGTTATCTCCGTAGTAATTTTTGGATATAAAAGTTCATCTACTACAAAACATGTAAATATTACAACAAAATCCTATGAATGAAGATTGCTTCTTGTAATATTTTGATATTTTTATTGGAAAAAACACAATATAAAAATTATAACGGCAGTAATTGAAGTGTATCTGCAGTCATCATTTCCAGTCAGTATGGCCATACATGTTCCCATAAAAGGAAAATTAATCAATGTTGTCATTTATGAATAAAATTAGACCCATTTCAGTTTATGTGACTCTCTTTCTCTTCTCTGTGCATATTTGTCCTGCTTTTGAATATGTTCGTTCACAGACCATTGATATTGTTGTGATACATTATACTTTTAGAACAAATAGATACAGCTCTGGCCACAGCAATTTTTTTGTTTCCCACCAGTTTAAGGGATCACAGTTTTCAGGCAAATATCTCTCCACTAAATATCTGTCGAATTCGATAATTGCTGCATTTTCGGACTTTTGTGACTTTCCACAAGTTGACTAATAGACTCATTGAACTCCTACCAGACTGAGGAAGTCTCATGTGTAACAGTGGTAACTGGTTCAGACATGAGTTCTGCATTTTCTTGTTAAAAAACCAGTATTTCATTTCTACAACAGTCTTCAGGTAGCAGTCCTGAAATGTTTTGTCATCTGAATCGAATGTTCACTAATGTTGCCTGACTAATCATTTCGTTGCTGGAGATAACACCAAACCAGTCTGATAACCCTTTAAGCAAATTATCAACAAGTGACTTTATTTCTTGAAGATATTCTTTATTTTTCTCTTTAAAAGGTTTTAGTTGCCATTCCATTAATCTTGGCGAGATTTTCGTTATTCAAACAGAGACTTCTGTGAGGGTAGCTCTTTGGTTACCTCATAAAAACCTTTCAAAAACTGTAACGTTTCTTGCAATATCACCAAGTCTGCATCTTTTCAGTTTAAGGTGATAGATTTTACAGCTAAAATAGCGAGTTAAGAAATTATGGGATCTTTATTTAAAGTAAATCCTTTCAACATTTCGTAAGTAGTTCCAATTGGTTGGGGCATCTTGTTTCAATTTCATTTGGTCTTCTTTTAAAATTTTCTTGCATTTCAGCAAGTTTGCTTCAAGCAAAGGCTTTCTCCTTAAGAAACACAACTATTTTGAACTCATCAACGGAGTTCAATATGGACTTATGAATTTCGTGTTGTGAAGTCGGGTTTAAGAAATGCGCAAACCGTGGGATATGTGGGAGTTTTAGAAGCATGGCAGTTGGTTTCGTATTTGAGGCATTTCCTGTTATTATAGAAGTGATTTTACAATTGATATTGTATTTGAGATAACGGATTCCACCCAGTTTGAGATGTTTTCTGCAATCTGTCTGTCTCTGAATTGTGAGCACTCTAAAAGGTATACTTTAGTTCACTCTTATCAAACTAATGTTAGTTTTACTCGTCCACGCATCAGACGTGGGGCAGACTGCCTTTTTGGTGGCTGAAAAATTTTTAATTTTTACTGGATATCATTTTTAAAAGTTGTACATCTAATGGCATACATTTGCTTAATGTGAGCGGTTTTATAATATTAAGAAAATACTTTCTGGTTGTTATAAATGAAAATCAGTTGAGGATGAGGACAAAGGAGGTACATCAGGACTTTATCTAGAACCAGACGACACTGATAATGGGATGGACAGTTATTAAGACTCAGTTTGCCTTTAAGGGGAGGACACCTCCATCCAAGGTGGAAGCAGACGTCGGTGAGGACGGCTCACAAGACATCATTTCTCGAATTTATGCACCCATTGATGGTGAACTTGATCTGTTCTCTGACCTACATTGCTCCTGAGGTACTGTAGGATGCTTAGATTTTGGATGTTTCTTCGGGTTTGATGACGAGGCAGAAATTATCTGCTGACAGTAGCGGCATTTTTCTTTTTCTTCTATTTTGGTAAAATGGAACCGAACATCTCTCGTAATTCTTCTAGGCGAAGGCAATGTGGATAGCATATTGTTGTGCAGCAGTAAAAGTACAGTGGTACAATTAAAACATTTACTATTAATATAGCCACTTTAAATTGTAAAAGCTTAAAGTAAGAATAAATATTCGTGCAGGACATCGTACAATCAGAAGTTCTAGAGTAGAATGCAAGAAGTTGTAATATGTGAAACCTAGAGCCACAATAGTGAAGCTTGTATCATACACTAAAAGGTCTGAAACAGTCATAGTGATTAAGAAACCCGCTAAGACAAGTCCGGAACCGCGCTGCTGCTACGGGCGAAGGTTCCAATCCTGCCTCGAGCATGGATATGTGTGATGTCCTTAGGTCAGTTAGGTTTAAGTAGTTCTAAGTTCTAGGGGACTGATGACCTCAGCTGTTAAGTCCCATAGTGCTCAGAGCCATTTGAACCATTTTGATTAATGTTAGTTACAGGTTATATGCACTGATCCTACATACGGTTAAGCGTGGTTTGGCATCCTAAATTTTCAGTTATTACCTCTGGTTATAGCCGAGTGCCAGACAGTTACGTTTCCATACAGCTATCTGTATAGTGCATGACGGAATATTTCAGGATTTTCATTTATACTGATATTGTTACAAGGCTATTTTTTCTATGGTTAATTTAGACCTACTTAGAGTTATTTCGGGCTTTTTAAAAAGTGATATACTATTTCGTTAGTTGATGTTTGGATGCTTAATAAAATAACTGTTAAACTGAGCCCCATGTCTGCACAACCCCCTAGCCCAAGCCCACCTACATCCTGCGTTTTATAGTGCATTTCCCGTTGAGCGCCCTATATCGTAGTTAGAACGGTTCTCAGTTCGTGTCTACTCCGTTTATGTACTTTCTTCACTGCGTCACATGGTCGTAGTATCATCAGGTGTCATTCAGTCTAGCTGTGGGCAGGGCTCATAAAGTTATGGTTTCTGAGTGTGTATTCAGTGCAAGCAATTACACTAATACGGGTCATCGACTGGTCGACACTTTATTACCTGACACGGTACTGCCTCCGCACCAAATTACCATGCAACTTATTCCATTTTCAAACCAGACATTTCCAGACGATTTCTTTCCCTTACTTACTGGTAACGCCGTACTATAAATTCTCAGTTAGACATCAGCATGCCCCTTTGCAAGCTCTCTTTGACATGGCCCACACTGCTCAATAGGACCGGAAATGATGCGTATCCATAACTGTGAGTAACAAAACAACGTATTTGTAGCTTACCAGTATAAAGTCTATGTACCTATTTTTCCAGTTTTATCTACAATGTAAAGTAATTACGCTGCAATGACATTCACTTTCAGATAAATTCATTGTTCTCTGATCATCACTTACTGTACCGACGAATTCGCTGATAAAATGGAGTATCCTGTATCCATTAAAACGTATGAGTACCTCAGTTGACATGGTATGTTTATTAGTGTGGCCGGCCGAAGTGGCCGTGCGGTTAAAGGCGCTGCAGTCTGGAACCGCAAGACCGCTACGGTCGCAGGTTCGAATCCTGCCTCGGGCATGGATGTTTGTGACGTCCTTAGGTTAGTTCGGTTTAACTAGTTCTAAGTTCTAGGGGACTAATGACCTCAGCAGTTGAGTCCCATAGTGCTCAGAGGCATTTGAACCATTTTTTTGTTACTGTGTCTGGTTTTTAGTTTCCTGCGTTAGTTCTGTGAACTAAATCTGATGATTCTGTTTGCATGTTCTGCATTGAATACATACAGATGAGGATAGTCAAGTCTGTTGCCATCGTTGTAGGCTAATTAAGGCAGTCTTTTTGCATGCAAGTGGTTACCAGGAACTTTACAAGCAGTACTAGATTATGGTCACACTACAGAAACCTTGAGGCGGTATCTAGTCATGAATCACATGATTCTGAGTCCCGCCATTTACAGATTTGAGGACTTTGCCAATTACACGTGCACCAAGTCACGACCAGAACTAGCATTACTTTCATGGTATAAAATGTTTTCCACTCTCCTCCTATCAAGAGCCTCTGTTAACAATCGAATGGTTATCATTGACCCTTCACCAACTAATGCCAATTAGACTTACGCCTACCCGATGAACAGCAAGTTTCAGATTGAATTTTATAGAATATAGATATCAAACGCGCACCAGAATTTCATAATATCACCATATCAAAGGGCAAATAAGAAAGTAATTCAACTTCTTTGCGATTCCCGTGCAGTTTACTTCTCCATCTAGTTCCATTCAATTTGCAGTTAGGAAGAATATTTACTCTCCACGCCTTCTCTTACAATCCAAAAGTAGTCTGTGATAACTTTTTATAGCATACTATATCTTATTCTTCCCATCAAATTAGAACTCTTAGCCACAACTACTTTTCTCTCATAATCCGCAACTGTTGTGGTCTGTGTCAATTGTCCTCCGTAAGAAAAATAATACTACTTAAACTGCGACTCTCTGGCCTTTGATCTACACGCAAAATATGTCACTTATTCATTATGTCCGAGCTTATATTACCAATAAATTTAACATTGAGACCAACGTAGGATATCATTTCACGTTCACAGTTTTATAATTCAGTGTTTTGATTGTAGTTTCTTTTTTAAATAATGTTGCCTGTCTTTTCAAATGAGCATATTTACCACTTTATCCCATGTTATCATTCCCATTATTACGACAATATACTGATTTGTTAATTTATGACATTCATGTTTATTACAATGGAGATATAATATGCAGTGACTCGAGATTTCTTGAGAAACCGTCGTCGGTGAAGCAATATCTGAACCTACGTTTGAAAGGACACTTCGGAACATCTTGCTGCGTTGCGAAATACGGCTTACTGACATACGCTTTTATGTGACTCCCTTTAAATGCAAAAACTCGTTGACAGATATGGAACGAAAAGTCCGTAAATAATGCGGTTGATATTGAATAGCATTTTTCGAAGCCAATATAGTATATTTCAAGGTAAGTTTACACAATGTCAGCTGTTGAGTTTATTATGTTTTAAACTGTTCGACCTACATGGACGAGAAACGAGTAAATATCCGGAAATTCTAACCATGAAAACAATATACACATCAAAAAAAGTCTTGCAACATCCCGGTTCCCGGAACTCCTCAAGATAGACGCTGACTGTGGATATTGTATCACAGACACAGTCCTTTGAGTGTTCAGAGATGTCACTAAACCCACCCAAAGATGTAAACAGCCATGCACGAGGAGCGCTTATTAGATGGAGGGGGGGGGGGGGCGACAGCCGATCAATTCCAGTCATTCCACCAGGAAAGAGGTACACGCCTCGTGTTGTCTGTACTTCAACCTTGCCTAGACGGTCAACACCGTGGTTCGATCGCGTCCGCATTGTTACTTTGTGCAAGGAAGGGCTCTCAACAAGGGAAGTGTCCAGACGTCTCGGAGTGAACCAAAGCGATATTGTTCGGACATGGAGAAAATACAGAGAGACAGGAACTGTCGATGACATGCCTCGCTCAGGCCACCCAAGGGCTACTACTGCAGTGGATGACCGCTACCAACAGATCATGGCTCGGAGGAACCTTGACAGCATCGCCAACATTTTGAATAATGCCTTTCGTGCAGCCACAGGATGTCATGTTACGACTCAAACGATGTGCAATAGGTTGGATGATGCGCAAGTTCACTCCCGACGTCCATGGCAAGGTCCATCTTTGGAACCACGGCACCATGCAGCGCGGCACAGATGGGCCCAACAATATGCCGAATGCACCGCTCAGGATTGGCATCACGTTCTTTTCATCGATGAGTGTCGCATATGCCTTCAACCAGACAATCGTCGGAGACATGTTTGAAGGCAACCCGGTCAGGCTGAATGCCTAAGACATACTGTCCAGCGAGTGCAGCAAGGTGGAGGTTTCCTGCTGTTTTAGAGTGGCATTATGTGGGGTCGACGTTCGGCACTGGTGGTCATGGAAGGCGCCGTACGGCTGTACGATACGTGAATGCCATCCTCCGACCGACAGTGGAACCATATCGGCAGCATATTGGCGAGGCATTCGTCTTCATGGACGACATTTCGCGCCCCATCGTGCACATCTGATGAATGACTTCCTTCAGGATAACGACATCGCTCGACTAGAGTGGCCAGCATGTTCTCCAGACATGAACCCTAACGGACATGCCTGGGATAGATAAAAAAGGGCTGTTTATGGACGTTGTGACCTACCAACCACTCTGAGGGATCTACACGGAATCGCCGTTGAGGAGTGGGACAATCTGGGCCAACAGTGTCTTGATGGACTTGTGAGTAGTATGCCACGACGAATACAGGCATGCATCAATGAAAGAGGACGTGCTACTGGGTATTAGAGGTACCAGTGTGTACATCAAACTGGATAACTACCTCTGAAGGTCTCACTGTATGGTGGTACAACATGCAATTTGTCGTTTTCATGGGCAACAAAGAGGGCGTAAATGATGTTTGTATTGATCTCTATTCCAACTTTCTGTACATGTTCCGAAACTCTCGGAACCGAGGTGATGCAGAATTTTTTTTTTTATTATGCTTGTATAATATGTGGAATGTGGAATTGTGATATAAAGGTGACCACAGCCTCAAAGATAGTTTCAGCTCCGCAGTGCATTACTGGGTATGATCCTACTGGGGGTGGGAAGTCTTTGCCTTCCTCCGCCCTTTGAGCTGACTTACCTGGCTAATTAGAGGGGCACGGGTACAGCGAGGGAAAGGGGGGGGGGGAGGATGACCTGCCGGCCGCGGTGGTCTAGCGGTTCTGGCACTGCAGTCCGGAACCGCGGGACTGCTACGGTCGCAGGTTCGAATCCTGCCTCGGGCATGGGTGTGTGTGATGTCCTTACGTTACTTAGGTTTAAGTAGTTCTAAGTTCTAGGGGACTTATGGCCTAAGATGTTGAGTCCCATAGTGCTCAGAGTCATTTGAGGATGACCTACAGTTCATCGAAGTAGCCGACCTGTGATTCCAACCACGTTACAACTCATCGCCGATGTTGAAGAAGGTGATCAGTAAAAGAAAAAAGTCCTTCAGCTGACAGGAATTTAATGGGGCTTGATAGCCAAATCTTGCTTCTGCCCTCAAGTAGGGCAGTGTAGAGGAAGAGATGATTGTGAGGGAACTGGCCTGTAAATTATGGGAGACTGAAACATAGTTGACAGTGGTCGGTCATTAAAGTCTTGCGGTGTCATAAACCATGCAACGGTAGTAGTATCGTAAGCAGTGAAGTGTCTGACAATGTTGTGAATGTACCGTACTATCCACAACGCTTCTGCTCCTAGCACCGCGTGGCCCCTTTTCGGGTATCACTGCCCTGCAGTGCCGGCCGGGCGCCTGCAGCGTTCTCCTAATGACCTTGAGGACGTTCTCCTCCACTCCCAGAAATGAGAAATGACCTCACGCTGGCGCCGGTCGCTATTCAGGGCGTCCAGATAAATGAGGACGCTGACGGTATAGGCTGACTCACTCGTTTTTCGGTAACATTTTGTGGTTCCACGAAGGCACGGGACCATAATGGGAGGTGACACATCTTTAACGATTTTTAAAGCTGACAAAACACTGACGATGACATTTTTCTCTTGTACATTGCTCGATGACGCACCATGCAGCACCTTCAGGTTTCGGTTTGCTATTCTCTGCCAACATGTAAAACCGAAGTCCATTGCAGCGGAATTGCTACATTTGTTTTAAGAAACACTGGAGTACAAGTCGGCCTGGTACGAAACTGTGCTAGCAATCACCTGTAGTAATGAAACAATATCTGAGAATATCTGTATAACATTGTCCGAACAACTTTCCAACATGACGTTTTTACATCTCTTACATATCGGGACTGCCCGTTTGATTATTTTAGCGTGTTAGTTATTGTGGATCCACGGCAGCAGTCATATTGCATGGCATCAAGCGCTCGGACGGCGAGAGCCAAATTTGTGAATCGTGTATATTACCATGAGGTCCTTCTGAATAATGGCAATGTCTCTCGCACTGGAAGGAGAAAAAGGAAGAGAAGAATATCAGGGACTAACGACAAGTTCGTTAGAGACGGAGCATAATCTCAGCTTTTGGAAGGAGACGGAAGGGAACCGACCTTGTACTCAAAGTAACCTCGTTCTTCTGGATCAGGAGACCACTGCCTTGACGCTCTCGACGGATATTTGTTACACTTAAGCACAGTGTATTTTCAGTAGCACCCATCTGTACATTTGTCAGGGCGCTAGTCCAGTTACAGCTCGAAGTTGTTTAGGAACACAAAGAAATTTTTTCATCTGCTAGCGAACTCTGAGACCGAGGACGTGAACTAACAATCAAGCCCATGTATCCATACAAATTATAAAAATGTAGTCACGTATACGAGTATGTACATTGAAGCGCCAAAGAAAATGGTATAGGCACGCGTATTCAAATACAGGGATAGTAAACAGGCAGAATACCGCGCTGCGGTCGGCAACGCCTATATAAATGCCTAGCGCAGTTGTTAGATCGATTACTGCTGCTACAAAGGCACATTATCAGGATTTAAGTGAGTCAGAACGTGGTGTTATATTTGGCGCACGAGCGACGGGACACAGCATCTCCGATGTAGCGATGAAGTGGGATTTTCCTGTACGACCATTTCACGAGTGTACTGTTAATATTAGGAATCCGGTAAAACATCAGATTAACATAGCTGCGGCCGGTAAAAGATCCTGCAAGAACGGGACCAACAACGACTAAAGAGGATCGTTCAACGTGACAGAAGTGCAGCCTTTCTGCAAATTGCTCCAGATTTCAATGTTGGGCCATCAAAAAGTGTCAGCGTGCGAACCAGTCAACGAAACATTATCGATATGGGTTTTCAGAGCCAAAGGCCCACTCGTGTACCCTTGATGACTACACGACACAAAGGTTTACGCCTCGCCTGGGCCCATCAATACTGTCAATGGAATTTTGATTACTGGAAACATGTGGCCTGATCGGACGAGTAATTCCATCGAGCGAGTGGACGTGTACGGATTTGGTGACAACCTCATGAATCCATGGACCCTGCATGTTAGCAGGGGACAGTTCAACCTGGTGAAGGCTCTGTAACGGTGTGGGTCGTGTGCAGTTGGAGCGATAGTGGGACCCGTGATACGTCTACATACGATTCTGACAGGTGGCACGTGCGTAAGCATCCCGGCGCTTCACCTGCATCCTCTCATGTCATTGTCCATTCTGACGGACTTGGGCAATTCCAGCTGGATAATGCGATAACCTACACGTCCAGAATTGCTTCAGACCTGAACATTTTTGAGGATACCTGAGATGCCTTGCAAAGTGCTTTTCAAAAGAGATCTCCACTCCTCGGACTCTTACTTAGTTATGGATAGTCCAGCAAGATTCAGGGTGCCAGTTCCCTCCAGCACTACTTCAAACATTAGTCGAATCCGTGCCACATCGCGTTGCGACATTTCAGCTTGCCCGCGGGGGCCCTGCCCGGTATTAGGCAGGTGTACCATTTTCTTTTGCTCTTCAGTGTATATATGTACGTCCCACATTTCCTTCTAAACCACTTAACTGATTTCAACCAAACTTCGTACACATATCATTTACTGTCGGAAAACAATCGCTGTAAGGACTGGTCAAATAATTCGTTCGAATGCATGCATGTCTGAGGGAACAGGCATTACAGCGACAACAGCTATCCTGAAGTACACTACCGGCCATTAAAATTGCTACACCACGAATATGACGTGCTACAGATGCGAAATTTAACCGACAGGAAGATGATGCTTTGATATGCAAATGATTAGCTTTCCAGAGCATTCACACAGAGTTCGCGCCGGTGGCGACACCTACAACGTGCTGACATGACCAAAGTTTCCAACCGATTTCTAATACACAAACATCAGTTGACCGGCACTGCCTGGTGAAACGTCGTTGTGATGCCTCGTGTAAGGAGGAGAAATGCACACCATCACGTTTCCGACTTTGATAAAGGTCGGATTGTAGCCTACCGCGATTGCGGTTTATCGTATCGCGACATTGCTGCTCGCATTGGTTGAGATCCAATGACTGTTAGCAGAATATGGAATCGTTGGGTTCAGGAGGGTAATACGGAACGCCGTGCTGGATCCCAACGGCCTCGTATCACTAGCAGTCGAGATGATAGGCATCTTATTCGCATGGCTGTAACGGATCGTGCAGCCACGTCTCGATCCCTGAGTCAACAGATGGGGACGTTTGCAAGACAACAACCATCTGCACCAACAGTTCGACGACGTTTGCAGCAGCACGGACTATCAGCTCGGAGACCATGACTGCCGTTACCCTTGACGCTGCATCACCGACAGGAGCGCCTACGATGGTGTACTCGACGACGAACCTGGGTGCACGAACGGCAAAACGCCATTTTTTCGGATGAATGCAGGTTCTGTTTACAGCATCATGATGGTCGCATCCGTGTTTGGCGACATCGCGGTGAACGCACATTGGAAGCGTGTATTCGTCATCGCCATATTGTCGTATCACCTTGCCTGAAGGTATGAGGTGCCATTGGTTACACGTCTCAGTCACCTCTTGTTCGCATTGATGGCACTTTGAACAGTGGACATTACATTTCAGATGTGTTATGACCCGTAGCTATACCCTTTATTCGATCCCTGCGAAACCCTACATTTCAGCAGCATAACGCACGACCACATGTTGCAGGTCCCGTGCGGGCCTTTCTGGATACAGAAAATGTTCGACTGCTCCTCTGGCCAGCACATTCTCCGGATCTCTCACCAATTGAAAACGTCTGGTCAATGGTGGCGGAGCAACTGGCTCGTCACAATACGCCAGTCACTACTCTTGATGAACTGTGGTATCGTTGTGAAGCTACATGGGTAGCTGTACCTGTACACGCCATCCAAGGTCTGTTTGACTCAATGCCCAGGCGTATCAAGGCCGTTATTACGGTCAAAGGTGGTTGTTCTGGGTACTGATTTCTCAGGATCAATGCACCCAAATGGCGTGAAAATGTAATCACATGTCAGTTCTAGTATAATATATTTGTCCAATGAATACCCGTTTGTCATCTGCATTTCTTCTTGGTGTAGCAATTTTAATGGCCAGCAGTGTAATTTGTTGAGGACATATGGAAGTTTGAGTCTGGCTGTCGAGTGTCCTCGGATACCCTAATGCTATGGCTACCACTCGCGATAGGCGGGAAATCCGGAGTCTTAGTCCCAGTCCAGAACATTTTTTGACTGTCATCATAGACCAAAACTGTAGTTCGTTTAAAACCTCCGTTTGCCCTTCATGTCGTGGACTCAACAAGTCCACAGAAGTCCCCTGCAGAAATATTGAGCCATGCTGACTCTATAGCCGTCCATAATTGCGAATGTCTTACGGGTGCAGGATTTTGTGTGGAAACTGACCTCTCGATTATGTCCCACACATGGTGTTTGGGATTCATGTCGGGAGATCTGTGTGGCCAAATCATTCACTCGAATTGTCCAGAATGTTCTTCATACCAATTAAATGGTGCAATATCATTCATAAAAATTCTACCCTTGTTTGGGAACATCAATCAAGGAATGCCTGGAAATGGTCTCCAAGTAGCCGAACATAACTATTTACATTCAATGATTGGTTCAATTGCACCAGAGGACCAAGTCCATTCCATGTAAACACAGTCCACTCCATCACGGAACCATCACCAGCTTAAACAGTGTCCTGTGGGCAACATGGGACCATGGATCGTGGGGTCTGTGCCACACTCGAACCATGCCATCGGCTCTCACCAACTGAAGTGGGGACTTATCTGACCACGCCAAGGTTTTCAGCGCAGGAGAGGCTTGCTATTACCAAAGTTGCTCACGTCCGTCGCCTACTGCTATAGTTCAGTGACGCCAAATATTGCCGGACTGTCCGAACGGATACGTTCGTCGTACGTCCGCCATTAATTTCTGCGGTTATTTCGCGCAATGTTGCTTCTTTGTTACCACTGAGATCCCTACGCTAACACCACTGCTCTGGGTAGTTAAAACGAAAGCCGTTGGCCACCACTGCACTGTCTGTGGTGATAGGTAATACCTGAAATGTGGTATTCGTGGCACATTCTTGACAATCTCGGAACACTGTATTAACTATTTCCGAAACTGAGTATCCCATGGGTGTAGCTCCAACTACCATTCCGCGTTCATAGTCCGTTGATTCCAGTAGGGTGGCCATAATCACTTTGCAAACATTGTCACCTGAGTTAACTGAGTAAAAGTCACAGTTCTGCCGATTAACCACCCTTTTACACCTCGTGTACGGGATACTACCGTCCTCTGTATAAGGAAATATCGCAACCCCATATGTCGACGGGACTTTCAACCCAATCTTCCAGCCTTCCTTTTCGCTAGCTCATGACTTTTGTCACGTCATTGTACAGCTGATGGTTGTCCATGTTCGCAACTGCGAAATCATTTCATGTGCGCATACTTAAGTCATTCATTATTTGAGAAAGAGAGCACCTACTGACTTACAACAAACATTATACGTAAGTTGAACCTATACGAAGTTTTATCTCGCTGATGATTCCCACAAAATGGTGAAAGGAAAAAGGTTTCTCGCTTACTACATTTTCGCTGTTCATGCAATAAAACTGCCAGATGAAGCATGACATTTTAATTTATTACTTCTTTATACAATCTGTATTCATGATATGTTTTGCATACAGTATGCATATATACCACTGAATGCACCAGGAAAATTACAGTATTGTACGAGACTTACTTTAGGATACACGAAGGCATAAAAACTGAAAGCTTGAGAAACTACTGCATCATGCAAGACGTTTGAATTTAGCTCTATTCGCAAAATTTTTTTGCAGACAGTTTGCACATGTGGCACTGAATGTACGTATAAAAATACACCATTACACAACACATCGTGCAGGAGATATGGAGGCAAATACGGAGAGGCGTGAAAAACTGCGTCAATATGCATGATATTTTAATTTGTTACTTCTTTGTTACTAAATCCGTTTGCCACACATTTCGCAGACATCACCCACAAATGCCGCTAAATGTACCTAGAAAAATATATCATTTTACAACACATAATTCAGGAGAAATGACATCATAAACACTGAGAAGTGTGAGAAACTACCGCAATTTCTATGACGTTTTAATTTATTACTTTTTACTACGAGCTTTATTCACAATGGTCCGCAGCTCGTGGTCTCACGGTCGCGTTCTCACTTCCCGAGCACGTAGTCTCAGGTTAGATTCCTGGCAGGGTCAAAGATTTTCACCTGCCTCGAGATGACTGGGTGTTTGTGTTGTCCTCATCATTTCATCATCATTCATGAAAGCGGCGAGACTGGGCTCAGCAAAGGTTAGACATTTCTTTAAAGTCAGTACCACCATTAGACTGTTGTTTGTTTACAGAGTTACATTTACACTTACACAATCACGCTTTCAAAGTACCATTATCAAGTGTTTTCTGTCAGTCGGTTACACAATAAAAATTAAATACATAACAAGGTCAAATGGTTCAAATAGCTCTGAGCACTATGGGACTTAACATCTAAGGTCATCAGTCCCCTAGAACTTAGAACTACTTAAACCTAACTAACTTGAGGACATCACACACATCCATGCCCGAGGCAGGATTCGTACCTGCTACCGTAGCGGTCTCTCTGTTCCAGACTGAAGCCCCTAGAACCGCTGAGCCACACAGGCTGGCACATAAGTGATATAACCATATAACAATCAATATTTGTAATTGAGCTGTGGTAAAAATTGCTGTTTTGAAGAGCGCGCCACAGCGCGTAGTGTGAAGCAGTCGCCCTTCGTTTCTGGCGGTGGCGCCGCTGTGGCAATCGCAGCTTTGGTGTCTCCCTCTGGTGGGAAAGGGGAAAGATTGCCTGTTCACGTGCATTTAAGCGGCGCTATGAGCTCGGCAGTTGGTCAGTCGTAGTGAGGCTGGGTCAGTCTGTCAGCCGGCCGGTGTGGCGGTGCGGTTGAAGGTGCTTCAGTCTGGAACCGCGTGACCGCTACGGTCGCACGTTCGAATCCTGCCTCGGGCATGGATGTGTGTGATGTCCTTAGGTTAGTTAGGTTTAATTAGTTCTAAGTTCTAGGCGACTGATGACCTCAGATGTTAAGTCGCATAGTGCTCAGAGCCATTTGAACCATTTTTCAGTCTGTCAGTCTGGGCGAGTCTGATCAGTTGGTCAGCCAAGTTAGTCTGGATCTGTCTCTCGTCCGCATTGTTGAGGCGGTTAGTGTCTGTCTGTCGTCTGGAGTGCTGGTATTTGTTAGGCCGCCAGTCATATCAAGTTTGCTCAGGCAATGGGCATTGGCGGTTGGATCGATCGGCTGGTCGGTCGTGCACTGGGACACAAGATGGCTTGTCCTCCTGGAGCGTCGGCGTATGTGAGGTCGCCACGTGAGTCGAATGGCCGCGCCGTATAGCGAGGGGTAGTGGCTTCGCGGCCGACACGAGGGCAACAGGAGTCAACCCACGACGTCGGTCTGGCCGGTGCGAGCTGCGACGCCGTGAGACGGGAGATCGGGGCGCCTTCCTGTGTCCGTTGAAGGGGCTGGCAGCGGACAGTTCGGGAGAGCGTTTTGGGGGGTGCTGCGCCAGGTCTTCGCAAGACACCGCAGTTTTTAGAAGTTAAGTGATTCGTGATACGTGGTTTCATTTACTTGTTAAATTATACTTGTGTTCTTGGTCAGTCTCTCGTCCCGAGCTTGCTCGTCTGTCTCCCGTCTGCATTTGTTAGGCAGTTAGTGTCTGTCTGTCAGTCTATCTGCCTGTCGGTCTGCCGTACGTTAATAGCTGCCTCTGCCATGTTTGTCGTATTCAGTGTTAACGAATTCATTGCTGAAGGTGTAAAGGCCGAATTACTGAAATATGTCTTCATCTTGGCTACCATCTTGCGAGGTGGTATATATGTAATGTAGAGCATGTTGGTACATTTTATGTAAAACTGTGTTTCATGGATTTTATTTAAATGGTCATTTTAGTATATAAAGTTGTCACCCTTGCACCGTAAGAGTTCTTTTAAAAACAAGTTGCACTTTCGGTGGCAAATAATTTTTAATATGACTGTTTTGTACCATTTCCATCCCTCCTACGGGGTGCATAGTTTATGTGTTTGTGTGAGTTGTTAAAATTTTTAGATTAAAGTAATCTGGTGTGTTGCAGATTTGCACCAGTGTAGTCATACTACAAAAAAAAAAAAAAAAAAAAAAAAGTTATTTCTGCCTCTGAATAAATTGTGACTTCATATTTACAGGGTGTTTTCTGATTATAATATTAACTCTGTTAAAAAAAAAGGGCTTTTGGGAATAAAATTTCCATTTATTGAAAATAAAAATTTAATTTGTGTCATCAGTTACCCATTGGCAACTACTTCCACGCTCACATGGTGTGATTAAATGTGATAATGTTCTTGATGAATCGCTATTAAATAAAGTAAATTCTTAAGAAAAGGTTTTGAAAGTTAAATTCACGGTTCAGTAATGCTTACTTACGAGTGTTATAAATTGGCTAACATGGCATACTGTCGTATAAGAATACTCTAACAGACACATTGTCTAAGAGTCGATATTTATGGCAGAGCCTACTGCTTTGTTTCATTACTGAGTACACCATCTTGACTGAATGACAGTTGGCTAAGTGTCAAATGGTCTTGGTCAAAGCAATTCCTGTTACAAGCGCCGGCCGTGGTGGCCGTGCGGTTCTAGTCGCCTGAAGTCCGGAACCGCGGGACTGCTACGGTCGCAGGTTCGAATCCTGCCTCGGGCATGGATGTGTGTGATGTCTTTAGGTTAGTTAGGTTTAAGTAGTTCTACGTTCTAGGGGACTGATAACCTCAGATGTTAAGTCCCATACTACTCAGAGCCATTTGAACCATTTGAACCTGTTACAAGCGGGTGATCTTTTTAGTCTTTGGACTCAGTGTCCGGTAGGATAGGAAAGATTAGGATCAATTTATTTTCTTTGGTAGTTGTTACATTTTTGCAGTACCTGGTCATCTTAGTATACAATGAAGTTGCCTGCTCACAAACATAAACAGTAACAAACCTCTCGATAATATTCTCTGCATCCATAAACATAAAAGTCCAGCTAATCACTGATGTTGTTTAAAGTACGTTTTAGTAGGTAAATATACAGATTTGAACGTGAAATTGATACATGCCAACTCTAAGTTGTGTAATTTTGCCTCAATTCAGAATTAATACTACACAGTGCAATTACTTATTCTACTCACTCGTTAATTAACCTGTGAGGTTTGAAGCGATATTTATGATGCACATATCATCAAGCATGTAACTCCTGTTATACATGTTGGAACATTACTTAGGAATAAGTGCAAACAACACAGGTATGTGAAACATGTCATGTACATAAAAGCATTCAAGCAAATAAAAGATTTCATGTTAAACATCACATTTAAGTTTAACATAATATAAAGGCTACGGATATCCTAGTATTTGTTAATGGTTGATGAGATACAATTACAAACGTGAGTGCACCGTGGTATTGATACATATGGCTGTAATCTTGGTGCTATAAATCTTATTTATATGTTATAGTAGTGACATCATACTTATATGACGTAGAGGTGACATAGTAATGCTAACAACTTAATGAACTACCACATATGAAAGCCCCAGTGGGTTAATTCCTATTTCTTAACAACATGGATAAATGTAACGTTATTGATCATAGTTACTTCTCAGAGAGGTAATAAACAATTGAGAAGAAACACAAGGTCTAGAATACTATAAATCATTCGTTGAAGACTGTTACATTTACCTTTGTTGTGCTCCAGCATGTGTCCCCACAGAAAGATATCCAGGGGATATAGGTCAGGTGAACGTGGTGGCCATACAACTGGACCTCGCTGTGCGAGCCATTGTCCTGGAGATGTTCTGTCCAAATACAATCGCACATTAATTCCAGAGTGTGGAGGTGCACCATCACATTGCGACCATATTCTCTGCCGAAAATGTAGTGGAACGTCTTTCAGCGCGTCAGGCAGATAGTTTGAGAGGAATGCATAATACCTTCGTGCACGTAACCGGTCAGGTAACATGTAGGAGCCCAAACCCCTGTCACACAATATTCCTACCCAGACGTTGATACCAAAGCGAACTTGATATGCATGATCTCAGATGACTTGCAGGTTAACCTCACACCAGTGCCGGGTATTGTGTATACTGACGACACCCTCACGAGTGAATGCTGCTTCATCTTTCCTGTTGTTATTGGAATCATTCACAGAATTGTATCCGCTGATGGCGATCTGCAGGATGCAGGTGTCGAGTTAAAGCATAATGATAGGGGTGCAGCCCACGCTCATGCAGCACGTTAACGACCGTGTGTTACGAGACACGCAGCAGTCTTGCTGCGCTATGTGTACGTCGCTGAGTTTCTTGGTGTATGAGCTCCAGAATAGCTTCCTCAGCAGCTGGAGTACGGTGAACACGTGGATGACCTCTATCACGTGAAGGTGGAAGGAGAGAACCTGACTCCCGAAGGGGCAGTTACAGACGACGAAACACATTTTTATGTGGATAGCATTGACGAGGATATGTAACAGCATATTCACGAGCAGCAACACCAGCCCGGTTGTTAGTTGCAGCTAGGACCAGAAGCATTTCCGCATATTCATCGTTTGTGTAGACCACACATCTGCCACCCTGGTTTAGAGGTTTACACTGAGAAAATTCTATACGTCTATGCATGTACATTGGAGTCTGTCACGAGCGCGTTACTCCGCTCGCTACTAGTCCCCGTCTGGTGGACAGCGCATACAGTATAAACACGCCGTCAGTCCTGCGCGCTGTTCCACCTAACACGCATTACACCTTTGACAAATATTGCTCTGCATGATTCATCCCGACACCGCTAGCTGTTAAATGTTCGGTTTCGAATTACGCTGTTTCCCTAACGGTAACAGACGTGATATTTCCACAATCCCATAGATAGAATAATAATAATAATAATGGTAATAATAATAATACATTGTGATAAATACTAAACAGCATGTGGTTACCAGTCACAGTGCTGAAAGGCATAATTAGTGAGACCATGGTGATAACACATACAAACAGTAACCGAGTTTTGACATGCTTCACAAAGCATGTTCCTTGTCCTACCGGTAATGTAAGGCACTAACGAAATATAATGGACCTGAACGAGGCGAGAATAATAGTTGGTAGTAACCTATGGGACCACTGGAGGAGGGTACAAAGAAAACTGATTTCGCATCTAGTAGATAAAATGGAGCGAATAAATTCACTCCCACGACGAGGAAAGGTTTTTTTCAAAGCTGACCAATCTTCCATTTCCACGGTTGTAGTATGTAAGTGCAAATGTTTTCTAGAGTACCCACTGCAGTCGCTGTTGATGATTAAGATGCCAGTTACCGTACCACCTGGACTACATTTACAAAATATAAACATATACCTCAACCCAGTATCGAACCATCAACCTCCGGCATGCTAACCCAAAACTCTATCCACTGCACCAACTGTACAGCAGAGTAACGTGTGGTGACAGTGATAGATACCATACATATGGTTACAGTGTTGCCAGATTGCCACTTTTTAACGTTCGTTTTCTGCGGATGTATCGCCAGACGAAATTTTGCAGGAGACATTTCTTTTATCACTGGTATGTGAGGAGTCGCGCCGCGAAGCCCGAGTGCGCAAATTTCTCTTCACCCTGTATAATTTTGTTAAATACAGAAGACGCTGAAAAAGATACATGCCCAAGATTTGTGGTTTGTAAGCTCAGTTTTCCTAACACCAAAGGAAATTGGTCCAATTTTTTGTGTTTCAGATACTGTATCCTAACTATTCGCAAATTTATCTTGATAAATGTACAGGTATTCTGCAAGGAGATAAGGTCCATGAAACAGACTCCCTGCCGCCGTTGGATTAGCAGCTGCCAGCAGCAAGTCGTATACCCCTAGCTTAATTACTTGTTACATAGTTTAATTCTTAATTTCTTTGCGTGTTTTTGGGTACTTGCATTGTTTAATTGTTAAATTTCGGGCGTATTATAGTATTTGAGAGTTGTAGCATCGCGCCTTAGTACGTGACTAGTAGATTCTTATTTAAATTGCGTGTGAGTTTCGTATAGGAGGTGTAATTTCGAGTTTTAGTTACTATATTCGTAAATTCAGGCAGATTGTAGCGCAGTCGTTAGGCATTTTTACAGGTTAGTTAATACATTCTTTGCGTGTTTCCCTTGAGTTATCTGGGCACGGACTCGTGTTTCAGTAACTGTTGTTCAACATCGATTAGAATGGCCAGGGACTGTGATTGCTGTGTTCGGATGAGGGCTGAGTTGGCATCCCTTCGCTCACAGCTGCAAGCGGCACTGACTTCGGCTGCGCAGCTTGAGGCTGTTGCCAATGGGCACCACTGTGGGGAGCCGGACTTGGGTATCACGGGGATGTCAACCTCTTCCCGTCTGTCCCCAGATCGGTCTGCCGCTGTTGTTGCCCCGGTTGCTGCCCGCACTGGGGCTGAGCCCTCGCCTGTGGTTGATTGGGAGATCGTTCCAAGGCGTGGCAGGCAGCGAAAGACGTCCCCGGAGGCTGATCAGAAAGCCTCCCCGGTGCGTCTGACAAACAGGTTTCAGGCACTGTCTCTGGCGGAGCCAGATGCAGCTGCCTGCCCTGTTTCAGAGGATGATCCTCAGCCTTCAAGGTCCGGGCAATCACAGAGGGTGGGCTTATTGGTAGTTGGGAGCTCCCTTAGGGATACGGCGGCTAAGGAGGGGAAGAAATCCAGTGTGCACTCCGTGTGCATTCCGGGTGGAGTCATTCCTGATGTGGAAAGGGTCCTTCCGGATGCCATGAAGAGCACACGGTGTAGCCAGCTGCAGGTGGTGGCACATGTCGGCACTAATGACGTGTGTCGCTTTGGATCTGAGGAAATTCTCTCTGGATTCCAGCGGGTATCTGATTTGGTGAAGGCTGCCGATCTTGCTTACGAGATGAAGGCAGAGCTCACCATCTGCAGCATCGTTGACAGAACCGACTGCGGATCTTTGGTGCAGAGCCGGGTGGAGGGTCTGAATCAGAGGCTCAGACGGTTTTGCGACATTGTTGGCTGCAGATTCCTTGACTTGCGCCATAGGGTGGTGGGGTTTCGGGTTCCGCTGAATAGGTCAGGAGTTCACTACACTCAGCTGGCGGCTACACGGGTAGCAGAGGCTGTGTGGCGTGGACTGGACGGTTTTTTGGGTTAGAAGGCCTCGGGAAAGTACGGGGTGGGCTGCAATCTCAAAGGGTGCATGGCAAATACAGGACGTGCTTGGATCAAGGAACAGTCGGAATTGTAGTTATAAATTGTTGTAGTTGTGCTGGGAAAGTCCCTGAGCTTCAAGGCCTAATAGAAAGCACAGAAGCTGAAATCGTTATAGGTACAGAAAGCTGGCTAAAGCCTGAAATAAATTCTGCAGAAATTTTTACGAAGTCTCAGACGGTGTTCAGGAAAGATATATTAGGCAGAATTGGTGGTGGAGTGTTTCTGTCTGTCAGTAGTGGTTTATCTTGTAGTGAAGTCGAAGTAGATACTCCGTGCGAATTGGTATGGGTGGAGGTTATACTTAACAGCCGAACTAAGTTAATAATTGGCTCCTTCTACCGACCCCCAGACTCCGATGATATAGTTGCTGAACAGTTCAGAGAAAATTTGAGTCTCGTAACAAATAAATACCCCACTCATACGGTTATAGTTGGTGGGAACTTCAACCTTCCCTCGATATGTTGGCAAAAATACTTGTTCAAAACCGGTGGTAGGCAGAAAACATCTTCCGAGATTGTCCTAAATGCTTTCTCCGAAAATTATTTCGAGCAGTTAGTCCACGAACCCACGAGAATTGTAAATGGTTGCGAAAACACGCTTGACCTCTTAGCCACAAACAATCCAGAGCTGATAGAGAGCATCATGACTGATACAGGGATTAGTGATCACAAGGTCGTTGTAGCTAGGCTCAATACCGTTTCTTCCAAATCCACCGGAAACAAACGCAAAATAATTTTATTTAAAAAAGCGGATAAAGTGTCACTAGAAGCCTTCCTAAGAGACAATCTCCATTCCTTCCGAACTGACTATGCAAATGTAGACGAGATGTGGGACAAATTCAAAGATATAGCAACAACAGCAATTGAGAGATTCATACCTCATAAATTGGTAGGAGATGGAAGTGATCCCCCGTGGTACACAAAACAGGTCCGAACGCTGTTGCAGAGACAACGGAGAAAGCATGCTAAGTTCAGAAGAACGCGAAATCCCGAAGATTGGCTAAAATTTACAGACGCGCGAAATTTGGCACGGACTTCAATGCCAGATGCCTTTAATAGGTTCCACAACGAAACATTGTCTCGAAATTTGGTAGAAAATCCGAAGAAATTCTGGTCGTATGTAAAGTACACAAGTGGCAAGACGCAGTCAATACCTTCGCTGCGCAGTGCCGATGGTACTGTTACCGACGACTGTGCCGCTAAAGCGGAGTTATTGAACGCAGTTTTCCGAAATTACTTCACCAGGGAAGACGAATGGAATATTCCAGAATTTGAAACACGAACAGCTGCCACCATGAGTTTCTTAGAAGTAGATACCTTAGGGGTTGCGAAGCAACTCAAATCGCTTGATACGGGCAAGTCTTCAGGTCCAGATTGTATACCGATTAGGTTCCTTTCAGATTACGCTGATACAATAGCTCCCTACTTAGCAATCATATACAACCGCTCGCTCACCGATAGATCTGTACCTACAGATTGGAAAATTGCGCAGGTCGCACCAGTGTTTAAGAAGGGTAGTAGGAGTAATCCATCGAACTACAGACCTATGTCATTGACATCGGTTTGCAGTAGGGTTTTGGAGCATATACTGTATTCAAACATTATGAATCACCTCGAAGGGAACGATCTATTGATACGTAATCAGCATGGTTTCAGAAAACATCGTTCTTGTGCAACGCAGCTATCTCTTTATTCGCACGAAGTAATGGCCGCTATCGACAGGGGATCTCAAGTTGATTCCGTATTTCTAGATTTCCGGAAAGCTTTTGACACCGTTCCTCACAAGCGACTTCTAATCAAGCTGCGAGCCTATGGGGTATCGTCTCAGTTGTGCGACTGGATTCGTGGTTTCCTGTCAGGAAGGTCGCAGTTCGTAGTAATAGACGGCAAATCATCGAGTAAAACTGAAGTGATATGAGGTGTTCCCCAGGGAAGCGTTCTGGGACCTCTGCTGTTCCTGATGATGATGATGATGTTTGGTTTTGTGGGGCGCTCAACTGCGTGGTTATCAGCGCCCGTGCTGTTCCTAATCTATATAAATGACCTGGGTGACAATCTGAGCAGTTCTCTTAGGTTGTTAGCAGATTATTCTGTAATTTACCGTCTAGTAAGGTCATCCGAAGACCAGTATCGGTTGCAAAGCGATTTAGAAAAGATTGCTGTATGGTGTGGCGGGTGGCAGTTGACGCTAAATAACGAAAAGTCTGAGGTGATCCACATGAGTTCCAAAAGAGATCCGTTGGAATTCGATTACTCGATAAATAGTACAATTCTCAAGGCTGTCAATTCAACTAAGTACCTGGGTGTAAAAATTACGAACAACTTCAGTTGGAAAGACCACATAGATAATATTGTGGGGAAGGCGAGCCAAAGGTTGCGTTTCATTGGCAGGACACTTAGAAGATGCAACAAGTCCACTAAAGAGACAGCTTACACTACACTCGTTCGTCCTCTGTTAGAATATTGCTGCGCGGTGTGGGATCCTTACCAGGTGGGATTGACGGAGGACATCGAAAGGGTGCAGAAAAGGGCAGCTCGTTTTGTATTATCACGTAATAGGGGAGAGAGTGTGGCAGATATGATACGCGATTTGGGATGGAAGTCATTAATGTAAAGACGTTTTTCGTCGCGGCGAGTTCTATTTACGAAATTTCAATCACCTACTTTCTCTTCCGAATGCGAAAATATTTTGTTGAGTCCAACCTACATAGGTAGGAATGATCGTCAAAATAAAATAAGAGAAATCAGAGCTCGAACAGAAAGCTTTAGGTGTTCGTTTCTCCCTCGCGCTGTTCGGGAGTGGAATGGTATGATTGTGGTTCGATGAACCCTCTGCCAAGCACTTAAATGTGAATTGCAGAGTAGTCATGTAGATGTATATGTAGATGTAGAAAGAAAATGATCACTTGGCACTCGTAATTTAAAAAAAAAAACGTCTGAGGAAGCATAGTTTGTATTTTCAAGATTTTTTTGCAATCATCTGTCACGTGACTGGTTTCACACGGACTCTGCGAATTCCTCCCATGTGACGAATACCTCTCTGTCCCCTCCTGTCCCCCTCCCTTCCAAACCGCAACCATTCCCTCCACCCCCCATTCCACCCACCCAGTGACCAGCACATGTAGACAGTCTTTGTGGTGGGGTTGTTATGTACCCATCTGGTTGAGACCCCTGACGACACAGGAATAACAATGCTGATACCTGAGCTGTTGCCCCCCCCCCCTGTATCCCAAGGAGGGGTGCCTGTCATCCCGAAGCATCGGAACTCCAGGTAATGGCTGCTGTGCTAGATAGCTGTTGCTGTGGCTGGGTGGCGTCCATACGGAGAGCTCCCGATCAGAGCTTGGTGCATGAAGCATATCAAGCTGCAAAAATTTGGTCATTCTCAAACGGATATCTCTTCCAATGACCAAGTATCATTGAAAGCTGCTTCATGTGACCCAGCAGCCTTCCCTTCCCAGGTTACACCCTGAGAGGAGGGCCATCTTGGGATTAAACACTTTCTCACTACTTTGTCAGTAGTAGGGTGGATGGGGATACATTCACAGACACAAAGCTGTGGTTTTTTGTGGAGAATATCGAGGACAAGTTTGGTTAAGTGGAGTCTCTCAGTAAGATACAGTCGGAATACCTGTTGATCAAAGCTTCTTCTGCCACCCAATGCGCAGCTTTTCGTGCTTGTGGTCATCTTGGCGACGTCACAGTGTCTATTGCCACATACCAGTCACTGAATGTAGTCCAGGGAGTGATTTTTCATAGGGATCTCATCCTAAAAATTGATGAAGTCCGGGATAATCTGGAGTGATGTGGTGTTGATTTTGTTTTATATGTGCAGAATGGTTGTAAAGTCAACAGCACCAATACTGGTGCCTTTATTCATGCTTTTGAGGGAGATATACTCCCAGATAAGGTCATGATTATGTGCTGCAGATGTGACAAGAAGCCATACATCCCACCACCCAGAAGGAGCTTTCAGTGCTTGTGTTTTGGGTTTGGCATATGCCTTCCTCCTGTATGGCAGACCGTCTGCATGGTGACTGTGGTCATCCACTCCATGATGGAAGTCCCAGTGTTTCAGCAAATGGGTTTGCCAGTTGTGATAACCACTACTCTCAACACTCGCCAGATTGCTCAGCTTACAAGACAGAAAAGAAGATCCAAGAATGCGAGTCCCTGGATCACCTGTCTTATGTTGAAACTCGCCAAAAGTATGACTGACTCCACCCCTTGTTGCTCCCTTCTACGTTTGGCTTTGTTACATCCTCCCCCCCCCCCCCTTTACTTCCTCCTTACCCAAGCCCTGTCCTACTTTCCCCTCCTCCTCCCTTGTAGTTCCATGCCCTTCACTCTGGGTGCCATTCTCTCTCCCAGAATGAAGAAGTGACCTCCCCCCCAATTCTTGGCACCTGCCATTGATGAGGCTTCCCCTCCCTCTGGTGTCTCTCAGGCCAGAAGCCTACTACCGCAACTCAGCCATCAGATTTACCATCTGTGCACCTCAAGGTCGCCCACCCTTTTTCAGTTCCAGATCTTGCAGAAGTCTGCTCTCCCTCTGTGCCTTGTACTCCTCAACCTCCACAACAGAAGAAGAAGAAATATAAATCCCAGGACAAGGCCAACCTTGTGCCCCTGGACGCCCCATTTCCTCCCTTGTAACCTGAGTCTGACATCTTATTTATGGATGTCTCACCATCCTTGCCATTAACGACCACTGATTATGTGACATTACCTCTCCTTGGCTCCTTTGTGTTCAACCTGGACTCTCGCTGGATGATAATCCAGTGGAATTGCAACGGAAATTATCATTACCTACCGGAAATAAAACACCTTGTTTCCCCTTAATCTACATTCTGTCTTGCTCTTCAAGAAACGCACTTCCATGATGACCAACATTTCTTGGTTATCGGGTGTTCTATCGCAAGTGTGCCGGCCCTGGGATAGGATCTGCACTTAGATTTGCACTGAGGTCATTAGTCACTGGATCCCCCTTTGTACCATCCTGCAAAAATAGTGTTTTGAGTACAAAAGACCCCATCAATCACTGTTTGTGATGTCTACCTCCCTCCAGGTAGGCCACTTCCTTTTCTTGAACTCTCTACCTAATAAAGTAACTCCCACTCCGTATCTCCTCCTTGGTGACTTCAAGGCACACCACCCTCTGTGGGAGAGTGCCACTTCGACAGGAAGGGGGTTTCCAATTGACCAACTTATTAACGACTTTGATTTGTATCACTTCAATGACAGTGCACCTACCCATTTCTGTGCCACTCATGGCACCCTTACTGCTATCAGTGTCACGATTTCCTCCCCTGCTCTCTTGTCTTCCCTACATTGGTCGCACAATGATGGCCTTTGCGACAGTGACCACTTTCCAGTGATATTGTCGCTCCCAAGGCGCCCCCAGGCCGACAGACCCCACAGGGTCAGTTTCACAGGGTCTACATCTACATCTACATCTACATTTATACTCCGCAAGCCACCCAACGGTGTGTGGCGGAGGGCACTTTACGTGCCACTGTCATTACCTCCCTTTCCTGTTCCAGTCGCGTATGGTTCGCGGGAAGAACGACTGTCTGAAAGCCTCCGTGCGCACTCTAATCTCTCTAATTTTACATTCGTGATCTCCTCGGGAGGTATAAGTAGGGGGAAGCAATATATTCGATACCTCATCCAGAAACGCACCCTCTCGAAACCTGGCGAGCAAGCTACACCGCGATGCCGAGCGCCTCTCTTGCAGAGTCTGCCACTTGAGTTTGTTAAACATCTCCGTAACGCTATCACGCTTACCAAATAACCCTGTGACGAAACGCGCCGCTCTTCTTTGGATATTCTCTATCTCCTCCGTCAACCCGATCTGGTACGGATCCCACACTGATGAGCAATACTCAAGTATGGGTCGAACGAGTGTTTTGTAAGCCACCTCCTTTGTTGATGGACTACATTTTCTAAGGACTCTCCCAATGAATCTCAACCTGGTACCCGCCTTACCAACAATTAATTTTATACGAACATTCCACTTCAAATCGTTCCGCACGCATACTCCCAGATATTTTACAGAAGTAACTGCTACCAGTGTTTGTTCCGCTATCATATAATCATACAATAAAGGATCCTTCTTTCTATGTATTCGCAATACATTACATTTGTCTATGTTAAGGGTCAGTTGCCACTCGCTGCACCAAGTGCCTATCCGCTGCAGATCTTCCTACATTTCGCTACAATTTTCTAATGCTGCAACTTCTCTGTATACTACAGCATTATCCGCGAAAAGCCGCATGGAACTTCCGACACTATCTACCAGGTCATTTATATATATTGTGAAAAGCAATGGTCCCATAACACTCCCCTGTGGCACGCCAGAGGTTACTTTAACGTCTGTAGACGTCTCTCCATTGAGAACAACATGCTGTGTTCTGTTTGCTAAAAACTCTTCAATCCAGCCACACAGCTGGTCTGATATTCCGTAGGCTCTTACTTTGTTTATCAGGCGACAGTGCGGAACTGTATCGAACGCCTTCCAGAAGTCAAGAAAAATAGCATCTACCTGGGAGCCTGTATCTAATATTTTCTGGGTCTCATGAACAAATAAAGCGAGTTGGGTCTCACAAGATCGCTGTTTCGGGATCCATGTTGATTCCTACATAGTAGATTCTGGGTTTCCAAAAACGACATGAT